>NC_044989.1:62647347-63337347 GCF_008728515.1 Papio anubis | reverse complement strand
AAAAGCAAAAAATCAGAATATCAATTTGTACTGACAAATCATTTGGTACTAAATTCTAAAGACACGCAGAGTGCATAAAGAACTGATGGCTTGATTAGCTCTTGTGGCACAATTGAAGGAGCTGTCTCACAGATTCTTGATTTGGAGAAACACTTTGATCTTTGTTCAAGTCAATTCATGAACATCAACTGACAAGACTGCATGAAACACCCTGATGGTTAGGTCCAAACTCCAAGCAAACTATTTAGTTTCATTAAGGGCTTCCAGAAAAGGTGACCAAGACAATCCTTTCAGAAGCCAACACGCAAGTGACTCTTTAAATTCTACTCTGCACAATGTATGACCAACAGCTAACACACATATAAGCAATCAGTCAAGTATGGGAATATCTACTTTGTGACAAAAAAGAAAGCCACATTTCAATTTCACTCTCACTAAGGCATTGTAAGATTCTTATACAATATCAAAACTCTACGTCATTAATATCTCACAGGCAGAATACTTTAAAATAGCACTAAAATAGTTGTGCATATTTTTTGATGAAGAGAGAGGAAAATAAACTTGCTAAACATTTCATAAAATAGAGTAAGATATTAAGAAATTAATTAGAGGGCTTTCTTTTCTATAGTTAATTTTTTAATTGCAGTTTAACCCCCTTTTAGAAAGGGGATTGTTTCAAAGGGCTCATTTTTGCACCCACCCTGTCAAAGAAAGTCAGAAACACTCAAGTATAAAGTCACTGCACTACTGTGGCACAAACAGTTTCTGCGGCTAAAATCAAACAAAGACCAATTAAACTAATCATAACGTTCCAGTGAACACAAGGAAGCTCACCTGGTATTTCTGGACTTCTTTCGTGAATTTTCAAATCTACTCAGTTCTTGGTATTATAATTACCTTGACCAAAATACTGTGAAATTACTGCTCTGATCTACTAATGGCTGAAAAAATCAAGTCGTTGTGGTTTCATGCCAAGGGGCCATAGCAAGGTGGCGCAATGATTTCTGACACAGAAGACAACTTCTAAAAACTCGAAAGGGAAAATTAACGGGATGTGGTTTACATTGCCAAAGACTGTTCATTAATTACCAATTTAATCACTGCTGGAGGCATGACATTACAAAAATCTGGCTGAAAGTTCTAATAGATTATGAAGACCACCTAAGAAGAGTGACCAAGAAATGTACAAAACAATTAATACTGTTTCACTGCTATCAAAGACACTCAGATTATTTTACATCAAGTGAAGCAAAGGAATTAGTAGCTTCACAGTGCCACCACTAGGAACTGTAAATACAATAGCACACAATTAGTAATGCACATGTGACTTTTCGTTTAAGGCATATATCCTTGGGAAAGCAGAACATGATAAGAAGAACAAAGGAAACATTAAAAAATGAAACGAATAAAGATTCAAACTCTACTCTTGTGCATGCTGAGCAATAACAAAATAGGCAATATAAAATACAGCTTTAGTAATGGTGATATTCATCCTGGGATGTTCAACACAGCACTGAACAGCCATACGGAAAATGTCCACAGCCATTAATACTTGCATAAAAGGAGTGTTCCTGATGCTAAGACACCTAGCCCTAGCTTCATGCATTCATAGCAACCTCAAATAAGACTTTTGAGGCTAGGGGTTCATGGCCACATAATAGAAAAGATGCTTGAGGTTTTTTTTTCCTCCACAACAATGCTGGTATTTTGTATGACTTTGAAGATATGCTAGCAAGCTAACAATATGTTTTCTAAGAAGTCTAGTAACTATTGTTAGGATAGCAGACTTCAAATCAACTTACATTTAGACATAATAGATAAACTATTATTTAAAATAATACGGAATAAAAACCGCTGCTTTGTATAGAGCTATTTATGCTGAACATAGAAGTACGCCAGCATTCTTCTTATCTAAAATGCAACTATAAAAAGATCAGCTCTACATTCAAAGTGTCTTACTGGTCTGAAATGGATTTTGTACATTAAATCTTTTGGTGATTGTGTTGAAGTAAAAAATGAGGATATATTTTCATTTCAGTGCCCTGGGCATAGATATTCCAGCTCATAAGGAGAATAAAAATTACTAAATAAAATCTGTATGTTATTAAAGGTTTTAGATTTTTTAACTAAAAATTTACTCTGTATGTTATTAAAGGTCTTAGATTTTTAAATAAGTGATAATTGATGTCCTTTCATACAAAATGACAAATGTAAAGTTAACATACTTCTTCCTAACAGTATAACTGATAATATGTGTAATTAGGGAAAATACAAAATTTTAACTTGAACTTAATTTAAAGCTTTGATTCCTAAGAGTCTATTTATTTAACACAGCCAATATTCATAAATATGTAAGTATAATCTTATACATATTTGTATGATGATATATACTTAGAACACATATATATGAAAACTACAGAAAAAGTTACTATTACATATTATCAAAAAATGTTTAGTGTTTTTTAACCAATTGAATGGCAAATGCTTCTTTTATTACTTGGAGAAGATCTAGTGATCTTATCTAAATCTGCTACAATTATCAGCATGACAGACTAGTGCCATTTAAATCAATAATTTCCAATCAACATCAAAAGTATGTGGCTGATGTCTCACCCTTCATGGCAATAAAATGCCTGTCAAAGGTTTAATTTGCAAAAGAGCAACTTGCATTCTCTTAGCTCTCTTAAGCCATTTGGATTCGTTTCCAAAGGTGAGTTTAAAAAAAAGTCACTGTGTGGTTACTGGTCTTTGCAGTTAACTAAGAGCTGACCAAACTAAAATCCTTTCCCATGTATACTGTTTTATTTAAAGGATTCAAACATTCCTTCAGGTTTTTAAAGATGGATACCGTAAACCTTCCAGGACTTGCTGCTAACTTGCAGTTTGACCCTGCTACCTGCTATGTGAGAAAAGGCTCCTAAACCAGTTGAGTGTAATGGGTGGGCCATTATGCTAAAAGATGAAATGTTAGGAGAAAAACTTCAAGTCTGTTTTATAATAGCATTGTAATTACTTCCTGATAATTCTTTCTAAAACGCCATCCAGATACCTAACAACTACCTTCAAACCATACTCTTATGCTACATAATTACTGCTTAAACAAAACAAAAACAAACATATTTATAAATTCATTGATCATTATGATTAGACTAATTACACTGAAGTTTCATCCTGATTCTCTTTTTAGATTTTTTTAGATTTTCCACTTATAAAATAGATTTTATTCTGTTAAAAAAGTTATAATTAAACGTATGTAGCATCCTTCTTCTGATATGTTCAAAATGCTTCACTAATACGCTAACAAAAATTCCAAGAACTGTGGGTAGCAGGACTATCATCCTTTATTTTGCTTAGAGTGTATGAATTCTAAACTTAAGCACATCAAATGCAAACATCCCTTTCAGATACCCATACAAGTATATCAGTATTATTAAATGTAATGGTGGGCTTATTAAATGCATTTTTTAAAAAGCAATTATATTCCAATGCAAAATAATTAGCAAAAGCATCTGAAAAAGATTAGCTTTTATTTTTTATTTTTATTTTATTTTATTATTTTTTGAGATGGAGTCTGTTGCCCAGGGTGGAGTGCAGTGGAACAATCTTGGCTCACTGCAACCTCTGCCTCCCGGGTTCAAGCGATTCTTGTGCCTCAGCCTCCTGAGTAGCTGGGACTAGAGGCATGCACTACTGTGCCTGGGTAATTTTTTGTATTTTTGGTAGAGATGGGGTTTTGCCATGTTAGCCAGGCTGGCCTCAAACCCCTGACCTCAAGTTATCTGCTCACCTTGGCCTCCCAAAGCATTGGGATTATAGGCGTGGGCCACCGCACGCAGTCTATTTTTATTTTTTTGAGACAGAGTCTTGCTCTGTTGCCCAGGCTGGAATGCAGTGGCGCAATCTCCACTCACTGCAACCTTCACCTCTCGAGTTTGAGCAATTCTCCTGCCTCAGCCTCCTGAGTAGCTGGGACTATAGGCGTGTGCCGCCATGCCTGACTAATTTTTCTATTTTTGGTAGAGATGGGTTTTGCCATGTTGGTCACGCTGGTCTCAAACTCCTGACCTCAGGTGATCTGTCTGCCTCAGCCTTGCAAAGTGCTGGGATTATAGGCAAGATTAGCTTTTAAAATTCTATTTGTACATATCTGGGTGAAAAGTGTATGGGGAAATGAGAGTAATAAAGAAAAATAATAAAAAAAGAAATATTTTCTTGAAAAAAATTACATTTTCTTTGTGTCTGTGTTTATATATTATACAATCAAGAAGTCTCTTTTGAATTACATACTGGGTGGACTGCTGAAGCTACCAAACTCCTGAGTTGCACTTAAAAAAATCATTTAAAGTACATGTGGAAAAAAATGAAAAACACAAATATCACACTTAAAACTTATATTAGTAAAATCCAACCTTTGAAAATCTTCATAGAACAAAAGGAACAGGAAGAAAAGAAACATAAAATACAGACCTAGAGCAATGAAATCTGTCTCCTATAGACATAATTTCAGGGAGCAAATGAAACAGGTTAAAGGAGTTTCTAAAGGCACAAAGATACGAATGAATCATATAAACAACTTTCATGAAAAAAACTTGAAAGGCAATAAGTAGTCGTACCAAGTATTCACTAAAATATGCAATGGTAGTCCTGCCAAAAATTTAGAAAAATTAAAAGGTTTATGGTATCTGTGTTTGTGAGTTGTCCTTTAAGGGAAATTACAGCTTAAATCTTTCCCAAGGATAACTTAAGTGGAGTCTGTACATAAGGATCCACCCAATAAGATTACCAAGAGTTGTTTTCAGTGTCTTAGAAACAGCTTTCCAGGCTAGCAGTCTAAAGCTGCACTCATTTTTAAAGGGAATGTTTTGCAGTATTGTGATTCAAGGCAGAACTGAAAGCTGAACTCTAATTAGAGTCCCAGAATACGGGAAAAGCAGGTGTGTGTAAGGATTTGGCATACACACATCATAACAACAAAGAAAGGTATCATAATGTACAATTCGACAATAGCAAGAAAAGAATGATATAAGCTTAAGTCCCCAAGTGGCAAAAGTAATCTTATCTGTAACTGACTTCAGACAAGGGAACACTAACTTCCTCTGCTCAATTCTGTTTTAAAGACCTTCAGAAAAACACTTATTTTTCCTGTTTACAAACCTACTAAGAAGCTCCTTATAGCAAAGTTTTCATATTTAAACTCATTTTTTATTAGTTGACACTCGGAGGATATGAAAAATAGCCTGTCACTATTCCCTTCATTTATTCATTCAACAAACATTTACTAAATACTATTACTTGATGCTGGGGATACAAGGTCCTTGGACTTTGAAATAGTTCACAGTTGAATGAGAGAAAGAGATTCGTAATTAGATAATTATAATGGGATGAATGCATGCTATGGTAGAGAATAATAGAAAAAGATATAGGAAAGAGAATTAACTTCACTGCAAGGAGCCATGAGGAGAGTGTTTATCGAAGTGCTATTTCAGTTTCAGTGCTATTTCAGTAGAAATTAATAAGGGAAGATGGGTATTTCAATGCAACAACAGCAAATGCTTGACACAAGAATGAAAGAGTATGGCACATTTTAGACACAGTAAGTAACTTATAACTGGACTGTAGAATGAAAAAAATGAGAGACAGGTAAGAGATGAGGCCGTAAAGGGAGGGGACAGGATTTGCAAGGACATGAGGCCATGCTGAGTAGTTGGGAAGTTTATTCTCTTAGGTAAGTGGGGCTACCAGATGGATTTTGAGGCTTCATATAGTCAAATGATCACTTAAGCTATTTCCCAGTTATCTCTTCTTTACCTTTTGTAAGCCTTTCTTTCTTACAAGTAGACCTTTGTTTTCAATACTTTAACCCTTTTCTGAATCTCCTGTAAATTCTCACTTTCTCTCAGCCCAGAACTAAATACAAAAGTCTCACAAGTAGCTAACTGTACTGAGTACATGGACATTTTCCCATGACTACATGTTTCTATTTAAGTCCTATAATAGCAATTATTACAATAGCTCTTCTCATTATTTTTGGTATTCACCAGAAGGACTTAGTTTAGGTGTATAGAAACAAAGTACAGAGGAATAAAATAAAGAAACTGCTAAAGAAGTTTTAAACCAGTGGTCCTTTAAGTAATAAATAATAACTCCTATAACTCAATAGCCACCCTCCATCCCTCAAAACAAACTGTTAACCTGATTAAAAAGTGGGCTAAGGATTTGAATAGACATTTCTTCAAAGAAGACATAAAAATGGACAACAGATACAGGTACATGAAAAGATGTTCAATGTCACTAGTCATCAGGAAAATGCAAATCAAGATCACAATGAGATACCACTCCATGCTTGTTAGAATGGCTATTATCTAAAAAACAAAAGTGGCAAGTGTTGGTGAGAATGTGGAGAAAGTGGAATCCTTGCACATCGTTGGTGGTAATATAAAATAGTGCAATTGTTATGGCAAAACAGTATGAAGGTACCTCAAAAAATTAAAAACAGAACTACCATATATCCAGCAATTCCACTTCGGGGTACTTATCCGAAAAAGCTGAAATCAAGATCTTGAAGTGATTTTTAGCACTCCTATGTTCACTGCAGCATTGTTCACAACAGCCAAGATGTGAAAACCACTTAAATGTCTACTGACAGATAAATGGATAAAAATAATGTGGTATATATATATACAGTGGAATACCACTCAGCTTTAAAAAAGCAGGAAATCCTGTCACATTCTACAACATAGATAAGCCTCTATGACATTATGCTAAGTGAAATAAGCCAGTTATAGAAAGGCAAATACTGCATGATTCCACTTATATAAAGTATCTAAAATAGTCGGATTCATGGAATCAAACAGTGACATAGTGGCAGACAGGGACTGGAGGGGAGGGGGAAATGGGCAGTTACTAATCTACAGGAATAAAGTTTCATCTAAGCAACATGAATAAGTAATGAAGATCTGCAATAAAACATTGTATCCACTCAAATTTTTTTTAAAAAAGTAGCTCTCATGTTAACTGTTCTTACCGCAATAAAATGTTTAAAAAATCGAGTCTTCTAATCTATGAACATAATACGCCCATTTATTTATTCTTTTATATCTTTCAGAATGTTTTAGTTTTCTGCCTAAAGGTCTTGTATATTTCTTGTTAGCTTTATTCTTAGCATACTATGTATTTTTAATGTTCCCGTAAATATTTTAAAACTTTTTGTTTGCAATAAATAATTTAAAAAGATAAACTTTAAGATATAATTTACATCTAGTAATATGCCCCCATTTTAAATTTGATGTTTTAACGAATGTACACACCTGTGTAATCAGACACAATAAAGCTATAAACATTTTCCATCCCTCTAGGACATTTGCTCATGATATCCCACCTACCCTGGCATCAGGCAACCACCACTTGGCTTTCTGTCATGCTACATTAGTTTTGCCTGTTGTAGAATTTCATGTGAATGTAATTATATATGTCCTTTTTTGTGTTCTCAGCATAATATATCCACGATTCATTTACATTATTGTGCATCTCAGGGTTCTGTTCCTTTGTATTGCTGGCGTAATATTATATTGTATGGCTATATCAGGATGTGTTTATTCACTTGTCTGGCGATGGACATTTAAATTTTGCCCTGTTTCTGGGTACTACAAACAAAACTGCTCTGAAATTTTGTGTAAAAGTCTTTGAATAACCATGTGTTTTTAGTTTTTTTTGGTTATATACCTTAAAATGGAATTGCTGGGGTCATGTAAGTGTATGTTTAGCTTCATAAGCAATGGCCTGTTTTTCAAGATGGTTGTACCATTTCACATTCCTACTGGCAAAATGTGAGAGTTCTAGTTGCTCCAGATTCCTCCCACACTTGTTACTGTCAGTCTTTTAAATTTTAGCCATTATCATAGTGGTGTCTCACTGTGACTTTCAGTTTCATATGCTTGATAACTAATGATACTAAAGATATTTCTAATGTGCTTGTTGGCCATTTGTATATCTTATTGAAATAGAATTTATTTTCAAATATTAATTTTATGTCCAGTAATCTTGTAATTTTGGGAGAATTTTCTATGTACAAATCATACTTCTGGTGAATAATGGTAATTTTATTGGTCTCTTTTCATATGTTATGCCTTTTTATTTCTTTTTCTTGTCTTAGGTTCCCCATTATGATATTGAACAGAAGTGGTAGTGGAATTTCCTGTCTTTTAATCTGTTACAAATGGAAAGCCTTCAATATTTCACAATTAAGTATGTTTGCTATAGGCTTTTTATGCATACATTTTAGCGGATTAATAAAATAATAAAGTTCCTTTCTATCCCTTGAGGCTAAGAAATGTGGTTCTTCTCTCTCTATGGATCATGAATGGATGTTGGTATTTTTCCAACCTTTTTCTATATCTGCTTGATTTTTCTTTATTGTGTTAATGTTGTCAATTACATTGCTTGAGTTTTGAAAAATTAAACAATCTTGCATTCCTAGAATAAATCCAAATTGACCATGGTATTTTAACTTTTTAAAACACTTCTGGGTTGAATTTGTTAATATTTTCTATAGGATTTTTACATATATGCTCATAACTGAAATTTCCCACTAATTTTCCTTTCTTACAATAAACTTAGAGTGATTTTGTTATAAAGAAAAGCTAGATCATAAGAATGCCACATATTTATGGCTTATTCCACTGGGACACTTGTTCTTGGAAGTCAGCCACCATGCTATGAGGAAGCCCACACTAGAGATGTAAAGAGACCATATGGAGAGGCCACATGTAGGTGTTCCAACTGACAGTCTGGCAGAGGTCTTATTAGCTGAAAGCCAGCCCCAGACGTCATGGAACATAAACAAGCCACTACCTCTGTGTCCTATCTGAATTCTTAACTCACAGAATCTATTAACCTAATCAGATGGTTGTTTTTTGCCAGTAAGTTTTGCAGTGTGTGTCTGTGTGTGTGTGTGTGTGTGTGTGTGTTTCTGTAAGTAGAGATGGGGTGTCACTATTGCCTGGGCTGGTCTCAAACTCCTGGACTCAAGTGATCCTCCCACCTCAGCCTCTCAAAGTGTTGGGTATGGGCGTGAGTCACCGTGCCTAGCCCTGCAGTGGTTTTTAATGCAACAATAGATAACTTGAAAGAGGAAGTGTGGGAAAATATCTTGGGACTGTTCAAAGCACAGTCTCATAAGCAATAGGGTACTTCTTTGGGTAAACGTGAAACAAATGCAACAAGGTGACCAACCTGGCATGTAGCTACCTAGCTATATGGCACAGAGCTGCTCTTTCTGGGAAAAACAACTACTAACACATGATGGTGCTATGGTGAGACTGTCAGTTTTCTGATTCATGAAGATGTTTGTGTCCTCCTAAATTTTAAGGGCTCCTATTATTATACGTTCATTATTATCTGTGAAGCACTACACAAAAATATGTACAAAAATGTGGTTTAATAAAAAGATGGCAGTATATGATAGGAAAGTGGCCTGACTCTGGAATCTAATAAGGCTCAGGTTCAAATCCTGGATTCACCGTTTACTGATTCTGTGACTTTGTACAAGTTACCTTGCCTATTGGCCTCAGTCTCCATGGTGTTAAGTAAAATAAAAATTATTGCTCCTGAAATACTTAGTAGGTATTCAGTAATAATAGACATCATTATTATATTCTAACATTTCCAATAAAATTAACCTCCATTGACAAAATACAATCTTAGAGTACAACTACAGTTATAAAACTGTTTTTTGTTTATAAAAACAAAAAACAGATTATTCATGTATATGTGGAAATTATATTCCCAGATCTTACTTTTCCTCATCACTAACACTGCTTTGTAGGAATAATGACCAAGTGGTCCTACAAGTATGAATTTATCTTTATCAGTTCAGTAAGCGCACTAAGTATTTGCAATGTACAGTCTGTAGAAAAATAACATAGCAAAAATACAAGCAAATTACTTCCCTCCTCCCCATGATTACAATGAACAACTTATGGTCTTTTTTAACCAATGCTTCTCACATCACTTAGCTGCCTGTTGCAGAATGGGGTGGCTGCGTTGGTACTGTGCTTATTCCCCGCCTTTAGGGCTGCATCTCTTCTTGCTTGCTCAAGCAGAACTCTTGCTCTTTCCTTAAGTTCTTCTTGTCTAGATAACATTCGATGCTTAAAAGCAAAGATACAGAATTAGAAGCCAAAAAAAGAACTGGTAATCTACATTTGTAAACTAATGAAAGGTTAGACAATCTGCTGAAATAATAGAGATTATGAATAAGATTGTAGCTTCATGAGATTACCTATAGAGAATGTTAATGTTGACTAGAAACCATGGAATGAATATATAAATCTTGATATGAGGGAAATACATCTTTACTGTCTAAAACTGGATTAAATTTAATTATAATTTTATTAGAACATATTCTCGTTAGGTATAAGGCTAATATATATTCTATATATTCTATTTGCTCATAAACACAGTATAATCTGACAAAGACATTTTTTAAAGTTCAGAGTTTTATTTTCGGTCTTAAAGAATTGATAACAACATGTCTCTCAAATTTGAACGTTGATAAATATTAAATATCTGTGGCAATAATCCTTTAAAATCTTAAGAATGTTTATAGAAAATTCAAAGTTATTATATTTCATTAAAAAAAAGTAAAACTAGTCTTCTCCATTGCTCACTATCCTTGTAACAAAACAACTGAAAATATTATAATTGAAAAAGTATTCTCCTGGATTAATCTGTAATTTTACAATATAATTTTGGAGAACAACAGATATCGTCCATCAACAGAGATCAGTTCTTAAATACATTAACCAAAAGCACAAAATTCATACTCCTTATAGTCCAAATTCCTTTTTTTTCTACTAAGTAACCAACTTCTGGCTTTAGATGTCTATTACTATTATCTGACACTTAATTTCTTTTACTTCCCTCTCATTGCATAGTTTTGGTTCAATCATAAGTATCATTGTCAAGGAAAATAAAATAAGTATAGCTATTACTTTATTTCATATTATGTGAAACCATCTTTTCAAAGATTAGTTCAGCATTTTGGGTTTCTTTGTGGTCTTTATATTTTACTGTAACTATTTTTAAAGCTTTTTTTCTATAATCTTAAAGAAGAAAAGATTTTTCTTAAAGTGTACAATACAGTGCTTTTTAGTATTTCATAAGGTTATGAACTATCACCACTACCTAATTCCAGGACATTTTCATCACCCAAGATTTTTAAGAGGATTAAACAAAAATTCTTAATAGATACAAATAAAATGTATAAGTGATAATGATAAGTCTAAGTTCATGTTGAACAGGACACAATAGAATTTAGTTACAATATCAACAGTGTCTCAAAAACAGACAAAATTAATTAAATGAACACTGAATTTTCAGTCAAGACATCAGGCTGTTAATCCCTCTTCCACTAATAATAAGCAATGTAACATTGAGCAGGTCAGTTAAAAACGTACTGCATTCCATTACATGATGTGGAGTCAGACAGACCTGGGTTCAAATATCAGTTCCACCACTTAATTATGGGCACGTTAATTTATCTAAGCCTCAGTTTCCTCGTTTATAAAATAAGGATAGAAATAGACCAACTCTCAGAAGGACAGGGCAAAGATTAAATAATAGCATAATGTACTGAGCACTGGCGCATGACAAGCACTGAATAAACGTTAAGTATTTGTTTTAATCCCTCGATTTCTTAATCTTTGAAATGAGGGATCATCTTTAAGATTCCACTAGCTCCGAATTCTGTGATTTTATAGTCTTTTGGTGATTCCAAGCAGCTACAAAGACAGTGAAAAAATGTTTTGGTCTTAAGAACAAAATCAAATCACCAGAAGACTATAAAATCACTAATTGTGTTTAAGAGCACATAAACACAATTTTTAAAAAAATTTTCCTGGCTAGAAATGCAATTCACTACAGAGATTTCAGAAAATAAATACAAGTTAAAAAGAAGATAAATAAAAATTAGTAGTAGTCCTGGTACCCAGAGATAATAACTGTAGAATCATGCTTTTTTTTTTTTTCCTTCACTTATTGTATTTTCAGCATTTTCTTATGGTCTTAAATATTTTTTTAAACATAATTTTAAAATTATTTTATTATTTTACTTTTTTGAGACAGGGTCTCGCTCTGTCACCCAGGCTGGAGTCCAATGGCACAATCACGGCTTACTGCAGCCTTGACCTCTCAGGCTCAAGCAATCCTCTCACTTCAACCTCCCAAAGTACTGGGATTATAGGTAAGCCACCATGCCCAGCCTAAAACATGATTTTTAATTGGCTACCTAACATTACATTGTATAGACACATCATACGTTAGTTAATTTGTCTTATTTTGCTGAACATTTAGGTTGCACACAATTTTTTACTATCATAAATAATGCTTTTATGAATATCTTTAGAGGTACATTTTTATTATACTTTTTTTTTTTTTTTTTCTGAGATGGAGTTTCGCTCTTGTTGCCCAGGCCAGAGTACAACGGCGCCAGCTCGGCTCACCACAACCTCCGCCTCCCGGGTTCAAGCAATTCTCCTGCCTCAGCCTCCCAAGTAGCTAGGATTACAGGCATGTGCCACCACCCCAGCTACTTTTGTATTTTTAGTAGAGACGGGGTTTCTCCATGTTAGTCAGGCTGGTCTTGAACTGACCTCAGGTGATCCGCCTGCCTCGGCCTCCCAAAGTGCTGGGATTACAGGCATGAGCCACAGTGCCCAGCTATACTATACAATTCTAATTATTTCCTTAGGAAAAATTCCTGAAAGTAGGATCTAAGGAGATAAAGATTTTTAAGGAATTTGATGCACATTGTTAAATTGCCCTTCAGTAATGTTGACCACATTATATTTGGGCTAAAATTATTTTTTAATGCTATTACGATAAGATGCTATATGCATCAAGTGGAGAAGCACAGACTTTGAAGACAAGGTTGCTTTTTAATTCAAACTTTAACATTTATCATATAACCTTAAGTAACTCTGAAAACCCCAGATTTCCCACATATAATATAGAATTTGACTACTTACCTTATGGGTTGTGAAGTTTAAGAGATATGTGTAAGATAGATAACTGTCATCACATGTATTAGGCACCCAAATGGACAATATTATGACTTTGTTAAGTATACAAAGTCATATTAAAGTTACTAAATTTCCTCTAATCCAATGGTTTTAATTGTAAGAATTACTATTATTTTATGAACTACTAAGAACAAACGTCAATTAAACTCTAATATACTATCTATTATAAATAACATATTGATTGAGAAGTTAAAATGTAAGAAGATGTGTATCTGAGAATTGAAATACTGTGTACAAAAGAGAAACAGATTTTTAATTGTCCAAAATTCAGCTGCTATATACAATTTTAAAAGCCTACCAAATGTCAGCACCTATATTACAGTGTTTATTGTTAGACTTTACTTTTGCCAATCCAGTGTCAATAAAAACCTTTAAACTTACCCTAAGCAAAATTCTGAATAAGTCAATGGCCAAAGAGAAAACATATATGGAGCTATGAATAGACGTTGCTTCTATCATCCAGTACACTTTAATCATCTGAATAGAATCACAGAATGATAGTTTCACAGCTAAAGGGGTTCTTAAAGATTACTTCATTTAACATACATGGAAAATAAGATTGAGAGAGGCTAAATAGCTAGTTAACATGTCATTACTAATTTATTGGGAGAGCCAAAACAAGAATCCAGGCTTACTGATTCCCAGTCCAGGGTATTTTAACATTTTAAGTATCAATCAATTTCTAGTTTTAACTAAACATATTTGCCTTAAAAATCTGGTTTTTAAGAAAAATTTGGCCAGGTGCGGTGGCTCACGTCTGTAATCCCAGCACTTTGGGAGAGTGAAGCAGGAGGATTACCTGAGGTCAGGAGTTCGAGACCAGCCTAGCCAACGTGGTGAAATCCCATCTCTACTAAAAATACAAAAATTAACTGGGCATGGTGGTACACACCTGTAGTCTCAGCTACTCGGGAGGTTGAGGCAGGAGAATCACTTGAACCCAGGAGGCGAAGGTTGTAGTGAGGTAAGATCACACCACTGCACTCTAGCCTGGGTGACAGGGCAAGACTCCATCGCCCCGCAAAAAAACAAAATAAAAATCTGTATTGAATATTACAAGTTAGGGTCATCAAGTTCTTGTAATTGTCATTCACTAGATGTTTATTGATTATCTACTATGCGTGGACATTATGCTGTCCTGAAAGCTTTCAGAGAGATTTAGCTACTTAGGACTTTTGATTTGAGGTTTATGATTAGGAGAACAGGGGCTTGCTTTGACAGCTAGTATACTTCTTTAATTCTAATATGTAAATTCTTTTTTGACACCTCTGAAACCTTATAAATGGCAGAATCTTACACTCTCTGTCATTCAGGTGGCAGTCAAGACATGGTTGTCTATCTATATATATATTGTTTGATATTTCTGTTGGCATGATGACAATTCCTTGATGTTTCAGTCAACACCACTTGAGGACTATGTGAGAAAGAAACACAACTCCAGATTACTGTCTAAAAATCTTCTATTGAGACCTTCTGGTAAAGCCAAGACAGTGCTATTATAAATGAGTATACTGACCTGGAAGAAAATCCCAGAGACAGTTGTGGAGAAATGCTATGAATTCAGAGGTTCAGGCCGGACATGGTGGCTCACACCTGTAATCTCAGCACTTTGGGAGGCCGAGGTGGGTGGATCACCTGAGGTCAGGAGTTTGAGACCAGTCTGACCAACATGGAGAAACCCCGTCTCTACTAAAAATACGAAAGTAGCCGGGTGTGGTGGCGCATGCCTGTAATCCCAGCTTCTCGGGAGGCTGAGGCAGGAGAATTGCTTGAACCTGGGAGGCAGAGGTTGCGGTGAGCCAAGATGGTGCCATTGCACTCCAGCTTGGGCAACAAGAGCAAAACTCTGTTTCAAAAAAAAAAAAAAATCAGAGGTTCTCCAATTTTTTGGTCTCAAAATCCCCATATATTCTTAAAAATTACTGAGGATCCCAAAAAACTCTTGCTTATATAGATTATATCTATTGACATTTGTCATTTTTGATATTAAAACTGATACAATTTTAAAATACTTACTTTTTTCATTTAGAAGTAGCCACAGTTAACTCATTAGATGTTAACACATTTTAATAGAAAATAATTACTTAAAAAACAAAAATTGAGAAGGATGGCATTATTTTACATATTTTATAAATCTCAATATAAAAGCAGCTGAATTCCTATATCTACTTTTATATTCGATCTGTTGAGATATCACAAATCATGTAACTTTCAGAAAATGCCATTATACTCTTGTGAGAGAATGAGTGTCATGAAGGCAAATAATGCCCTAGTATTATTATGAAAATAGCTTTAACTTCGGGTGTTCTCTGAGAGGGACTCGGAGAACTTCAGAGGCCCCCAAATCTGGCTTTGAGAACCATGTACTGTAACAATGCTTTTGATAGCACAGACGATAACTGTGCAGAAAAAAAAAAAAAAAAAAAAAAGGAATACCAACAACTCTAAATCAAAAAGTGATTCAGAAGAGTTGGATTCTAAATGTGAAAAACTTTTAGGAATACCTTAATCAATTTATTTTGCCTAAAATTTCCTCCTTATGTATACGTAAGAGTGTTAATATGATCAAATTATGCCTAAATAAGTCTAAAAGAGCTCTTTCAATAGATATAAAAATTCTGAGTGATAGGAAAACCACGTATCATAATTTTATTGACAATGTTGTTCTTTTTTGCTGTAGTACATAAAATAATAGTATATCTTATAACTGACTATACCAGAGATACAAGTAAAAACAGTAAATTATTAATATCATCAGTAAGAGAAAGGTTAAAACTGTACAATATTCCCTTCATGAGGAGAAATTTGGATGCTGCTGGGATATTTAACCACAAATAATGATGGGACTAAATAAACCAATTAAAATATCTAAGGAAAATGCTTAAAATGGGAAATATTTAATTTGGCATTATATATTTTTATAATGATGTTCTTATTAAATGGAATATTGAAACAACTTTGACTTATTTTATAGTAGAATATTGTTTTTATAAGTAATATTTTTATTTGAAAAGTTGACATTCTTTATCCTTCAACTTTTTTTTCATAGTCTTATTACACAATATCCTTCAATGTTGAAATTGGGATTTGTAGGCTTAAAATATTATATCATAAATCTTAAATATAAAGCAAGTATATTTCAGGTTTTTCTTTTCTTGAGACAGGGACTCGCTATGTTACCCAGGCTGGTTTCAAACTCCTAGGCCAAAGCAATCCTCTTTCCTCAGCCTCCCAAATAGTGGGGACTTTGGCGCACACTACTGGATGCCTCAGGAATTTTTACAATAGACATTACACTTCACCTTTAATCATTTGCAACATCTATGAATGCAAAAAGAAACAAAACCAGAGAATAATTACTAAATATAGTATTCAGCATTCTAATTCACTTACCTGGACTATTTTTGATGAATGATCTGCATGATTTAAAGTGGTTCTATCAGCATCTGGATCAGACTCCGTCTGCCTCAGGGAAGCATGTTTTTTCTTTGCAAGGTCTAGATCTCTACTATATGAGTATCCAAGTTTAGAAGTAGGAGATAAACTCGTTTTTTTGATAGGCGATTCTGGATCTGATCTGCATTCTAAGGATCTGGAATTCTCTAATTTTTCTTTCTCCAAGTTACTACTGATGTCTAGAGTTTGAAGCTTTTGTTCATCTGTCTCCTCACAAATAAAGGGTGGAGACATATCCTTCTTCTTATCACTAACATATAAGTCACTCAATTCTAAAGTCTCAGCTTTCAATAGTCTCTTTTTGCCTAACAAAACCTGTGCTTGGGTTGAATCTGTATTGGAACATATTCCAGGGTCATCAGATCCTGAAGTCCTTCCAGAGCTCTGCTGAGACTTCTGGGGTTCTGTGTCACTTTTAGTCCTGCGACAGTAAGGGGAGGCTGTGCTTGGACTAAGGTGATCATCAGGAGTTTGACGCTCACTTTCTGACTCTCCAACCCCACTATCATTAACGAATACAGAGTCATCCTGTGATAAGAAGTCTACTGCTCCGCTGATGGGCTGTTGTAGTTCAGGCTCCCGCTTCAGATCACTAAGCTCTGCATAGAATTTTTCTTGATCAACAGAACTGTTTGTATCTGTTTCGTAGTTTCCAACTTTATATGTGCTTTTACTGCTGTTTTCCTCTATCTGAACAACATTTAGCTCTTGGCCACTGAAATGTGCCCTTATTTGATAGAGATAAGTCATAACAGTCAGTTTATCAGGAATTGCTAATAATACCATATCAGAAGGTTCCAATAATCGGGAAATTCCTATGCTGGCAAATCCATCGTATGCCTTCAAAGGAAGGAAAAACAAAAGATATGTTGAACAGTTCACATAATTCATACATTTTAAAAAGAGCACATTTTTAATTGTTGTTGTTGTTGTTATTGGAGGGTATATGTTATCGACATTATGTCATATGAAAATAACAAATTTCCAAAAGTCAGACATGTGTAAAAGTAGGGGGAGAGGCAAGAGAAAAAAGTGTAATAAATAAGAATTAAAATATTTTTTCCAATAAAGGAAATAAGCAAAAATGAGAGTTAAATTTTTTAAAACTCTGAGAATGGACTTTTAAGATAAGGAACTAAAGTATAAAGAAACATTAGACTAATCCATATTGAGCTTTATCATTTCTATCAACCTCTCTTTTCCACGGTCATGTAATTGCAGTGATTTGTGAAGAAAAGCACAGCTAGATAAGTCAAAAGAACCAACTACTAGATTACCTGATATAAAATACAAATAAATGCAATTTAAGTGTAGAAACAGAAACATTTTTTAAATGCTCAATTAAGACTGATTTTCATAATGAAAAGAGTGACTTCATTTTAATTCATTCGTTTTGGAAAGAATGAAATGTTCTGAGTACTACAACCTAGTTGAGAATGTAAGGCTGCATTGTATTATTTTTGTTAGCCTTTAAATGACTATGGCACATCAGGTTTTTCTAGTTTTGAATAATCAAAGCTGTTTCTCAATTTACAATTAATTATTACTATCCTGAACTAACCCTTGAAAACAGCATTGTGTTGCTAGGAAGCATTAAAAGTATGGCTAAAGGTTTAGATATACTCTCAGAGAAAGAAAGAACCCTCTAGATATATTCTTGCTCTGAGACGTAAAATGTTTACTCTTTTTAGGAACCTAGGATCATAATTCAAATTTTTTCTTAAAAGACATGTAGGAAACTATGTAACAATTCAGAAGGAATCAGTCTTCTGCACTTACTTGTTAAAGTACATTTCTACGTTTGAATTTAATCTTTGTCTCATATTCTTGTAGTTTAACAAACATTAAGGAACAAGTAAGAAAGAAAATGAAAAATAAATTGTGATATTAAAACCTCTTCAATTTTCACAGCACTAGGCTTCATAATATAGGTACCTCAAAATATTTACTAGAGAGAATGACTCAGTTGGTGTGCATGTATAGGCTTGTTTGTTATTTTACAAGTTTTAGGAAAATTGAAGTCATTTTCCTTTTCATGTGTCTTGACAACTTGACTGACAGGCATCAATAGCAGGCCATCAGGGAAAGCACCACAGGCAGTATTCTAAACATTCCCAAATTATCTAAAAACACTGACATATTGGTTAAGATCAGATGTCACAGGAAAATGCCTTTTTTTATTCAGCACTTTTTACAGACCCGGGGAAATGATTAGCTTCCTTGTGGGGAAACTCCTGCTGGTGTTTTGCTTCAGGTAGCATTTCATTTTATATACACTAATTACACTAAAAAAAAAAATTAAAAACAAACTAGGTTTCTTGTAAGCAAGGTTTACGCTTTATAAAGGACTTTTCCCAAAGCTTAATCTCTTCTGCCCTGGTCAACTACCTACTGTTTTTTACCTGTTTGTGTGGGGTGAAAAAAGAGGTCTTTCTAAGAAAATTATCTTATTCATTCCTACATGTTATTAAATTGGTAAGGAGGAGTTACTGCCAGTTATGTTATGCATCTGTATGAAATTTAAGACACAGGCATTGTTTTCCTATGGTGCTTTAAGTTCATTCAGGGGCACATGGGGTTATTGGGAAGAACTGTGTGAAGCTAGAAGTAATTTGCAGGTAGCAACTCAATGTAGCTATCAGGTAAGAAGCAGCAAATGATGAAAGGAAAGACGATGTAAAAACAATTATTTATTCAATAATACAATGAATAGAATCATCAAAGATAAAGCCTTTCAAAAGCCATGATTGTCTGTACTGGAAGATCTAACTGAAAAAAATTTTTAATGGGATGGTCTTCCGTATGGAGTAATATGTAAATCCAAAGTATGCTTACCATTATTAAGTTAATGAAAAGCTAATGTAAAGAAGTGTGACTTAAGCCTTAATGAGATTCCCCATATTCTTCACACATTTATAACGAGGTAGAATCAACAATATTTTCTTTTCAAAATTTTGAACAGTAAGGTGAAACATCCACTTTAAAAAATGGTTTATTTTATAATGCTCATGTCTGTATTTAAATTGGCTTAGCATTTTGTTCAAATGTAAGAAAATGGAGGTAAAGTACTGCCATACCCAAAGATATAATTTAATTGTAATTAATGAAAAAGAAGCACTTCACTTTAATAGACACAGGCTCTCCAAAATTATACAAGAAATAATTCATGAGAACAATTTACTTTGTAACATGCCCATCTGAAGGGTGATTTCTACAAGAAAACTATACTGATTTTTAAAGATTATCTTTTTTTGGTGGCATATTTCAATAGAAACTGCCAGGTTTTTATTGCTCTACGGCCAGCATTATGCATTTGCAAAAAAACAAGCATTTTTGATTGTTTGTTTGTTTTTGGACACAGGGTCTTGCTCTGTCAACCAGGCTGGAGAGCAGTGGCGTGATCCTAGCTCACTGCAGCCTTGGGCTCCTGGGCTCCAGCGATTCTCCCACCTCATCCTCCCAAGTAGCTGGGACTACAGGTGCCTGCCACCATGCTGAGCTAACATTTTCATTTTTTGTAGAGATGGGGTCTTGCTACATTCCCCAGGCTGAAGAAACAAAACCTTTTTGATGGCAATACACATTTTTGGTTTTAGAGAGCAATACAAGTGAAAAATTGTTTTGATTTAAAGACTTGTTAACTGAACTTCTATCAAGGTTCTAAGACTTTGTATCACCAGTCATTTTAATTATTTAATTTAAAGTATGTTAAGAACTTTAGACCAGAGGCTATTAACCACTTTGTCTCATGAACCCTTTTGGCAATGGGTCCCTTCTCAGAATAATGTTTTACATGGATAAAACATATAGAATTACAAAAGAAACCAATTATACTGAAAAATACACCTATGAAAGTATTACTTAAAATGAATTTGGGAAGTAGTAATATATGTGCTTTTTATGACTGCACTAATTAATCTGAAGACGTTATAAGCTTAAAAGGTATTTGCAGATATCTGCAGCAACAACTATAGCATGACATGAAAATATCGAAAATATCTGTGATTTCTAAAGGTGACAAAGTTTCAGCCATGGCTAACACTATGGTGGTTTATTGCCTAAATTCATAGTTAAAGGAAATGCTAAATTTCAGTTGAGGAATTATGAAAGTAAAATGTATTTTTTCCCTCAACCATGTTCAAGAAAGAACACCCTGATTTCTACCCACAGATCACAGGTTAAGAACTCCTGTTCTAAGACAACAATAAATTTCATTAATTTTTCAGTTGAAGAATTCAATTCAGTAGAAAAAAACATTCAGTGCCCTACTGTGTGCTGAGTTAGGTGCTTCCCTCCTTGCACACAGAACACACATTCTGTGTGCTGGGGTAAACAGATAAGTCAGCCTGTGGCCACAGTTAGCTGGTCCAGGGCTCCAGCAACTCAGCCTTACACAGATGCCCTGAAGGCTGAAAGGATCAATATCCCCTTGCCCTATACCAGTTGGGAAGCTCTGATCTCAATACATTGATTAATTATATGGGAAAATATAGTCATGTGTTGCTTAACAATGGGGATATGTGCTGAGAAATGCACTGTCAGGCGATTTTGTTGTTGTGTAAACAGCACAGTGGGTGCTTACACAAACCTAGATGGTACAGCCTACTACATACCTAGGCTATGCAGTATAGCTTATTGCTCCTAAGCTACAAAACTGCAAAGCATATTCCTATACTGAATAGTGTAGGTAACTGTAATACAATGGTAAGTATTTGTTCATCTGAACATAGAAAAGGTACAGTAAAAACAAAGTATTATAATCTTACAGTACATCACCATCTACGTGGTCTGTTTTTGACCAAAACGTTGTTACGCAGCGCATAATTGTATACGGTTTACCAGAAAATGAAAAGAACCAAGGTTTATATCTTTTTGCTTCTCAGAACCTAAGTATTCTCTCTTGCTTACCCATTAGGCTCTTCTTCTCATCCCCAACCAACATATTTTTCTAAACTTACATAACAGCTATGGCACAACAGTTTTGGGTGCATTTTTAAAAAGCCAAATCTCAGAATAAAAGCACTATGCTTTAACAAATATTCAACAGTTAAAAAGATAATTTGCATATTATAATATGATGCCAACCTGGCACTTACAGTCTTTAAAAGTTCATGATAAACCAGAGTAAACCATGTATCCTAATGTACTGCAGTAAGCAGACAACACTCTGTGAGTTGTAGTTATGACCTCGTAAAACTGCCTCACTTTCTCCAAATTAATAAAGACTTTCAGAGAAGCCAAAATGGAAACTGCGTATTTTTCTTGCGCATCAATTCTTACCTTTTTGTTGTTCTCTTTAATATCTTGAGGATTCAGAGACTTGTAGTCACTGAGGGAGAAAATAGCACAGTGGGTACATATAGTATTTGATAAAAACAGCTGATCTTAAAACAAACTGAATCTAAAAATTTGACATTCAATAATACTAAAGAGTAACTAGCAATTTCACAGCAATTCAATCAACAAAACTAATAGTGTGGAAAATTAAGGAAATAAATAAATAAATGAATAAAAATAGTGATTACACGTTTCACTGCCTGAAGCTTTCCATCTAAAAGAGAGGTTAAGGCAGGGGACCAAAGACTAGCCTTGACAACCAAATTTACCATGAGGTAATCCCTTGTTGTCAATATAAAGAATTACCGGCTTATTTATCTCATCTCATTTTAACACTAACACAATTTTCATAATAATTTGAAGTCAGTTCTTTGAGATTAAGGAGAAAAACCATTTTCTTTTTTTTTTTTTTTTTTGAGACAGAGTTTTGCTCTTGTTGCCCAGGCTGGAGTGCAATGGCATGATCTTGGCTCACCGAAACCTCCGCCTCCCGGGTTCAAGAGATTCTCCTGCCTCAGCCTCCCGAGTAGCTGGGATTACAGGCATGCACCACCACACCTGGCTAATTTTGTATTTTTAGTAGAGACAGGGTTTCTCCATGTCAGTCAGGCTGGTCTCGAACTCCTGACCTCAGGTGATCCCCCCGCCTTGGCCTCTCAAAGTGCTGATATTACAGGTATGAGCCACCACGCCCAGCCACCATTTTCTTTAAAAAGAGAAGGGATTGTTTTTAGGTATGAAAAAGGAAAAGCTTTCTGACATACATCTCTCAAAAGCAAGAGGTGGGGGTAATAAAATAAATACAAATTATTTCAGGACATGTGCTAAGAAATTACTTTATGTTCTTTTAAAAAATGTCTATTATGTACAAAATATTCATAGGGAATGGAAAATGTTTCTACTTACATTAAATCTGGTCTAAAGTGGTGTAATATTGCACAAAAAGATAAACCATTTCTCCACGATGTAGTAAAATTGGTGATTTTTACTCCTCGATAGTTCTTTGTAACTTCTTTACACCATACAAGCAAAGACTGACTAGCATTTGGCTTTCGCCCCAAAACAGGACTTGGTATAGGGCTTGGCTAAAAAAAAATGAAAAGAGGAAGACATTAAAAGAATTTAATGGAAGATGAAAATCAACATTAATTGACCTAATCAGATCATTTGAACACTTTGATGTCAGTTTAGATCCTTCACAACTGTAAATTCACGACAACTGCAACCTCCAAGAGGGAGACATAAATCTTAAATTATCTCCAGTTTTAGCCCTTGGCATTTGCCTGACAAGGATGTAGATATGCAAGATTTTAAACTTATACATAAGAACAGGCCAGGAGCTTTACTGATGGAAACATCATGTTAAAGTTTTGAAATATTTAAGGCTAAATACCTTTGTAACTCGCACACCCTCAAAATTTCCCCCAAATGCAATCATGTACAAATATGGTTCCTTTTTGACTAGGTTAAAAATAATGTATTTCAAGGTCCAAATGTAACACAAATTTCTAGTAGTGGAGAGATTAAAATTATCATTAGTTTTAAAAATACATTACTCATATATGCATTTTAAGTAAACAGCACAATGATAACCATATTCAAACATGCTTCTTATATAAATTTAATGATGGCAAAACAGTTTTAGAGTTATTAGCAACAGGTGTTGGTGGCAACAGCACACAACAGTATGTATTTTGGATATGCTCAAAATATTTTCTAATTATCACTGAGAGCTACTTTTGAATACTAGGTGAGTTAGTAGTGTGTGTGTTTTAAATCATAAGTATATACTTTTACCCTTGTTCATATACTTAAAACATCAATAATAACAAACTTAAGACTATATAATAACAATTTTATTCTAAACTTTTATTATTATTAAAACCATGTCATTTTCTTTTACTGAATAACAACTGCATTTTGTGATGGTAACCTTATAGGCTAGTACAATTGGAAACTACAAAGAAAACTGTTAAATGTTTCTGGACTTTAAATCTTGCTATTAATTAGAAGTGCTAGCTATTATAAGAAAACTTACATATTAAATAGAGGTCCTCTAAAGTAAAATGAAAAGAGAACAAGTATTTACTCCTAATATCATTTAAGTTTAAAAAGCAAAGCATTCTTACTACACTGCTTACTTAAGAAAGATCAATGATGCCCCCACTTGACAAAAGCATGTTAGTACCAAACAATTAAAATCATCAACCCCACATAATTATGATTTATGCATTCACTGCTTCTGTGAGAAGACTACTATGAAACACCACTACAATAACTTCCCATTTTTTATTAACTGTCAGATTAACAAAATATTATGTAAACAACCATAAATCTAGCAAAGTACTGTTCCTTAAATGATCATTTCTACGAAGTCAACGCTGAAAAGCTCACAGGTCATAAAAATCAACAGTTTGGATCAATTCTACTTAATATAATGAAGTAGATAAAAACAGAATCCCAATATACTAAATTTACTTTAGAAAATAATAGCTAACTAGCAATCTAACATGTGTAAAAGTGAACTATTAAATATCTTTTCATGTAAGGATCCACTGACTTTCAAATCCCTCTAGTCATTTAACCTGGAAGTAAAGTGAAGAGTGTTTTATGGATGAGTTAGGGGATCACTGAACTAGGTAGGCATAAACATTTTTTTTCTTACACTTTCCATTGTTTAAAGAATTGTCTTTATTAAATTGTTTTTCTATATCAAATTATATTATTAAGGTATTGATTCACTCCAAGCATGGGTAATACATACATGGGCCAGATAATCTGTAACTATCATTACACTGATTCATTTCAATTATCAGTAGCATGTCCATAGGTAATGTATAAATGACATTATCACTATATTATGATCTAGAATAGATTTCTGTATGTAAGAAATAAAGAAAACATATTACATCATTATGATTATGACTGTATCTCTGTTTCTAAGAAGGCTCAATATGAAAAGGCTAGAAGAACTAAACCAAAATTTAAATTGGTTCTAATACAAAAGCCTTGTATTAAGGGATGCTTATTGTACTTCCAACAAAAAGAAGTCATACGCAATTGAAGAAACTTTGATGAAATTACAACAAGCCCTATAAATGGTCATGGTGGTTTACAAAGAAAGAAAATCATAGAGCCATTGTTAAATGAAATCATCTACTCCAGAACTGATCTTTTACCTAATATTTTACAGAAAGCCATAAAGGAATTAACAATTAAATCATTTTGAAACCTTCAGTACATAATTGGATGAAACTGTTGTTACAGCTGGCTCTTGATTTTACAGTAGATGTGGCAGGTTACTTGACTTGTCTGTATCTCAGTTTCCTCATCTGTAAAGTGCAGATTATAGTGGTACATATCTCATAGGGTTTAGTAACAAGATCTGCCTCACTCTCCCCATGTCCATTTCCTCTCTGATCTTAACTACTGCTCTCTCCCTTAAACACTCTGAACCATATTGACCTCTTAAAAAGAAAAAAACAACTGATAATTTATTAAAATAGCTGACCTAAGCATCTGCTATGGTGACTTCAACCTCAACTCTTGGCTCAGTACGGATCAAAGAAATCTATTTAACAATCTCAGAAGGACTGTGCAAGTCAACAAACTGTTTGCGCATGCTCTTCTGGGAGTGATTCCATGTCTTAGAACCTTTACCACAGCTGTTTTTCTTGTAGTGATTCTCAAAGTCTTGGTAGGCATCCCAACTGGTCCTTTCACTTTGAGATTCTTTTCCTTTGTGCCTCTGATCAAGTCAGCACACATGTTCTTCAGGGATTTTTATACTGCAGCTGGTTAGGGGAATTCTAATTCAGTGAATCACCACCTTTGGTTCCACCAGTATTTAAACTTATGGCTATAATACAGTTTCCTAACCTACGTGTTCCTTGGAGAGAGCAAACAGCCATGAGTCAGGAATAGGAGCCAATGGACTGTAGCTCCATCATGCCTGAAACCATATCTTCCTCAAAATGGAATCATATTAATCTCTTTGTTGTTCCTTGGATATCGCAGACATGTTTCTACCTTGGGGC
Source organism: Papio anubis (assembly GCF_008728515.1). Lineage (NCBI taxonomy): Eukaryota > Metazoa > Chordata > Mammalia > Primates > Cercopithecidae > Papio > Papio anubis. Next base: position 63,311,438 of record NC_044989.1, on the reverse strand, counting down.
CTTTGCACAGATTGCTCCATTTGCTTGGTACTCTCTCAGATAACTGCATGGTTAACTCCAATGCAATCTTCTCCATTAGGCCTATTCTGACCATCCTACTTAATAATGCAATCTGGTCAGGCGTGGTGGTTCACACCTGTAATCCCAGCACTTTGGGAGGCCAAGGTGGGCAGATCATTTGGTCAGGAGTTCAAGACCGGCCTGGCCAGCATGGTGAAACCCTGTCTGTACTAAAAATACAAAAAATTAGCTGGGCATGGTGGCACGTGTCTGTAGTCCCAGCTCCTAGGGAGGCTGAGGCAGAAGAACTGCTTGAACCAGCAGGCAGAGGTTGCAGTGAGCCGAGATCGCACCACTGTACTCCAGTCTGGGAGACAGAGTAAGACTCCATCTCAAAAAAAAAGAAAAGAAAAAAAGCAATCCACCTCCATCACCCAGTCCCAGTTCAGCACTCCTGAATCCACTTACCCTGCTCTATTTTTTCCACGGACTTATCATCTTCTTAGAGTCCATATACTTTATTTATTATGCTTACTGGTTATTATCTGTCTGCTCTCACTAAATAAGATGTCCACGAGAGCAAAAATGTTAGTTTGTTTTATTTATTAACCTAAATCAAATGCCCAGAACAGTGCCTGGTAGAGCATAGGTACTCAGTAAATACTGTTATATGAAAAAAATGCATGTAAAACACTTAGAACAATGTATGGCAAACAGTACCATTCAGTTAATATGAATTGCAATTATTACCACCACCAATGCATTATCAGCAGGAATTTCTATTTTTTGAGGCTCTTCTAGAAATTTCAAAGGCCATGAATTTCTTCAAGATCATAAAAAGTTTTTTCCTTTTCTTCTTTCTTTCTTTTTTTTTCCCCCCCAACAAAGCTTTAACTAGAAAATAATCTTGACACCTAGATATTCTATGTGGAAAATACGGCACTTGCAATGCTTGGCAATGTATCTATTTCTATAGGGTGGGTGAAAAAAGAAGCTCTAAATGACTTTGTAATTTGTTGCTTTCCAAAGAAAGAAAGACACAAAAATCTGTCCATAAAAGGTAGAAATACACTTGCAAATATAACGAATTTTAATGCATTATTTCTGTTTAATATAGATTACATGTTAAAGGCAATAAAGCTACCCAGTTATTCTTCCTAATAATGGCAATAGCTTTCTTTCAGAAAACGTAGTCAAATAACTTGCAAATTTTCTTAAATTTTAATAAGAAATGTCAGTTCTATTTTTTCTGCTCTATCCCTCTAACTATAGTTTCCTTCTCTTTTGCTGTCTGCCCTTCTTCCATGGATACAGCCACATATTCCTCTAGGCATTGCTCTAAATAGTTTTCTACCACACTTTGAGCTGATTCATTCCCAGGATTCCAACTATTACTTCCATGCAGATGATTCCCAAATATTTATAGTTCAAACTATCTCAAGTTGACATTTCCAGTTGGCTGTCCTTTCTATCATACAAAATTTAAACTCAGTATGTTCAAAACTCTAATTGTGATCTTTCTTTACAACCTGCTCAGTTTCACTGTGTTTGCAAATGATACAGCTATTGTCCCAATTGTTTAGATTTTTAATGTCAGAATCACCTTTCAATTCTTCCTTCATGTATCATCTCTTACCAGTTAATTTACAGGCAGTTTTGCTCATATTTTGTAAGGTTTTTATAATCTATCTCCTTTTGCCTATTGCAAAATCTTCCTAATAGGTCTTCCTTCTTCCAAATCCCCCCTGTAACCAACCCATATCACAGCATTGGTCTTCTTAAAGCACAGCTTAAAGTCTCTAATGGCTCTCAAGAACATACAAAATGATGTCAAAATACTTCTAAGCATTGAATCCCAAATCTTTCTCAATGTATTTACTCTCTAGCATTACTCACCATCCTTTAAAATCCCTATGCTTCCCTGCCTAAACTCCAGGTCTCCCATCTCCACCAATCTTGGATCATACACATCATCACCTCCACATGAAATATCTTCTGTCCCAAGCACAACTGCTGCAATTCCACTCTATCTTCAAACCTTCAAGATTTAGTTCAAATGTCATCTCTTACACGAAATCTCCTCCCAATTCCCATTCAGTAGGAAGCCTTTTTCAGTGTTCCTTTGATTCTTTGTGTTCTTCCTGTAGCACTTAATAGATTTTCATTTTATTGTAATATATTCAGTTCTTCTCTCTACAAAAAGGCTTATTAATTTTTCATCAATTCATAAACTATATACTGAGCACCTATTATGTCCCACAAAGTTAAGACCTTTACACAGATAAGCTAATTTAATCCTCACAACTCCTTTGAGATAGCTACTCTTACTTCCAATTTACAGTTGGAGAAAGTGAGGTTACTCAGGAAGCAGAGGAGTTCCTATACCAAGGAGTTCCCACTCCAAAGCCTGTGCTTTTAAACAACACGCATTTCACATTTCAAGATAATACTGCTGTACGACTTCAGCAGAAGTTGTAAATATTTCAATACTAACAAACGTCTCAGTCAACTTCTTATCGTCTTCAGAGGTTAGATCACTGCCCTCTGTATGTTTAATTAGTTGATTCAAAAAAAGCAATTAACCCAAACAATTTCAACTTCAAGAATCTCTCTGTTAATAAACCTGTCCATTCTGTTTTATTTCAAATTACTGGCTATAACTAGAACAAGAGCTAATTAAGTCCAGTGCAATGAGACATATACTAACATTGCTTAAGTTGTAGCACATTTTTGTCTCTCAACTACTAATTCTTGGACACTTTCCTCAGTTATTGCAAATCATGGTTGAGGGAACTTTGAATATATCTAAGCATTTGGTGAACCCAAAAACTAGCAACAGTGAGAATGAGAACACTTAGATCTGTATTGGTCTTATTATATTTTTTTTCAAAGTGTTTTCATTTAAATCACTTCACTTTATTCTCACGGTAAAACTGAAGTTAGGCTTTGTTATTCTACTACTAGAAAGATTGTGCCATAATTAATTTTTTTTTTTTAATCTTCTACAAAACATCAACCAACTCTCTCCAAGCCAAGACATGGAGAGACAGGAAAACTAAAGAGCAAGTGAAACTCTCTGCTGTTTTTATAATGGTAGTCTAGAAGAGTGAGTTGAGAGGTACAGTTGCACTTTTGGTGGGCTCCCAAATAGCAATATGAGCCTCATCCCCTTCCCCCAAAAGTAGAAACAGTAAAATAAAAAGGTAAAAGCAAAAAATAATAACATAGTAACTAAGCATATAATAGAGAGGATCAGCAAAGCCAAAGCTGCTGCTTTGAAAGGACTAAGTAAATTAAACCTGTAATGTGAGTGACCAAGAAAGAAAGAGTGAAGCAAATTCTTAGAAAAGTATAGCTTACTGCAATAGACACAAGAAGAAATAGAAAACCCAGAGAGTTCTGTAACTGTTAAAGAAATTGAGTTTGTAATTAAAAACCTTCCCACAAAGAATATTCCAGTTGGCTTTACTAATAAGTTTCACCAAACATTCATTCAAGGAAAAAGTATCTCAAACATTACACAAATTATAGAAAACTGGAAAAATGAGATTACTCTCTATCTCATTTCATGGGCCTTTATACCAAAACTCAAAAGGCAAAGGCAAAATTAAAGAAAACTCTCATGAACATAGAGGCAAAGTTTTAATGAAAATATTAGTAATTTATTAAAAAAGGATAACACATCTTGAACAAATCAGACTTATCCCAAGAGCACATACTTGGCTTAATGTCAGCATATCTATTGAGGTAACCTGACCAATTAACAGATTTGGAGGAAAGATATATAATATAATTATCTAAACAGATTCAGAAGAACATTTAATAAAATAATGTCCATTTATATTCTAACAAATAGTCTTAGCAACCTGTAATATAGAATCTTCTTTAACTTGTTAAAAAGGCCACAGCAAATATTGCAAGGGTGAAATATTTGAGATTGAGCATCTGTCACCACTTTTATTCAACATTGTCCCAGCTGGTACATTAAGGTCAGAAAAAGACATTAAGGTAAACATATTAAAAAAGAAACAAAATTGTAAAGCATTATTTACAAATAATATAATTGAGTATGTAGAACATCCACAAGAAGTTACAACTTATTAGAGTTAATAAGAGAATTTAGCAAGGTGTTGGATACAAAATCAATGTATAAAACCAACTGTATTCCTATCAACTAACAAAAACAAAAACTAAAAATTTGAAAACCATCCATAGTGGCATAAAAATGTCAAGTACTTGGCACAAATCCAAAAACAATATACATGACTGCTATAAAAAAAAAACTATCAAGATTTACTGCGAAAAAGTAAAGAAAATCTAAAGAGATGGAGATCGATCTATCTATCTATATTTTTTTGAGACAGAGTCTCGCTCTGTCGCCCAGGCTGGAGTGCACTGGCGCGATCTCAGCTAACTACAACCTCTGTCTCCCGGGTTCAAGCGATTCTCCTGCCTCAGCCTCCCACGTAGCTGGGACTACAGGCGCGAGCCACCATGCCCGGCTAATTTTTTGTATTTTTAGTAGACAGGGTTTCACCACATTGGCCAGGATGGTCTCCATCTCTTGACCTCGTGATCCGCCTGCCTTGGCCTCCCAAAGTGCTGGGATTACAGGCGTAAGCCTCTGTGCCCGGCCAAGATGGAGATATTTATTCATGGCTTAGAAGACTCAATTTTGTATAATGATATCAATTATTTTTCCAGGGAGAAACGGCTAACCAATAGAAAAGGTTAACTAAACTCTTTCTCCATGAAGAAATGCTCTCAAGTTTACCTTCTTCTAACATGAATTCCATGGAAATATATTGGATTATGCGAAAAGTGAGAAGTCAGCTGTGTTACCAGGCAACATTATTTACTGTAAAACTGACCCCAGCTTGGTGAACTGCATCTAACTCGAAGGCCTATGAATAAACTATATATCTCTATTGAAAAACAAAGGCTGCAGCTTCCCTATGCTTAGTGTGATTCATGTAACCAAGCATGTCCCTTTGGAATCTGACAGTTGTGTGTGGGGGCTGCTACAAGATCCTGTGTTTTATAAGGTAGCGTGGTCCACACTTACCCACCTGATCTTTCACCTAAGAACTGACATGAGGAACTAAAATATAGCCTAGCATACCTGACGCTCTAATGCTAATATGCTATGTTTCCTGTCCTGAAAGTTAAGTAAATCTGGTGCCAAATTAATTGTATATATTTTCCATCAAAAAGGGGTTTGTAGCTAGAATATACAAAGAACATCCACAAATTAGTAAGAAAAGGAAAGTTAATCAATATAAAAAGGTGCAAAAATTGAATGTACACTTTATAAAAGAAGAAATCCAAATATTCAGTAAATGTGAAAACTTGCTCCATCACACCAGTATTCAGAGAATTACACAAGGTACTACTGCACACTTCTCCCCAGAAAGGCCGAAATTTTAAGAAGTCTCTTGAGATTAAATTTTAATGAAATTAAAAATACCAAGTATTGGCAAGGATGTGGAGCAAAGGGAGCTTTCTTACAGGGCTGATGAAAAAAGTTTGGCATCATCTATTATGCTAAAATTGAAAATGTGCATATCCTATGACCCAGCAATTCCTAGGTTTATATCCTATAGAAATGCATGCTTATACAGCACAGAATAGAATACATATGCAAAAATGTTCACAGCAGCACTTTAAAATTTTCCAAATCCGAAAATAATGTAAATGTTCAGCAACAATAAAATGGATTTAAACATTTTGATCTATTCAGATAGTGAAATACTAGAGATACGCACAAAAGAAATACATCCTAAAACATAATATTGAACAAAAGAAAACAGGTACAAACATGTATACATGATTCCATTTATATATATATAAAACCATAAACTACATTGTTTAGGGGGGTCATACTTAAAACAATAAAGCCAAGAACAAACTGATTACTATCAAATCATGATACCAAAAGAATAGGAACTTTGCCAACATTTCAGAAACTAGCCCACTTTTGTGCTTCTCTCTTATCCCAATCTCTTTCCTCTTCCCTATAATTGGTGGTTATATTAACAAATGTTATTTTTCAATATTGTGTAATCAAATGTGACAACATTTGGAAGATCTGCATGAGTACGGGAATCAATGTTTTCCAAATAAATAATGCATGAATGTTACGAAATCACACATCAATAAAAGATGCAGTTGAAAATGCCACATACGCCAATGTATGGTTTGATTCCACATTGAAACTAACTTAAGAAACTATCATTTGTGAGTTTTGGTGTAGTATCAAAAATTATAATCTCCAATCATTTGAGAACTATTTAAATTCTCTTTAACATTATATATTTGATAAGGTCAAATTTTCTTCACAGAGTACAACCAAAACACATTACAACATATTGAATGCAGAAAGCTGTTTTCAATTAAGCCAGATATTAGACACTGGCAAAAATGAAAAACAATGTCAGTCTTCTCAATAAACTGTTTTTGTTTTGAAAAATACAGTCGTTTTTCATGAAAATACTACATTATTTATGTTAATATGTCATATAATAGTTTAATATAACTTTAAATAAATTAATAAAATTTAAAAACTTCTCTCTTAATTTATAATACTGTAAATAGCAATAGGTATAACTCACATAAACAGAAGTTATTTGGGCTCCTCAATAACTTTTTAATTTCTTTTTATTGTAGTAAAATACACATAATATTTACCATCTTAACCTTTTTTTTTTTTTTTTTTTTGAGATGGAGTCTCATTCTGTCACCCAGGTTGGAGTGCGGTGGCACAACTGGCTCACTGCAACCTCCCTTTCCTGGGTTCAAGCGATTCTCCTTCCTCAGCCTCCCACGTAGCTGGGATTACAGGCTCATGCCATCATGCCCAGCTAATTTTTGTATTCTTAGTAGAGACAGGATTCCACCACATTGCCCAGGCTGGTCTCAAACTCCTGATCTCAAGTGATCCACCCTCCTCGACCTCCCAAAGTGCTGAGATTACAGGTGTGAGCCCCATGCCCAGTCCTTAACCATTTTTAAGTATGCAGTTAATAGTGTCAGTATATTCCATTGTTTTGAAACAGATCTTCAGAACTTTCTGATTTTGTAAAACTGAAACTCTATCTCCCTTAAACAACTCTCCTTTAATCCTCCTTCTGGTCCCTAGTAACCGTCATTCTATTTTCTGTTTCTGTGAACTTGATGATTTCATATAAGTGAATTCATAAGTATTTGTCTTTTTGTGATAAATTCATTTCATTTAGCATTATGTCCTCAAGATTCATCCATGTCATAGCATGTGACAAGATTTCTGTCCTTTTTCAGGCTGAATAATATTCCACTGCAGATATATACCACGTTTTGTTTCTCCATTCATTCTCAATGGACATTTAGAATGCTTCCACCTCTTGGATTTTGTGAATACTGCTGCCATAAACATGGGTGTGCAAATATCTCTTCTAGACTGTTTTCAATTATTTTGGGTATAGAGTAGTCTTCCCTTCTCTGTGGGAATATATTCTTTTTTTTTTTTTTTAGATGCCGTCTTGCTCTGTCACCCAGGCTGGAGTATAGTGGCACAATCTCAGCTCACTGCAACCTCCATCTCCCGGGATCAAGCGATTCTCCTTCCTTACTCTCCCAAGTAGCTGGGATCACAGGTGCATATCACCATGCCTGGGTAATTTTTCTATTTTTAGTAGAGATGGGATTTCACCATGTTGGCCAGGCTGGTCTTGAACTCCTGACCAACTGATCCTCCCGCTTTGGTCTCCCAAAGTGCTGGGATTACAGGTGTGAGCCACTGCACCTGGCGGGAATATGTTCTAAGACCCCCAGGGGACACTTGAAACTGTGGATAGTATTGAGCTCTCTATATATCACACTTTGCTTTTTCAATTGGATAACTGAGACGTTATCCCAACAGCCACTACTAAGTGACTAACAGGTGGCATATAAAGCATGGATAAATTGGACAAGGAGATGATTCACATCCTGCGTGGAAGAAGAGGGATGCTGTGTGATTTCATCACATTACTTAGAATGAGGCACAATTTAAAACTTATGAATTATTTCTGGAATTTTCCATTTAATATTTTTGGATAATGGTTGACTATGGGCAACTAAAACTTCAGAAAGTGAAGCCACAAATAATGGGGTGGGGGTGCTACTGTATACTCAGAAGTGAGATTGCCAAATCATATGGTAACTCTATTTTTAATTTTTTTGAGGAATCATGACAGTTTTCCACAGCACTGTATCATTTTAAATTCACACCATCAGTGCGCAAGGGTACTAATTCTTCTACATCCTCACCAATACTTGTTATTTTCTGATTTTTCTTTAGGGATTGAGGATAGTAGCCATCCTAATGGGTGTGAGATGGTATCACATTATGGTTTTGATTCATATTTCCTAATGAACATCTTTTCATATACTAGTTGGCTATTTGTATGTCTTCTTTGGATAAATATCTATTCAAGGCCTTTGCCTATTTTTGCAATGGGTTGTCTGGTTTTAAGAGTTTCCTAAATATTCTGGATATAAATCCCTTCTTACCAGATATGTTATTTGAAAATATTCCCCCATTTTGTAGGCAAGAAATATTTTCCCTCTGTGGATTGTGTTCTTTGAGTCACAAAAGTTTTAAATTTTCATGAAGTGTAATTTGTCTTCTTTCTTTTGTTGTCTGTGTCTTTGGTGTCTACCCAAGAACTCACTGCCAAATCCAATGTTTTATTTTTGCCCTATGTTTTATTCTTTTTTCTCCATAGTCTTGACTTGCTGAAAATCACTGACCTTATTATATGCAGAGGTTTGTTTCTGGACTCTCTATTCCATTATATTGGTCTATATGTCTGCATGCCAGTACCATACTGTCTTGATTACTGTAGCTGTGCAGTAAGTTTTAAAATCAGGAAGTGTGAGTCTTCCACCCTTGTTCTTTTCCGGGCTTGTTTTTGGCTATTCTGGGTTCTTTAAAATTCCAAATGAATATTAAGATGGATTTTTATATTTTTGCAAAAAACGTTATTGGGATTTTTATAAGAATTGCATTAAATTTTTAGATCTCTTTGGGTGGTATTGATATATTAACAATATTAAGTTTATTAAGCCAGGAACATGGGATATCTTTTCATTTATTTCTGTCTTCTTCAATTTCTTTCAGAATTGTTTTATAGTTTTCAGTGCAAGTCTTTTACCTTTCTGGTTGAGTTAATTCCTAAGTATTTAATTCTTTTTGATGCTACTGTTTTTGCTTTTTTTGTTTTGTTTTGTCTTGAGACAGGGTCTTGCTCTGTTGCCCAGGCTGAAGTGCAGCAGCATGGTGACAACTCACTGTAGCCTTAACATTCTGGGTTCAAGCAATCCTCTCACCTCAGCCTCTCAAGTAGCTGGGACTATGAGTGCATGCCACCACACCTGGCTAATTGTTAAAATTTTTTGTAGAGATGGGGGTTTCACCATGTTTTCCAGGCTGGTCTTGAACTCCTGAGCTCAAGCAATCATCCTGCCTTGGCCTCCCAAAGTGCTACGATTACAGGTGTTAGCTTCTGTGCCTGGCTGATGCTATTGTTAATGAAAATACTTTCTTAATTTCCTTTGTGAATTGCTCATTGTTGGTATATAGAAATACAATGGATTGGTTTTTGTATCATGCTACTTTGCTGAACTTATTAGTTACAACATTTTTTTTTTTTTGGTAGAATCTTTAGGGTTTTCTATATACAGGATATTCTCATCTGCAAACAGAGATAATCTTATGTCTTCCTTTCTGATTTGGATACCTTTTATATCTTTTTCTTGCCTAATTGTGATGGCTAGGACTTTCAGTACTATATTGAAGACAACTGGCAAGAGTGGGCATCCTTGCCTTGTTCCTGATCATAGAAGTCTTTCACTGTTGAATACGATATTCTCTGTGGGTTTTTCATATATGACTTTTACCATGTTTAGGTAAGTTCCTTTAATTTCTAGCATGTTGAATTTTTTTTTTTTTTAAATCATGAAAGGGTATAGAATTCTCTTTTTCTGCATTGATTGAGATGATTACAGGTACTATCTCCTTCATTCTGCTAATGTGGTGTATTACACTGATTTCATATGTCTAATTATCCTTGCATTCCAGGCATAAATCCCACTTGGTTGTGGTATGTAATTCTTTTAATATGTTGCTGAATTTAGTTTGCTAGTATTATACTGAGGATTTTTTGCAAAGTTCATAGGGATATTAGTCTGCAGTTTTGTTTTCTTGTAGTGTTTGTCTGGCTTTGGTATCAGGATAATGCTGGCCTCAAAGAATGAGGTAAGGAGTATTCCCTCTCCAATGTTTTGGAAATGTTCGAGAAGAATTACTGTTGGTTCTTCTTTAAATGTTTGATAGAATTCACTGGTGAAGAATTAGGTTTAGAGCTTTTCTTTGTTGGGAGATTTTTGATTACTGATTCATTCATCTTATTAATTAGAGCTCTATGCATATTTTCTATTTCCACATGGTTTCATTTTGGTAGGTCTTCTGTTTCCAGGAATTTGTCTATTTCACCTAAGTTATCCAATTTGTTGGTGTACAATTACTCATAGTACTTTTTTATAATCCTTTTTGTTTCTGTGGAATAAATAGTAATGTCTCCACTTTAATTTCTAATTTTCGTAAGTTGAGTCTTTTCTCTTTTTTTATTCTTAGTCTATCTAGCTAAAGTTTGTCAATTTTGTTGATCTCTTCAAAGAATCAACATCTGGGTTCATTAATTTTCTCAATTGTTTTTCTAGTCTCCATTTTGTTTATCGCTGCTCCAATCTTTATTATTTCCTCCCTTTTTCTAGCTTTGGGTTTAGTTTGTTCTTCCAGTTCCTTAAGTTGTAACATTAGGTAGCTGAATTTGGGATCTTTCTTATTTGTATTTTTTCCCCACTGGAAAACAATATTTAGTAAGATCCCATCAGCTATACATGTTCCTGACATTAAGCCGCATCTTCCATTACAATTTGCTCTTGCCTAAGTGGTCCCATGAATGCTGTCCTCTTTGTTACAGTCTACAAGCAGCCGTTGTTAAACTTGGAGGTAGTGTTGATAAAATTAAAGACAGTCTTTTCTAGAGGCCACCAGCAAGGACTTGGAGGGTGAGTACTTACTTTTTGATTCCCACCACACAGCCTTATAAGCATAATAAAGTTACTGGTCACCTTAGGGCAGTGGACAAAGCCACCCTAGGAAAAGATAGGCCATGGCATTAGCACAGATAAAGCATGAGGGCTGGAGACAGGTAAGAAAACAGAGTACTATCTAACATCCATGACACTTTCAGGTTCAGAGGTTGTTCTCGGCCCTCTACGCTACCCCAGCAACCTCTAACCAATGGGGCGTTCCCTTTCTTGTATTTGAATATAAGTGTTAATTGCTAAAAATTTCCCCCTAAACACTGCTTTCATTGTGTCCCAGAAGTTCTGGTATGCTGTGTTTTTATTTTCATTTTTCTCTAAGTCTCTTGTGATTTCTTCTTTGATCCACTGTTTATTTACGAGCGTGTAGTTTAAAATACACAAATCTGTGATTTTTTTTTGTTTGTTTTCCATCTGTTACTGATTTCTAACTTCATACTGTTGTTGTCAGAAAAGATACTTTGCGTGGTTTCTGTCTTTCAAATTTTATTGTAACTTAATTTGTGGCTTAACATATATCCAGGAAATGTCCCATGTGCATTTGGGAAAATGTGTATTCTGTTGTTGGGCAGGTTTTTGTATGTTTTTAAGATCTAGTTCATATACTGTGTTGTTCAAGTCCTCTACTTTCCTAATTTTACCTGGTTGTTCTATCCATTATTGTGAGTGGGGTATAGAAGTTTCCAACTATTATTGTACAAGTATGTGTATTTCTACTTCCAATTCTGGCCATTTTTGCTTCAGATATTTTGATGGTCAGCTATTACATGTGCAAATACTTTTAACTGCTATATCTTCTTGAAGTATTGAACATTTTAAAATATATAATGTCCTTTGTCTCTTGTAACTTTATTTTTTAATTGACAAATAATAATTGTATATTTTCAAGGGGAACATGGTGATGTTTTGATACCTATAATGTATACTAATTAGATCAGGGTATTTCACATATCCATCATCTCAAACATTCATTATTTCTTTGTGCTGGGAACATTCAATATCCTCCCAATAATATATAGCTTTAAGTAGCTATATTATTGTTACTTATAGTCATTCTACAGTGGTATATAACACGAGAACTTAGTTATCCTATCTAGCTGTAATTCTGTATCCTTTAACAAATCTCTCCCTATGCTCCTCTCCCCACCCCCGCCCCCCGGCCTTCCCAGCCTCTAGTATCCTCTGTTCTGGTAGAAGGAGATATATTTTACTTCTATGAGATCAACTTTTTACTTTTAGCTTCCACATTTGAGTGAGAACATGCAGTGTTTCACTTTCTGTTCCTGGCTTATTTCAGATAACATAATATCCTCCAATTCCATCTATATTGCCATGAATGACAGGATTTCATTCTTTTCTTTTCCAGCTAAATAGTATTCCATGACATACAGGTACCACATTTTCTTTAACCATTCATCTGTTTTTGGACAACTAGGTTGAATCTATATCTTGGCTAACATGAACAGTGCTGCAATAAACATGAGGGTGTAGATATCTCCAATATAATAATTTATTTCTCTGTGGATAAACACTCAGTAGTAGGACTGCTGGATCATATGGTAGTTCTATTTAATTTTTGTGAGACCTCCATAGTGTTCTCCATAGTGGCTATAGTGGCTTGCATTCCCACCAACAGTATCTAAGAATTTCCTTTTCTCTGCATCCTCTCCAGCATTTGTTATTTATTTATTTATTTATTTGGTCTTTTTTATAAAGCAGCCATCTTAACTGGAAAGAGATGATTATCTCTTTGTGATCTTGATTTGTATTTCCCTCATGATTAGTAATGCTGGACACGTAAAAAAATATATTTGTTGGTCATTTGTATGTCTTCTATTGAGAAATATCTGTTCAGGTCATTTGCCCATATTTGAATTTAATTGTTTTTTGGCTATTGGGATGTTTCAGTTTCTTTTATATTCTGGGTATTAAACCCCCACTGAATGAGTAGTTTGTAAATATTTTCTTCCATTTCGTAGGTTGTCTTTTCACTTTGCTGTTTTCTTTGCTGTGTAGAAGCTTTTTGGTTTGATGTAATCACATTTGTTTATTTATGCTTTTGCTGACTACACATTTGAGGTCTTATTCATACAATCTTTTCCCTGTCAATGTTCTGAAGTGTTTTCACTATGTCTTCTACCAGCAATTTCAACGCTTCAGGTCTTACATTTAAGTCTTCGATCCATTTTGAGAGGTGGCAGTCTAGTTCCAGAATATTCAGTTTTTCCAGCACAATTAATTGAATAAATTATCTTTCCCCAGTGCGTGTCCTTGGTGTCTTTGTCACAAATCAGTTCACTGTGGATATGTGAATTAATTTCTGGGTTCTCTATTCTATTTCATTGGTCTATGTGTCTGTTTTTATGCTAGTACCATGCTGTTTTGGTAAAAATAGTTTTGTCATACACTTTGAGGTCTGGTAGTGTTATATGTACAGCTTTGTTATTTTTGCTCAGGATTGGTTTAGCTATTTGGGGTCTTTTGTGGGTTCATATAAATTTTGTTTCTTATTTTCTATTTCTGTGAAGAATGTAATTGGTATTTTGATAGATACTGCATTCAATCTGTAGATCGCTTTGGGCAACATGGTCATTTTAATGATATTCATCTGATCCATGAGCTTGGGATGACTTTCCATTTTTGTGTATCCTCTTCAATTTCTTTCATCAGTGTTCTGCAGTTTTCCATGTAGAGTCTTTCACCTCCTTGGTTAAATTAATTTTGAGGAGCTATTGTAAATGGGATTGCTTTCTTGATTTCTCTGTCAGCTAGTTTTATTGTTCATGTATAGAAATGCAACTGATTTAAATATATAAATTTTGTATCCTGCAACTTAACTGAACTCATTTATCAGTTCTAAGAGTATTTCTGGTACGGTCTTTAGATTTTTCTTATTTCCTTTTTTAATAATAACATTTTATTTCCTGAGAGCAGATTCAACTTCCCCTGAATATATGCTCCTGGTTTTTCTACATATAAGATTACATCATCTGAAAACAGGGACAATTTGACAATTTGACTTCCCTGTTTCCAATTTGGATGCATTTTTTTTTCCTTGCCTAATCGTTCTTCTTAGAACTTCCAGTAGTATGCTGAATAGAAGTGGTAAGAGTAGACACTCCTGTCTTGTTCCAGTTCTGACAGAAAAGGCTTTCAGCTTTTCACCCATTCAGTAAGATGTTAGCTGTGGGTTTGTCATATGTGGCCTTTACATATTTAGGTATTAACCTTCTATACCTAATTTATCAAGAGTTTTATCATGAACAATGTCAAATTTTATCAAAAGCTTTTTCTATATCTATTGAGATGATCATATGGTTTTCACCCTTTATTCTATGGATGTGATGTATGACGTTTATTGACTTGTGTATACTGAACCATTCTTGCATTTTTGGGCTAAATTCCACTTGGTCATGGTGGACTTTCTATTGTTGTTGTTGATGCCCTGTTGGGCTCAATTTGCTAGTATTTTGTTGAGTATTTCTGTGTCCATGTTCATCAGAGATACTGGTCTGTAGGGGGTTTTTATTGTTGTATCCTTGGCTGGTTTTGATGTCAATGTTATGCTGGCCTCATAGAAAGAGACAGAATTTCCTCTGCTTCCATTCTTTGGAGTAGTTTGAGAGGAATTGGTATTAATTCCTCTTTAAGTGTTGGGTAGAATTCAGCAATGAAGCCATCTGGTCCTGAACTTTAGATTGTTGGAATACTTTTTATTACTGATTCAACCTTTTTACTTATTGGTCTATTCAAGGTTTTCTATTTCTTCTTGGTTTGATCTTGGTAGGTATGTGTCCAGGAATTTATTCATTTCCTCTAGGTTTTCAAATTTATTGTCATATACTCGTTCATAGTTGTCTCTAATAATCTTCTGTATTTCTGTGGTATCTGTTGTGATGTCTCCTTTTTCATTTCTGATTTTATTTAATTGGGTCTTCTCTCTTTTTTCCCAGTCTAGCTAATGGTGTGTTGATTTTATCTTTTTAAAAAATCAACTTTTTGTTTCACTGATCCTCTGTATTTTTTCAGTCTCAATTTCATTTGTCTCTGCTCTGATCTTTATTATTTCTTTTACAAAGTTTTGGTTTGTTCTTGCTTTTCTAGTGCATTGTTAGGTTGTTTATTAGAACTCTTTCTCATTTTTTGATGTAGGCATTTATTGCTATAAACTTGCCATTTACTGCTGCTTTTCCTGTGGCCATAAGTTACTTTGGCTGGAAGAACAAGCATAGGTCTGTTCATTGAGCCTGGGAGTATGCCCACCAGGGGTTGCCTGTGGGGTTGTTTCTCTGGCATGATATGCAGGTACATGGCTCCTCAGCTGGCCTAAAGGCATTTTTGCTGGGGGCGATCCACAGGATGGCTGTTTCTCAGGCTTGGGATGTGGTACAAGCTGTTCAGCTGGCCTTGCGTTGTGTCTGCTGGGTAGGGACCCATGAGGCTGTTTCTCAGACTTGAGACACAGACACATAGCTGCTCAGTTGGCCTGGAGATGTGTCCACTGGAGGTGGATCGCAGGGTTGCTTCTCAGGGCCATAATGCAGTCCAAAAGCTACTTAGCTGGTTTGGGGGTGTGTTTTCCAGGTGTGGCCCGCAGGGCTGTTTTGCAGTTCTGGTACACAGGTGCAAGGCTATCTGGTTGGTCTAGGGGCATGCCTGCCAGGGGAGAACTGCAAAGTTGCTTCTTAGGCCTGGGGGTGTTTCTTGGGTCATAGGGGGTTGGTGGGGTATGAGGAATGCACAACTTATGCTCCTAAGATTGCCTCTCAGGCCTGGGATGCTGGCATATAGCTGTGTAGGCAGCCTGGGGGCTCCTTGCCAGAGGCAGCATGTAGAGCTACTTCTCAGGCCTGGGGCATGGGTGCAAAGCTGCTTGGCCGACCTGGGGGTGCTTCGGCCAAGGCCAGCCTGCAGAGATGTTTCTCAGGCTCTTGTTGTGGGCATGGGGCCAATTGGCAGGTCAGGAACTTTTCTGTAGAGGGTGGGGCACCTCAGTGTTGTTTCTCAGGGTGCAATCACATAGCTGTTCTGCCAGCCTGAGAATGTCAGCTGTTCAGAAGCTTGAGGCCTCTCCCATATGAAGATGGGCATGTGGCTATTTGGCCAGCTATGGGTAGGTTCACCCTGGGTGAGACTGCCAGGCTGTTCCTCTGGCTGGAAGTGAGGGTAGTGGGAGTTGGTTTTCATGCTTTGCAGGATCAATGTCATAGCCAATCTTGGGTCCAGATTTTGTGTTGCTGAGGTTGTGGTGTTTAGCCACTGGTATAGGTTTCGAGGAATGAAGATGGAGCCCCAGTGTTAGACAGGTGCAGTGACTATGTGCCCCCAGAGAAAGGCACACTTCAGAGGTGCCCCTGGTCTCAAGATGGCACCATGCTTCAGGAGCATGGCTCACAGGAGATGGGTGAAGTATGGGGAGTGCACACCTCATGCTCTTAACTGGGGCAAGGCAGCTGCATGATCTCCTGGTAGCTATCCAAATGGAGACTGTGGGATTCTCCTGTTGTAACAACTATACTGCTGTAAGGTGTTTGCAGTGGCAGTGGGGCTTAATAGAGATCTTCTGCTTACCTGCTACTCACAACAGGAAGTTCTCTCCTGACTCCAGGCTGATTCAATCCTGGGGAATGGAAGGGAGACAGGACTGCAGAGACTGGCTGCCTTCATGCTGCCCTCCTGGACTTCCTATCACCAATAGGTGTTTCTCCACTCCACTGCTACACTCCACTGCTCTTTCTTTGACACTCCTGTCAAATCTTGGCTGTTTATTCCTTGTATTTATTCTCTCTTACAGGGAAGACGAATGCCAAGTGTCTCTAGTCTGTCATCTTGCTGATGTCATTCCTGCATCTTCCCTATAACCTTTTTAAATTTAGTCCATTTTGTCTGATATTAGTATAAGCATCCTGGTTATTATTTACATGGATTATTCTTTTCTATCTTTTCACTTTCAACCTATTTGTGTCTTTGGATACAAAGTGAGTCTCCTGTAGACAGCAATTATTAGATCATGTGTTTTCATCCATTCCACCAAAGTCTACCTTTGGAGGGTTTAATCCATTTAAAGTACAGATGACTCTTGAACAACATGGGTTTGAGCTATGTGGGTCCACTAATAAACTTTCTTTTGCCTCTGCCACCCCAAGACAGCAAGACCCACCCTTCTTCTTCGTCCTCAGCTTACTCAACATGAAGATGAAAAGGATAAAGACCTTTAATAGTGAATATATTTTCTCTTCATTATGATTTTTTTTTTTTTTTTTGAGATGGAGTCTCGTTCTGTCGCTCAGGCTGGAGTGCAGTGGTGCGATCTCCACACACTGCAACCTCCACCTCCCAGGTTCTAGCGATTCTCCTGTCTCAGCCTCCTGAGTAGTTGGGATTACAGGTGCCTGCCACTGCACCCAGCTAATTTTTGCAGTTTTAGTAGAGATGAGGTTTCACCATCTTGGCCAGGCTGGTCTTGAACTTCTGACCTCATGATCCACCTGCCTTAGCCTCCCAAAGTGCTGGGCTTACAGGCGTGAGCCACCACGCCTGACAGATTTTCTTAACATCTTCTTTTCTCTAGCTCACTTTACTGTAAGAATAAAGTATACAATACATAAAACATACAAAATGTATTCCTTGACTATGTTATGGGTCTGTTCTGGTCAAGAGTAGATTATTAGTAATTAAGTTTACATGGAGACAAAAGCTATACACAAATTTTCAACTGCATGGGGGTTGGTGTCCCTAATCCCTACATTGTCCAATGGTCAACTGTAATTAGTGATAAGAAGGGACTTACTTCCGTCATTTTGCTGGTTGTTTTCTATATGCCTCATAGTTTTTTTGTCCTTCATTTCCTACATCATTGCCTTCTTTTGTGTGTATTTTTTTTTTCTGGAGTGAAATTTTAAAATTTCTTTCTCATTTCCTTTAGTGTATGTTCTTTTATTATTTTCTTTGTGGTTACCATGGGGATTACTTTTTTTTTTTTTTTTTTTTGAGACAAGGTCTGACTCTGTCACTTGGGCTGGAGTGCAGTGGTGCAATCTTGGCTCACTGCAACCTCTGCCTCCCAGGCTAAAGCCATTCTCCTGCCTCAGCCTCCTGAGCAGCTGGGGCTACAGGCACATGCGCCATGCCTAATTTTTGTATTTTTTGTAAAGATGGGTTTCGCCATGTTGCCCAGGCTGGTCTCAAACTTGTGAGCTCAAGTGATCCACCCACCTCAGCCTCCCAAAGTGTTGGGATTACAGGCATGAGCCACCATGCCCAGCTTGGGATTACATTTAACATCCTAAAATTATAACACTATAATTTAAATTTATACCAGTATAACTTCAGTAACTTCTAACAGCTTCTCTTCTAATAGCTCCATCAATAACCTTTTAGCTGTTAATATCAAAATTACATCTTTACACAGTTTGTCCAAAAAGAATTTTGCATTAATTAATCTAATTATGATTAATCAGGCCAGGAGCAGTGGCTCATGCCTGTAATCCCAGCACTGTGGGAGGCCAAGACAGGCGGATCATTTGAGGTCAGGAATTTGAGACTAGCCTGGCCAACATGGTGAAACCCAAACTCTACTAAAAAAGAAACCCACAAAAATTAGCCAGGCATGGTGGTGTATGCCTGTAATCCCAGCTACTTGGAAGGCTGAGGCAGGAGAATTGCTTGAACCCAGGAGGCGGAGGTTGCAGTGAGCAGAGATCACGTCATTGCACTCCATCCTGGGTGACACAGAGAGACTCTGTCTCAAAAAAAGAAAAAAATATATGATTAATCAGAATATGCCTTAATCTCTTAAATTAATGCATTTTATCTCTTAAATTATGTTTATACCATTTTTACAATAACAGCAGCTTTTATTATTGCTCACCTATCTACCTTTTCTGGGATCTTTATTATTTTATATGTCTTTGGGTTACTAACACCCTTTCATTTCAACATTTAGGATTCCATTTAGCACTTCTTGCAGGGCAAACCTAGTTGTAACACACTCCCTTAGCTTTGGTTAATCTGAGAATGTCTTAATTTCTCCCTCATTTTTGAAGGACAGTTTTTTCAGATACAGGATTCTTGGTTGGCAGTTTTTTTGTCTTTTAGCAGTTTGAATATATCAGTCTACTGCCTTCTGGTCTCAAAAGTTACTGATGAGAAATCTGCTGATATGAGGATCCTTTGCGATGAGTCACTTCTCTCTTGCTGCTTTCAAAATTCTCTCTTTGTCATTCAACAGTGTGATTATAATGAGTTTTACTGTAGGACTTTTTGAGTTCATCCTACTTGGAATTTGTTAATTTTAGATGTTTACATTCATGTCTTTCATGAAGTTTTGGCCATTATCTCTTCAAATATTAACTCTCCATTTCTCTGTCCTTTCCACTCCTGGGAATCTCAAAATGTGTATGTTGGTTTACTTGATGGTGTCCCACAGGCACTTTAGGCCGTGTTCACTTTTCTTCAACCTTAACTTTTATTGTCCTATGATTCTCTCTTCTGCCTGCTCAAATATGCCTTTGAATACCTCTAGTGAATTTTTTTTGTTTCAGTTATTGTACTTTTCAGTTCCAGAATTTCTTTTTCATTTAAAGTTTTTTCTTTATTAATATTTCCATTTGGTTCATATATCTCTTTATAAAACTCTCTCCATTCTTCCTTTAGTACTTTGAGTGTCTTTTAGAACATTGCTTTACAGTCTTTGTCTACAGATCTGACATTAGATCTTTCTCAGAAAAACCTCTTGGTTTTTTTCCTTTGAATGGGCCATACTTTTCTGTTTGTTTGTATGCTTTATGATTCTTTTTTGTTAAAAAATGGACATTGGAATCTAATAATGTGATAACTCTAAAAGTCATTATTCCCTTCTAGAAATTAGATTCTTCCCTTTCCCCATCTGTTATTTCTCTGTGCTTAAAAAAAAATTGTAGGTGTTTCCTGTGCTGAATATTAGTCTGAGGTATAAACTAAAATCATCTCAGGTCTTTTCTGTACCTGTGCCTTTTCCTGGACAAACACAGTGACTTCATAATTTCCCCTATACATATGGTTGCTTTTGAATAGTCTACTCTTCAATGCCTGGCTCCTAAAAGGGGAGAAAGAGACAAATGAAGAGAAAAACAAAAGGTACTTGCCCGTTAAGTCCCTCGGAAGTCACTTCAATCACCAAGAGCGGGGAGGGGCTTACACCAAATAGAGTGAAGTACAGGAACAATAGCCACCGTCTCTTTGCCTGCACTTCTATATTAGAGGCAGCAACCAGCAATAAGAGGACAAATTTCTGATATTTGAAGGATAAGGTCCTTATTTCCCACCCTGGCTTCTACAAGCTCTGTGCAAGCTATTCCAGGAACACCTGTATGACTGCCTGCCATGAGGCTGGAGAATCGGGGATGCATAGCCACTGCTGAGTTAAGAGCTGAAACTGATCAAAATTAACCACAATTACTATCTAAGGGTTCTCCTGCAAGGCTTCAACAGACTCCAGGTTTCCAAAATAGTTACATCTGACACATTCTGCCAGTGCAAGTGTTGTCTTGGTTGGGAGAGAGATTCCTGGTGCTTCCTACCCTGTTATTTTCTCAGAATCCTCTACCGCCTCAAAAACTTTTAAGAGTATAAAGAGGTCTTGAGACCAAGAAGTTTGAGAACCACTATGTAGACAATGCAGATATGCATGTCCAGGAATTGACATATTTTTAAATGACCAAATCAACCAACTTTAGCTTTCAGTGCATCAATGTAAAATGAGGATCATAAGATTAACTAGCGGCATAAGTTTAAATTCAAGACCCTAAACTAAAGCACCATTTTCAGAAAAAGTTTCCTTGTTATGTCATTAGAGAAGAGCAAAGAGGATGAAAAGATGTAGGGCACAGCAAACTAGAGATGCTTGCAGGTTATATTTATATCCCTGATGTTTCCTTTTTGGGCCTTGAGTAGTCTGTAGCCATTAATTTAATATATTGGGATACCAAGTTTGCTAGAATCACAAAGAAATACTGTATGATTACCTGCCTATAAAAACAGCAAATAATATATGCAAAATTCTATTCCCTAACAGAGCATTTGGGCTCTATAAATGCCTCATTTGGACCAGTAGCCCGTACTACAATTATTTATTTTAAATTTACTACGGTAGTTGTAAATCAAAGAGTAGAAGAGAGAAAGAAATTCCAAATCTAATGATTATGATATAGGCAGTGAAAAAGAACACAATAGGCTGGGAGTGGTGGCTCACGCCTGCAATCCCAGCAGTTTGTCAGGCTGAGGCGGATGGATCACTTGAGGTCAGGAGCTTGAGACCAGTCTGGCCAATATGGCAAAACTCCATCTCTACTAACAATAGAAAAATTAGCTGGATGTGGTGGCGCATGCCTGTAATTCCAGCTACTCGGGAAGCTGAGGCAAGAGAATTGCTTGAATCCGGGAGGTGGAGGTTGCAGTGAGACGAGATCACGCCACTGCACTCCAGCCTGGGCGACGAAGTGAGACAATGTCTCAAAAAAAAAAGAACACAATAGTTGCTAAAAACTAAACAAACAAAACCAGAATAAATCAGAAATCAAAGTGCTGGGAGACATTCCTCTGTGGGTCTGTTATGCTCCTACACATCTTGCTGGTCCAAGAATGAAAAAGTCTGGCTGCTTTTATTCAGGCAATTTCTCACAGATAAGAAAGCATGATCTAGCCATGCAATTTCTTCCTATGGCTGATTTTGTTATAAACAAATGAAAATAAATTCAACTCTATAAATTTAATATAACTAAATCATATAGACTGCTATGAGGGAGAAGTTACGTTCACAGTATATAGCATAAGAAAAGAACTCAGCATTGGGATTAACAGCATACCTGGACTACTAAGTCAGTCAGATCTAGGTTTGAATCCTAACTCTGCTATTGCTTAATGTTTTCCTTAAAATGTGTGTGTGTGTGTGTGTGTGTGTGCGCGTGCACATGCGCACATGTGCGCATCTTTATATTAATATACACAGTCACCTACTGCATAACAATGTTTCAGTCAATGACAGATTACATATATGATGGTGGTACCATAAGATTGCAATGCTGTATTTTTACTGTATCTTTTCTATTCATTCATTCATTCATTCATTCATTTTTGAGACAGGGTCTCACTCTGTTGCCCAGGCTGGAATGCAGTGGCATGATCACAGCTCACTGCAACCTTGACCTCCCTCCTTTTTCATGTTTAGATACACAAACACGATTGTGTTACAATTGCCTATGGTATTCAGTACAGTAACAGGTTTGTAGCCTAACAGCAATAGGCTATATCATATAACCTAGTCGTGTAGTACACTACACCATCTAGCTTTGTGTAAATGTGCTCTATGATGTTCATATAAAGACAAAACTGCCTAATGGCACATTTCTCAGAATGTATCCCCATCATTAAGTAACACATGATATAGATATGTGTGTATGTCTTTTATTTATACATATATACAAATTGTATAGTATATATAATATTGTATACTGTAATAGCTATTAAATTGTATATGGTGCATAATAGCTATATTTTATATACACAATGAATATATTTTAATAAAATTTATATATAAATTTTATGTTTATATATAATATATAACATACACATTATAAAATATATTTTGATATACACATTATGAAATGATTTATAATATATAAATATATATGAAAAATAGCTATTCTTTTTCTAATCTTGGAAATATATCTTCCTTATCTATCACTTTTTAACTTTTGTCATTTAAAAAAAATTTTTTTTTTTGAGACAGAGTCTCGCTCTATTGCCCAAGGTGGTGTGCAGTGGTGCAATCTTGGCTCACTGCAACCTCCACCTCCTGGATTCAAGTGATTCTCAACGCTCATCCACCCGAGTAGCTGGGATAACAGGCATGCACCACCATACCTGTTTAATTTTTGTATTTTTTAGTAGAGCTGGGGTTTCACCATGTTGGCCAGGCTGGTCTTGAACTCCTGGCCTCAAGTGATCTACCCACCTTGGCCTCCCAAAGTGCCAGGAATACAGGTGTGAGCTTCTGCACCTGGCCCATTTTAATTTTTATAGAGTTCAATTTGTCTATCTTGTCTGTCTTTTGCTTCTTCCGGTTCAGAAAGTTATTTTCCCTCCAGAGATCCAGTAATATTAAGTTATATTTTCTTTTCCTTTTAAAATAATTTCATTAATTAAAAATTCTATTATGTTAGAGACAGGATCTTACTATGTTGCCCAGGCTGGACTCAAACTTCTGGGCTCAAGTCTTCCTCCCACTTCAGCCTCCCAAGTATCTGGGACTACACGTGCACACTACCACACCTAGCTCATTTTTAATTTAATGCTTTAATGCTTTCATCTATCTAGAATACATTTTAGTGAATGGTGTGAATTAAAGTTCTATGTTATTATCCCAACATTACTTCCCAAATAGTATTTCATTGTTCTGTGATACTCCTGTTATTGTATATTAAATGATTATGCAAATGTGTTGTGTATGGTGTCTGAATGAGACTGTGTTTGTTTCTGGGATAGATTTTTTGTTTCAGTTATCGACCTACTGTTTTTACCAGTACATTGCTATCGTATACACTGCTTTAGAATCCTGTATGCCTAATCAAACCCCATTAACAATTATCTTTTTAAAAAAAATTTTAAAAATCCTTAAATATTTATTTTCTAAATAAATTTTTAATCATTTTGATACCATCCCCTCAAAAATCCTGTTTGTATTTTGATTATGGTTATATCAAATCTATAAAGTATCTAGGGAAGATGGACGCTTTCACAATATTTAGTATTCCCATCTAAGTAAAACGATATAGGTGACATGCCCAAAAGAGCTCAAATAATGTGCTGTCTTATTCAGCATATATTTTTCTTTTACAATTATTAAAGTAAAAAATAAAACAGAGAAAATTAAAATCCATGTAAAATGGGATGCATGTTATTTAGTGTTCAGATTAAGTCTATCTTTCCTAAAACCCTGCTATTTAATGTATCTTAAGTGAGACATAGTACCAATTTATAAATTAGTAAAATTAAATGGTAGCTCTTCACTTTTTGAAATAACTATGGAATTCTTCTTCTCCTGGTATACATTTAAAATATAACCTGCATTTCAAAAATTCATTTTAAAAACTACGCAATCACCATTTGTATATAAAATTAGGTATTATGATAGCAAAAAGAATCTTTAAAAAGAAATTCTTTTTTACAGTAATACCAATGTGAATTTTAAAAAGATCCATATGTATACGTAGACCATATAAAAACATTAATGAAAGGGAAATGCTGATCTAGGAATGCCGACTATAGGGAAGGCACATTTTTAGATATTTCCAAGAGAAACATTTTACTTACATATTAATAATAGACTATAATATCACATATCAATGTAATATTTAAGGGCAATACTTAGGCCATTTTATCCAACTTTTCTGCAAATTTTGGTCTTTGTTGGACAAGGCTAAATCAAATTCAATTACGAATGCAATTTTGGCTAAGTTAGTGATATAACAGAGTTTATGATATTGGGATATGACTGGGGCATTCCTTTTCAACCTAAGGTTATTTTTATTTAGATTTTTAAGGGCTCATTTATTGAAGTATAATTTATAGCAAAATTCATCCTGTTAAAGTATATAGTTTATACAAATGGATACAGTCATGGAACCAACTTAATATTTTTAATTACCTTACTCAGTTCTCTAAGTAGAGCCAATAATTACCAGCTTACTCCTAACCCTTTCCCGACCCCATTTCAGTCCTTTTGCTCACTAAATATACAGATTATAACAGCAAATAAAGATGGTTTGTCCAAGGAATTTCCTAACATTGACTGGAGAGATTATACATTTCAGAATAAAACCTAAATGAATATCGTACAAGCTAATTCAGTTTAACATTTGATTTTAATCTTTATATTCATGTATTTTTGGAAAAAAAAATAGAAACATTAAAGAACTAATGCACTGGCTTCACAGAATTCCTGTTTTTCTCCCCCTAAGAATCTTTACATATATTGGTAGTGTTATAATCAAAATTCATATAAACAAAATAGAATAAGATGTTTGAAGATTTCCCAAAGACAACTGCAACTTTTAAATAATAGTTTTTCAAGTGAATGAGGATGAGTTTTTTACTGTTTTACCCTTGGATACACTGACCAGGGCATAAGTTCCTCCCACTCTCATTTAGCTCTATAATTTCAGAAATAATGATTTACCTAATAGCTGTATGCTCAACAGAGATTTTTTTTTAAATGCTGTAGTTACACTATTCTGTCTAAACAGGCAACCTGCCTGATTGAAAGGTTTGACACTCTCTTTCTAGGAATTGTCATATGACCCAAATTACCTCATTATTAGCTTTGGTGTTATAAACAAAGGATAAAAACATGTAACAAAAATCTATCCAACCCCTCTTTTCTAGTTCTATAATTATCATAAGCAATTTGATTGATTTGCCATTGAATTCATTTACCCAGGAAAATCATATACAATGTTCAGGCTACAAATTAAGTATTGAGTAGTAATGCTTTACTAGACAACAAGTAAAAGCTTATAAAAGCCTCCACTTTTAATATTTCTACTTTAAAACCTTCTATATATAAAAGTGTTTTTAAAGAAATACATTTTTCCACCTTGGATAAAATGTAAAAGTAGCTCATAGCTGCAAAACTTTGTATCAATGCTTACTGTGACATACCATTTAATTGAAAGATTCTTAATTAAACATGCCCCACCAAAAAACCTCACCAAATTGCATTTGCCACCAAATGACTAACAAGTACACAACAGTTGGAAACTGTCAAAATATTTTACAGCTCAATTGTAATTACCAACCAAGCTAAGAAAGCCCTGAGTGGGGTGTTAACCACATTTTGGGGGATGTAAAACATTAAGCAGCAGTCCCTTTTTTGTGGTCTCTAATTTATACTCTTAAAACTCCTAAATAACTCCAAATATTTTTGTTGTCTTCAGTGAAAAATCAGCAAAACTTCAATATGAGATATAATGCTTTATCATTTTCATAGATCTACTAGTGGGAAGGGCCTTTAAAAGATCATTTGGCTAATCTCTTAACATGATAATTGAATATACTGATTATTTGGTTATTTGTCTTAAAAAAGTGATCTCAAAACATAAATGTTTTAAAAAAGTAATCTTAAAACATAAATGTTTTCTATCATCCTTATCATAATACATGTAGCCAAAAATAAGTGGGAAGGTGTGATTAGGGAAAAGTGTCAATATGGAAATACAGCTGGTGAGTTTCCAGAGGGGAGAATGCAGACATCGTTTGCCATTTGAAGTAGGACAGCATCCAGCCACTCTTCCCTCCTCATCAGAGAGTGTACAGCTTGAGGCTTTGTGATTATCCACACTTGGCATCTCTTACTGATAGAAAAGAAGTGGGTTAATTTTTACTACCGACCATAAACACAGGTGGAATACTACTCCCACCAGGTATCATATGCATACCCTATTCTTACTACTTGTTGGAGGCAGAAATAGGAAGTAGAATATACCATGGAATATACAAGCTTGGTTTTTGTGAGATTCCAAAGTCTATATTTTTCCTGAGAGGTATCAATCAGTGAAAACTGTTCGAAAAGCAGAAGAATAATAAACTCAGAACATACCAGTGTTTCACATTTAAAATGAAATTATACTTAAATACTCTTTAACATTTAACTGTAGATATACAGGAAGATTCAACTATACTTGTTGTATCTCAACTTGAAAGATAGGCAAACAAGTATTGGTTTTATTTTTATTTTTGAATTAAAAAATATTTTTTGAGACAGAGTCTTACTCTGTTGCCCAGGCTGGAGTGCAATGGCACAATTTTGGCTCACTGTAACTTCTGACTCCCGGATTCAAACCATTCCCCTACCTCAGCCTCCCAAGTAGCTGGGACTTCAGGCATGCACAACCATGCCTGGCTAATTTTTGTATTTTTAGTAGAGGGGAGTTTCGCCATGTTGGCCACACTGGTCTCAAACTCCTTACCTCAAGTGATGTGCCCGCCTCAGCCTCCCAAAGTGCTGGGATTACAGGTGTGAGCCACAAGTACTGGTTTTAAATAATTCCCTTATCTTTCTATGTGACTGAAAAATTCTATTGAATATCATAATGAAAAAATCACAACAACATAGGATTTAATATGACTCTGATGACTATCTTGTAAAGCAAATTTAGTGTCATATCACTCATAAAGTAGAGATGGTTTTTTTGGTCCTCCAACTCCTTTAACATACATAATCTATCTAATAGTTTTCAACCATTTGTAGCTTCCATCTCAACAAGTACACTATTAAAGTATCTAGGTGCCATGTGGAATAAAACGATTTTTAAAACCCTAATACCTTTCTCCAGAAAATACATTTATATATATTTCACATATAAAATTTTAGGAGATTCTTTTAAAGTATTCTCATTGAAAAATCTCCATAAATATTGGGAGAATGTTACTTCTCTTTACCAATACATTACACAGACAAATCTACCAATAGCAAAAATCATAAAGTTTTCTTCTTTTCCAATCCTCACTAACTCTCCACAGCCTAAGGATTTAAAAGTTGATAGGCTGGGTGCAGTGGCTCACGTCTGTAATCCCAGGACTTTGGGAGGCTGAGGTGGACAGATCACCTGAGGTCAAGAGTTCAAGACCAGTCTGACCAATATGAAGAAACCCTGTCTCTATGAAAAATACAAAAATTAGCTGGGCGTGGTTGTGGGCACCTGCAATCCCAGCTACTGGGGAGGCTGACACAGGAGAATCACTTGAACCCAGGAGGGAGAGACTGCAGTGAGCCAAAATTGTGCCACTGCACTCCAGCCTGGGTGGCAGAGTGAGACTCCGTCTTAAAAAATAAGATAAAATGAAATAAAAGTTCCTAAGGAGGACAAGAAAGTTAAAAAATAACCAAGAAAACATTCTAATGCCTTTTTTTGGTCAGAATCTAAAACAAATAAGTAACAACAAGAACAACAATAATAACAGCAGTAGCACCTGTCACTTATAGAACTTTTCCAAGTACTTTATGTATATTAATGTGTTTAATCCTCACTACAGTCCTATAACATAAGCACTATTATTATTCCTATTTTATAGATGAGCACACTGATTGACAGAAAGGTTAAATAAGTTGCCCTAGTTAACAGGTATCATCTGTGGTCTTGGTAGCGTGATTCCAGGCAGAATACGCAACTCACTTTGTGGTACAAAGTCAGATTAGCAAGTATTTTAAATACAAATCAGGAGCCAGAAAAATAATTCTCTCTGCAGCTGACGCAGAACTGAAATTTTACCCAGAAAGAATACTGTATGAAAGCCGGGGACCTGAATTCTACTACAGGAGGTCCTGCAGTTTAAAAAGCATTGTTAGCCTAATGACAGATTCTCTCTGGGTTTTGATTTAAACATTTGTAAAACAAACAACAGAAGAGCTGGATTGAGATTCATTTATTCAATTAAAGTGCACTGAGCACCTATTAAGCGGAAGGTAATATACATTACTAAGAATCTGTTTTAACTCATCTAAAATTTATATTCCCCATTAAAATATTAGGGCAGGACCTTGCAGCTATTTTAGCTTATATCTGAAAACTTGGCATGCTTTTTAAGGGTGAAGGAAATGAGATTAAACCAAAGAGGTTCAATGACTTGTCCCATAAGGAAATTTAAGGTAAAGTTGGGCAAACCTTCAGCTACTCTAATTTTACCAAAGCCACCACAAGCAACTTAGTGCATTTTTTTCATTCAACAAAAATTTACTGAACATCCATTACATGTCAGGATTGACAATATAACGGTAGGCAAAATAAGTCACTTTCTCATGGAGTTTACAACACCTGCCAGAAAGGAAGAACTTAGTAAGTGGTTAAATATTTTATTAAAAAATTTCACATGATGGCTTAAGTCATAAAACCACCCTTTAAAACTGATTTTTTTCTCCCCTGTCCCAGATTTCCACAGACGCTTTATCCAACAACTTTCCAAGGCTACTTTTGAGAGATGATTCTTTAAAGTCAAACTCAGTGGGATTAAAATTGAAGTACATTAATCACTTTTACTATAATATGTACAAACTATATAAACTGAGTTACAAGTATACAATAACATATTATTCATTAACTTGCATTGGTTTAAGGTATTAAATTAGTTCCTTCAAACACCTACAATTTAATTCCTCTTCCAAATAAATAAGCAGTCACTTTCCAAATTAGTACTTCCCAAATATGTTGGCCATCAGAATCACCTAGAGTAGGGGATACTTGGATTGAACTTGGATTAAAAACACATTCTGGCCAGGCGCGCTTGCTCACACCTGTAATCCTAGCACTTTGGGAGGCCAAGGCAGGTGGATCACCTGAGGT
Organism: Papio anubis; assembly: GCF_008728515.1. Lineage (NCBI taxonomy): Eukaryota > Metazoa > Chordata > Mammalia > Primates > Cercopithecidae > Papio > Papio anubis. The sequence continues at coordinate 63,281,934 of NC_044989.1, read as the reverse complement.
CAGGAGTTCAAGACCTGGCCAACATGGTGAAGCCTCGTTTCTACTAAAACTAAAAAAAATTGTTGGGCGTGGTGGCATGTGCCTGTAGTCCCACCTACTTGGGAGGCTGAGGCAGGAGGATCACTTGAACCCGAGAGGCAGAGGTTGCAGGGAGCCAAGGTTGCGCCACTGTACTCCAGCCTGGGTGACAAACCAAGACTCTGTCTCAAAAATAAACAAACAAACAAAAATAAAAAAATTTTAAAAAATTCTGAGATTCTACCCTTGAAAACTGTCATTCAGAAGGTAAAAAGTGGACCCCAAGTAACTCTGATGCAGCTGGGGAACCAGGTCACAGTTCATTTTTGCCAGCAGACATTTCCACCTTCTGATTTCAAACATTTTTTCCTTTTAGAACCCACAGAGGCAATTCTGTTTTGGTGTAAAACTTCGGCTCACTTTCTGGTCTTAAGTATCCCAGCATATTCGAATGCAGTTTTCTCATAAAGACTCTGCTTAGCAGAACATGGTGGGTCACAAATGAATCCCAGCACTTTGGAAGGCCAAGGCAGATGGATCACTTCAGTCTAGAAGTTTGAGACCAGCCTGAATGACATGGTGAAACCCGATCTCTACTAAAAATACAAAAATTAGCGGAGCATTGCGGCATGCACCTGCAGTCCCAGCTACTCGGGAGGCTGAGGTGGGAAGATCTCGCTTGAGAGCCTGGGAGGCGGAGGCTGCGGTGAGCCAAGATCGTGCCACTGCACTCCAGCCTAGGTGACAGCGTGAGACCTGGTCTCAAGGGGGGGAAAAAAAGGGCTCTGTTCACAAGAATTTATTGATTACACTAAAAGCCCAGAATTCCCACTACACAATATAGTCATGTAACAAAATGGTACTTGTGCTCCTAAATCTATGGAAAATTTTTTTAAAAAGAATTTATTCACACGTGATTTCCTCTGATCTAGGCCCACAGTATTGAGTTCAACTCTTTTTAGTTAAATATTTGATTTAGCACATACATGTATGCATTCAACAAAAATGCATTAAGACATTACTAAGTGTCAACCACTGGTTCTAGGCACTGCTATATATCAGTGATATATGAGGTGAAGCAAAACAAACCTGACCAGGGAATAATACAGATTTCTTTCATATGCACATAAAACATTTACCAAGACAATCATATTCAGGGCCACAAAGCAAATTTAAGAGAGTTAGATCATGAAATAAATTTTCTAACCACAAGGGAATTAAGTTAGAAATCAAGAAGAGAAAGATATTTTGAAAACTCACAAGTACTTGAGACTAAATGATACCTCTAAATAACCCAAGACCCAAAACAAATAAAAAAATTAGGAAGTATTTTGACCTGAATGTAAATACAAACACAATATATCAAAACTTGTACAGGTAAAATAAGTCTTACCAGGATATATACAGTACTGAATACCTATATTAAAAAAGAATAAAGGTGTTACCTCAGCCTCCATCTTAAGAAACTAAGAAGGAAGTAATAAAGATTGGCGTAGAAGTCAATGAAACAGAAAGAAAAAAATAGAGAAAAAAAAATCAATGAAATGACCAGCTAGGTCTTGAAAAGATGAGTAAACTGGATAAATCTCGAGCCAGACTGATTGGGGTAAAAAAGAAAGTGAAAACACAAATTACTAGTATCAGAAATGAGAGAGGCAATATCACTACAGATTCTACAGATATCAACAAGATTTAAATAAAAGAAAATTACAAACATCTTTATGCCAATTAATTTGACAACTGAGATGAAATGGACAAACTCTTTGGAAGATATAAACTACCAAAGTTCTTTCACACACACACAAATTACCTAAATACCTCTATTATAGAAATTTAACTTGTAGCTGAAAACTTTACCCCAAAGAAAACTCCAGGTCCACATGGCTTCGTTGGTTAATTCTCCCAAACATTTAAAGAACAAATGAACTCAGTCTACACAAATTCTTCCACTAGATGCCAGTAACATTCCCTTTCTTCTCGTGTGACAATTAAAGGCATATATAGACATTGCCAAATGTTCCTCCTCTAGGACAAAATAAACTTCAGTCAGGAACAAAAACTAGAGAGATTAAAGTTAACTTGTAGGAAATCAATAATAATGCAATAGCAAATAATTTAATTAGAAAATGGGCAAAAGGCACTGACAGACATTTCACCAAAGAGGACAGACAGATATCAAATACACTCAAGAAAGATATTTGTTATGAACTGGATGCTTGTGTCCCCCCAAAATTCGTAAGTTGAAACACTTAACCCTTAATGAAATGGTACTAGGAGATAGTCTTTGGAAAGTAATTAGGCTTAGATGAGGTCATAAGGCTAGACTCCTTATTAATGGATTAGCGTCCTTCTAAGAGTCCAGAGAATGCTGGCTTCCTTTCTCAAGGAGGTGAGGACACTGTGAGAAGACTGCCATCTCTAAACCATGAAGCAGACCCTCACCAGACACCAAATCTGCTGGTGACTCAGACTTTCCAGTCTCCAAAACGGTGACTGCTGCTTAAGTCAACCACTTTATGGTATTGTGTTATAGCAGCCTAAGATGATTAAGAGAGTTCAAAATCATTAGCCTTTAGGGAAATACACACTAAAGCAACAGTGAGATATCACCACACACCTATCAGAATAGCTAAAATACAAAATAATGACAACACTAAATGCTGGGGAGGATGGAGAGAATCTGGATCAATCATACATTGCTGGTGGGAATATAAAAAGTCACAGCCACTCTAAGAAAATCATTTGGCAGTTTCTTAGAAAACTAAACAGGCAACTAACTATACAACCCCAAGCTTCCTGGCATTTAATGCCAGAGAAAAGAAAACTTTTAATCACACAAAAATTGGTACACAAATGTTTGCAGCATTTTATCCACAAGAGCCCCAAACAGGAAACAATCAGATGTCCTTCAACAGGTGAGTGATTAAACAAACTGTGGTATAACCGTATCATGAAATACTGCTTAGTAATAAAAAGGAATGAGCTATTGATACATGCAAAACCCAGATGAATCTCCAAATAATTATGCTGAGTGAAAAAAAGTCAGTTCCAAAAGGTAATATGATTCAATTGATATTACATTCTTGAAATATAAATTCCTGAAATAATACTACATGGTTCCATTTATATTACATTCTTGAAATGACAAAACTATAGAAGTGGATTTTGGCTGTAAATGGGCAACTCCAGGTATTCTTGCAGTGAAAGAAATGTTTTGTATCTTGACTGTAACGATGTCAATATCCTGGTTGTGATATTGTACTAGAGCTTGGCAAGGTGTTTCTACTGGGAAAAACTGGATAAAGTACACATGGGATCTCTTTGTATAATTTCTTTCTTTTTTCTTTTTTTCCCCAGCTTTTTTATCTTTCACTTTTAATGCCCCTGTTAGCCCTAGGAGCTAATCAAAGGGGAGTTTTCTTTTTTATTATTATTATTATATTTTAAGTTCTAGGGTACATGTGCACAACGTGCAGGTTTGTTACATATGTAAACATGTGCCATGTTGGTGTGCTGCACCCATTAACTCGTCATTTACTTTAGGTATATCTCCTAATGCTATCCCTCCCCTCTGTCCCTTCCCCACAATAGGCCCTGGAGAGTGATGTTTCCCTTCCTGTGTCCAAGTGATCTCATTGTTCAATTCCCACCTATGAGTGAGAACATGTGGTATTTGGTTTTCTGTTCTTGCGATAGTTTGCTGAGAATGATGGTTTCCAGCTGCATCCATGTCCCTACAAAAGACACGAACTGATCCTTTTTCATGGCTGCATAGTATTCCATGGTGTATATGTGCCACATTTTCTTAATCCACTCTGTCACTGATGGACATTTGGGTTGATTCCAAGTCTTTGCTATTGTAAATAGTGCTGCAATAAACATACGTGTGCATGTGTCTTTATAGCAGCATGATTTATAATCCTTTGGGTATATACCCAGTAATTGGATGGCTGGGTCAAAGGTATTTCTAGTTCGAGATCCTTGAGGAATCACCACACTGTTTTCCACAATGGTTGAACTAGTTAACAGTTCCACCAACAGTGTAAAAGTGTTCCTATTTCTCCACATCCTCTCCAGCACCTGTTGTTTCCTGATTTTTTAATGATTGTCATTCTAACTGGTGTGAGATGGTATCTCATTGTGGTTTTGATATGCATGTCTCTGATGGCAAGTGATGATGAGCATTTTTTCATGTGTCTGTAGGCTGTATGCATGTCTTCTTTTGAGAAATGTCTGTTCATATCCTTTGCCCACTTTTTGATGGGGTTGTTTGTTTTTTTCTTGTAAATTTGTTTGAGTTCTTTGTAGGTTCTGGATATTAGCCCTTTGTCAGATGAGTAGATTGCAAAAATGTTCTCCCACTCTGTAGGTTGCCTGTTCACTCTGATGGTAGTTTCTTTTGCTGTGCAGAAGCTCTTTAGTTTAATTAGATTCCATTTGTCAATTTTGGCTTTTGTTGCTGTTGCTTTTGGTGTTTTAGACATGAAGTCCTTGCCCATGCCTATGTCCTGAATGGTATTACCTAGGTTTTCTTCTAGGGTTTTTATGGTTTTAGGTCTAACATTTAAGTCTCTAATCCATCTTGAATTAATTTTCGTATAAGGAGTAAGGAAAGGATCCAGTTTCAGCTTTCTACTTACGGCTAGCCAATTTTCCCAGCACTTGTATTATTTCTTAAAATACATGTAAATCTAGAATTAGCTCAAAATGTAAAGTTGAATTTCAATATTACCATTTGCAAGAATGAAATACTTGGGAATAAGCTGGATAAAAGGTGTGCAATACTTGTATACTACACATCCAAAGAATCCCAGTTGAAATTGAGAAGCTGATGCTAAAATTCATATGGAAATGCAAAGGATCTAAAATAGCCAAGATAACTGAAAAAGAACAAGACGACAAACTTACACTCTCTGACTGTAAGACTTATGATAAAGCAACAGTAATGAAGATAGTGTGATACTCTGTAAAGATAGACAAACAAATCACTGGAACAGAGTCTGAAAAGAGATGGACACATATACAGTAAATTACCTTTCAACAAAAGTGAAAAAGGCAACTTAGAAGAGAAACGACAGTCTGTTTAACATGTAGTGCTGGAATGACTGGGTATAAATATGCTTAAAAAAAAGACAAAATAATTTCAATCTAACCTTGAACATAACACAATTTAACTCCAAGTGGATCACAGACCTAAATGTGAAAGCTAAAATTATAAACAATCCAATGAAAACATAAGAGGAAATCTTTAAAATCCTTAGTGAAAGTTTTTTTAATATACAACATGAAAAGCAACTCTTGTGAATTAAATACATCTTGTATTTATCTACCTCTTTCCATCTCTACTATCACCACTGTAATCTAAACTACCATCATTTTTTGCCCAGACTATTTGTTTCTATTCTCTCCTGCTTTTACTCCTGCTTCCTCCTACTATTTTTACAAAAGTGACTGATTTTTTTTTTGAGACAGTCTTGCTCTGTTGCCTAGGCTGGAGTGCAGTGGCTTGATCTCGGCTCACTTCAACCTCCGCCTCCCTGGTTCAAGCGATTCTCATGCCTCAGCCTCCCGAGTAGCTGGGATTACAGGCATGCATCACCACGCCTGACTAATTTTTGTATTTTTGTAGAGATGGGATTTCACCATGTTGCCCAGGCTGGTCTTGAACTCCTGGATTCAAGTGATCCACCTGCCTCGGCCTCCCAAAATGCTGGGATTACAGGCGTGAGCCGCTGTGCCCAACCAAGAGTGATCTTTCCAAGCATGTACCTGATTATATCATTTCCCTGCTTAAAATACTCTTTAATAGATGCCAGCATCCTTGGGATAACATGGCCTTCAAAGGCCTTGCATGGTCTAGTCCCTGTCTAGTTCTCAGTTCATCCTGCACTATTCATTCCCCTTGCTGATGCTGCTGCAGCCACACTAGCCGACTTGTTCCTCTAATGTGCTAAATTCCTCTAATATGGTAACCATGGCTGTCCTCTGAGCATAAAGTGCCCCTCCTCCCTCCTTCCCTGTCCTACTGGCTAACCCATTCTCACCTTTTAGATCTCTCTAAATTAGGGGACTAATACTAGCAAGAACTAATTTATATTCTATGACTCCCAATATAAATTTACATCGCAAGACCTTTACACTTGCTGTTTTTTCTGCTAGGGAAAGTCTTTCCCCATATCTTTATCCAGTTCATTCCTAGACACCATTTAGTAAATTACTTAAACATCACCTTCATAGAAAGAAATCTGGTAATGACTTAAAATGCCATCTTTCTGGCACTCTTATCTTCCTTTCTTATATCTGAAGACTCTTATTTTGCTTTCTTATCAAATCTGAAATTATATTGTTTATTTACTTTTTGTAATCTTTCTAACTCTCTAGAATATAAACTCCCCAAGGGCAGGACTTGGTCTTGCTTACTACTCTATCCACATTTCCTAGCACATAGTAAGACACTAGAAATCTTTAGCACAAATTTAGGGTGGCAGGGTGAGACTCCATCTCAAACAAACAAACAAAAAAAGTTAGAGTAATAATCTCTGCTTTGGCAGTCCAGGAGGGATCCTCACATGGGAAGAGTCATTCGAGTGAGATCTCAAGTGAGATCTAACTTGAGTTAGGTCAGCCACTCCCCCAGTCCTCCAGGGGTACCCCCACACCTGGCAGGGCTCCTGTTCCACACTCAGGTCCTTATTCCCCAAGGGACCTTGACAATCCTCAGGGGTTCTGCCACCATCAGGCAGCCCATGGGGCAGGGGGGTGAAGCACATGGGCTTAAGTTCCAGTCCTGGCTGACACTTAACTCATGGGGTGACTTTGGGCAAACTACCTAAATCCTTTGTATCTGTTTCCTCCTCTCTATGATGGAGATGTGTAGGAATAGATGCACTATGAGGGTTATTCTAGACAAAAGGCCTATAGGTGCAGCCATAAAGGAATGGAAGAGAAGGCATGTAAAGGGAACTGTAAATATTGGAGAAAGACCACTAAACAGGGTTCATGTGAGGAAGTGCTCAGAGTATTTCACCTGCTCAAGATGTCCCTCAACTATTTCTTGTCTCAGTTCTACCAGACCAGTAAGATACAGGCTCAAAAGTCACTTCCTTCACAAATCCTTTCCTTTCTCTCGAATTTCACACCACTTTCCATATACCACAGTTTCTTATGGTAATTTACTCTCTATATCATATTTTATGGTTATTTGATTGCTATGAATATACCATTTCCCCTACAAGCCTTTATATTGCTTGTAGTCCAAAGAGCAAAAATAAACCAAAACATAGAAAGGTAAGTAATTATTTTTTAGATTTGATGGTGGTGGTGGTGGAAGTAAGATATGTACTCAGGTTTTAAATGATCATTAGAAAATCAAAGAAGGAGGTGAGGACCTATTTAAAAATTTTGTATTAGATGAAGAAACTATGGATGAAAATTTTCTCCTTTTGGGGAGCAGACCTTTCCACTCAATATTCTCCTCCTCCTCCTCCTCCTTATTCCTCCTCCTCCTTATTCCTCCTCCTTCTTCTTCCTACTCTTCCTCTTCTTCCTCTTCCTCATCTTCCTCCTCCTTCTTCCTCCTCTTCCTCTTCTTCTTCTTCCTCCTCCTCCTCCTTCTCCTTCTTAAGATGGGGTCTCATTCACTCTGTCGGCCAGGCTAGAGTGCAATGGTGCAAACATGGCTCACTGCAGTCCTGACCTCTTGGGCTCAAGCAGTCCTCTAGCCTCAGCCTCCCAAGAAGCTGGAACTACAGGAGTGAGCCACCACACTTAGCTAAGTTTTAAGAAGAAATTTGTAGAGACAGGGTCTGACTATGTTTCCTAAGGTGGGGTCAAAATCCTAGGCACAAGCAATCCTCCCACCTTGGCCTTCCAAAGTGCTGGGATTGCAGGCGTTAAGCCACTGCACCTGGCCTGACTCAGTACGTTTAGGTTTTTCTTCCTTATCCCAAATTTTTAATTATTTTTAATCACTTACTAAAACCTTTATTATAATCTTCTTGCATGCATTCATTCCTTTACATATTTTAAAATTAGAACTACATGCATTATAGGAGTTAACTATCATATAGATTCACACTGATAGAAATTTATTGTAAAAACGCTACACTGAGTTGGAGCATTTTAAATATTTTATATCTAGAATGTTCCTTTAAGACTTAGCATGCAATTTTAATAAAGTGAATAGACATAACAATTTCATCCTTTATTTTTCCTCATAAATTTTCCCACTAAGCCCTCTAAAGAACTTTCAGTTATTAATAGGCAAAGCATAAAATTATCCCTTTGTTTTAAATGCTTCTGTGTATATTTTGCTTCTTTTTACAGCTCAAAGATTATTCATTACCGCAAACTACAAGAGCTCACTTAGGGAGGGGACTAATACTAGCAAGAACTAGAATACACTGATGTCAAAAATGCCAGTTCTTCCAAAATGCACATTTAACATGGAATAGACACTACAGATAAGATTTAGTTGTAAATGAAATCATCTGAAAGGAGAATCTATATAACAAACTAATATTCTTTTAATATAAACCAACTATTTTTACATGAAACAAAGTAGAATATAATGAAGTAAAGTGATTTAGATGCAATAACTGCTTTAAAATATTTCATATATACCAGTCGGAAATTAACTATGGTCTCACCATACATGTCATTATTTTGGAGTCTTGCCACTTGTCACTTTCCATTTATAACTTAATAGAATAATTTTTATGCAATATTCACAGTTTTAACTATTACAGCCCAAAAATGGAATAAGATGACAGAAAGTAGCCTTCATAAAATCATTTACTAGCAATTCTGATTTTCCTAATGACACCCCTTTAGCAATCCATATTTTTGAAAATGCATGTATGTATTTTTTCAAGCAACATCTTTGTAATACAAAAAGAAAAATGTTAAACATTTTAAAGAATAGCGATTTTCAAACTGCAAGGTGATTCCATCACAATTACAAAAGACCTACAGAGGTATCCTGGACTATTTTTACTCTTCCCCTCCTATGTTCTGACATTTTGGAAAGTTATTTTTTTCTTTCCTTTTTCCTCCCCTCATAGACACTCCCCTTAGGCACTAGTGCATCAACAATCCTCCCACGTTCAAAGTCAGCTACATCTGTTGCTCTTTTTCATTGTTGAAAAATTCATGCCTTAATCGTATTTATTCATGCATAGGTCATCCTGAATTCAACAAATGGAGAAGCCAATGGCAAAGCACACTCTTGAACATGACTTTAAAAATGTTCTTGTAGAACATGTAACTAACATGCTCACACTGTCTCCGAAATACTTGATTTATCATGAAGGCCTCTAATCTGGAAGTTGTGTGTTATAAATATTATAATCACATTTTCTAAAAATTATAATAATGCTCTTGATTCTTGGTAGTAGACTGCTGAATTTTCTTTTCTGTTTTCCTTTTTTTCTTTTTTGAGACAGGGTCTTACTCTGTCACTCAGGCTGGAGTGCAGTGGCGCGATCACAGCTCACTGCAGCCTCAACCTCCTGGGCTCAAAAAATCTTCCTACCTCAGCCTCCCAAGCAGCCAGGACATCAGGAATCACTGCCATATCCTGCTAATTTCCATAATTTTTGTAGAGATGGGGTTTTTCCATGTTGCCCAAGCTGGTCTTGAACTCCTGGACTCAAATGATCCGTCTACCTGGGTCTTTGAAAGTGCTGGGATTATAGGTGTGTGAGCCACTGTGCTCACCTTTCTTTTTTCTTTTCTTTTTTTTTTTTGACTAAGTGTTAAATGTTCATATTCACAAGTGAGAATTAACTCAGAGGATCTATTCTAACCCTATCATCATCATTAGATTTTGGCAAATGCAGCTCCCTTTTGTTTCCTCTATAAAATAGCATCTCCAACTTTTTAAATTATCCACTTCTATCAAATGAAGCTAAATTATTGTATTCAACTTTTTTAAAAGTTCCCAATTCCAAAAAAACAGCAAAATAGATGGGTTGGGTTGAACCTGAAACTCTTTTGAACAGACACTGAACTACGGCTATAACATACTATGCCACTGGCCTTTTTCTCTATGCTAAATATAGCTCAAATCTATAATTTGTTGCTATTCATATATATCTGACCCAAACTAGCAGACATTAATAGGAAGATTAAAGTAAGAACTAAAATAAACTTAACTAAAGAAAGATTTATGAGGTGAAGATAATTATTTTTAATAGGCTCATAACTCATCATGACTAAAATATGGGAACACTTACTCACACATCTTATGTCCAAGTTAAAAAAGACACCTGCCAACTTAAGATGAACCAAGCTCAATTAGTTTCAAGCAATCAAGGAAAAGGCCATTGTTCCTATGACTTAATAAAGGAAAATAAATACTTTCTATAAAATACAGTGTTGTTGACTTTAAATGAGCTGTATAGTATAAGGCAAAACTGAATATAAGACTTTTAAAGAAATCACTTGGCTACTTACCATATAAACTTCAAAAACTGCTAAGAACAACTTGCTACTGCTTCATAATAAAAAATAATCTAATACATAAGATATACTTTCCAAGAAGATATTTTAGTGCATAGTTTAAGTTGACAGCAAAATATGAGTATAAATATAAACAAACTGATAACGTCATTTGCCATCAATCTCACCAATATATTTTACCATAATTTCTCAAATCTTGATAGACAAAACTTAAGATAAAACTCAGAGAAAGAATATATATATATTTTAAAAACCCACAAAAACGCTTCCCCCCACTTTTTTTTTTTTTTTTTTTTAAGACAGGGTCTCACTCTGTCTCCCAGGCTGGAATGCAGTAGTGTGATCACAGCTCACTGCAGCCTCAATCTCCTGATCTCAAGTGATCCTCCTACTTCAGCCACCTGAGTAGCTGAGATTACAGGCATGAACCACCACACCCACCTAATTAAAATTGTTTTGTGAAGATGGGGTCTCACCATGTTGCCCAGACTGGTCTTGAAATCCTGGGGTTAAGCAATCCTGTGTCCCCCATTACCCTAGCCTCCCAAAGAGCTGGGATTAAAGATGTGAGCCACCATGCCTGGCCATTTCCCCATTTTTAAGTAAGGTAACCTCCCATTTTTCAAAAAAGCCTGTGTACATCATTTTCATTCACTAAATTACACTTTCTCAATGATGTAATTTCAGGGTAAATATTTAGCTTTCATTTTTTTATTTTCCTTATATTGGAAGTGACTAATGAGACCATGATATCTGTGTTTCCCCAAGCTTGGGTCTAGTAGTTAATGCACTGCAGAACCCTTAAATGTACTAGCAAAGTTTACTATTGAACACAGGTTTCCAAATCCTATTTTTGTAAATAGAAGACTCATTTTTGCAAATTATTACTCAGTAATTCCATTCTAAAATTTGTGTTTGCCTGAAATGTAGCACTTAAATATGATACAATGAATGGCCTAACCTTTATTTGTAAAGTGGAGACAACAGTACCCACTCCACCTACTTCATGATTCTGTATAGACAATAAAATAAACTGTGCACATTTCAGTGTTTTGGAGACTATGGAGAATCTTATAAATGTAAGAAATTGCTATGGTGCATAGGGAACTTCTGCCAACTGGTTAACAGACCCAAATAAATCAAGGTAGAATGTCCTATATCAAAGATTTTCATGATTCAGCAGCTAGGAACCACCATCATCTTTGAAACTTTCAGATGGCCTCAGTGTTGAACTCCAGTATGTATGCATGAAATACATTTGTGACAGAACAAATGCCAGGTGTTCTTTGTCCAAGTCTGATGTAAACTCCTGTCACCTGCTTCAGACCCAGAGTCTCCAAGTCTACACCTAAAAATTTCTGGCAAGAGTGTATGCTTTCATATTATCCCTGAGTGACAGCCTACACACAGCAAAACTGAATGGAAAAATTCCTTATTCTCAATAAAGGGACAGGAAGGAACACAGGAGATACTAAAAATTACAAAATGTGTGCTGCCCATTTCTCTATTAAAATGTATCTTGTATCTTGAGACACTTGAAGTCAGCTGTATTTTCTCCACATGGGCCTTAACAATATCCCTTATCTGCAGATGTCACTGTTCTACTCCAAGGCTCAGTCCCCCATGGCCTTGTTCTCAACGTTGTCCTGAATTTAGGGAAGACCCCTTCAGCTCCTGAGTTCATGAATGAAACATCTCTGTGAAGGCCACAATTAATGAATTTTCTCCTAAACCTCAACAAGCCAGCACCTTCTGATTATTCTGAGTTGAGGTATTTTTGAAGGTTTAAGGACCATTTTCTTTTTTTTTTTTTTTTTTTTTTGAGACGGAGTCTCGCTCTGTCGCCCAGGCTGGAGTGCAATGGCCGGATCTCAGCTCACTGCAAGCTCCGCCTCCCGGGTTCACGCCATTCTCCTGCCTCAGCCTCCCGAGTAGCTGGGATTACAGGCACCTGCCACCACGCCCAGCTAGTTTTTTGTATTTTTTAGTAGAGACGGGGTTTCACCATGTTAGCCAGGATGGTCTCGATCTCCTGACCTCGTGATTCGCCCGTCTCGGCCTCCCAAAGTGCTGGGATTACAGGCTTGAGCCACCGCGCCCGGCATTAAGGACCATTTTCTTACGGTTTGCATTTTTCTTTCTTATTAATTGCCTATTTCACAAAATGTAATGAACACTTCACCAGCCCCTTGAAAAGGCAAGACCAATCGCATGTTAATTCTGCCACCTGCATGTAGGTGCATATTTCACATGGAAGAGGGGGAAAAAAGAATGGAAGTAGAAGCAAAAACTCAGTCTATCTAAAACCAAATTCATTTTTTTTTTGAGACGGAGTTTCCCTCGTTACCCAGGCTGGAGTGCAATGGCACGATCTCAGCTCACTGCAACCTCCACCTCCCAGGTTCAAGCGATTCTCCTGCCTCAGTCTTCCCAAGTAGCTGGGATGATAGACATGCGCCACCAAGACCGGCTAATTTTGTATTTTTAATAGAGATGGGGTTTCTCTGTGTGGGTTAGGATGGTCTTGAACTCCTGACCTCAGGTGATCCGCCCACCTTGGCCTCCCAAAGTGCTGGGATGACAGGCAGGAGCCACCGTGCCCAGCCCAAATTCATTTTTTTAAAACACAAACTTATTCTTATATTCTCATTCTCTATTAAAGGCCGAGCCAGAATGACTGTCTTGGTCTCCTCTCCTATCCTCTTTTCTCCCCTCTTCCTTCTCTCTCTTTTCCTTCCTTTCTTCTCTTCCTCCTTCTTTACCTTTCATCTATCCATCCATCCAACAATTATTTATTGAGTACCCATTACATACTAAGCACCAATGCTAGGCTCTGAGGATATAGAAATAAAGAAGACCAAAGTACACAGGTATGGTAATAGTGATTAGAGAAAGGGGGTGGTTTATATAGGGTAGTCAGGGAAGGCTTCTTTAATGAGGTAGCATTTGAGAAGAGATCTGAATGAAATGAGGGAATGAGTAGTTAGAAAATTGTGGAAATAATATTTCTCTGCTTTAGAGGTATGCCAAGTTTAAAATTTTTATTTACTTGTTGTGAAAGACAATATATACACCAAGATATGCACAAAACAAAACCATTTTTCTGCTCTTGGTTAACTCTTTCAAGAGAGCTCACTGCTCACCCCTCGGGTTTTCTGTTATTAAAAGACAAACAATAACTGTGCCCGACAATTCAATTGAAATCTATATTTTATGCAGTACATCTTACTGTTTTGCAGTAGAAAGATCTCCCGAGAATTTTTGGAACTAGAAGTCTTGCTGGAATGATTTTAATATTAATATTAAATTATCAATATTTATTATATATATTAATATATAATAATATTAACTATTAATATATATTACTATTACATTAAAAAATTAATATTAATGTTTTAAAATCAGATTATGCCACTCTCCCCAATCAGAACCCACCAATGGCTTCCCATAACCTGCAGAATAAAATTCCTATGACCTTTGAGGCCCTAAGTGACCTGGTCATCTCTCTCTCCAAACTTGTTTCTTTCCGCTCACTGCCTTTTTTATTCCCTTAGTATTCTGGTCCTCATGCTCAGTCATTCTAGCCTCAGGACCTTTATATTTATTTTTCACTCTGTAAAATTCAGCTCTTTAGAGAAACTAGCCACACTTTAAGTGATCAACAGTCACATGTAGCTTGTGGATACTACATTAATGCAGATACAGGATATTTCCACCATCACATAAAGATCTATTTGAATTAGGATAGGTAGTTTATAGAAAAAAGGAGAAAAAAATGGCTCTTAAGTCTTCTTCCTGAGCAACTGCATGAAAGGCAATGCCATTTTCTAGGAGGTAGGAAAAACAGGGGAAACAGCAAGTTTGGAAGGAAAATACATTTCAATTTTGCAGCAAGAGAAATGTTGAGAAGAAGTTTGGAAGAAAAATAAGTTCAATTTTGTACCAGGAGAAATGCTGAGTAGGCAGAGCTCAGGAAAAAGTTGGAGCTAGAGATACAAATTTGAAATACATAACTAAATAGATAGTATTTTTTAAGTCATAGAATTAGATCTGATTGCAAATGGTACAACCCCTTTGGAAGGCCTTTTGACAATGACTATCAAAATTACAGTCATTTATACTTTGACTCACTTCAGGAAATTTATCCAACATATATGAAATAATAAATGTACAAGGTTATTCATTGCAGCATTGCTCATAATAACAAAGGACTGAAAACACCATGTATGAGTAACTGGCTAAATAAATTATAGCACATCCACATACTGGAATAGAGATGTAAAGAGAATAAGGAAGCTCTCCATATACCAAATTGAAAAGATTTCTAGGATAACTGTTAAATGAGAAGAGCAAAATTAAGGAGGCAGAACAGTGTTTATAGGATGTTACCTTTGAGGTAAGAAAGGGAATAATAAGAAAAAACATTTGGATTTGCTTGTATGCATGTAAAAACTACTAGAAGAATACACAAGGAGCTAATAGTAGTGGTTATGGTTAGGAAGCAGTATGGAAAGGGGTGAAATGTGGTAAATGGTACAGGAGTAGAAGGAAGATTTTCCCATGTATATCTTTTTGTTATTTTCATTTTTGGACCATATTAATGTTATCTAGCTAAAACAATTCTACTAAAAATTTATAAAGGAAAAAGTAATCAGCTACATTAAATGTTGCTGAAGGGATCAATAACATAAAGACTAAAATTAAGCACTGGACTTGGCAAGATGTGAGTGACTTTAATCACAGTGGTTTCAAAGGACAGAGATAGAAAAGCCTGTTTGGAGTAGACTGAAGGAACTAGAGATGAGGAGTATAGACAACTTTTTCAGTACGGGGGCAGAGAAACAGGGAAGTAGATGAAGGCATCTGTGGAGTCTAGAAGGGTTTTTTTTTTTTTTTTAAGATGCGCTATATTATATTTGTAAGCTAACTGAAGTGGTCAGGTACAGAATAAGACACTGATGCAAGAAGCAGAGAGGTAAAATCAGGATCAAAGCCCTGAGTAGACCACAGAGATGGATCTTATACACAAATTGATGCATGAGTCCTTAGATAAAAGTAAGGACAGTTCATTTGTTAAAACAAAATGTAAGGTAGAATATGAAGTTACAAATCACGTTGCCTTTCCCTCAACGAATACATACATACACTAACTTAACTGGCTTTCCACCACACATTAGTTAATGTCATAATTGTTACAATGGTCCATAAGACCCTTTACATCCCAGGCAGTGCCCACATTCCCTGACTTGTATAACATCACTGTCCCCTTGCTCACTCCTTTCCAGTTAAATGGCCTTTTTTCAATTCTTTAAACATGACAAGTTATTACTTGCTTCAAGGACTTCATACATGTTGCCTGGAATTCTTCTCCCCTACTGTTTTCTCCTTATTATCTCTTAAAGAATCTAATATCATTGTATTTATAGTACCCTGTTCTTTTCCTCCGATTCATTTATCATGGTTTTTATGTATATTATTTGTGGATTCACTTTGTAGTATCTCCAGAAAGTTAGAAACAGTGTCTATCATATCCAGTGTCTATTATTTCCATTGCCTGGCACACTGGGTATTCAATAAATATATGTATTTTTAAATTGCAGTAGAAAACACCTAACGTTAAATTTACTAATTTAACCATTGTTAAGCATATAGTTCAGTACTCAATAAATATTTTTTGAATGTGAATAAGTGGAATGAGCAATCCAACCAGCTGCCCCAAAGCTAGAAACTTCTGAATCATCCCTGACTCTTACTCTTTTTTCCTCCCTCAGACCCTATTCTTTCGCCTTGTCTCTTCTAACTAAACAATTTTGTTTACTCTTTCTTCCATCTTCACTGCATTGCTCAACAGCTCAGAACCTCATGATTTCTGGCCATGGATATTATAAAAGTTACCTATCTATATCCTTGTCTTCATTTTCTTCACTTTCTATCACATACTGTCTTCTGACATACTGAAATCTGATCATGTGTTTTTCCTTTATCAAATAGTATCCAGTGGTATACAAAGTTGATCCTGGAAACCAACTGAGTGAGCTCCAGTTCTGTTTTACAAGTGTGGACCCAAGACCTATCAAAGGAAGTCACTGGGGGCCCCGGGTTAAAATGCCAAAGGTATCAGTAAACAGCAGAAGCTGAAGACAGGGAAGGCAATAGAAATAAGGCAAAGAAGATAGGAATGTTAAGACAAACTGCTCTGGAAGTGCTATGCATTATTATAGGAGGGCTCTGTTGCTCAGGGTATTCTCTCCTGCAGCGATGATGATGATGATGATGATGATGATGATGATGATGATGATGATGATAGAATTTACATACAAAATGCATCCATTCAGTGTGCAGTTCTGCAAGTTTTGACAAATGCATAGACTTGTATAACCTTCACCACACTGGATATAGCACTATTCTTTTACTTCCCAAAACTCCTCTGTATACCTCCCTACCCCTGGGCCAGCAGTAGTTATCTGTACCTGTATTTCTACCTTTTCTGGAATGCCATGTAAGTAGAATCATACCAAATGTAGCCTTCTGAATAATGCATTTGAGATTCATCCATATAGTTTTCAAATACATAGCTGCATCAGCTACTGCAGCCCTGCCTGCAGCGTTCTTTCTTTCCTTCCTTCTCCCCTCCCCTCCCCTTCCTTCTTTCTTTCTTTTCCTTTCTTCTTTTCCTTTCTTTTCCTTTTCCTTTCTTTCTCCCTCTTTCTCTCTTTCTTTCTTTCTTTTTCTCTCTCTGTTTTTGCTAGGGTCTTGCTGTCAGCCAGACCACAGTGCGGTGGTGCAATCATAGGTATACAGAGGAGTTTCGGGAAGTAAAAGAATAGTGCCATATCCAGTGTGGTGAAGGTTATACAAGTGTATGCAATTTTTTTCTGCTTAATTTTTGAATTAGTTTATTTCTCACTTAAACAAAATCAGTTAACATTATCATTAATAAACATTTCTTAGGAATATATTTCCCCTTGTCTTGGAAAATTCTAAAGTAAGTAATCTCATTTTAGTAAGATAAATAATTTATTTGTAATTGATGTTCAAAGCAATGTTAAGAGTAGTAATGAGCACTACTGAACTGGTGTAGCATTCCACCTGACTCGTGTTACTAACCCACTGCCAAATGAGAATAACTCTTGAAGAGATTTCAGATTCTACTTTATAGCACTTTAACATCTCACACCCTTTAAAAAAACCTTATGAGAACATTCACATGAGAGTATTTTTTTATAATAAAAATACTTAGGTTACTAATGATATATGATAGAAAGTTTACTCATGACACAAAGAAAATGTTGTTTTGAACTACATAATATGTATATGTATACTTAACTTTTTAAAAAGCATTTGGCAAGCCATATATTGTTCATTTATCTTTGCCTTCTTCTTGACATTTTAGGAATTAGGGTAACACTACTTGGATGCCTCCTTCAGAATAAGTAAAAGCTTAATTTCAAATTCAGATAAAAATAACATTTCTTTTGAAAAATATCTTTTGGAAATGTCCATTAATATCTTTTTATTGCTAATGTTTATCAAAGCGAAGGCTGTTGCTCATGGAAATAATGAAGTAAACATATGTTTGAATTCTTATTTTTGAAATCAAAAAGAATACTAGTAATCAGTTTGGTTATGTGTACTCTGAAGTCTCAAGTTTCAAATATAATTAACATAGAACTGGTAATAGTTTGCATGTGATATATTAAATTGTATTAAGCAAATATTTTGGAGTAATTTTTTCTTTCCAAAAAATTAGAGGAGCTCTATTAGAAACACTATTGGGGGTAGGAGGGAGCAAATACATAATTTTTATACTAAGATATTTTTAGTCAATTATAAATTTGTGAGAATAGCATGGGTTGCAACGAGGATCACACCTGCTGTAGAAGGTAAAGTTTTGCTATGTAAAATTAAAAGTATTACCAAGTTTTAAAGAAATATATAATAAGAATAACACATGATCAAATTTTTTCACATCTGTGTGAAAATCATAAGTGCACATTACATATATATTTAGTTCATTCAAGTCAAGCCAAATGACAACCTCTACTTAATAACTGAAGCTGTGAATACATTAAAGAATAAATTGTTTTTCAATTAAAATTAAAAAGAAAACCTGTTATTTATGCTAATCAATTAGATGAACCTTTTCTGTTTTGCTTCCTTGTGAAGATTTACCAGAAGAAGTTTTATGTGAATGGTCTTCACAAAAAACTAAAAACCAAAAAACACTCACCTAGCTACAGTATAATCTAAAAAGGTATTTAAGAAGAGTTACACAGAAAAACACTAAACAATTTCATTTCAATAACATGTGGTGGTGGTGGAAAAATAGCTTCAGTATTTTTATCCAAATGATTACATCACTCTATTAATCTCTAAGAATTTGGAAATTATGATGTAAATGCAGATAAACATAATTATGATGTAAATGCAGGTAAAAAATTACCTTGAATTCACAAGGCATTTTAGGTATAAGAATGGTCCCAAACTGGAATTTAGCACTAGAAACATATTTTACTATAAAATAATACTACAAAACCTACCAGTTAAAGTCATACTTTATAAGTTTACTTTCCCAAAGAATTATTAATTTACTCACAATGTATTTTCAATTATTGGCTTTGCTTTTCAATAAGATCATTATTAGAGAGGTTTATCCAGCTTTAAAAGTCTTCTTTCTGCAGCACTCTGCTGAATGCTGATTATTGGAAGTTTAAAAAAAAAAAATTAAGCTTCCTGGGCCATAAACTTAAAACCTAGTGAAACAGTCTCGCTATATGCAAGTTTGCGAAGAGGATGCTAACACACCTTTAATGATAATAGTGCTAATGGAGCCAATATATAGTATATATATAAATCCTTAGATTACAACTCTTAATCTAGGTATTGAAGCATTTACATGTCCCACAGTAGTCTGACTCTCTGTATATAAGCTAGTTAAAGATATCTATTAACAATAAAAGTATGTCCTAAACTCTTGCTTAAATGTCATGGATACAGACAGCAAAAGGAATATTAAGGTATTTTACAATATCCAGTTGCTCCATTAACTCCATTGTGCTATGATTGTTTTTGAGATTCTTCTCCAAGTTCAAACACGAAAGGCTTGCTCTTCAAGCCTTTCAAGTTGGGACTTAAATCAAAAAACAGTGCCAAGCAAAAAGTTTAAGTAAAACATAAAGCCTTCATAGAAATGATTACGGGAGTTCAAGTTGACTGTAGTATCTTCTTTGTCAACATGTCAAGTAGTAAAACTAAAACTTTTCATTGAATTTACAGTTTATATTCTGTTATAATTTCTTCTTGAGACATAGATTACTTGAAATATATATTAATTTTAAATATACAGACTTTTTTTTTTTTTTAAGATGGAGTCTCGCTCTGTCACCCAAGCTGGAGTGCAACAGTGTGATCTCAGTTCACTGCAACCTCCGCCTCCCGGGTTCATATGATTCTCCTGCCTCAGTCTCCCAAGTAGCTGGGATTACAGGTGCACGCCTCCACGCCCAGCTAATTTTTGTATTTTTAGTAGAGACGGGGTTTCACCATGTTGGCCAGGCTGGTCTCAGACTCCTGATCTCGTGACATACCCTCCTTGGCCTCCCAAAGTGCTGGGATTACAGGCGTGAGCTGCCGCACCCAGCCCGGGCTTCTTATAGTTACTGTTTTGTTATTGACTTCTAGATTAATTGCACTATAGGCAGAGAATATAAATTAAACCCTCTGAAATTTGTTGAAAACATGCTATAGTTTGACTTCCTCTCTTCCTTATTTGGATACCCCTTATTTCTTTCTCTTGCCTGATTGCCCTGACCAGGACTTCAAATACTGTGTGAGAGAGAGGAAGTTACACTATCCCTATATGCAGATGACATAATCCAGTATCTAGAGAACACCCCAGTCTTGGCCCAAAAGTTTCTTTAGCTAATAAGTAACTTCAGCTAAATCTCAGAATAGAAAATCAATGTGCAAAAATCACTAGCATTCCTATACATCAAAAACAGTCGAGCTGACAGCGAAATCAGGAACGAACTCCCATTCACAATCACCACAAAAAGAATAAAATACCTAGGAATAAGCTAACTAGGGAAGTGAAAGATCTCTACAAGGAGAACTACAAAACACTGCTCAAAGAAATCAGAGATGATACAAACAAATGGAAAAACATTCCATGCTCATGGGTTGGAAGAACTAATATTGTTAAAATGGCCATATTGCCCAAAGCAATTTATAGATAAAATGCTCTTCCTGTCAAACTACCAATGACATTCTTCACAGAACTAGAAAAAACTATTTTAAAATTCATGCGGGGCTGAGCATGGTGGCTCATGCCTGTAATCCCAGCACTCTGAGAGGCCAAAGTGGGCAGATCACTAGGTCAGGAGATCGAGACCCAGTCTCTACTAAAAATACAAAAATTAGCTGGGCGTGGTGGCACATGCCTGTAGTCCCAGCTACTCAGGAGGCTGAGGCAGAAGAATCACTTGAACCCAGGGGCAGAGGTTGCAGTGAGCCGAAATTGTGCCACGGCACTCCAGCCTGGGCGACAGAGTGAGATTCCATTTCAAAAAATAAAAATATGGAATCAAAAAAGAGCCTAGCCTGAATAACCAAGGCAATCCTAAGCAAAAAGAACAAAGCTAGAGGCATCATGCTACCCAACTTCAAACTATACTACAGGGCTACAGTAACCAAAACAGCATGGTACTGGTACAAAAATAGACAAAATAGTACAAAAAAAATGGTACAAAACAGACAAAAATAGACACAAAATAAGTACAAAAACAAGTACAAAAATAGACCAACAGAACAAAAATAGAGGACCCAGAAATGAGGCTACATTCTTATCTGATCTTTGACAAAGCTGACGAAAACAAGCAATGGAGAAAGGATTCCCTACTCAATAAATGATGCTGTGATAACTGGCTAGCAATATGCAGAAAATGGAAACTAGATCCCTTCTTTCTACCATATAAAAAATTAACTGAAGATAGATTAAAGACTTAAATGTAAAACCCAAAACTATAAAAGCCCTGGAAAAGAATCTAGGCAATACCATTCAGGACATAGGCATGGGCCAAGATTTCAAGATGAAGACACCAAAAGTAATTGCAACAAAAGCAAACATTGACAAATGGGATTTAATTAAACTGAAGAGCTTCTGCACAGCAAAAGAAACTATCAACAGAGTAAACAGACAACCTACAGAATGGGAGAAAATTTTTGCAAACTATACATCTGACAAAGGTCTAATACCCAGCATCCATAAGGAATTTAAACAAATTTACAAACAAAACAAAACAAAACAAACAAAAACACCAAACAACCCCATTAAAAAGTGGGCAAAGCAGCTACTAACTAGGGATGCTGAGGTAGGAGAATGGCTTGAACCTGGGAGGCAGAAGTTGCAGTGAGCTGAGATTGCTCCACTGCACTCCAGCCTGGGCAACAGAGCAAGACTCTCTCTCTCAAAAAAAAAAGAGGCACCTACTGCCAAAATTTATGAAGATACTCTTCGGTTTGTGTAAGTGCCAAGTTTGTACTTGCATGCCTCCAGGAGTTAGTGGCTCCTTAAATTTTGCACCATAATTGCCTCTCTTGCCTCACCACAGTCCTAACTCCACTGTGCATTTTTTGTTTGTTTTTCTTAAAGTGAAATTTATCAGTACAGACAGTTTGGAAGACTTCTGTCATAGTTTGTGTGAATCTATTCAAATACTCCAGATATAATCCCCTTCCTTTTTCATGTAGTAAAGGTGAGCTAACCAGTGCTTCCTTCACATTTATCATCAGTAATATACCCTAAAGTAGCCCTGTCAATATATAGCAATAGCACTCCATTTGCCATTTATTACTAACTGCTTAGTCTTTATACAGCATTTAGCAAATAGGCCAAATTTGTGAGCCATTCTTTATTGTTAAAGTACACAAATAAGTTATTTACTTTATTCAGGCTTCAAAGGCCTGTGAGTTACTGCTGCTGCACATTTGTCTGTCAGATTTGCCCCATCTGTGCACCATGGCTGGGACTAGTGTGAGTCAAGGGGATGCACAGAGTGCAAGATTCGGGAGCCATTCACTTTTAGGGTGGTGCAGATGCAGAGCTCACACTTGTTCCAACCTAAGAGAATGTGCTTCCTTAAATTTTGTGCCTTATAAATTTCTCTTGCCTCACCCTAGTCCAGGCCATCAAGTGCACATATCCAAATATGTTTTAGAAATGACACCATATGTGCTAAGGGAGGGGAAAAAGGAATGTTTCTCAACTTCCTCACCAGTAATTCTATGTTCTAAAAATTAACATGTCTTTTCAGACATCATAATATAAATGTAGAGCAATGACCTTGAAGAAAAAAACTATTCAACTCTGACAGCCTGGGTTTTTGTGTGTGTGTTTGCATTGTAATATACCTAAACTTCTTTATGGCCAATTATAAAATATTCTGATTTTCCCTCAAAATTTGCTATCATCTATCTATCTAGCTAGTTAGCTAGGTATCAGTCAATCAATTATTTGATGGGATCTTGCCGTGTCTCTAAGGCCGGAGTGCAGTGGCTCACCACAACCTCCGCTCCTGGGCTCAAGCGATCCTTCCACCTCAGCCTCTTACAGTGCTGGGATCACAGGAATGAGCCACCTTGCTTGGCTTAATTGGTTTAAATGTTATTTTTAAAAGACTCTTTCAAGTAATCAGGTTTTCTCATAAGAGAGACACCAAGATTTAGGCTCATTTATATTTCCAATCACATTTTAAATAAGTATTAGGGCACAGCCTGCTAACTGACCCCTAAAATCCATTCTACCCTTCTATAGTAATAGAACTCTTGATTTTCAGCTGTAACACAACTGCCCAGAAAAATGACTCATTTTCTAGCCTCCCTAGGTGGAAGTTGGTATGGCTATTTTTGTCCCTTCCTTCTTGTTGACTAGAATGGGGACAATGTTGGGCCATGAAGTATAAATCTAGGCTGAGAATGGTAGAATACTAATCTATTATAGATCTATTATAGACTACTATTATATTACTATAATAGGATCCCCGATGACTGTAAGACTACTGTATCAGCACTGGACCTTCAATATTTGTAAAGAAAGAAAGAAATTTATCTTTTAATCTAAGCTGTCATGAGGATTTCTATTGCCCACAGAAAATCCTAATTCCAACTAAAATTCTATTAACCAGAGACTCTTTTTATTAAAAATATTTTTTAAATTAATAGTTGTTATAGGGTCAACATACATATATTGTAAAACGGTAATTGAGTCAATGTAATTTGCTCTTAGCCATTAGCTAAAGTCAGACACACTGAAGGAAGGGTAGCTTTGTACAGGAGAGGTAGGAAATTCCAGAACATAAACTGTTTTGCAGGGGAAAAAGCAAGCCTAACTAAATCATCATTAAAAAGGTAAAAGCAGATTGAAGGTATTCCAGAGAGAGAAACAGATACACTGAGGCTGATTTCCATTTGTTCCTGAGGCCCAGCTTGTATTCTTTGCTTAGGGTTTGGCAAAATATCTTCATGTCTTTATAACTTTATCCTTTTTGTTTAAGTAAGAAAATTCAAATACATATCTTGTTTTTATTACTCATAACTAAAAAAAAAATACTAACCAATAGAACAGCTAATATATATAGGAGCATACCATTTATTCCATAGTATTGAGGAACAGGGTATGACAGTAAGTAAAAAATTTACAGGTAAAATAAGATTACCTTTTGTTTTTCCTAGCTGTCACCGAACATTCTTGGCATTTTAAATTTTCTTTTAAAAACTGTGTGTTTATTATTTTACTAAATTACATTTGATTCTCATTCTTTTTATAATATTCCTTGAAAGGTTTGACATTTTCAATTTACATATGATAGGAAATTAACATATTGATTGTGTGTTTACTGTTTTTTCAGCAAGAATGGCCCTTAGACACCATTCTGCACAGTTTTACACAGAAATCGAGGTAAACAACTTTCTAGAAGGAAGCCATTATGTGCAAAAGCTGAAAAGGGTGCTTGCTTTGTGGTTTGAATTTGCTCCTGGGAGTAAGTCATCAGTAAGACTGCTATGAGTTACTTTGAGTTTACCTTGAGTTTTCCACAGTTTCTGTAGTCTACTCAAGTTCGAAAACATCCAAGTGAAAACCTTCAGTCTTAATTAGAACTTTCTAGAAAGAAGCAACAATATGACTGAAGACTTCAGTTATTTAGCTGAGCCATAAGATATATAAATAGGGTTTCCATTTTCAGAGAGGGAGCAAGTAGACAGTAGTATTGCTGTCAATCACTGGAGCTCTGCCACTCAAGATCTTTGAGGGAGCCCTTCTCCACTTGACCAGGCTCACTTCATCATGGAATGTACCATGGGGCTCTTTTCTATGCAATCACAAAACTGTAAGTTTAATTTATTTCAATTTTTTATTGTCAATAATGGGCTGTTTATATTATGATTTTTATGGAACTAGATCATATAGTATTTTAATAGCATACTTTAGCAGATGTATCTGGGAACAATTTCATTTATGTTCCTAAATTTTTCCTAATAACTTAAATTGCATATTGTGTTAAGTGCATGAATTTTATCTAGTAGCTTGCATATTCATTAATTTATATTCATAGTCAGTAAAAGATGGTCAGTCATCACTGGAACTAACTTATTTTACTGGATAGTTGCATGTTTAATGTCAGTGTACTTCTCTAAACATTGATCTTTTCTCTTAAGCTTTTTTTTTATATACACAGATGTGAGCAACACTTTTATACACACAGAATAACATTTTAAATACACACTATATTCTGTTAGGCACTTTTTTTTTACTTAATAATGTATCAGCAGTCTACTATTAATTTTTTTTATTAGGTTACCGTGTTTCACTCTGCCATACAGGCTGGAGTGCAGTGACACATTATGGCTCACTTCAGCCTCTACCTCCCAGGCTCTAGTGATCCTCCCACCTTAGCCTCCCAAGTAAGTGGGAATACGGGCGTGAGCCACGACGCCCAGCTAATGTTTTTATTTTAATTTTTTGTAGAAACAGGGTCTCACTATATTGCCCAAGCTGGTCTCTAATTCCTGGGCTCAAGCAATCCTCCTGCCTCGGCCTCCCAAACTGCTGATATTACAAGCATGAGCCACTGTGCCTGGCCGGCAGTCTATTATTACTATTATTTTAAGAGATGGGATCTCAATCTCTGGGCTCAAGCAATCTTCCAGCCTCAATATGAGTAGCTGGGACTATAGACGGCTAGTCTTCTTTAGCATTAATTTTTCAGTTGGGTTTCACCAGGTATCTTATCCAAACTACCAGGTGTCTTATCCAAACTAACTTTCAGATCAACAAAAGGTTACTGTGGATATGACTGTGTCTCTAATGTCTATGTCTGAGCATAATGAGGCATTTTCCAAGAGAAGCAAGGTGCTAAACTGCTCAGTCTTTCCCATAAACATCATTTACTCCACAATGTGTCTGCAATGAAACATTAACTTCAAAATAATGTAAAAATAGCTATTCACATAGCTAACACATACTTTGCTATAAGAAAACTTAATCACCATATAAGTTCTATGGAAAAACGTATTTAGAGTTCCAACTTTGAACCAGAAATACCTCTCTCTAGAGACAGCATGACACAGTAAGAAAAGCATGGGTTTTGCACATAATGAACCTGAATTTTAATCCTGTGTCACTACTCACTTTTATCATTTTGAGCAAATTACTTATTCAAGGTTCAGTTTCTCATATGTAAAACAGAGATAATGGTATAGATTGTACATATGTGTGTGTGTATATGTATATGTGTGTGTGTATATGTATAGTGTGTGTGTATCCTCAGTTGCTCTATGGATCAAGTGAGGAAACAAAATATTGCCCGGCATACAATAGGCACAGTTAAGTTCATTTCCTTTCTTTTTTCTTTTTCTTTTTTTTTTTTTTGAGATGGAGTTTCACTCTTGTTGCCCAGGCTGGAGTGCAATGGCGCCATCTTGGCTCACCACAACCTCCGATTCTCCTGCCTCAGCCTCCTGAGTAGCTGGAATTATAGGCATGCGCCACCACACCTGGCTAATTTGGTATTGTTAGTAAAGACGAGGTTTCTCCATGTTGGTCAGGCTGGTCTCAAACTCCCAACCTCAAGTGATCTGCCTGCCTTGGCCTCCTAAAGTGCCAGGATTACAGGTGTGAGCCACCGCACCCAGCCTATTTCCTTTCCTCTATAGAGAGATTAGGAACGCTTAATTAGCTCCGAACACCTGACGGAATAAAGAGGGATGGTATAGGAAGCAAGCAATGAGGGACTACAGATTCAGAGAAACAAGTGATAGGTTTAGGTATTCTTTATGGTCAGAATGGATAAGGAACCTAAAGTTTCTTGATTCTGGCTAGTGTCCCAGTCACTGTTTATTTTTGCTCTTATGGATACTGGAATTGGCCATCTCCTTTTGCCTTATATTTCTATCATCTGCTCCTTTCATTTAGTGTTTTTCCCTCTTTCTCTAGCACAACCCAGCAAGACAGAATTTAAGTCATTGGGTTAAAAAAAAAAAACAAAAAACAAAAAAAAAAACACTTGATATAAAAACAAACACCTGGAGATTGACTTATGGAATGGCTGAATGAGGAACTCAGTGAACAAACTCTCCCTCTATACAGGAAAACAAATAAAATGAAGTATTTCAGAAGTCTGGCATTTAACAAAAGCCACAGAATGAAATGAAAAATTGTCTACTCAAAAGAAACTACTGAATTTCAATGTCCTTGAGAAAAATAGAAGCCCAGGTACCTGAGTAGAGTATGGTTCCAACATCATAAAATATTAATGGAAATGCTAGGTTCCAATCCTTTCTCTACTGGCAGGAGGTGGGGGACTTGTAATTTTTTCTTTATCCCTCTGAGATCAAGTTAATCTCATTTTTAACATTACTACCTACAAAAATTAAATAACCTAATACAGTGGTAACAACACACCCATGACTAGATAGGCAAAAGTTATTTACCTAAAAAAATTTGCTAAGACCAACACACAGAAGACACTATATTATTTACAACGGAATCGTTCAATAGCTTTAGGTTTTGTTCCAAAGGTGTTTTACCTTTCCATGTAGTCATCACATATTAAAATTTCTAAAAAAGAGTGACAATCCAAAATTATACCTTGACATAAATCAAAGTCACAAAATTGAAATTCTTCAATAAAACATTTACCTGGACTGAGCCTTAATCTTTCCAGTTCATTTGTCAAAGGATGATTTAGATTTCTTCCTCTATATTAGTATAAAGCTGTCTCTCATGCCTAGCTGCTTTAGAGCTCCTTTCCCTTCCTCTCTCCTTTCCCCTTTCCTTTCCTCTTTCCTTTCCCCTTTCCTTTCCTTCTTTCTTTTTTTGTCTGTTTTTCCTTTCCAACTTGTATTACAGGTTCAGGACATACATGTGCAGGTTTATTACATGAGTAAATTGCATGTCATGGGGGATTGGTGTATAGATTATTTCATCACCCAAGTAAAAAACACAGCATCCAGTAGGTACAGTTTTGATTCTCACCCTCCTCCCACCCTCTACCCACAAGCAGGCCCCAGTGTTTATTGTTCCCTTCTTTGTGTCCATGTGTACTAAATGTTTAGCTCCTACTTATAAGTGAGAACATGCAGTATTTGGTTTTCCGTTCCTGTGTTAATTTGTTTAGGATAACGGCCTCCAGCTCCATCCATGTGCTGCAAAGAACATGATTTTGTTCTTTTTTATGGCTGTGTAGTATTCCATGGTATATATGTATCACATTTTCATTATTTGGTCTACTGCTGATGGGCAATGTAGGTTGATCCAGTGTGTTTTCTATTGTGATTAGTGCTGTGATAAACATACGCATGCATGTGTCTTTACTGTAGAACAAGTTACATTCCTTTGGGTATATACCTAGTAATGGGATTTCTGGATGGAATGGTATATCTGTTTTAAGTTCTTTGGGAAATCTCCAAATTGTTTTCCATAGTGGCTGAACTATTTCACATTCCCACCAGCAGTGTATAAGTATTCCCTTTTCTCTGCAACCTCACCAGCAACTGTTATTTTTTGACTTTTTAGTGATAGCCATTCTGCCTGGTATGAGACAGTATCTCATCGTGGTTTTGATATGCATCTCTCAAAAGATTACTGATGTTGAGCATTTTTTTCTCATATACCAGATGGCCACATGTAGGCATTCTTTTGGGAAGTGTGTTTTCATGTTCTTTGCTCATTTTTTAATGGGGTTGCTTGGTTGTTTTTTGCTTGTTAATTTAAGTTACGTATGGATTTTGGATATTAGACCTTTCTCAGATACATAGTTGGAAAATATTTTCTCCAATTCTATAGATTGTCTGTTTACTCTGGCGAGAGTTTTTGTTTTCTGTTTTTTTGTTTGTTTTTTGTTTTGTTTTGTTTTTCTTCCTTTATTATTATTATTATTTTCTATTATACTTTATGTTCTAGGGTACATGTGCACAATGTGCAGGTTTGTTACATATGTATATATGTGCCAAGTTGGTGTGCTGTACCCATTAACTTATCATTTACATTAGGTATATCTCCTAATGCTATACCTCCCCACTCCCCCTACCACAACAGGCCCCGGTGTATGGTGTTCCCCTTCCAGAGTCCAGGTGATCTCATTGTTCAATTCCCACCTATGAGTGAGAACATGCTGTGTTTGGTTTTCTGTTCTTGTGATAGTTTGCTGAGAATGATGGTTTCCAGCTTCATCCACGTCCCTACAAAGGACATGAACTCATCCTTTTTCATGGCTGCATAGTATTCCATGGTGTATATATGCCACATTTTCTTAATCCAGTCTGTCACTGATGGATATTTGGGTTGGTTCCAAGTCTTTGCTGTTGTGAATAGTGCCGCAATAAACATACGTGTGCATGTGTCTTTATAGCAGCATGATTTATAATCCTTTGGGTATATACCCAGTAATGGGATGACTGGGTCAAACGGTATTTCTAGTTCTAGATCCTTGAGGAATCGCCACACTGTTTTCCACAATGGTTGAACTAGTTTACAGTCCCACCAACAGTGTAAAAGTGTTCCTATTTCTCCACATCCTCTCCAGCACCTGTTGCTTCCTGACTTTTTAATGACTGCCATTCTAACTGGTGTGAGATGGTATCTCATTGTGGTTTTGATTTACATTTCTCTGATGGAGAGTGATGATGAGCATTTTTTCATTTGTCTGTTGGTTGCATAAATGTCTTCTTTTGAGAAATGTCTGTTCATATCCTTTGCCCACTTTTTGATGGGGTTGTTTGTTTATTTCTTGTAAATTTGTTTGAGTTCTTTGTAGGTTCTGGATATTAGCCCTTTGTCAGATATGAGTAGACTGCAAAAATGTTCTCCCATTCTGTAGGTTGCCTGTTCACTCTGATGGTAGTTTCTTTCGCTGTGCAGAAGCTCTTTAGTTTAATTAGATCTCATTTGTCAATTTTGGCTTCTGTTGCCATTGCTTTTGGTGTTTTAGACATGAAGTCCTTGCTGTGCAGAAGCTCTTTAGTTTGACTAGGTCTCATTTATCAATTTTCTTTTTTTTTTTTTTTTCACAATTGCTATTGGAGTTTTTGTCATGAAATCTTTATCAGGGCCAATATCACATAATGGTATTTCCTAGGCTTTCTTCTAGGGTTTTTATAGTTTTAGGTTTTACATTTAAGTCTTTAATGCATCTTGAGTTAATTTTTGTATGTGGTGAAAGGAAGGGGTCCAGTTTCAATCTTCTGTACATGGCTATCCAGTTAACCTGGCACCACTTG
The DNA here is from genome assembly GCF_008728515.1 of Papio anubis. NCBI lineage: Eukaryota > Metazoa > Chordata > Mammalia > Primates > Cercopithecidae > Papio > Papio anubis. The sequence continues at coordinate 63,251,682 of NC_044989.1, read as the reverse complement.
TTGAATAATGAATCCTTTCCCCATTGCTTGTTTTTGTCAACGTTCTCAAAGATCAGATGGTTATAGATGTGTGGCTTTATTTGAGTTCTCTAAACTGTTCCATTGTTCTGTGTGTCTACCAGTACCATGCTGTTCTGATTACTGTACCCTTCTAGTATAGTCTAAAGTCAGATAGCGTGATGCCTCAAGTTTTGTTCTTTTGGCTTAGGATTGCACTGGCTATTCAGGCTATTTGTTGTTGTTATTCCACATGAATTTTGGAATAGTTTTTTTTTTTCTAATTTTGTGAAAAATTAGTTGGTACTTTTGATACAAATAGCATTGAATCTGCAAATTGCTTTTGGCAATAGGCCATTTTAATATTGATTTTTCCTATCCATGAGCATATAATGTTTTTGCACTTGTTTTTGTCATCCTGATTTCTTTCAACAGTGTTTTGTAATTCTCATTACAGAGATCTTTCTTCTCCCTGGTTAGCTGTATTCATAGGCTGTGTGTGTGTGTGTGTGTGTGTGTGTGTGTGTGTGTATTGTGAATAGGATTGTGTTCTTAATTTGGCTTTCAGCTTGGATGTCATACAGACTTGTAGGTGTATAGAAATGATATTGATTTTTGTACATTAATTTTGTATCCTGAAATCTTGCTGAAGTTGTTTATTGGATCTAGGAGCTTTGGGGCAGAAACTATGAGGTTTTCTCAATATAAAATCATACCATTTAGGAAAAGTGATTGTTTGACTTCTCTTCCTATTTGGATTGTTTCTATTTCTTTCTCTTGTGTGAATGCTCTGGCTAGGACTTCCAGTACTAAGTTGAATAGGAGTGGTGACAGTGGGCATCCTTGTCTTTTTCTGGTCCTCAAGGGGAATACTTCCAGCTTTTGCCCATTCAGTATGGTGTTAACTGCAGGACTGTTACAGATGGCTCTTAATATTTTGAGGCATGTTCCTTTAATACCTAGTTTGTTAAGGGTTTTTAACATGAAGGGATGTTAAAATTTATTGATAGCTTTTTCTGCATCTAATCAGATAAACATGTAGTTTTTTGGGTTTTTTTGAGACAGAGTCTCATCCTGTCACCCAGGCTGGAGTGGTGCAATCTTGGGTCACTGCAACCTCCGCCTTCTGGGTTCAAGCGATTCTCTTGCCTCAGACTCCCAAATAGCTGGGACTATAGGCGCCCACCACACCTGGCTAATTTTTGTATTTTTAATAGAGACAGTGAAATTTCAATTTCACCATTTTGGCCAGGCTGGTCTCAAACTCAGGATCTCAGGTGATCCACCCGCCTCAGTCTCCCAAAGTGCTAGGATTACAGGTGTGAGCCACTGTGCCCAGCCAAAAACATGTAGTTTTTGTCTTTAGTTCTGTTTATGTGATGAATCACATTTAATGATTTACATATTTTGGACCAACCTTACATCACAGGAATGAAACCTCCTTGATCATGGTGGGTTAGCATTTTGATGTGCTGCTGGGTTTAGTTTTCTAGTATTTTTGTTAAGAATTTTTGCATCCACATTCATCAAAGGATATTGGTCTGAAGTTTTCCTTTTTTGTTGTGTCTTTGCCAGGTTTTGTAAAGGTGCTGGTCTCACATAATTAGTTAGAGAGGAGTCCCTCATCTTATTTTTTTGGAAAGTTTCAGTAGGATTGGTTATCAGCTCTTCTTTATACGTCTGGTAGAATTCAGTCATGAATCTGTCTAGTCCAGGGCTTTTTCTTTTTGGTAGGTTTTTTATTAGTGATTCAACTTCAGATCTTATTATTGGTCTGTTCAGAGTTTCAATTTCTTCCTGGTTCAGTCTTGGGAGGTTGTGTGTTTCCAGTAATTTAGTCATATCTTGTAGGTTTTCCAGTTTCTGTGCATAGAGGGAGTCATAATAGTCTCTGAATGTTTTTCCTATTTCTGTGGGGTTGGTGGTAATGTCTCCTTTGTCATTTCTGATATGTATTTGAATCTTCTCTTTTTTCTTTATTAGCCTAATGAGCAGTCTGTCAATCTTATTTATTTTTTCAAAAAACCAACTTTTGGGTTCACTGATCTTTATGTACTGTTTTTCAAGCCTCAATTTCATAGACTTCAGCTCTGATTTTGGTTGTCATCTTCTGCTAGCTTTGTGTTGGTTTGTTCTTGATTCCCTAGTTCCTCTAGGTGTAGTACAAGGTTGTTAATTTGAGATCTTTCTAACTTTTTAATGTGGGCACTTGGTGTTACAAGCTTTCCTCTTAATACTGCTTTAGCTGTGTCCCAGAGATTCTGGTTTGTTGTATTTTTGTTTTCATTTGTTTCAAAGAATTTCTTGATTTCTGCCTTATTTGTTTACCCAAAAGTCATTCAGGAGCAGGTTAATTTCCAACATGGTTTTGAGAGATGGTCTTAGAATTGATTTCTGTTTTTATTGTGCTGTCGTCTGAAGGTATGGTTAGTATGATTTCAGTTATACTGAATTTGTTGAGAATTGTGTTATGACTGAGCATGTGGTTGATTTTGGAGTATGTGTCACGTGCAGATGAAAATAAGTATATTCTGTTGTCGGTCAGAGTGTTCTGTAGATGTCTGTTAGGTCCATTCAGTTAAGTGTCACGTTTAGGTTCTGAGTATCTTTATTAGTTTTCTGCCTGGGTGATACTGTCAGTGGGGTGTTGAAGGCTCCAATTATTATTGTGTAGTTATCTAAGTCTCTTTATAGGTCCCTAAGAATGTGTTTTATGAATCTGGGTGCTCCAGTGTTGGGTGTATATTATTTAGAATAGCTAAGTCTTCTTATTGAATTGAACCCCTTACTATTATGTAATGGCCTTCTTTGTGTTTTTTGATCTTTGTTGGCTTAAAGTCTGTGTCTAGCATTAGAAATAGCAACCTGTCCTCTTTTTGGCCCTTTTCCGTTTGCTTGGCAGATTTTTCTCTATCCCTTTACTTTGAGCCTATGGGTGTCAATGCATGTGAAATGGGTCTCTTAAAGACAGCATACAGTTGGGTCTTCTTTATCCAACCTACTATTCTGTGCCTTTTAAGTGGGGCACACAATGGCAGATTTGATATTTTACATTCAAGGTTAATACTGTCATATGTGGATTTGATTCTATCATTGTGTTGTTAGCTAATTGTTATATAGACTTGATTGTGTAGATGCTTTATAGTGTCCATGGTTGATATGGTTTGACTCTGTGCCTCCACCCAAATCTTATGTCAAATTGTAATTCCCAGTGTTGGAGGAGGGGCCTGGTGGGATGTGATTGGATTATGAGGCAGATTTCCCCTTGCTGTTCTTATGATACTGAGTGAGTTCTCATGAGATCTGGTTATTTGAATGTGTGTAGCACTTCCCCCTTTTCTCTCTCTTCCTTCTGCCCCCACCATGTAAGACATGCTGGCTTCCCCTTTGCTTTCTGCCATGATTTTAAGTGTCCTGAGGCCTCCCTAGCCTTGTCTCCTATTCAGCCTGCAGAACTGTGAGTCAATTTAACCTCATTTTAAAATAAATTACCCCATCTTGGGTAGTTTTTTATAGTAGTGTGAGAACAGACTAATACAATGGTCTATGTATTTAGCTGTGTTTTTGTGGTGGCCAATAATTATCTTTGGTTTCTATGTTTAGCACTCCCTTAAGGACCTCCTATAAGGCAGGTCTGTGGTAACAAATTCCCTTAGCATTTGCTTTTCTGAAAAGAAATTTATTTATTCTTATCGTATGAAGTTTAGTTTGGCTGGATATGAAAATTCTTGGTTGGGATTTCTTTTCTTTATGAATGTTGAATATAGGCTACCAACCTCTTCTTGCTTGTAGGGTTTCTGTTGAAAGGTCTGTGGTTAGCCTGGTGGAGTTCCTGTTATAGATGACCTGCCCTTTCTCTCTAACTGCCTTTAATATTTTTTTCTTTCACTTGGATCTGGGAGAATCTGATGACCATATGACTTAGGGATGGTCATCTTATATAGAATCTCACAGGGGTTCTCTGAATTTCCTCCATTTGAACGTTGACCTCTCTAGCAAGGATGGGGAAATTTTCACGGACAATATCCTTGAATATGTTTTCCAAGTTGCTTGCTCTCTCTCCCTCTGTTTCAGGGATGCCAATGAGTAGTCGGTTTGGTTTCTTTACATAATCTCATATTTCTTAAGGGTTTTATTAGTTCATTCTTTTTTTTTTTTTCTTTATTTTTGTCTGACTGAGCTGTTTAGAAGAATTGGTCTCCAAGCTCTGAGAGTCTTTCCTCAGCTTGGTCTATTCTGCTGTTAATACTTCCGATTGTATTATGAAATCCTTGTAGTGAGTTTTTCAGCTCTATCAGATAAATTTGGTTCTTTCCTAAAATGACTATTTCATTTTTCAGCTCTTGTATCATTTTATTGGATTCCCTGGATTACATTTCAACTTTCTCCTGAATTTTGATGATCCCTATGGCTATCCAGATTCTGAATTCTATGTGTGTCATTTTAGCCATTTCAGTCTGGTTAAGTATCATTGCTGGGGAGCCAGTGTGATTGTTTTGAGGTAAGAAGACACTGGGTTTTTGAGTTGCCAGAGTTCTTGCACTGGCTCTTTCTCATCTGTGTCGGCTGATGTTCCTTTAATCTTTGAAGCTGCTGTCCTTTGGATGCAATTTTTTACTTTTACATTATTTGATGTCATTGAAGGTTTGACTATGGTATACGTTGTGTTCAGATGACTGGCTTTGTTTCTGGATTATTTCAAGGGGCCAAGGCTCTCTCAGCATTCGTGGGTTGCACGCTTTAACCCTGAGGGCCTGGTACCAGACCCACAGCTTTGTTATCTGGGGCCTCAAGGTTAAGCAACTGCTGTGCTCGAGGGGCTGAGATATTCCCAGTCTGCTGGCAAGATCACTCTGATGTGGGGTGCTGGCAAAAGCATTTCATCGGGGTGGTTGCAGTGGGGTTCATGCCCATGGGCAGTGGGGACTGTGCACGTGCACTTGCACCAGTGGCGGCAATGAAGTGTGGTACGCATACACCAGCAGGGATGGGGCAGCAGTGCCTACATGCTGGCAGGGGCAGGGTGGCAGGGTCTGTGTGCATATGCTTACACCAGCAATGGCGGGGTGGCAGGGTGCACATATGTGTCCACTGGGGGGGGAATGGTAGGGTCAGGGTGGTAGTCACAAGGTCCGTGCACAAGCCCATCAGTGACAACAGGGTGGTGAGGTCTGTGTGCACATGCACATATGCCATCAAAGTGCTGTGGGGGAGGCGGTGGGTGGGTATGCATCAGCAGGGACCTGTCTGCTGAAGCTCTCTGATAGTTATAGAGTATCCTTTCTTTAAAGCACTAGTCTTACAATTATAAGACCTTTCTTCCTCTCATTTCAAAACAGCATTTTAAAAACAATCTTAACCCAAACCATCCAATCCATACTGTACTGTAAACTTATGGGCTCACAAACATAAATGCAGTGTTGCAGTAAAATCGATTTTCTTGGATATTATTTTTAAATCATCAAAAATAGCCAAAAATGTCTTTTCTTAATTTAAATTAAATGGCATGGGGAGAAAAGAGCAAATATTAATACATGTTTTACTATGAATAAAATCCTACCTTAGGAGAAGTAGAGAGATCTTTTCCTGCAGAAACTGTGTTTTCATTTACTCCTCCTGTTTTTGGTGAAAGGACTGGTGGAGCCGGGGCCTTTCTTTTCACTCGCCTTTCAGTTTCCAGTTCTTGAATAGGATTTACCAAATTACTTGGAGAAGGAGTTGATTTAGGTTCATAAAAAGGGTTTGATCTAAGTGAAAGAAGAATTATTGTTAGATGTCTCTCAAAAAATAGTTCATTTACAAGTAAAATAATAAACGTGCACTGAAAACTAAAATTTCTTTTTTCAAATAAAACCCAAACCAGTGATAACCCAGAATTTGGAAATAATGACTGTTAATCTTTTGGTCCATTTTTATCCAGAGTTTTTAAAATTTGGCTTTAAAAAGTACTTAAAAATATTTAATACAAGGTCACATTCAGCTCAAACTATTATATATAGAAACTTAGAAAAATATTAAATATTAAAAATAATAAATCCTGTATATTTTCCATACCCAAGGAAAAGGAAGATGTAAAAATCTCGATTTGATTTCTTTTTTATGCTTGAGCTCTGTTACACTTTCTTGTATTTCATCTTTTCTTCTATGTTAAATTCTCCCCTCATTATGGAACATGTTTTAGTGGTTCAATCAGCAAGGTTCTGCTTATAGTAAATTCTCCTAGGCTTTGAAAATGTCTTTATTTCAGCCTTACATTTAAGTGATAGTTTAGCTGGGTAGAGAATTCTAGTCGTCAGTTATTCTATCTCAGTGTTTTGTAGATATTAATCCACTGTCAGCCTAACGTTGCTCCTTTGTAAGTCATCTTTTCTATGTAGTTGTTAAGATCTTCTCTTTATTTCTGGTTTGAGCAATTTTGACACCTATGACATGTCTAGGTGTGGATTTCTTTTGATTTATTCTGTTTCAGACTCTTTGTATTTCCTGAGTCTGAAGAGTCATGTGTTTTATTGGTTCTGAAAAATTATCTGCCTTTATCTCTTTGATAGCCACTTCTGTATTTTCTCTGTTCTCTTTGAAATATCTTATATCTATGTTGAACAACTACTTGTCAGGTTTCCTAGCCTTTCCATTTTTATAAATCTTTATTCTTCTGCTATATTCTAGATAACTCTCTCACATCTCTGATCCAGTTCATTTTTTCTTCATGTCTAATATTCAATTCTCCAGGAATTTTTAATTTTAATAAGTGTATTTCTTCATATATCTGTGTGCATGATACCTCAGTTACAAAGATTTGAGTTACTAATCATTTAAACATACTTATTTTATAGTCTCTATCTGACAAATCTAGTATTTGAAGTTCTTGCATGTATAATCCTACTATTTCTTTTGTCTCCTGACTCTTCCTCTTAGTAAACTGTTTCCTTGTGTGTTTTGTAATTCTATATTGTGAGTTCAGAGTTTCATCTGAAGAATTCCTGTGTAGTCTAAGCTAAGAGTGCCTCTCTTCAGAGTGTTTAACACTTGCATTTGCCAAGTACTTTAGGACTAAGAAAATTAATATCTCTACACACTTGTAATTCACCTCTGAGACAACAGTGTGCTGACACCACTACTGGTTAGGCACTAAATCAGAATAAGGACAAGAAGCCTCTACTTACGAAAGTTTTGAATGGTCCTTTTCCCTTTCTAGATCAGAGATCCCTAACTTAAATTCAATTCCTTACTTTTCAAGAATGAACAGGAAATGTTTCCATTTAGGTAAAATGTCCAGAATAGTCAAATTCACAGAAAAAAAAAGCAGATTAGTGGTAGCCAGAGAATGAAGGAAGTGGGGAATTGGGACTAAATGGTAATAGGTATGAGGTTTCTTTTTGTGGTGATGAAAACATCCTGGTATTAGATAGTGGTAATAGCATAACAATATAGTGAACATACTAAAAGTCACTGACATGTACATTTTAAACTGTATAATTTCATGTTATGTGAAGCACATATCAATTTTTTTAAGTGCTATGAAAATGAACAGGAATAGTAGCTGTACAGAGATAGTACTGTGCAAACACTTATCCCTTTCTTTACAATGACAAGTTACATACTTGCTGATTAATATATTTTAAATATAAATAAATGTAAGCAAAGAAAAAATATTTACAGAATTGGGACTATTTTTACAATCTGTTGATCACCTATGATTTGAAAAATCTATTTCAGAACTTTATGCATCACTCTAAGAGACAATTATTTTTATCTCGGTATTGTATATTTGAGTAATAAATTAGTTATATCACTAACTCATTGTAAGTTGAAAATTCACTGGTTATATTAAGGAGAAAATTGGACAGAATAATTTTAAATGACATTATTTATTGTTTAGAAAACAATTCATCAAGAAAAATGAATTATAGAGAGAAAAACCAAAGTTGGTTCAGGATTAATTTAAACATACTGGAAAAATAATACAAAATGAAGCTAAGGAAGAGTCTCTTCCTCTCACCTTGATATCTATGTTTCTTTGGAAAAACAAACTCCAAGTTATTAAAATGGGCATGTAGCTTCCCTGAATAAAATTCAATGAAAGGTTTCACTGGGAAACTGACACAAAACCATACCAGAAATGACTGCATGCTAGGCCTCAAAAGTCACTTCATAAAAGTTCTGAAAAAATAATATTGGTTTATTGGTTTTCATTTTTACTATATAAACTAGAAGAGTTGAATTACCCCCCAAATATAAGTAACTGAGAAACCCATGCAGTTGTTAAGTGTAAAGGACACGTCCTAAAAGGCAAGGAAGGATGAATACTTTCTCTTTGTGCTTATGGATATGCTGGGATACTAAAGGTAATTCCACACATCAAAGGATTCCGTACTATTTATTTGTGATAGTTTAATGTCATAGAGTATACAGGAAGAATTTGGTAATGGAAGATGAGTCATATAGGTTTTTTGCTTGATGAAAGGTCGTAAGTTTATTATTGAAGTAAGAACGAATTTTGGAAGATTTCTGCTACTGACATTGAACCTATAAATTTTTGCAGAGAAAAGATGATAAATACCAAACAAGTAATTAATACAAACAGAGTTCTTCCTGGACTTGCACATTAGCTTATGTGCAATCTTTAGAACTTGTGTGTATATTTCTACAAAATAAAGAAGCTAGAGTATTTACAGACTCCCTCTGGTAACCCCAGATGATTGAGCAAGTTAGAACGCTCTTTATTCATGAGAAACTTGTAAAGACTGTGACTTTCATGTGGAAAAAGAATGGCCAAAAGGAAACACCCAGTGATTCTGATTTTAGTTTTTATTAAGGCATTTAAAAAGTTTAAGCAAACATTAGATGTCTCTTTAATTTGTTAATAAGAGAGCAGGTGTGAGTGTGTTGTGTAATACTCATGTATTTTGGAATACCTGAATGCCTGTACTTAAAGTTTGCATTTACATTCAAATATTCTAGGTGTGTGGCTATTACTCAGCACCTACACCACCCATGAGAAATTTTATTTCAATCACATGTTAGCTATTTCAAAGAAAACAAATATAATAACTTTACCAAGTGTTAGGCCAACTTTTCAACCCCCCATATAGTTATTAATTAGTAATAAGATGTCAACCTGGGTTTGGGTTTAGAATCAGATGATTATTATGGTGTAATTCTGAGACTTTTAGAGATTAGAACCTTTTTAGGTTTTATCAAAACCTAGCCATTCCCAGGAAGCATGTAGCACATGTTATAAAATGTGGAAAAGATGAGAAACACAACTCCAGAGCAATAGAAAACAAGTCAATTTTCTCACTCTTTCAAATAAAAGTCTCAAAATCTTTTTTTTTTTTTTTTTTTTTTTTTGAGATGGAGTCTTGCTCTGTAGTCCCAGGCTGGAGTGCAGTGGCATGGTCTGGGCTCACTGCAACCTCTGCCTCCCAGATTCAAGTGATTCTCCCACCTCAGCCTCCTGAGTAGCTGGGATTACAGGCACCTGCCACTACACCTGGCTAATTTTGTATTTTCAGTAGAGAGGGGGTCTCACCATGTTGGTCAGGCTGGTCTCGATCTCCTGACCTCAGGTGATCCACCTGTCTTGGCCTCCCAAAGTGTTGGGATTACAGGTGTGGGTCACCACACCCATCTAGTCTCAAAATATTTGAAGTTAGTTATTACAGTTCCCTTAAATTATCTCTTTTAAAAATCAAACGATCCCTGTACTCTCAATCATTGTTTATTTGATGTGGTTTCTGAACACTTTAATGACTTTTTCTCTACTTTGTTAACATTCTGAATCACCAATGCCCCTTATAAAATACAACAACTAGTAGACAAATAGTGCTCAAAATAAGAGCTAACCAATGCACAGTAGAGAGATAACATCTCTCCCTTTGCACAAAGCAATTACCCCAAACTTTCATGATTCAAAGGAGCCTTATTATTATTCCCCTCTCAACCCACATATACAGTATTTTGAAATATTTTCAAGCTGCATTTTTAAAGAAATAACTATTTTTTCCAAGTTCTAAATAATGTTAATACACAAAAGTTTATGTATTTCCAAGGAAAGCAAAGACTCATATAGCCTCACAAGTGATCATATAATTATTAATATTTATCATATAATTATATTACTTATTATTAAATATTTTAAAGATCTCTCCAGTCACACACCAATTATTTACATCAAATAGACCTAAAGGCCCAAGAATTCCAAGCTGGAAATCACTCATGTGATATAATATTTCTGTTATTAAAGTTAAAGATTGTTGTTCTTTTTAAAACAGCTTTATTTAGGCATAAACAATAAACAATAAACGGCTGACACTTGAAAATAAAATTTAATCAGTATTTTTTATGCATGCATGCAAGTGTGAAACCATCAGCACAAATCAAGATAACAAACATTTCCAGTCCTTCCAAAAGTCTCCTGGGTGCCCCTTTTTAACCTCTTCCTCACTCCAGTTCTGATTGTAAACAACTACTGATCTGCTTTTTCTCACTATAGATTGTTTGCATGTTCTAGAGTTTAAAATAAATGGTATCACACAGTATACTATTTTCCGGTCTGTCTTCTTTCACTCAGCGTAATGATCTTGCAATTTACCAATAGTTTGTTCCTCTTTATTACTGAGTAGTACTGCATTGTATGGATATGCCACAATTTATTTATCCATTTGCCTGTTGACAGATATTTGAATTGTTCCCATTTTGTTATTATAATCAATAAAGATGTTAAAATATTTACGTAGAAGTCTTTGTGGACATACAAATTCTAGTCACCTCAGTACTCCCAAGTCCAAACTCTGTCTCCTTAATTCAGGGTGATTACTGGGATCTGTCTGCATTTTTTTCTCTCTGAACTGCATTTAGAAACTCTCTCCCACAAATAACGTTACATAATTGCAGGGCTCATCTTCTTTGTTTCTGTTCTCTCAGGGATCATTATCCTGTGCTGTTTGTGTCCAGTGTCTGAATCTTACTGTTTCATATAATCTTACTCCAGTTTTTAGTTGTTTAAAAGGCTAAATCCAGTCTGCGTTATCCCATCATGGCTGGAAGTGGAGGTTTTGCTGCTGCTTTTAAAGCACACTTAGGGTCATGGTCTGTAGCCATATGGGCTGTGAACTGTGTAACTCCAGATTACAATATGAACACATCCCCTTTTTATCCCCACTCCAGATTTGGGCAAACGGCAGCCCTAATTACACAGTCTATTCATACTGAGCTTGTGATAATCCCTAATTTAGAAATATTATTATTACATTGTTTGATATCTATACAAGTCGTCTTATCACATCAATACCACAAATGATTATTTTGTTCTCCTTGCCAACAGACCTGTAACACAACTGAAGTTTAATGTCTAGAGTTTGACAAAAAAAAAAAAACAAATCTAAATACCGTTTGTAATATAGTTTATGTGAGAAGACACAATTGGAATTCCAACAAGAGATTCTAGGAATAGATCTTCCTCACTAGTTAGTTTAGGGTCTACACACACCTACCTGGAAGAGGTTGGGAGAATAAGGTTTAAGACTATAAACATTCAGATAGTGGATGAGTTAGATACTGACTTATAAAGTGTACATTAATGATTTGTACCCATCTAAAGGTACATTACAAAAGAATCTCTTTAGTTAACATAGAGACTAACTTGTGATGATAGCAAAATGAAATGTACTTACTCATCCAACTCTTCTTCTTCAGTTTTAGAACTATCAGCATAGAGGTACTTGCTCATGTCCACAGGTCTTATATTTTTTCTTTTTGTAGACTGGGGAGGAGAATCCTTTATGGTCACAAATGCTTCTGGCTCATCGAATGGGTTCAGATACTGTAGAGTCTGCACCTCTTTAAAGGGATTATAGCTGTTATTATAAAAAGAGTCTTCTGTTCTTCTAGGTGAAGCTGTTTCAGTGATCGGTTCTATGAAATAAAAGCAGATGAATTAAATCACATTAATACCATATGATATTTTCTAATATTGTTTAGTATTCTCAAAAATATGACTATTAAATTAATAAGCTCTATGGGGCTGAGAAAGTGCAAAGCAATAATAAAACAATAATATACTTTAGAGGGGTTAAGTATTCTTAATGTTCAGAAGATGTGATATATAAAACCTCTGTCAATTTCTCCAGGAGTGGTACTCCCAAAAATGGCATTTTTGGATCTTTACTGTTTCTTGAGATCCTCTGCAGTATCTAACAGTATTAACATTATGATATGTCAATTTTGAAAATGTTTTCTTAGATGTGCAAAATTATATTCTTTTATTATAGTCTACCAGCTTGCCATTACAAACTGATACATAACAAATTTCTGTTTTTAAAAGAACATGAAATGGGCTGGTTGTGGTGGCGTGCACCTGTAGTCCCAGTTCCTAGGGAGGCTGCAGTGGAAGGATGGCTGGAACCCAAGAGTTCAAGGCTGCAGTGAGCCATGATTGTACCACTGCACTCCAGCCTGGGTGACAGAGCATGACCTCAATTCAAAAATAAAATTTAACGCTGGGCACAGTGGCTTCCACCTGTAATCCCAACACTTTGGGAGGCCAAGGTGGATAGATCACTTGAGGTCAAGGAGTTCGAGACCAGCCTGGCCAACATGGTGAAACCCTGTCTCTACTTAATATACAAAAACTAGCCCAGTACGGTGGCGGGTGCCTGCAATCCCAGCTACTGAGGAGGCTGAGGCAGGAGAATCGCTTGAATCCAGGAGTCAGAGATTGCAGTGAGCTGAGATTGCACCACTGAACTCCAGCCTGGGAAACAGAGCGAGACTCTGTCTCAAAAAAACCCAGAAAACTAAAATAAATAAAATAAAATAAAAAGAACAGGAAACTGACTCATTTCTGAAATGTTCTTTGGTATTTACATAAGCACAGACCACTCAGGGATCTGATAATTCATTCTGTCCTGTGTTGTAAATATACTCACATGCCACTGAAATTGTTTCCTCAAAGTTTTCAAAGAACAGGTTTCTGTATGCTAAAAGACCTTAAATCTTTAGAGTTTTTAATGAGAATATTTTTTCAATATAACTTAAATCCGATCAATAATAACATAAGAATCTTCAGGTTGAAAGCACTATAATAATACTGGTAAGCTGATAGAGATACCAAGTTTTTCTAGCTTTTATTATTTCAAATTTTAATTTGAAAACGATGGTACTTTTATTTTTATTTTTTGAGACACAGTTTCACTCTGTTGCCCAGGCTGGAGTGCAGTAGTGCGATCTCAGCTTACTACAATCTCTGCCTCCCCAGTTCAAGCGATTCTCCCACCTCAGTCTCAAGAGTAGCTGGGATTACAGGCATGTGCCACCACACCTGGTTAATTTTTGTATTTTTAGTAGAGACAGGGTTTCACCATGTTGGTCAGGCTGGTCTTGGATTCCTGTCCTCAAGTGATCCACCTGCCTCAGTCTCCCAAAGTGCTGGGATTACAGGCGTGAGCCACTGTGCCCGGCTTCAGTGGTACTTTTAAAATAAAACTCTGACTCAAAATACAAAACTACTATAATAGTAGCAGTACTTAGCATGAGGCTTTTTCTTTTAGGTTTGTTAGCATTTTAAAACAAAACAAGAATTTGTAATAAAACTGTCTAAGATTTGCTGATAAAAATATTTTATCAAATTGTAGAAAAATTTCAGCAAGCCAAAAGTCATAGTGTATTAAAAGTAATTTTAATTATACTATGCAATGCTAAAATATTCTGTGAGAGGAAGGCAGGAAATTGGTTATTGAAATTCTCAAGAAAAACTGTTTCCTAAGTGACATTTCAAACAACTTAATCTGATTATTATAAAAATTTTATGACTGACATTTATTAATGACTTTTATTTTATTTTTTTGAGATAGAGTTTCACTCTTGTTGCCCAGGCTGGAGTGCAATGGCACAATCTCGGCTCACTGCAACCTCTGTCTCCCAGGATCAAGATATTCTCCTGCCTCAGCCTCCCGAGTAGCTGGGATTACAGGCACATGCCACCATGCCTGGCTAATTTCTTGTAATTTTAGTAGAGATGGGGTTTCACCCTGTTAGCCAGGCTGGTCTTGAACTCCTGACCTCAGGTGATCTGCCCACCTCAGCCTCCCAAAGGCCTGGGATTATAGGTGTGAGCCACCGCACCTGGCCAATGACTTTTGTATTTTAAAATCAGACTACGTATACTCTAGATGTTAGCCCAGAAAATTTGTCTTTATGTTGAAAAGAACATAAAATGAAAACTTCTGAGCTGAAATTCTGTACACCATGGTGAAGCAAGTAAAAAGTGTGAAAGAGAAGTCATAAAATCATAGTAAATCAATACTTGAAATGAATTTAAACATAGCCTACATTAAAGAAGAGACTCAGCAATAGTATCTTTTGTAATACCATGATAATAATCAAACTTAACACCACTAGAATCTTTAAAATCATGTAAATTAAGCATTTGCTTTTCTCCATAAGGGAAGAGAGACTGTAAAGTTTTTCCTATCCAATTTTGTATTAACAAATATCAGGGCTCAAATGCTTAAGAAACTGACAAAATGAGTCAATAAAAATAAGGTTTTTATTTCTTTCTTTCAGGAAGACGATTGCAAAAATTAATCCAAGCAAATTCATCAGTTACAACACCAAAAGCAAGAAAGTATACAAACTATAGAGCAAGATTTGAAGATGCTAGAATAGGCAACAAAGGCGGGTTTAAGAGAAGACTCCTTCCTTTCTCTCTTTCTCTCTCTCTCTCTTTTCCCGAGCTGGAGTTTCACTCACTCTGTCGCCCAGGCTGGGGTGCAGTGGCACGATCTTGACTCACTGCAACCTTTGTCTCCTGGGTTCAAGTGATTCTCCTGCCTCAGCCTCCCGAACATCTGGGATTATAGGTGCGTGCCCTACACTGGGCTAACTTTTGTATATTAAGTAGAGATGGGTTTCACCATGTCAGCCAGGCTCATCTCAAACCCCTGGTCTCAAACAATCCACCCGCCTTGGCCTCCCAAAGTTCTAGGATTACAGGTGTGAACCACTGTGCCCGGCCTACATTTAATAGCTTTCTAAAAAAGTCACTCAAGGGCCAGGTGTGGTGGCTCACGCCTGTAATCCCAGCACTTTGGGAGGCTAAAGTGGGTGGATTACAAGGTCATGAGATTGAGACCATCCCAATCAACATGATGAAACCTCGTCTCTACTAAAAATACAAAAATTAACTGGATATGGTGGCATGCGCCTGTAATCCAGGCTACTCGGGAGGCTGAGGCAGGAGAAACATTTGAACCCGGGAGTTGGAGGTTGCAGTGAGCCAAGAGTGTGCCACTGCACTCCAGCCTGGGTGACAGAGTGAGACTCCGTCTCAAAAAAAAAAAAAGCCACTCAAGCACATAAATATAAGAGGAGAACTGAAGCTGTAAAACCAAAAAAAGAACCATCTGAACAATTGCAACACATTTTTTTCTTCCCCAAATACTTCTGTTTTGAGGCTGCAAGTTTTTAATCAATAAAGATAAATTATTTCTATAAAAATATTTTTATAATAAAAAATACTTACTCCAAAGATTCTAATAGGCATATATTTAAAGAGAACTCTGGTTGACATGTATTTGTTTGGCTCTACAGGTATAATTAAAGATTCTGAATCAGGCTGGCTTACCTCTTCTACATAGAAATATGATCTTACGTGTTGTCTGCCACTCTCTTTTATACCTCTGATAACAGACTTACATTTAGAAAACTTATTTGATTTTAAAATAGAAAGTTCAAATACTGAATGTCTCAAACATTTTGTAAATATTTTTGAACTCAATATACTTAATTGTATGTAGTACAAAATCAAGAAGTTGTGTGGTCAAAAGAAGATACCTGATAAGAATCTTAGCTCCAACTCCACTTCCATCTACCTAAAGTCAAATCATTTAACTTCTCTCGGTCTCAGCCTCCTAATCTATGAAAAGAGGTAGTTGTTGACTGCCTCTGCGATTTATTTTGACTTTTTTTTTTCTTTTTCTGAGATGGAGTTTCGCTCTTGTTGTCCAGGCTAGAGAGCAGTGGTGCAATCTTGGTCACCGCAACCCCTGCCTCCCAGTTTCAAGCAATTCTTCTGCCTCAGCCTCTCGAGTAGCTGGGATTACATGCATACGCCACCATGCTGGGCTAACTTGTTGTATTTTTAGTAGAGATGGGGTTTCTCTATGTTGGTCAGGCTGGTTGCAAACTCGTGACCTCAGGTGATCCGCCAGCCTCAGCCTCCCAAAGTGCTGGGATTATAGGCATGAGCCACTATGCCTAGCTACTGTAACCTTTTTAAGATTTAAAATACGTTCATAATATATAGCCTTCAAACAAAATAAAAACTTGTGAATACAAACTTCCTATTAATAATTTGGAGTCTGGTAAGAAGGGAGAAAGTAAAGGAAGAGGAGAAGGAGAAGGAATTATGAAATGATATTGCTATAACAGAGTGAATCCTGAAGCTAAAACCTCATTTTCACCATGACAGGCAGTAGCAAAATTCTTTAAAACTCATGAAGATTTCTCAGACGCAGTCAAAAAAGATGTAAACAGTGGTTAATCATTCTTGTATTTATGTTAAGCATACAGAGTTCAATCAAACAGAAGTCTCACTTCTGCAACAGCCCTTAGCCAGGCTTTATGAGTTCAAAACTACTTGATAAGAAAAATGACTCAGGAAAAAAAATCCCTGGTTTTACACCTCACGAGTATGCTGTATATATATAATAGCAGCGGTTCTTAACCTACTCTCTGCTCCATGTTTTCACATGCATAACTCACTCTCACTACTAATTCTCAGCTAGAGAATCTCAGCCAGAGAGACATAGAGTTAGGGTCAGAAGGGCTCATGAGACTGAGTGTCAGGGAAAATGATCCATATAGAGAAGCTACCTCCACCACCCCAAAATCAGTATATCCCTGACCTTACTTGGTAGACCAAATGAATGAGACTTATAAAGCCCCATGTAAATGTTTACGTAAGGCTTTCTTTTTTCTTTAAAAGCAATTCCATAGAAGTGACCCAGAATTGCTGATCAACTCCAAGTGGTATTGAACACAATATCATTATAAACAATAATTTTTTTTGTTAGTCTCTTAAGAATATATTTTCCTGCCCTTACAGTTCAAGACAACTTGACTATACAAAGACTTTAAAAGGACAGAAAAACTTGCTACCTTCTGAGTCAGGATCTCCAAATGGATTTAATTCTGCAACATCAGAGTCATCAAATGGATTTGAATTCACGGTGGCCAAGTCCTTTTCTGCTTCATCCAAAAAGTTAAGTTTGTTGATAAGCTCTGAAAATAAACATATGGGTTAGTTTCCTCTTATGGTTAAGTGTAAGTATTGATCATTTGTGAAACATTTCAAATGGTAAAAATTCACACGAATAATACCTGCAAATAATAGTATATAGCATTTTACCAATGACAGAATGCCATTGAAGTATTTTGTAGCATACCAACATTTTCAAATAAAACAAAACAAACATTTGAGTATTAATTGAAAATTATGTCAGATAATGAACTATACTAAAGAAACTTCCATCTCAATTTAATTTGAGCCAATAAAAAAAGTGCTGACATAGACTTTTAGAAAGAACATTCATCACTACCAAACAGGAATAACTGAAATGGGCTTATGGTAAGCAAATATTCTAAAAACAATATATTTATAATATATAAACACACTCAAGAAATAGCATGTTATATGACATTGCACTTTGAAAATGTTTTAAAACCACTATCAAGGATCCTGACACAAGACTTTGCTAAAGATAAGTTCTGTTATCTTGTTGCCTGTTGGTGCACTACAAATTACCAAAGAAAACATTCAAGGAAAAGCACAAAGACAAAACTGACAGCTAAGTACAGACAGAAGTCAAGAGGTAGCAGGTCACAGTAAATACAGGCAATCAGAAGCAGAAAGAAAGGAGGAAAGCTCTTAGACCTTCAGAGGAACTGGCTGATTTAGCTGAAGGCATATTTGCTTGCTTTATGCAGTCATCTTGATCTTCATCTAAGCTGCTCAGAGCATTCAACTGGTTTACAATTTCTGTAAACAGAAGCCAGTCAAGACAAATATAAGGTAAGGTCATTTAATTAAAGAGAAGTAGGAGCATGCTGCTACCCAAAAAGACAAAGAGGAGATGCTTGGTTAATCAACAGAATACATTCAGTGGATGTTATTTTTATGAACCGTAACAGATATGTTTAACTGAATGTTATGCTGTACCCATATTTTAAAATAGAAAACATTTTATTGTTAAAATGTATACTAGTAACATAAAAACTATGTTAATAAACACAAAACGAGATAATAACCCAAGAAGCTGACACTGGCTTTCACATTTTATATTTGTAAAACAGAACTGTGTTTTAAACACATACATTAAAAACAGAATAAAATATATACTCTGATACTATAGAAAATATTTGTCATTTGTTTAATATTCTAAATTTAAACAAAAAGTTTTAAGAATATAAATGCATGAATTATGTACACAATAAATATGTCTTCATGTTGCATTTTAAAAACCAGTACTAAAACAAGAAAAGCAAGCAAAAGTTATTATTTTCTACTCCCGTTTTTTTTTAATAGGATCTGTTATTTTAAGGCAACTTTAGAGTATATGCTTTAGAAAAATCTGATAATAAAGACAATAAAAGAGAACAAGAAAGGACAGAGAAACAAATTTAAGATACAATTTTTTACATGAGTCATCTATATTTCGAACAACTCTGAATATGTGAAATTATCACCCAGTGGGTGAAAATTAGACAATTCAAATAAGAACCTTTTAGGATACTACAGGTAATCCCTGATGTTTCCAAAGTTAAAACCTAGGAATAATGTAGTTATTATGATACAGCAAATAGATTCAGATTATTCAGTAAGGAAAGAAAGAAAATGATTGGAGTAGAACACAGTTGTAAATTTGACATTAAAAGTACTGTTCTTTAACACTGTAAATCTAAGGACACATGCTAAATTTTATTTGAACTAAATCATTGAATATGCATTTATAATATGGCTGCCTGCAACTATTCATCTATTGCACAAATATTTATTTATCAGTCTGTGCCAAGACCTATTCTTGGGACACAAAAACAAACATGATATTGTCCTTGTGGAATTTACATTCTATAGAGACACAAATTAACATGGAAACAGACTTAACAAATACCTATAGGCATACCACATTTTATTGCACTTCCCAGATATTGCATTTTTTATTAAGTAAAGAGGGGTTTTTTTGCTTAAAGCAACAAAAAATTTGTTATCCAACTATTGTGGGGATCAGAAGACTTGCTGGGCTAAAATTAGGATGTTTGCTAGGCTGCATTCCTTTCTGGAGCCTATAGGGAAGGATTTGCTTCCCTCCCTTTTCCAGCTTCTAGAAGCCACCCTTGTCTAGAAGTCTAGAAGCCACTCCTTAACTTGTGACTCCCTTACTCCATCTTCAAAGCCAGCAACAGTGGGCCAAGTTGTTTTCACATCACATGTGCTGACTTTCTCTTCTGCCACTCTCTACCGTTTAAGCACCCTGGTAATTATATTGAGCCACACGGATAACCTAGCATACTTTCCACTATGTCATGGTCAGCTTATTAATAACCTTAATTTCATCTGCCACCTTACGAATGGACAGTTTGTGACAACTCTAAGATTAGCAAGTCTATCAGCACCATTCTTCCAACAGCATGTGCTCACTTCATGTCTGTGTCACATTTTGGTAATTCGTACTGCTACAGGATCCTTGGGATGTAGCTTTTCTGGCTGGAAACCTCTGTGGCCAGTGGTGTCTCTGCCTGAGTTTTTAGCTCAGGCCTGCTGGATTCATTCCACCCACTTGGCCTGGCATGCTGCACTTGGCTCACGCTACCAACCTGGATCCCATGTCTACCAAGGGCGAGTCAGGCATGGAGTGATGAGGGGAGTGTGAGTGAGAGTGGGGTCTAGCCACTGTGCAGTCAGACACACCAGCTGCTGTAGCAGAGTGGGAAGCTCCATGTGTGGCATGGGCACCAGCTCTCTGCAAGGCTGCAGGTAGACCAGGTGCACTGCAGTTTCCACATCTGGCACTGAGGAACATGGTGGCACCTGGAAGCTTGGAAATGCCAGGAACCACAGGGCCCCAAAGAGGGAGTCACAGCCCTGGCACGGGGAGCTCCCAGATATGGGCTCCCTGATGGGCAGCAGCTCTTCTCTTCTTCTCTTCACCTGCAATGTGGTGAGCAAAGGGCATGTTTCAGCCCTGTTTATGTTACAGTTCTTTTAACCCTGCCATTCAATGGGGCTAAAAGAGCTGAGTTCTTGTTCTGCAACTAGAAGAATGAGGTACACAGACAAGTGGAGGGTGAGCAAGATAAAGAGCTGCTTTACTGAGCAACAGAACAGCTCAGAGGAGACATGCAGTAGGTAGCTCCCTTCCACAAGCAGGGTGTCCTGACAAGTGTTCAGCTCCCAGCAGAGAGGAGACCCTGGAGTGGAAGCTCTTCTCTGCAGGTAGGTAATCCTGTCAACTCTGCAGCTCTCAGCAGAGAGGAGACCTTGGAGTGGGTTGTTCCTCTTTGCAGGTAGGTCATCCCATTGTCTTCCTAGCTCCCAGCAGACAGGAAGGCCTTGAATGGGTTGCTCCTCTTTGCAACTGGTTGTCTCGGTGTATTCCAAGCTCTCAGCAGGGTGGAGGTCCTGGAGTGGGTTGCTCCTCTCTGCAGGCAAGTAGTTCCATCAACTTCCCAGCTCTTAGAAGAGAAGAGGCTTCTGGAATGGGTTGCTTCTCTCTGCAGCTGATTGTCCTGATATCTGCTCAGCTCTGACAGAGCCCAGGGCTTACATGGGCCTCAGAGAAGAGGAATTGCATGCTGACTGGTCCATGGGCAGCCTGGAAAAAGCACCACAGCCCCCCACTCTGGTCTGTGGAACTGGCAGCCTGGCCCCCAGCCTTCAGGCCCTTCCTGGCCTGAAGGTGGGGCCTCACTGGAGACCCTCCTCCTTCTACCCAGGAACCTACCTCCTGCTGCCATTCATGGTGCCTAGGGTGTAGGTGCCAACAGGTGCCTGCAGGCCAGCATGGAGCTGCCCTCAGCCACCCATTGGCTTCCCTCCTATGCTCGTCAGTGCCCACAATCCAGAAGGGATCTGATGCCAAGGTGGCAGGGGGCTGGTGTGTCAGCAGTGTCCTGAGCACGTGCACACCTGGCCAGGCTGTGACAGCACCCGAGCTCAGCTCCAACTTTGTTCCAAGATTGGAGCAGGTGCCAACAGCAGGGAGAAGCCAGATAGCAGGAGCAGGTACTTCCAAGCCTGAGGGGGCAGGGGAAGCTTCCCAGGCCCCCAAGAGTACAGGGATGTCTGGGTCTGCAGCCGCAGTTTGGGCAAGCTGTGCCGGGGGGGTTGGGGCTCCTGCCTGCTCCCTGCAGCAGGAAGCCCAGGTCCACAGCCCCAACTTAGACAGCTGCAGCTGCACCCGGGAGGGCAGGGCTCCCGCCTGCTCCAGGGTCCAAGAGCAGAGGGGTACCTGGGTCTGCAGCGTGGCTTGGGCAGATTTAGTAGCACCCAGGGAGCTCCAGCCCCAACTCAGAAGGGGTGGGGCTCCTGCTTGTCCCCAGTTCCTGCCAGCTGCTTGGAGCGTGTGGCCTCAGCCATGCCTCCCTGCTGTAGCAGGCGTGATGGCAGCCACCCCTCCAGACGGCCCGCCGCTGCCATCATCACCATATTCTACATCTTTTCATTATATCTGTCATGGCGATTTGTGATGAGTGATCTTTGCAGTTACTACTAAAACTGTTTTGGGTTGCAATGAACCACACCCACATAAGACGGCAAACTTCATCAATAATGTGTGCATTCTGACTGCTCCACTTGGTTGTTCCCCCATCTACCACTCCCCAGACCTCCTTATTTTCTCAGACACAACAATACTGAAACTAGGCCAGTTAAACCCTGCAAACGCCACTAAGTGTTTAAGTGAAAGGAAGAGGTGCATGTCTCTCCCTTTAAATGAAAAGCTAGAAATGATTAAGTTTTGTGAGGAAGGCATGTCTAAACCAAAGACAGTCTGAATGCTAGGCCTCTTGTGCTAAACAGTCAGACAAGTTATGAATGCAAATAAAAAGTTCTTGAAGGAAATTAAAAGTTCTACCCCAGTGAACACATGAAAGATTTAAAAAATGCATAATGCCTTATTGCTGATGCAGAGAAAGTTTTAATGGTCTGGATAGAACATCAAACCAGCCATAGCTTTCCCTTAAGCCAAAGCCTAATCCAGAGCAAGGCCCTAACTCTATTCAATTCTATGAAGGCTGAGAGAGGTGAGGAAGCTGCAGAAGAAAAGTCTGAAGCTAATGTAGCTTCAACTTGTGTCAATACTGAAGAATGTGACTTCAAGTTGAAGTCAATGCTCATTTACCATTCCAGAAAATCCTAGTGCCCTTAAAAATGATGCTAAATCTATTCTGCTGTGCTGTATAAATGCAACAACAAAGCCTGGATGGCAGCCTATCTTTTTACAGCATGGTTTACTGAATATTTTAAGCCCATTGTTGAGACCTGCTGCGCAGAAAAAAAGATGCCTTCCAAAATATTACTACTCATTCCTTCTTAGCATGCTCCCTAAAAAAGTAACATCACTGCTCACTGACAATGCACCAGGTCGCCGAAGAGCTGTGATGGAGATGTACAGATGATTAGTGTTGTTTCTGCAACACACAGTTCAAGGAGTAATTTTGATTTTCAAGTCTTATTACTTAAGAAATACATTTTGTAAGATACAGCTCTTGTAGGTAGTGATTCCTCCAATGATCTGGGCAGTCAACTGAAAACCTCTTGGAAAGGATTCACCACTCTAGATACCATTAAGAATTTTGTGATTCATGGGAGGAGGTCAAAATATCAACATCAACAGGAGTTTGGAAGATGGAAGAGGCTGATTCTGATCCTCATGGTTGACTCTGAGGCATTCAAGACTTCAGTGGAGGAAGTAACCACGGATGTGGTGGAAATAGCAAGAGAACCAGCATTAGAAGTGAAGCCTAAAGATATAACCGAATTGCTGCAATCTCATAACACTTGAATGGATGAGGAGTTGCTTCTCTGGATGAAAAAAGAAAGCAGCTTCTTGACATGGAACCTACTCCTGGTGAAGATGCCGTGACATAATGGTATTGCACACTTAACAGACTACAGTATAAACATAACTTTTATATACACTGGGAAACCAAAAAATTTCTGTGACTTGCTTTACTGCAATATTTGTTTTATTGTGGTGGACTGGAAGCAAACTCACAATATCTCCAAGAAATGCAGGTATGAAAATACTAGGCTGTCAGAGATATGTTACAGATCTTTCAGCAAAATATATATGAAAGGTTGATAAGCTTATCAACTTCCCTTTTCTAAATGAGAAAATATATTTTGCATAACCAAAATTGCTTGAGATAGTCAAAGTAAACCATAGAAAATAGAAAGTAAACACAATTAATGCCAGTTGAACTTTTTATCCCAATTTGAATAGTAGGAGCAGAATAATCAGACTTATAAAGTTTCTTCTTCTTGTTTCGTCAGTAGTTTTAAACCGTACTCTGACTCAAGGTAACCTAGCAAATTTCTCAGGAGGTAGAATTAATTCATAAATTAGATAATTTACCTGCCTCTAGCAGTCATTGTAATTTTGTAATTTTTAGGAAAAATATAACGGAGTGCAGGATCAATGTTAAGTGATTGCTAGTCTCATGACTGATTTTTTTTTTTCATTCTTTACTAGTTTGGTATTTTTCAAAATTTACACATGATTTATTTTTAACTTTAAAAATATTAATAACTCTGAACATATAAAAAGAAATATTAACAGCAGCAGCTAATAATTACTAAGCAGTGGGAGAGGCTTTGCATCCATTATCAGTTAATTCTCATAAATAATCAAAAAAGAATTATTATTCACATCTCATCATGTATATTAGTATTATTTATTTGCCCTACAGGAATAACTTTGAAAATATAAAATATGAATCACTTTGAAAATATAAAATATAAAAATAAATAACAATAGCAGTTAATTATTAAGTAGTAGGAAAGGCTTTGCATCCACAATCAGTTAATTCTCATAAATAACCAAAGAAGTATTATTATCCACATTTTATCATATATCTTAGTATTATTTGTTTGTCCTATATTCCTATATGTACAATTAATAGATAAAAAATGTTTATATAGTGCTCAAATATTTGTAGTTTTCTTTATATAGCTAAAACATTTTAATTACCTTATGTTTCTAAAAGTAATCTCAATGAGAGAAAATATCAATCATTTATTAAACATCTTATATATGAGCACTGCAGGGAATATAGAGGAAGTATTAGAGTTAGTCCTTTCCTTCAAAACATTAATATTGTTCCACAGAATTTTAGGTATAATGTCAGCATTTTAAAAAATACTATCAAGATGACTCTATTACATGACTGAATTATTTTTCTGAATGCTTAAGAGTATTTCTTCCTCATCATCATGCTTTTGGTGACATCTAAAATCACTTATGGCCATTTCATCATTAACTAATTCAAAGTAATTTCTTCTTTACATTCTCTTCACTAATGACAAACTGTCCTAGTAGTTTCCGCCATTTATCCTTAGCTTAAGTAAATCCCTACTTCACTCCTAGAATTTCTGCTTCTACAACTTTTATTTACATTAACAGAGTGAAAAGGTAATTTTGATTATCTATACCAATGCTTCCTTTATTTGGTTTCCAAATAAATGTTAATACAAATCATAAAAAAGCAACGTACAAAAAAACCCACTTATCTATTTAATAAGCATTTATCAAGTACCTATTATATGCCTGTGCTAGTACCTGCTCTCATGGCTTCATATTTTAGTGGGACAGACAGGCAAGTAAAGCAATATATAATGTATGATAAATATTATCATTGAGATAGCACTGTAGGCTATGGGAAACTAACTGAAAGAGAGATATATAACTCAAGAGATTAGGAGGGCTTCCTGGATTTTTATCTACACTTGAGCTAACACAAGACAAATAGACATTATGATTATTAAAATAAAAGAGGATATGGATGAGGACAAAGGGAGGCAAAGAGAACATGACATACTTGAAGAACTGCAAATTGGAGTTTAAGATGCCAGCGATAGGAAATGGAATGAGATGGGGCTGGCAAATGTCCTATCATGAAGGTTGTTGTGATCAAACTAAAGAATTTGAACTTTATTCTGAGAGTTATGGGAATCTAGCATATTTCAGAAACAACATTCCAGCAGCGACATGGTGGCAGCATTTGGGAAAAAAAGATAGAAAGCAAGACAAAGCATCACCACTCCATGAGAGAAGGCACTCAATAAATACTTGTTAATTGAAGAATAAATTAAGAAGATTTGATGATTAATTTGGCCTAGATGATAGGCAAAGAAATCCAGGATAAGTGCTATGTTTGTGTGTTGGGTGACTGTGGATAGCAACTGAGACTGGGCTATTAGTTTTAGACAGTTGGTGAAACTTCCCATGCAAATACTTCAATTGGCAGTTGCTGTGTGGGTCAATACCCTAAAATATATAATTTTGTTATGTATTTCTCTTTCTAAAATAAGTACTTTTCTGTTTCTTCCAATTTTCTACAATGTTTTACTTTTACAATCGGAAAAAGTTAATTTAAAAGAAAATTTATAACAAAAATTTTTTCCTGAAATTATTTTAATGAGAAGTTTTTTTAGTTACATGCTACCCTGACCAAAAATACTACCCAACCCAATATATTTATGTAATACTTTATTACTTTATAAAGTCTTGTTTCACACAAAATTGAAAACGTCTGGAAAATGCTAATAATTTTACACTTCAGTGCAAATTTCTCCCCTACTACTATACAAATTGAGCAATAAACCCATATATTTCCTCTAACTGTATCAGTATGGACCTGCTTCACATTGGTGAGAATGAGAAGAGAAACTAAATCAGGGGCAGGCAATCGAAGCAAAGGGTCAAGTAATTTGAGATTCTTCCTTACAGTAAGGAAGGCAAAAGAAGATATAAATTGACCACCAGAGATTATCACATTGAGCAAAAAAAGGTGGGGATGGGGATGGTGGCATGACGAGTAGGTGGCTTTTTCCTTTTAAGAAGGCCTATAGTTAAAAGAAAAAAACTTCCTAGAGCTAGAATATATATGCAAATCTTGCAGCATCCTCATTATTCTCTAAATTGTAACAAGATTCAGGTATATCTTATTTTAAGATGGTCTAAAATAGTAACACTTCAACTTTCTGGCAGAGATCCAGGTAAAAAAGATGTCACTTTCTCCATAGGCTTAAGCCCGTAAACATGTGATTGCCTCTTTTAGGATACCAGCATCTCCTGATTCTCCTCCTATCTTGAACAGACAGTTCTGTCTCAGTCTCTTAATAATAATTACTCTTCCCTCTGCCCAGGATCCCATCATAGGTCCCACTCATTTTTCTCCTAAGTCTGTTCTTTTTGAAAGAATTCATCTATTCTCTTGGCTTAACTACAAACACATAAATGAAGATAATTCTCAAATACATACAGAGTGCCAGACTTGAATTACCAACTATCTAGTGGGCACTTTTAATCTAATGACCCTAGATAGTCCCCTCACAAACTTAATATATTAAAAATATAATTCAATAGCTGTGCTACTATGTCATGTTCATCTAACAACTAGCAATTTTAAGCCCATGTATCTATAATGCTTATCTATAGAAATGTTATATTTTAAGCCACCACTTCAAAATTTGGTGACTTAAAACAACAAATCATTATCTCTCAAAGTTCTGTGGGTTGACTAGACTTAGCTGGGTAGTTCATTGTAGTTAGATGGCAGCTGGGCTGACGTCATCTGAAAGCTTGACAGGGCTGGATGTCCAAAATGGTTTTACTCACATTTGATTTTGGCTGAAAAGGCTAGAACAATTTGCAGATGGCCTGGCCTCTCTCTCTCTCTCCAAGTGGCCTGTTCATGTAGCTAGTTTGGGGTTCCTCTCAGCAATGCAGTCTCAGGGTAGATGAACTTTTTACATGACAGCTGGTTTTCCCTAGAGCATGCATTATGAGAGGACCAAGCAGAAGCTAAAAGTCATCCTCCAACTTAGTTTTGGAAGTTACATAGTCACTTCCCTTTTATTCTACCGGGTAAAGTGATTTATCAGGCCAGCCCAGCTGCAAAGGAGGAGATTATAAAAGAGCATGAATATTGGGAGGTATTAATTCATTAGGACACAGTCAGGAGACCAGCTATACCACACAGTAGATCAATAAATCAGAAAGTTAGAAATCATTCATTTTCTTACAAATTTAACATATTTACTATAATTTTTACATGATATTTTCCAGTATTTTACTTACACATACACATAAAGGCACAAATCTTAGACTGTACAATTTAATGAATTTTGACAAACATATACACCCATGTGACCCAAGTTGTATAACATCTGCAACATCTTCCAACGCTCTCTCATGCCTCTTTTCAGTCAATCCCCAGTCCCACAGGCTATCACTATTTTAATATTTTTCACACAGGATTAGTTTCGCCTTTTCTAAACATATCACATAAGTGAAATCATATAGTACATCTTTTATGTAAAGTCTCTTTCACTAAGCATAATGGTTTTGAGGTACATCTATGTTGTAGGGCATATCAATAGCTCATTTTTATTGCTGAGTAGTATTCCATTCATGAACATACTACAGTTTAGCCATTCTTCTGTTGATGTACACCTGAGCTATTTCCAGTTTGGGACTATTACAAATAAATTGCTATGAATATCTTTGTGTAAATCTTTTTAGAGACATATGTTTTCATTTATTTGGGGTAAATACCTAGAAGGGGAATTATTGGGACAGAGGGTAGGTATATGTTTAGTGTTACAAGAAACTTGCTATGTGCTGGGCATGGTGGCTCACACCTGTAATCCCAGCACTTTGGGAGGCCAAGGCAGGAGGATCATTTGAGGTCAGGAGTTCGAGGCCAGCCTGGCCAACATGGTGAAACCCCATCTCTAATAAAAATACAAAAAAAAAAAAAAAAATTAACTGGGCATGGTGGTGTACACCTGTAGTCTCAGCTACTCAAGAGGCTGAGGCAGGAGAACCGCTTGAACCTGGGAGGTGGAGGTTGCAGTGAGCTGAAATCATGCTATTGCACTCCAGCCTGGGCGACAGAGTGAGACTGTCTCAAGAAAAAAAAAAAAGAAAGAAACTCATTTTGTGATGGTACATTCTGTGATGGTACATTATGTGATGGTACATTCTACCAACAATGGATGAGAGTTTGTTGGTCCACATCCTTGCAAACATTTAGTATTGCCAATCTTAAATTTTAACCATTCTAATAGGTATAGAGTTGTATCTCACTGTGATTGTAATTTGCATCTCCCTGATTAAACGTGATGTATTTTTCATGTGCCATTTGGCTAGTGATAGATTTTTCTTTGTGAACCGTATGTCCAAACCTTTGTCCATTTAAAAACAAAATAAGGTCGCATGTCTTTTTATTATTTAGCTATAAGGCATTTTTATAAAAATCTGTTCTGGAAACAAGATCTGTGACAGATATATGCTTTGTGACTATTTTCTTCTAATCTATGATTTGTTTATACATTTTCTTAATGGTCTTCTTTTTTCCTAAGAGACAGGGTCTCACTATGTTACCCAGGCTGGACTTGCACTCCTGAGCTCAAGCTATTTTCCCACCTCAGCCTCCGAGTAGCTGGGACTATAGGTGCGTGCCACTATGCCTAGCTTTTTAAATAATCTATTTTGATGAGTGTAAGTTTTAAATTTAGATTAAGTTTAATCTGTCAAATTTGTCTTTCCTGTATTGCTTTCTGTGTCATCTATAAAAACCCTCCGCCTACCCTAAGGTCAAATACACAGGTTTCTAGGTTTTTGTTTTGCTTTCTTTCAGAAGCTTCATCATTTTGCAGTTTTGTATTTAGGTCTATGATCTATCTTGGATTAATGTTTGGTGTTAATTATAATGACCATGATGAAGCTTCATCATTTTGCAGTTTTGTATTTAGGTCTATGATCTATCTTGGATTAATGTTTGGTGTTAATTATAATGAATACATTGAATTAATGCATGTGGAGAGGTGGGGGTTGACCAGTTGTTCTGCATTATTTATTGAAAAGACTTTTTCCCCCACTGGATTATGCTGACAACTTTGTTGAAATTAATTGACCAAGTTTGGGTGTATTTCAGGACTTTGTTTTGTTCTGTTGATCTATTTGTCCTATGCCAATCTGACACTATCTTGATTACTATAGCTTTACAGTAAATTTATAAATTTTCATGTCAGATAGTATTAGTATTACAATTCAGTTCTTTCTCAAGATTCTTTTGGTTACTTTGCATCCCCAAATATACTTTAGAATCACTTTTCAATTTCTTTATTTTTAGAAAACACCTGCTAGCATGATTTCATTGAGTTGGATTTATAGATTGATTTGAGGAAGAATGATATCTTAACAATACTGCATCTTCTAATCTATGAACACAGGTTATCTCTCCATTTATTCAGGTCTTCTTTAATTATCTTCAGTAATGTATTACACTTTTTAGTTAGAGGTTTTTCGCACCTTATGCCAAATTTATTTCTTAGTCTGGTTTTTTATTTACCTCTACTGTAAATGAAATTTTGCTAATTTCATTTATCTATAATTAAAATTCTGTAATTAATAAATACAGATTTTTCTATATTGATCTTATATCCTGTGACTTTGCTAGAACTTCAAATACAATGTTGAATGGTAAGAGCAAACATCCTTGCCTTGTTCCCAATCTTAGGGGAAAAGTGTTCAATGTTTCACCATTAAGAATAACGTTAGCTGTAGCTTTTCATGAATGTCCTTTATCAAAATAAAGAAATTCTCTTCTATTGAAACTTTGCTAAGAAACTTGGTGTTGAATTTTGTCAAATGTTCTTTTCTGCATCTGTTGAAATGATTATATAATTTTTTCCCTTTATTAATGTGGTTAAACTAACCTTGAATTCCTAGGATAAATCCTTAGTGAACTAATTTAGGTACTTTGAATATTAATCATCTCCTGGCTCCTCCCTTAAATATTTGAAGGCTTCTGACTTCTATTTTAGAGCCCTCACTCCCATCCAAGCCCTGTCAAGATGGGTTCTCAGTATCAGCAGAACTCTCCCAGAGACTCAGGGGTGGAGGAAGGTAGATTATGTTTAGTGTCATAAGTACAAATAAAGCAGCACTAGCATTTAAGAATGACACAGAAAGTAAGCTGAATTTGTGGCCTGTGTTTTCTGCTACTGTTACTATTCTCTGAATTGACATATTTGAGTTCTAAAGACTGCGAAGATATACTCCTGATGACTTCAGTCTCTCATTCGAGGGTTTCAAACTCTTTTAAAAATAAGGTAGCTATGATACCTTATAAACTTATTGGCTCAAGGGATCAGAATTGCCCTACTTCTCTGCTTTCCTCCTATTCCCAACCTTAGTGACTAAATAACAGAAGGAGTTTTCCAGATATTCTCATCCTTTTAACCGACCTCCAAAATAGGTGGCCATTTTAATTAATTTTTATTTAAACAAATTTTTTTTGGCTAAGGCAATCCTCTCACCTCAACCTCCAAGTAGCTAGGACTACAGGTGCATGCCACCAAGCCTGGCTAATTTTTTTTTTTTTAATTGAGCCCACAACAATCCTATGATTTTGTTCATGAGATGCCTAGGTACTGGTGGGTGGATGCCAGGTAAAAACCAGAAGCAAATTAATGTTCCTACTCCCTGACCAGAGTCCCATATTTACTTTAAGGAACCTTCTAATAAAAGGTAGGATACCTACTTATCTCCATTCATAGCTGTAGTAAGTAGAATTTAATCTCAGAGGGCTGAGTCATACCATCATCAACTTTAGCTCCTCAATATGTAACTGGTATCTCCCCTACTACCATCTGTGCTGTTAGATTTTGTTCCCTGAAGGTAGCCAATACGTCACTCTCTCTTCCTTCTCCCAAATTAACTTTATCGACTATGGGAAAAGGATTAACAAACACCAGGCAACATTGCTTATGGTAAAAATTAAACCTGATTGACAAATTGCATCTGGATGGGAAGATTCTGAATGAACTATATAGCTGGTATAAGGCCACAGGTTTTAGCTTCTCTGAATGTGGAGACTCTTATAAATGTGCATGTCCCTTATAGGAACCTTGGAAACTATATCCATGAAACTTGTACAAAGGTATCTGCTCAGACCAGTTTGGCTATTAAAAGGAAAAAAAAAAAGATATCTGCTCTTGTGCTGCATGGCGATTTTAAGGCAAGGCAATCCCTGCTCCTAACTATGTGAATCTTGTACCCAAGTTGTCATTTGGTGGTAGGGGATAAACAATAGTATTCAGATTGCTGTGAAGACTGGTGAAAAAGGAATACCCTGCTGGCATACTGTGTTTCCTATCCAATATCCTTTTAAGTGAATCTAATACTGTTTGGCCTAAGTAGGTCATGTGAATGAATCTGAATGTCCGGCTGATTTTAGGTAGACTCCATGGTGATCTTTGCAACACAACAAACTTTAAGAATATCAGGGGTCTTTCGGGAGCCTCATAATGTCTGAGTTCTCTTAACAATGCTTGTTGTAAACTGCTTCAGGTGAACTTGATTTTTTGTGACGTATTCAACAGGGCCTTGTCTTTATAAAAACAGGGGTCTTTATTTTTCTTCCTGTTGGTGTATATTCAGAAATTCAACATGAATTCCAAAGATGATCATATTGCCAAATAGTGCTTCAAGCATTGTGTGACTGCCATACAGATGGAGGCATTTATTGTTCTGAAACCATATGGTTTAATAATTTCTGCTACTGGCTGCAGCAAACTTTCTATTAAAAGGCATTTTTTCTGCAACTCCAAGGTCTATCACTCCTGCTACATTTCAGTGATTTTTCCAACTGTAATTCAAAATTCTCCTGCCTATTCACTGGTGCTACACCTCAGTAAAATGTATCTATAGAAACAGCATCAATAAATGGTTCCTGCCTGAGAGCTAGTCCCAAATATGTATCTATTTAGTAGGGGAGTCTGTCTCAGGATAGTGTAGGGAGTTTTGATCAGTGCAAGTACAGATACCATGGATTTACTTTCACCTCCCAGCAAAGACTGTAATTTTGGAGGATATGTTTTGTCAAATACTGCTGATTTAACAGCAACTTTCCATAAGAAATTACTCACTACATGAATAACCGTGAGGTGTCAATCTAAGAGGTACACAATTGTTAACAGTCTGTTCCCTCAAGAAATTTTGAGCTTTATTGGAGAAATAATACATTCAACATAATTTTAGTGATATAATACAATTGCACTTTATGCATTTAGATTGCAATATTAAGATATAATTAACAGGAACAATTTAAAATAATAATTCCTTCCGCCATAAAAATTGTGTCAATAACAATTTCAAACTTGGAAGGAAGAGTTAATATAAACTGTGTTTAAACTATTGCCACTTTTGCTGGTAAATAAAAATACTTACCATACTTTATTTGTAACCATATTTATAAAATAGGTCCATTTTGTTCTCTTGAGCTATTATTTTAACATTAATGCTGTTAAATTTCAATAAACTTTTTATTACGCTAAAACTACTTCACTCAAATACTTTTAAAGTGGTCGTGCTGTTGCTAAAAAAAAATCCCTGAAAGTTAGTAACTTTGGAATGGGATTTACATGTGTTAAAAAATGCAACTACAGAAGTCAAACAACTGCCATAATATGCTGTGCTATTAATTTAGGTTACCATACTCTGCAAACATAATAGAAAATGACAAGAAAAAAACTGTAATATCAAATCAAAACTATGCTACAATGCTTGTGAATTTGTTAGGACTTAGAACCTACATCTAGGCACCCACTGCCCCACTCGCCCCTTCTTCTTCAACACACACAATTTGCATTCATTCTTTTTAGAAAATTAGTTTTGAATTACTGAGCTTTGAATTATGTGTGCATATTCCTTCTACAAAATGGAACCACTCTATCCTGTACAACGTAGTATGTGATTAAATGTCAAATGGAATACGATAAGCCAGAGGGAATGAAGTTTCATTCATTCACTATGGCCTTTCAGTTAACATATATTTAATTCCTAACATGTTCCAGATAATGTGCTGGAACCTAGAGATGAAAAAATGATTAGAACACAGTTTCTACTTTCAGGGAATTTCATAAAATATAAAAAATGTAAATAACACAAAATACAGGCATCCAAAGTTGCCTCAAAACAATTTCTTCAATTAGGTTCAGAGAATTTTAAACTGTCTAACAGAAAATTACTGCTCTTGCAGGAATTTTAGAAAATAAGGAATAGCGTATGTTTAATCAACAAAGGTTTAGCTATGAAATCTAATAATTATTGAATCATTGAATCTATATTTTCCTCAAAACACTACTGTTCTCTTACTCTTCCTTTCAATAGTAGTGTAGAAATTGTAATATATTATCATTTTTTCTCCCATGGCTGTGATCAGAATAGCACAGTACTGCTCAAAACAACTGCAAATGTGTGGTTTAAAAAATTCCTACTTAAGAGTACCCGTATCTAATTGAGATTTAGTTTTAATCAAAAGCCATCTACAAATAACAAACCATATTCTCTAACTAAAAAGATCCAATTAATATCCCACTGGAACTGTAAAAACTCAGTCTATAGGAAAATGCCTACATTTGTATATGGTAGTAGCATAAAGGATGGAATGGTCAAGCTTAAGAGGGAGGGGGCATCAAAGGCTTCTCAGAGTATGTGACAAGTGAATTAAATTTTGAAGGATAGGTATATTATGGTCTGAATGCTGATGTCCCCCCAAAATTCCTATGTTGGAATTTAATACCTAAGGTGAAGGTATTAGGAGGTGGAGCTTACAGAGAGGTCATTAGTTCATGTGGGCTCTGCTCTCATGGATAATACTATTGCCGTTATAAAAGGCTTTGAGGACCGGGTGCAGTGGCTCATGCCTATAACCCCAGCACTTTGGGAGGTCAAGGCAGGTGGATCACCTGAGGTCAGGAGTTCAAGACCAGCCTGGCCAACATGGTTAAACCCCATCTCAACTAAAAATACAAATATTAGCTGAGTGTGGTGGCACACGCCTGTGATCCCAGCTACTCGGGAGGCTGAGGCAGGAGATATCACACTTAGAACCTGGGAGGTAGATAGTTATCAGTAAGATGCACCGCGACTGTCAGCCACCACACTCCAGCCTGGGCAACAGAAGTAGCAGACTGTTGTCTCAAATAAACAAAAAAAAAAAAAAGGCTTTGAGGGAGCAGAGTTTAAGTACCCTTAAGATCCTCTTCAGTTTGCATGTCTCCTTCTACATGAAGAGCAGTCAATACATTGGGCACCATTTCTACATGGAACAGACTCTCACAAGATAACAAATCTGCAGGCTCCTTCATCTTGGATTTCCCATCTTCCAGAGAACTGCTAGCCTGTAATGAAAATAGGTTCTGTTGACTTACTAAATTACCCAACCTAAGGTATTTTGCTACAGCAGCCCAAGCAAACTAAGACAAGTTAGAAGGTGATTGGTAGTACTAGGGGAAAGACACCCACTTATTCTTCCGGAAATACTCCAGATAGCCAAATAATCCAAATACAAGTAAGTATATCAGTTATCAAGAAATATAATATTGAAGGGCAAAGCCTATAAAGTTAAATCAACCAAATGCTGTATATAAAAGAAGCACTTAAAATAACACAGATAGGTTAAAAATCAAGTGACAAATATGCCAAGAAAATAAAAATCTAAAAAAACCATTGTTTACAAATAGCAACAGGCAAAATTTCAAGGCAAGAGGCATTAAATGGGGCAAACCGATACAAATTATGAGGCTTTAAGATAATAAACTTTTATAGAATAAATAATTTGGCAGTAAAGTTTTCTGTCTTTAAAAAATAAACTATAAAAAAAGATATATATACAGTCGTTCCTTGGCACAGATGGAGGATTGCTTCCAGGAACCCTGTCTATACCAAAATCCATACATCAAGTCCCAAAGCAGGCCCTTCAGAACCCACATATATGAAAAGTGGGCCCTCCATATGTATGTAAGTTTTGTACACTGTGAATACCGCATTTTCCATGTGTTTGGTTGAAAAAACATCATGTATAGGTGGACCCATGTAGTTCAATCCATGCTGTTTCAGCCTCAACTGTACAGGTACAATCTCAGACATATTGCTAGTCTGGTTCCAGACCACTACAATAAAGCGAATATTGCAATAAAGCAAGTCACAAAAACTTTTTGGTTTCCCAATGCACATAAAAGTTATATTTATACTATAGTCTATTAAGTGTGCAATAGCATTATGCCTAACAACAACATATATACCTTAATTAAAAAATGCTAACAATCATCTGAGCCTTCAGTGAGTGATGATCTTTTTGGTGTTGGTGGGTCCGCCTTGATGTTGATGGCTACTGATTAATCAGGGTGGTGGTTGCTGAAGGTTGGGTAATTCCTTAAAATACTTGTTGCCATTTCTTAATATAAGACAGCAACGAAGTTTGCTGCATCAATTGAATCCTCCTTTCATTAAAAATTTCTCTGTAGCGTGCAATGCTGTTTGACATTTTACCCATAGTAGAGCTTCTTTCTAAATTGAAATAAATCCTCTCAAACACTGCCACTACTTTATCAAAGTTGATGTGATATTCTAAATCGTTTGTTGTCATTTCAACAACGTTCCCAGCACCTTCACCAGAAGTAGGTTCCATGTCAAGAAGCTACTTTCTTTGTTCATCCAGAGAAGCAACTCCTCATCCATTCAAGTTTTATCATGAGATTGCAGCAATTCAGTTATATCCTTAAGCTCCACCTCTAATGCTGGTCCTCTTGCTATTTTTCCACCACAACTGAATTACTTCCTCCACTGAAGTCTTGAAACCCTCAAAGTCTGCCATGAGGATCAGAATCAGCCTCTTCCATCTTCCAAACTCCTGTTGATGTTGACATTTTGACCTCTTCCCATGAATCACAAAATTCTTAATGGTATCTAGAACTGTGAGTCCTTTCCAAGAGGTTTTCAATTTACTTGGCCTAGATCATCAGAGGAATCACTAACTATTACAGCTACACCTTACAAAATGTATTTCTTAAATAATAAGACTTGAAAGCCAAAATTACTCCTTGAACTATGTGCTGCAGAAACAACACTAATCTCTTTGTACATCTCCATCACAGCTCTTGGGCAACCAGGTATGCTGTCAATGAGCAGTGGTGTTGCTTTTTTAGGGAGCATGCTAAAAAGGAATGAGTAGTAATATTTTGGAAAGCATCTTTTTTCTGTACAGCAGATCTCAACAATGGACTTAAAATATTCAGTAAACCATGCTATAAAAAGATGTGCTAACAAGACAGTCAACTTGCCATTTGAAGCTTTGAGGCTCTGCAGCCAGGTGTTGACTTTGCCCTTCTAGCTATGAAATTCCTAGATGGCATCTTCTTCCAATAGAGGGCTGTATTGTCTATATGTAAAATCTGTGTTTTTATGTAGCCAGCTTCATCAATGATCTTGCTTAGATCTTCTGGTTAACCTGCTGCAGTTTCTATATCAGCATTTACTGCTTTACTTCACACTTGCATGTTATGGACATGAGTTCTTTCCTTAAACCTCACGAACCAACCTCTGCTAGCTTCAAACTTTTCTTCTGCAGCTTCCTCGCCTTTCTCAGCCTTCACAGAATTGAACAGAGTTAGGGCCTTGCTCTGGATTAGGCTTTGGCTTAAGGGAATGCTATGGCTGGTTTGATATTCTATCCAGACCATTAAAGCTTTCTCTGTATCGGCAATAAGGCTCTATACATTTTTTAAATCTTCCATGTGTTCACTGGGGTAGAACTTTTAATTTCCTTCTAGAATTTTTTCTTTGCATTCACAACTTGTTTAACTGTTTAGCACAAGAGGCCTTTGCATTTGGCCTATCTTTGGTTTAGACATGCCTCCCTCACAAAGCTTAATAATTTCTAGCTTTTTATTTAAAGGGAAAGACATGCAACTCTTCCTTTCACTTAAACACCCACAGGCATTGCAGGGTTATTAACTAGCCTAATTTCAACATTGTTATGTCTCAGGGAATGAGGAGGCCCAAGGAGAGGAACAGAGACAGGGAACAGTTAGTTGGTGGAGCAGTCAGAACACACTTGATTAAGTTTGCTGTCTTATATGGGTGCAATTCATGGCACCTCAAAATAATAACAATATTAACATCAAAGATCATTGGTCACAGATCACCATAACAGATATAACAATAATGACAAAGTGTGAAATATTGCAAAAGTTATCAAACTGACACAGAGACACAGAGAAACAAAGTGAACACATGCTGCTGGTAAGACTGGTAGACTAAGCTGATAGACTTGCTCAATGCAGGGTTGCCAAAAATCTTCAATTTGTTAAAAAAAAAAAAAAAAATCTATGAAGTGCAATAAAGCAAAGTTCAGTAAAACAAGCTATACCTGTAATGAAAAGTTGATTCTAATGATGAATGCAACAAATAGAATATACATGTAAAAATATATTTATAGAAAATGTAGCTGGGCGCAGTGGCTCACGCCTGTAATCCCAGCACTTTGGGAGGCCAAGACGGGCGGATCACAAGGTCAGGAGATCGAGACCATGCTGACTAACACGGTGAAACCCCCGTCTCTACTAAAAATACAAAAAGATTAGCTGGGTGTGGTGGCAGGCGCCTGTAGTCCCAGCTACTCGGGAGGCTGAGGCAGGAGAATGGCGTGAACCCAGGAGGTGGAGCTTGCGATGAGCCGAGATCGCGCCACTGCACTCCTGCCTGGGCGACAGAGCAAGACTCCACCTCAAAAAAAAAAAAAAAAAAAAGAAAAGAAAATGTATAAATCATATATCTAGACTACAAATAAAAAAACCTCAATACGATTCTTAAAACATTTGAGATTCAAGAGACTTTTGAATTTTATTTGAATGAATAAGCAAACAAACTAGAAACAAATAAAGCACATGGTAAAACACACTCTCCAAAACATGGTTGGGCCAAATAATAAATCAAAACTGCAATCACAAATTAGAAAACAATAAAATTTACACATGAAAAAACATCTAATTTTGCACACAAGTCTGAGCAGTTCCTTATGATAGATTTCTTGTTGTGGAATGGAAGTGAAGGTCATCAGAGTCAAGGAAGTCACAGAACTTTTTAGCTGAGTAGTTAAATGAGTGATCCATTGGGTAAATGGAAATCCCCCACATGATAGCAGGAGTTGAGGCAGAACCAAAAGATGAGTGACAAACTGCCCAAATGAATTTGAAAAAATCACCAAGAGGTAAACAGATGACAGAAGTGAAGGGACATCAATTCAGAAATTTAGAGCAATTAATTAACTAAAAGAATATGTAAATTGTGCTTAATTTTCACTGCAATAATAGAAGTATAACATCAATTTCTTAAGTGTGATAGCCAAATTGTCAATAAATGTTTATTGACCAATTAATAAAAAGTTCTAACCACTTAACATCTTCCTAGCTTGATCAAACCAGCTTGAAGGAACACCTGCATAGAAGCTTCAATACCAGGATACATAAGATATATAAATTCAAAAACAGAATGTCCACATAATTCAAGTAAATAAATGAATATGAAATAGAGGAAGCTGGCCAATCCATCTCCTTATTGTGTCCTATTATCCTTTACAGGCTGATCTTTACTTACACAGGTTTCATCCACACATTGACAAAATAAGTATGGCCAGATTTAGGTTGCTTTGTACTATAATTCAATATTGTTTTTTGTTATTCTGACCATCCTTGTACTTGATCTCAAACTGCTAAAATCTATTATAAACAGCATGGAAAGTTTTCAGAGAACTGTATGGTATATTTTATTGCAGAAAAGCTTAAAGAAAACAAAAAACCCTAATAAGTAGAATTGTTTTTTCCTGGGAAATGAGAATGAGTTTTTGAACTCTGCAACAAAAGACAGACTTTTAGTTTAATGCTAATAAAACCAACCTGTAATTTTAGCTGCCTTTTCTTCTTGGTTCACTCTGTTCTCATCATCATCTTCATTATCTTCTTCAAAGTCATCTAAATTGCCAATGTCGGCCTGCTTCATACTCATCAAACTAGCCAAACTTTGCATGTCTTCGTCTCTACATCAGTGATTCAAAATATAACACATTGTATTAAACGACAGTTAGAAAAATGATGGTTCTTAAGAAAATAATAAATTCCTTCTTTCTATAAGGTATGTCAATAAGTCTTTCTTATCAGTTGTACAAGAATATTGAAAAATCTAAATACTCATATTCATTAATTTTTAAATGGCATGCTTAATTAGTAAAGAGCTAATAAGATTAAAAATTAACTAGTTAGATCAAAGACTTAAATCTAAACCTGAAACCATAAATATTCTAGAAGATAACATTGGAAAAGTCTTCTAGGTATTGACTTAAGCAAAGAGTTCATGACCAAGAACCCCAAAGCAAATGCAACAAAAACAAATAGATGGGACCTTATTAAACTAAAAAGCTTCTGCACAGCAAAAGAAATCATCAGCAGAATAAACAGACAACTCACAGAGTAGGAGAAAATATTCACAAACTATGCATCCAACAAAGGACTAATATCCAAAATCCACAAGGAAGTCAAACAAATCAGCAAGAAAAAAATGAAATAATCCCATCAAAAAGTGGGCTAAGGACATGAATAGACAATTCTTGTAAGAAGATATACCAACCGGGCGTGGTGGCTCACGCCTGTAATCCCAGCACTTTGGGAGGCCGAGGTGGGCGCTCATAAGGTCAGGAGTTCAACACCAGACTGACCAACATGGTGAAATACCGTCTCTACTAAAAAAACAAAAATTAGCTGGACATGGCAGCTTGCGCCTGTAATCCAAGCTACTCAGGAGGCTAAGGCAGGAGAATCACTTGAACCGAGGAGGCAGAAGATGCAGTGAGCCAAGAATGCGCTACTACACTCCAGCCTGGGCGACAGAGTGAGACTCTGTCTTAAAAAAAAAAGAAAGAAAAAGAAAAGAAGATATACAAATGACCAACAAACATGAGAAAACGCTCAACATCACTAATCATCAGGGAAATGCAAATCAAAACCACAGCGAGATACCACATTACTCCTGCAATAGTGGCCATAATTTAAGAATAAAACAAAATAGATGTTGGCATGGATGTGATGAAAAGAGAACAGTTTTACACTGCTAGTAAGAATGTAAACTGGTACAACCACTATGAAAACCAGTATGGAGATTCCTTAAAGAATTAAAAGCAGAACTACTGTCTGATCCAGGAATCCCACTGCAGGGTATCTACCCAGAAAAAAATAAGTTATTACAGGAAAAAGATACTTGTACATGCAATGTTTATAGTGGCATAATTTGCAATTGCAAAAATATGGAACCAGCCTAAAAGCCCATTGACCAATGAGCGGATAAGGAAAATGTGGTGTGTGTGTATATATATATACACACACAGCATGGACTACTACTATATATATACATATATATACACACACACACACACACACCAAAAAAACATGGAATACTCCTCAGCCTTAAAAAGGAACAAAATAATGGCATTTGCAGCAACCTGGATGGAATGGAGACCACTATTCTAAGTGAAGTAACTCAGGAATGAAAAACCAAACATCGTATGTTCTCACGTTTAAGTAGCAGCTCAGCTACGAGGATGCAAAAGCATAGTAATAATATAATGGACTTTGGAGACCTGCGGGGAAGAGTGGGAGGGGTGTGAGGGATAAAAGACTACATACTGAGTACCGTGTACACTGCTCAAGAGATGGGTGCACCAATATCTCAGAAATCATCACTAAAGAACTTTCCTATGCAACCAAACACCACCTGTTTCCCCGTAATTATTGAAATAAAATAATAATAAAAAAATTAACTGGTTAGGAATTAGTTCAATTCTGTGCTGTAGATATATATGGAAGACTAAAATATTCTTTTCTTTTTTTTTCAGACAGGGTCTCACTCTATAAGCCAGGCTGGCTGGAGTGCAGCAGTGTGAACATGGCTCACTGCATCCTCCTGGACTCAAGCAATCATCCCACCTTAGCCTCCTGAGTAGCTGGGACCGCAGGCGTGGAGCACCATGCCCAGCTAATTTTTAAAATTTTTGTAGAGAGGGGGTCTTGCCATTGTGGTTCAGGCTGGTCTCAAACTCCTGGGCTCAAGTGATTCTCCTACCTCAGGCTCCCAAAGTGTTGGGATTACAGGTGTGAACCACTGTGCCTTGCCTAAAATTTTCTTCAAGGAATTAAAGTACGGTTTCCTGAGCATTAAGTCTGGAAACAAAAACTTGTTTCAAAAAACAGCGAGACAGTTTGCAAATCAGATAAGATCTAGAGTTTAAAGTACTCAAACTTCCCAAAGGAATTAGAACAAGATTTTAAATCTGAAGTCCATGTAGGCTTTTGAGTTTGTGGGTAGGAGGGAAACAAAGTGGTAAACCCCTGTAAATCACACTTAAATCTTGTTTAAATGTGCATTGTTTTTCCAACAGGGCCATAACTTCCCAAAAGTGAAGAAACTCTTACATCAGGAAAAGCGCTTTAAAAACACAGTCAAACAGTTTTAAGAGTTACAAGATAAAAAAATTACCTTGGCTGACTGTAAGTTAAATACCATGTATTCGATAAATATAAACTTTTTAAAACGTTTTAAGTATTTTAAGTATAAATTTATAAACTTTATATTAAGTATTCTAAAAGTCAAATCATTTATATTTTCATCATGTATTATTTTCACCTTAAATTTCAAATAAACTACAGTGAATGAAATATGTATCTATTATTTACAAATTAATTTTTACTTTGCTACACCTCCCCCAAATTCAGAAAGTCAAATTAAGATACTGTTTCTTTGTAAAGTAATGCTTAATATGCCATTATCTTCTAAATATAGTATGGCTTTACAGACTAAACTGGTTTTTAAAAATTCTTTGCATTTTATCTCATATAAGCCTTAGAGTTAACAAAGTCATTTCCCCTTTTAAAAATAAATTTAGTGACACAAAGTTTTCACGAGCAAAAAAGTTGTATTACCTTACGTGAATGTCTTACAAATTGCTCTCTTACCAACAGGAGACAATTTCAAAATGTCATTCTTAAAATGTTAACTTGCTGGTTGGGCGCAGTGGTTCACACCTGTAAACCCAACACTTTGGGAGGCCGAGGCGGGCGGATCACTTAAGGTCAAGAGTTCGAGACCAGCCTGACCAACATGGTGAAACCACGCCTCTACCAAAAATATAAAAAATTAGCCAGGTGTGGTGGTGCACACCTGTAATCCCAGCTACTCAGGAGGCTGAGGCAGGAGAATCGCTTGAACCCACGAGGTGGAGGTTGCAGTGAGCCAAGATCGTGCCACTGCACTCCAGCCTGGGTGACAGAGTGAGATTCTGTCTCCAAAAATAAAAAATAAAAAAAAGTTAACTTGCTTAATTTCATACTACTTTAATTTCCTCATATTTTAACCCTGAATATTTTTCTTTGGGGAAGGTAAAAAGGCAAAGAAGAAAGAGGTAGAGAGGGAGTTTAGGGTGTCCGGAAAGAATTCCTTTTCAATTCAAATTGAGACATTTGGTTTGGCTGAATTTCTTCTCACCCAGATTCCCATGAATGGTGCTGATTCACTTACAGCTTTTGCCCAGTGGAAGGAAGTCCACCCTCAAAAGATCTTCTCTGAATTTGTTTCTCTTCTTCCTGTGTTTCCTTTCCTTTTATTTTGGCTTAAACTTCAGGGTAAGAACTTTATTTTTAATTACTCAGTATTTAAGTCTATAATTTAAGGTCCTGAGACAAAAGACTAAGATGCTTCCATTCTGCACTGTCTCCCTACCACACTGGCTTAGAATCCAACTTTCCAGAGAGGAGGCTTACTGTTATCTAACAAGTCATGTGTTGACATGTAGATGAGTGTTCAAACATCTCATGTGACTGACGCACAGAATCCAGTCTAATCAGTCATGTAGACACAGCCAATTATAGTAACCACATTCCAATAGGTCAAATACATTCAGAACTGTGATTCAGATTAGCTAAAATGTTCACAGCTATCTCTTTCCCCTCACCTTTTAAGTCTAGGTATAGAATTTCCATTTCTCCTGTTTCTTCATCTTCCACTCCACTCAGGTACGAACCCTTTCACAACTCCCGTAACATTAACTTACCCCTGACTTGATTGTATGCAATAACTAGGGTGAATCTTACTTTTTTCCCCCTTTTGTAGGTATGTTCACCTCATTTTGTCACATTAGAGTTTTACTCTTTGAAGAGACTAGAACTGAATCTAGAAATCTTTGTGCAATGCAGACTCAGTGCTTAAAAAGTGATTTTTGAAAAGAAAATGATTACCATCATTTTCTAACTGTACTTTCCTACACAATTTTTGGAAGGTTGAGCCAAGGAATATGATTTGGCAACAGTTCCCTTAATTATTTCATCCCTTTTATCCTAAACTTTTCGTTTTGGGTTCCTCTCATGTCTCAATTGCATCAAACAGTTCTACACATTGAACTGTGTGTACTTCAGAGTACACACTACTACACTGAAGACACTGAAATATAAAACACTTATAATATCCTAAAATATTCAATTTAAATTTTGAAACCAGCTGTGATCACTTTTATATTACTGTACATTCTCTAGAGTCAAGAGACTACTTATAAGTAACAAGGAGTTCCCTTAACTCAGCCTCTGAAACAAAGAATGGCAAAAATGATT
Organism: Papio anubis; assembly: GCF_008728515.1. Classification (NCBI taxonomy): domain Eukaryota; kingdom Metazoa; phylum Chordata; class Mammalia; order Primates; family Cercopithecidae; genus Papio; species Papio anubis. Next base: position 63,207,902 of record NC_044989.1, on the reverse strand, counting down.
GGTATGCTGTAAGATGTTCAACTGTTGCCAGTCTACTGAGTCAAAAGCTATGGTGTACTGAAACACAATGTAAGGCAGGTTATTTGACAAAAGAAACTTACGTGGCTTTTCCTTCCCTCAGGAAGATGCAAGATAATGAAAACTGAAGAGTGGCAGATACAACTTTTTTAGATAATGGCTTGAATTTTAACTTGACATCAGTCTGAGTTGGCATAGGGCTTGCATACTGTTTCATATTGATGCTGCTAGTAGCAAGAGCTTTCCTTCGACCAGAAGGGGATTCCTGGAAGATTAAAGAAAAAAAAAAGTATGTAATTTTGAGTTATTTTACAGTCAAATATTTTACAGTACAATTTTAATAATAAATCAAATAATAATTGAAAACTTCCTTCTCCTATTAAATTCCTATCACACAATAACTAAATAAAATTACAATGAAGTTGTATCACAGCTTTTATATTTATAAGTAAGGCAGATATGCAATTGGAAAGAGGTAACCCAGGCAGAAACAAGAGAAGATTAGAACAACCCTAAACACCAGAAAAGGAGAAGCAAGGAATGAAAATTAGGACAGAAAGACTCCAGAGTTACTATGAGAAGAGGATCCAATACAGGGCTAGGCATCAACAAATACTCAACAGTTGTTTTCCTTGCTTTGATTACATTTAATGTAACCTAATGATATTTCTCCTTTTTAAATGCCTATGATTATTTATAGAACTTCCAGCCTTGGTGGCATTCTACTTTTTTTTTTTTTTTTTGGTCTAAAATATCTGAATTCTATGTATCCTGTAATTTGAGTCTTATTTCTTCCCCAGGCCTTTTTTTTATTGTGTCAGTCCATAGTTCTCTCTCCCATAAAAGCACATATATCATAAAAGAAACAGTTGGCTTTCTGATCCTATGCCTAGACACCACTGACTCCGGCAGATCTCAAGAATTCTTCTCAACACTGCTATTGCCAATTCATCAGAAACAGAACACAAAATGAAACCTATTTGCTATTAAAAGTACTTAACATTCCATTACTAAACCTATTGTGTTTCTTAACTATACTTTACAGAATAATAGCCTAGGAGAACAATGAAAACAGGACAGCAAAATACTGGTTGTGCATTAACTTTGTACAAGACATCATGTAAATTCTGGGGAGATATGATGAATAAGACATAATCTCTGCAGGTTCTATGGCAAAGGGAAAATTTTAGATGTAGGATAATGTGTAAATAACATAAATCAGAGATCATGTACCACTATTTCTTGTAGTTTACTGATACGGGAGTTAAGACCAAAACTTAAATCTTAATTTTCAAGCTGTGTGACTGTGGGCAAGTCAGAAAACTTGAGTCTCAGTAACCTTCTCTATAAAATAAGGAGTCTAAACAGAAATCCATTCAAGTTCTATAATTATTTTCCACAAAATTATTCAATTTTCAAACCAAGGTAAGAAAAACTACCATTAATACCTTTGAACTATTATTTAATAAATCTTTATTTCTTCTATGTTTGAAAAATTTGCTTAAAATAAGGATACACTAATTTAATCAAAATATTAAAACAGTCTTTAAAAAAAACCCTGATATTTCTACCCAACGGAACAAGTAAAAATGTAATGTAGTATCCCTAAAGAATACCTTATTTTAAAATGTGGTCTTATCTGACAGATTTTGCACAGCAATAATATACAGAACTATTAGTGCATGTAGATACCTTATGAATGAATTTCAAAAATGCATCAAGCACTTGAGAAGGATTTAAGCCCTCTCAGAAGAAATACTTAAGAATATGCAAATATCCTCAACTGAATCAAGTTGAACAGATGTGACTATACCGAACAATATAAGTGTTCTTTCCCTGGTCGCTACTGTCAATCAAAGAATAAGATTAAGGTCCAAGGTTCTGACAATGAGCAAAACGAAAAAGTACGATCAGAGAGTATCAATTTGTTACAATGATATGAACAATAATCTCTCATTGTACCTTTAGAATAGCTAACAATTTCCACATATAATATAGAATTTAAAGCCTCTGTTTTGAAAGCATGAGATATAAACTGTCACATATTATTTTCAGTTTTTGTTAAACAAATCTGTTTCACAAGTATGGCATTGATCCCTTGATATAATTATTTAATTTTATAACAAAATAAGCTATAAAAACTAAGATAATGTACAAATGAGCATAATTTTAAAAACTTAGTTTAAGAATGGTTCTGCAAGAGTCTAGATTTTGTATCATATTCTGCCAATTCCGTTTTTTAGAGTAAAAAGTATGCAGAAAAATTTTTCTGCTGAACTCATGTTCATGGCAAAAAAAAAAAAGTGTTTTTTAAGCATCTGGTAAATCAGTGTCTTTGAAACAATAGGTAACAAAAGCTACTAAATTCTAAATACAATCAGTTGTACTACTTAAGCAATTATTTGCTTAGGAACAATGCAAAGAGCCCTTTCTGAGGTCTGGTCAGCTAAGTAGAAGAGAGCTCTTTTGAGTCTATGATATCCATTCCCACTATTAGTTAACACAGGACCTCACTAGAGTCTGTGTCCTTAATATACTATGTCCTTGATACAATGGCTCCCTTTCGGGAAAAGGAATTTGAGTGGTGTTCATAGTAATTCTCCACCTAGCTCAGACATTGTTCTCTCCTTAAAATTAGCTATCTCAGAAAATACATTTTAAGAAGAATAGTAATGAGGGAAAATATGGGGATCTTTCACAGCTCTAACCCAACTCAATGAATTTTCATTCTTTATAACCACGAAGTCTAAATCTGTACCCACCCAAGATGGACATCACTGCTATGATCAGTTCTATAAGAGGAATGAAATAACTGACTGCACTCAAACAAGTATGTCTTTTGGATCCTATAGTCCTTCTTAAATGGACTAGGGATCAGCCAGGGAGAGACAGTTTAGAGAGAATTACTATTATTGCTGCCAGGGTCCTAATGCTACTTCAGATCATATGTGGGTTGGACAAAAGAACAAGAATGAGAGAAAAAACAATAAGAGGAACTAGTAGAAAATGAAAGTTTGGAGATAAGAGTCAATAAAAAAGTGAATGTTGAATATCTGTCTGAATATCTGTCTCTGGGCCTATGTTTAAATATCTGTTTGTATGTGCATCTGGCAGTATTTTTGAAATTAGTTCAAAATCCCTACAGCAAAGGTTCTTAAACTTTAAAGTTTATTAAAAACCAAAAACAAAATTAAGAAACATTATTAAAACTGTTAATGCCTGGATCCCACCACTAGAGATCCTAAATTAGTAGACCTAAAGATGGACTTAGGAATCTGACTACTGAAAAGTAATATCCCCCCCCTCCACACAAGTACACCACCACTACCAGGAGATTCTGATCCAGTTAATCTAAAATCATATTTTCAGAAACACTTCCCCTAAGTTATTACACAAAATTATTTTAATTTTAAAATGTCACTCATTTTTCATAACTATTCTCATTGTCAGAAAAAGACTTAGCCTATATATTTCCATTTCTTTGAAATACAGCCTATTGTAGTTGGAATCAGACAAACCTGGATTCGAATGTGGCACCAGCACTTATTCACTGGTTAATCTTTGGCAGATTTCTTCATGTATCTAAGCCTCAGTTTCACACTCTCAGACTGGCAAATATTTTGTAAAGCTGGACGTTACCAAGTGTTGATAAGAATGTGAAACAACGCAAACTCTCTTATACTGCTGGAGAGTTTCAACTGATATGGGAGACTTTAACATCCTACTGCCAACATCAGACAGATCAATGAGACAGAAAGTTAACAAGGATATCCAGGAATTGAACTTTCTACAATTTACCTATCCATTTTATTGTTGATGGACATATGGGTTGAAGCAGGTTTGCTTTTTTTGCTTTTTTGAGATGGAGTGCCGCTCTGTCACCCAGGCTGGAGTGCAGTGGCACAATCTCGGCTATAGCCTATGGCTCTGAGGCTACAAACCTGTACAGCATGTTACTGTACTGAATACTGCATGCAATTCTAACACAATGGTAAGTTTTGTGTATCTAAACATATTTAAACATGGAAAAGGTGCAGTAAAAATACAGGTGTACCATTTAAAAAACTTTTTAAATGGCGTGCCTATAGGGCACTAACATGAATGGAGTTGCAGGCAGGAAGTTGCTCTGGCTAAGTCAGTGAGTGAGTGGTGAGTGAATGTGAAGGCCTAGGACATTACTGTACACCCACCACTCATTCACTGACTTAACCAGAGCAACTTCCAGCCTGCAAGTTCCATTCATGTTAGTGCCCTATACAGGCATACCATTTAAAAAGTTTTTTAATGGTACACCTGTATTTTTCACAAATGTTCCATGGGTACTTAAAAAATATTTAACTGCTGTGTATATACTGCTGTCCACTTTTATGACAGGAGCATTTTTATGTAAAATCACTTATAGTACCAAATTATTATATTCTCTATGTGATAAGGAAAGTAGGAGTAGAAATTTTCAAATGTGAGATCATGGAATATTTTACTAAAGTGCACGAATCAAGGAACGAATAAGTGAAAGAGCTGAGGAGCCGCTCATAATCTGGGCAAAATTCCCAGTAATAAACCTTATAATAAACCTCTTTTTTCAATTTACCACCCCTCCCTCTGAACACACACACACTCTTACACAATTTTGAGCACACTGTATATGTACTTGATACTGTATTTTCTCTCAACTGGATTAATGCAATATCCTTTAAACTAATCTTGCTGCTCCTGCCTTTGCCCTGCAATTATTCCCGACACAGAAACTATGATGATCCTGGTAAAGCCAGATTATCTCATTCCTCTATTCAAAAGCCTTCAATTGCCCCAGAGTAAAAGCCAAAAAGCCCTTATTGGACCGATAGGCCCTATACCACCAGGGCTTCCTGACTTTGCTCTTTGATCTTATCGACTATGCTATTGCTCTATCTTTTTTTCTGCCCCAATATACTGGCCTCCTTACTTTCTCCAATGCACCAGGTATGCGTCTCCCTTAGAGGCTCTGCACTTGCTATTTCCATTACTAGGAATGTTCTTCTCATAGATATTATATGGCTAGCTCACCCACTTCCTTCAAGTCTTTTACTAAAATTCACTCTCCCAGAGAGGCCTTCTCTACCCACCTTACCTAAAATTTCAACCACACTTCCAATACACATATTTCATATTCCCCTTTACTTTTTCTCCTTAGCTTACGTGAGCAAATATGCAAATATGGTTTCCTTGCTCACCACTTTATCCTAGCCCTAGAACCACAGCATACAGCCATTGCTTAATAAATACTTGTTAAGTGAATGAAGTGTAATTCTAGGACTTATAACACTTCAAAGTACCTTTACATCATTAGTTTCTTCTGTTCAAGATTTTTTGCACATTCCTTTATCGTACCTCTCCTAAACAGGAGAAAAAGATGCGAGGTAACAAGAACTGTACAGTCTGTTTCCATTTGTACAGCTGGGCAGAGGTTTCTCCAAGCCAGAAAGGGCATAAACAGGTAGAAGGGACCCTGTGTGTGTGGAGAAATGGAGCAAAATAGGTATTCCTTCATTTGGTTTATGTCGGGGGAAAAAGGAGTGAAGGCAGTGAGTCACTTCAGTAACACCTTGGAAAGCTATTCCAAAAGCACTGTGGGCAAATCAGATGCCAGAGACATTATAGAATTAGGAGAGTTAGGCGAGAAAAGAGCCCTGTCTTAAACTAGCTAAATCCATGACAACTCCATACACAGATTATCCCCTAACCGAAGCCACAGTCTTCTTTACAGGCTCCTCTTCCTCCTTCTGACATTTAACCTCCTCTTATTTTAGGACCGTCTCTTGTAAACAGCATATATCCAAAAACAATTTTAATACAGTCTGATAATCACTGGCTTTTACCTGGAGAGTTTAGACTAACAGTTCTCAAAGGTTTTTGTCTTAAGACCCTTTACACACTTTATTTGAGAACTTCAAAGAGCTTCTGTTTACGTGGCTTATATCTATCAATATTTACTCTACTAAAAGTTAAAAATCTAGAAAATATTTCATTTAAAAATAACAAGTTCATATATTAACATGTTTTATGAAGAATAAATATACTTTCTATACAAAATAACGTAATAAGAAGAGTGTCTCTATTTTACATTTTTGTAAATCTCTTCAATGTCTTTATCTCTCTCTAAACTCTCTTTAATGTCTGGTTTAACAGACAGCTCTAGTCCTATATTCAATCTGTGATACAGATTGTTTTGGTTGAAGTGTATGAAGGAAAAAAATCAAGTATCACACAGATATGTAGCTGGAAAATATGGGAGTATTTTAATTACTCTTTTCAGATAATTTCAAGTCTTCATATTTGATTTTATACCAAAACTCAAGTAGTAGTTTCTTAAAGGCTAATGGTAACACAAAGCCTGAAACTTTATCAAGGAACTTTTTAAACTCTGTTACATTAAAATCCATTGCTCTATCAGGCATACTGAATGAATCTTTTATCCAGGCATGACTTTGCAACATTATAGTCATTTGAAAAATATTGATTCTCTGAATCATGTAGATATTGACACATTGCAATATATAATATCCCCAAAACATCACATTTGTTTGTATCTTCACCAATTCCATCAGAAAAATCTTCAAGCATTGGGAAACTATCAATCGCAAGGTCTCTAATTTTCAATTGAAAGCTCAAATTTTGTCACTGACATATAATTTCAGTTGCCTACCTTTAAGTGGCAGGCTCACTTTGCTCTGTTTCAATAAAATATTTGCCAAATACCCAAGGGTGAATAACCACAGTTAGTTTTTTCAAGTAAAAAGTGGTGTTCCAGGAAAAGTGGCTACTTCAAAACTCAAATAATCTCGTAAGTGCTTTTTCCTGAATAACTTTGTCCTTCGCAATGCAGCATAATTTCTTTATGCATACTTTTCACTTTGTCACAGGGCATATTAAAAAGACTAATACTCTAGTGTTGAAATTTAGTGAAATTAAAAATTTTACCACAACATCAAGAACAGTCTTAAATGAAACCCATGTGAGGGCTAGCTCCTGGTAATAAATTTTCAAGGGTGATATTGCTTTGACCAACTAATGCTAAGAATAGAAGTGGCAGATTTTCTCATTCATTTCTATACAGTAAGTTTATTTCTTCTTCATCCTTACAGTGATAGTACAAATCTGGGATCTTAGCTTTATGCAACAAGGGGGTCTTATTAGATCTTCTACCTTGGAGAAATGGGAGATGCTAGACTTTTTCTACATCTCCATGGGGAGGTAAAAGCAGTTAATCATAGGTTCAGTAGAAACCTTCAGAGGGAAAGCTATGATGAATCCTTATCTTCTGGACTTCCCCTTTCAGTTATTACTATTACTGTTTTATGTCTTTGGATAGAATCTATAAGTGCCATTTCAGGGATGCATTTTAAAAGATTTTTTTCATATTTTACCTATTTTGTGCTATTTTCCAATATGGATTATTCATGCTATCTAGCCCATCACATTTCCAAAAGCAGAATTCTTCATTTAAATTTGATAAGAACAGAATTGAGCATTTTTATAAACAACCATCACAACAAAGTTCACCTGTCCCACTTTGACCTAAAGTCTTCAATGTAGTATTGTTTCAAATTTATTTTATTGGAATTCTCTAGATGTGGACCTATGATTACCAATGCAACATGTCATGCCTTTGTTGTTTTGTCGGTTTAGATGCTATGCCTTAACATCGCCATAGGCCAATAGTAAGTACCTGATAATAAATCACTGCTTGCAGCACCACACCCTTCTAGAGTCTCAGTCTAGTGCCTGATTCTGTTCATGCCGTTATCCATCAGAACTCTTAAGTTCTGTTCTGAGTACTACTGAATCAGGGTACCACAAAATGAAGTGATGGGCAACGTAATTCTTAATGGCATTCTAAGAACATGTGAGTAGATCAACGCTGGCTGTGTTAATCCCTTTTGTGCTACTATAACAGAATACCAGAGACTGGTAATTTACAAAGAAAATGAATTTATTTCTCACAGCTCTGGAGGGCAGAAAGTCCAATGTCAAGGGGCCGGGATCTTGTGAGAATCTTCTTGCTGTGTCATCCCATGGCAGAAGGCCAAATGACAAAACAGCAGGCAATAAGGGACCAAACTTGCTTTTATAGCCAACCCACTCTCCCAATAAAGAACATGCTCTCAAGATGGTGAAATTAATGCATTCATAAAGGCAGAGGACTCAAGATCTTATCACCTCATACAGTTCCCACCTCTCAACACTGTTGTGCTGGGGATTACTTTTCCAACACATGAACTTTGGAAGACACATTCAAACCACAGCATTCCTTCACAGCCCCCAAAATTCACGTCTTTCTCACATGCAAAATACATTCATTCCATCCCAATAACCCCAAAGTCTTAACCGATTCCAGCACTAATTCAAAAGTCCAAGTATAGAGTCTCATCTAAAGCAGATATTGGTGAGACTCAAGGCATGATTCACTATAAGGCAAATTCCACTCCAGTTGTGAACCTGTGAAATTAAACAAGTCATCTACTTCCAAAATATAATGGTGGGACAGACACAGGATAGACATTCCCATTCCAAAAGAGAGAAATAGGCAACAAGAAAGGAGTAACTAGTTTCAAGAAAGTCTAAAACCCAACAGGGAAAACAACATTAAGTCCTAAAGCTGAAGAATGATCGCTTTGGGCTCCACATCCCACATCCTAGGCACATTGGGGCACATGAGCAAAGCCACAGGGACAGCCCTCAGGCAACCCTGCCCCTATGGCTCTGCTGGACTCAGTCCACCCAGCAGCTCTGATGGGTTGGAGCTTCATGCCTGCAGCTTTCCCAGGCTGGAGTTGCACAGTGGTAGCTCACAGTTTTGGGGTATCTCAGGTGGCCTCATCCCCACAGCTCCACTAAGTATCGCCTTGGTGAGGACTCTCTGCTGTAATCTTGCTCCCATGGCTCCACTAGACACTGCCCTAGTGAGGACTCTCTGTGGTGACTTCACCTCTGGAACAAGTTTCTTCCTGGGCCCCCAAGCTATCCACGACATCCTTTGAAATCTAGGTAGAGGTATCCATGCCCCCAGAGTTTTTGCATTCTTACAGGCCTGCAGACTTAACATCACATGGATGCCACCAAGGCCTACCGATTGAGTCCTGCAGAGCTGCAGCACAAGCAGTACCTTGGCCTGCTTGAACCACAGCCATGGCTGGGGTGGCTAAAAACCACTGAGCTGGAATTCAGGAAACAGAGTACTGAGGTGGCCCTGGGCAGTAAGCCTGTTGAGGGCACCCCAGGCCCATCTCCTGAAGTCATTCTACCCTCCTAGAGTTCTAAGCTTGTGATGGGACAGGCAGCCTGGAAAATCAAACTGCTTGTGGGGTTATTCTCTCATTGTCTTGATGAATAGCACCTGGCTCCCTTCTAGTTGTACTCTCTTTAGCAAATGTACTAATCTCTTTAGTAAGTGGTTGCTTAGCTAAACCCTTAGTTTGCTCTCCTAAAGATGCCTTTTCACTCTTCAAATGGTCAGGCTATGAATTTTCCAACTTTTTGTGTTCTGCTTTTCTTTTAATTATAAATCTGCCTTTAAATAATTTCTCTCCACTCACATCTCACTACATGTAGTGAAAAGTATCCATGCATCTCCTGGAATATTTCGCTTAGTTATTTCTTCCACCAGGTATCCTAGCTCATTACTCTTAAATTTTACCTTCCATAAAGCCCTTGGACATAGACATAATTTAGCCAAATTCTTCACAAGTTCATAATAAGGACGGTCAGTATTCCAGGTCCCAATACCTTCTTCCTCATTTCCCTCTGAGACCTCCTCAGAATAGCCTTTACTGTCCGTATTTCTACTGGCATCCTAATGACAACTGAAATAACCTCTGAAAAGAGCTAGACTTTCCCTACAGCTCTTGTATTCTTCTAAGCCCTCACCAAACTACCCTCAATGCTCTAATTCATAGGAATCTAGGCATTTTCTAGCCTGCTTCACCAAATTCTTCCAGCCTCTACCTTTCACCAAGCTTCAAAACCACTTTCACATTTTCAAGTGTTTTTGTTATAGCAACAATCTCACTTCTCAGTACCAATTTTCTGTCTTAGTCCATTTTTTGCTGCTGTAACAGAGTATCAGAGACTGGGTAATTTATTAAGGAAAAAAACCTAGTTGGCTCACAGTTCTAGAGCCTAAAAAGACCAACTCAAGGAGCCAGCATCTGGTGAGGGGTTTCTTGCTGCATTATCCCAAGGTAAAAGGTGGAAGGGCAAGAGAGCCTGTCAAAACCAAAAGTAAGCATGAGAGCAAGAGAAAGAGAGGGCTAAACTCATTTTTATAACAAACCCACTCTCACAATAAAGAACCTACTCCCATAATAACATTAATCCGTTCATGAGGGTAGAGCCCTCACGATCTAATCACCTCTTAAAGTTCTCTCCTCTCAACACTGTTGCATTGGGGATTACATTTCCAATACAAGAACTTTGGGGTACACATTCAAATCACAGCACTGGACTTAAAAGTATCAGTGATCAGATCTTCTCTGTCTCATGATTATGCTAATTATTTCAAAATGTAAAGAATTCAAACACCCAATTATTTTTGTAAATATCCACTTTCTCTACTGACTCAAGAATCAAAATCATTAGAAGAGACCTTAGAAGTTTTTAAATCCAACTTGTCACCCCAATGCAAGAACACCTTATGCTGTATCGAGCAGTTATAAAATTTATTTGCCAGTACTTTTCATTCAACTTCAACCTAAAAACTCTCAAGACTTCACTATTTCTGAAACAAAATAATTTGATATGCTATACTATCAAGACCAATGATTTTTGCATTATTCTATAAATAATTAATAAGAGCCTATTATGGGCCTGGCATTCTCTCATTTAACTCTGTGGTAACACTTTAAATTTTACTGTCAAATGATAAAAAGTCAATCTATAAGTTAAACAGTTCTTACTTTTCAAAATTGTGATGCTGGTCCTCCAAGCTGTCACAAGTACCACATTTCTCAGGCCATGCTGAAAACATCTCTGCTTCATCAGCAGACCAAAATGGAATACTATAAAATTTAATTTAGAGTCCATGGAGCAATTAAATGCTAAAGCAGACATGCCACAGGGAGCTCTCTCAACCAAAAAGACTTAATTAGAAACCATATCAGCTAAAATAACCAACTTAGATGGTCGGATGGAAGAGAGTTTGGTAGCACAAATGTAAAAGAGAAAGAATCAACATTAAAAATTGGTTCAGATATACACTCATAAACATTATAAAAATTATATTGATTTTAGAATAAAATCTAACTTATGCCTTTAAAATTCCAAATAAAAATCCTCAACCTTCTTAGAAGGAAACTACAGATTACATTAAAATACAATTTAAAGTGTTTAGATCAAAGGTCTAAATGGGTTGTAGAATGTCCAAATTGAAAACAAAAAAATTATTAAAGTAATCCTAACCTCTAGTTGACTATAAAGTTGGTAAGGGCAGTTTATATGAATCCTTTCCCCTGTAACCCTAAAGAAAGCAACAAAAAGTTTAGTCATACTATTTTATGCAGTTGTTTATTTAACCTTAAACAAGAAACAAAACTAGCAGATTTTAAACTTAGTTTCCATTAAATGTTCTGAGATAAATGTAATAATGTGTTAGTTTAAAAAAGACCTAGTACCCAAGGATTACATGTTCCATGGCCTGGACTTGAATGCATGTGCTGATAATGACTCCTAAATCTTCAAGACTAGACAGACCTATTCCTGAGCTCTGGATATAAGCATCCAAGTGCCCTCTGTTCATTTTACCCACATTACAAACTCAACACAGCCAAACTGAACTCATCTCCACTCCTTAAGCTGTTTCTCCTCTTAGTTTCTCATCTTAGTGAATTATATTGCCAACCATCAAGCCTCTCAATCTCAAGACTCATCAAAACAAGTTGACGCTAACTGCTAAATCTCTCCAGAATCTGGACTCTTCCACCCATCTCCACTGTCACTTCTCCCTAAATTCAAGCAAGCCCCATCATCTGTGAGCACACTACTGCTAACGCCTCTGGACTTGTCTCCCTTTCTCTAGTCTCATACACACCTCGGTTTCACCTTCTGTGATTCTGTAAGGGAGATCATCTTTCTTTTTAAATGCTATACTTTCTTTCTGATTACATGAGAAAAATCACCACAGAAAATTATAAATATACAGAGAAGTACAAAAAAGAATCCCTTAAAACTTTACCAACTTGCTGATACCACTGTACATATTTTGAGATATTTTCTCTGTCTTTTAAAAATAGTTCACATGATACCATTTATAAAACTCCTAATTGTTTTAACTTAACGTTAGAACTTTGCAAACCTAAATTTTAGAAGTTGTGTATCATTCTGTAATATGGTTCTACCACAAATTTACATAACTATTCCCTATTATTAAACATGTATGTCCCTTTGAGTTTGTCACTCTTAGAAAGGGTGGCGTGGTGAATATCTTTATGTCGAAAGTATTTTTGGTATTTCTGAGTTTTGCATAGGACAGCAAAAAAAAATTTTTGGAGGTATTTTCTAGAGGTTAGGTATAGACAAATCATGGATATAGCTGAAGGCCAAAATCCTAAGCAAATTAACACAGGAACAAAAACCAAATACTGCATGTACTCACTTATCAGTGGGAACTAAACATTTAAGTAAACATGGACATAAAGATGGGAACAATGGACACTGCAGACTACTAGCTGTGGGAATGACAGAGCGGTGGGTTGAAAAACTACCTATTAGGTACTCTGCTCACTATCTGGGTGACAGGATCCGTACCCTAAACCTTAGCAACACACAATCTATCCATGCAGCAAACCTGCACATGTACCCCTTGAATCTAAAATAAAAATTGAAATTATAAAAACAAAAAACAAAAAACAAAAAAACTCCAGGGAGATGAGGTCACAGGGCAACCCCATGCTTCTGTGAGTTTTCCTTCCAAGAGCTTGATCAGGTTCTCACAGAAACTACATCAGAAAATTCCCTTTGGCTTCCAGCTGGGGGAGAGTGGAGAAGGAACCATTTTAAAACACAAAGGTACTCTGTTCTTCTTGTTTTTGTTTTGTTTTGTTTTGTTTTGTTTTTGAGATGTAATCTCGCTCTGTTGCCCAGGCTGGAGTGCAATGGCGCAATCTTGGCTCACTGCAACCTCTGCCTCCCAGGTTCAAGTGATTCTCCTGCCTCAGCCTCCCAAGTAGCTGGAATTAGAGGCACACACGATCATGCCTGGTTAATTTTTGTAGTTTTAATAGAGACAGGGTTTCACTACATTGGGCAGGCTGGTCTCGAACTCCTGACCTCATGATCTACCCACCTTGGCCTCCCAAAGTGCTGGGATTACAGGCATGAGCCACCGTGCCCAGTCTACTCTGCTCTTACCAAGGTCTGCCCTCAAGAGAAACTGTTTAACCAGAGTCTAACCTGCTGGGGTTTTATCAGAGTCTAATCTGGGAAAAGAGAAATACTTAACTCCAGCCCACTGTAGCCATCCTGCCCCACATAAGAAGGGAGAAGGAAATACTGAGAAACACTTATGAAGTTCACAACACAGAGGCAAAGGCTAACTCTAAGACTGAGACCTAATCATAGGAATAAAGAATGCTTCCCTCCTCCACACATTACTCAAGGCCTATTTACAGCACTTCCTTTTACCCAGGAAATCACATCTGGCTGTCAAGAAAAAATTACCAGGCATACTAAAAGAAAAAAAACAAAACCAAAAAGAAAATCCCACAGTTTGAAGGGACAGAGCAAGCGTAAGAACCAGACTCAGATATGGAAGACATGGTGGAATAATCAGACCAATAATTTAAAATGATAATTAATATGCTAAGGGCTCTAACAGATAAAGCAGACAGCATGTAAGACCAGAATGATGGAAATCTAAGAAAAAAACAATAAGAAATTGTAGAGATCAAAAACACTATAACAGAAATTAAGAATGCCTTTGATGGGCTTATTAGTAGTCTAGATACAGCTGGACAAAGAGTCTCTGATCTCAAGAATAGCACAATAGAAACCTTCAAAGATGAAAAGCAAAGAGAAAAAGGACTGGAAAAAAAAATAGAGTAGCCAAGGACTGTGGGACAACTACAAAAGATGTCAATATGCACAATGGAAATACCAGAAGCAGACAAAAAAAAAAAAAAAAGAACAGAAAAAAATATTTGAAATGACTTGTAATTTCCCCCAAATTAATGTCAGACATCAAACCACAGATCTAGAGAGCTCAGAGAACACCAAACAGGATAAAGGCCAAGAAACCTACACCTAGGCATATAATTTACTTTTCTTTTTTTTTTTTTTTTTTTTTTTGAGACAGGGTCTCGCTTTGTTGGCCAGGTTGGAATAAACGCCTGGCCTCAAGTGATCCTCCCACTTCGGCCTCCCAAGGTGCTGGGACTACAGGGTTGAGCCTCATTGCCCAGTCTGGCATATCTTGAAAGAAGCCAGAAGAAATAAACACCTTATCTATAGAGAAACAAATATAATAATTACTTCCCACTTCTCAGAAGCCATGTAAACAAGTGTGGAGTGAAATATTTTAAAGTTCTAAGAGAAAAAGCCCACCAACCTAGAATTCTGTACCTGTGAACTTACTCTTCAAAAGTCAAGGAGAAATAAAGACTTTCTCAGACAAACAAAAATTGAGATATTTTGTTGCCAGTAGATCTGCTTTGCAAGAAATGTTAAAAGAAGTTCTTTAGAGAGAAGAAAAAATAACAGGTTAGAAAGTAAAATCTATGTAAAGAAAGGAAGAGCACCAAAGGAGGAATAAATGAAGATAAAATTAACATTTTTCTTTTTCTTTTTGAGGCTGAGTTTCGCTCTTGTTGCCCAGGCTGGAGTGCAATAGTGCCAACTCGGCTCACTGCAACCTCAGCCTCCTGGGTTCAAGCGATTCTCCTGCCTCAGCCTCCCAAGTAGCTGGGATTGCAGGCATGTGCCACCACACCTGGCTAATTTTGTATTTTTAGTAGAGATGGGGTTTCTCCGTGTTGGTCAGGCTGGTCTCAAACTCCCAACCTCAGGTGATCCGCCTGCCTCGGTCTCCCAAAGTGCTGAGATAACAGGCATAAGCCACCACGCCCGGCCTTTTTTTCTTATTCTTAACTGATCCAATAGATAACAGTTTGTGTAAAGTAATAATTGCAACACTGTATAAATTATGTATGGTTATCCGTATATATAATTGTCCTATGAACAACACAGATTTGAACTGCGTGGATCCACTTATACACAAATTTTTTCAGTAAATATAGTCAGCCCTCAGTGTCAGTGGGTTCCATATTTGCAACAAAATGCAAATTGAAAATACAGTATTTGCAGGATAGAAAACTCACATATAAGGCCTGCCAACTTTTCATATCTGTGGGTTCTGCAAGGGGTCCTGGAACCAATCCCTGCAGATACTGAGGGGTGACTATAAATGTTTTTGTATGCTTATATATAAGTAAAAAGAATGGCAGCAATGATATAAGAGACTAGAGAGAGAAAACAGAATTATTGTGTTATTAAAACGTACTTCCACTACCTGTAAAGTGGCATGGTGTTATTTGAAAGTGGGCTTGGATTAGTTGTAGACTGCAAACTCTGGGGTAACTAAAAAACTAAAATTTTAAAAAAAAATTTAACAATTAACTGAGAAGCTAAGAAAAGAAAGAAAGTGGAATCATATAAAATGCTCAATTAAGCCAAGTGTGGTGGCTCATGCCTGTAATCCCAACACTTTGGGAAGCCGAGGCAAGAAGATTGCTTGAATACAGGAGTTCAAGATCAGCTAGGCAATATACAGAGATAACCTCTCTATGAAAAAATAGCGAGATGTGGTCGTGCATGCCTGCGGTCCCAGCTACAAAGGAGGCTGAGGTGGGAGGATTTGTTGAGCCCAAGAGGTTGAGGCTGCAGTGAACTGTGATTGTGCCACTGTATTCCAACCTGGGTGACACAGCAAGACTCTGTCTCACACACACACACAAAAAGAAAAACCAAAAAACAAAAGCAAACTAAAAACCACAAAAAGCAGAAGGGTGGAAGACAAAAATAGATATAAAGAACAAGGACCACAATTAGAAAATAGTAACAGGCTAGGCACGGTGGCTCATGCCTGCAATCCCAGCACTTTGGGAGGTCAAGACAAGAGGATCACTTGAGTCTAGGAGTTCAAGATCAACTTGGGCAACATAGTGAGATCCTGTCTCTACAAAAAAAATATTAAAAAATTAGCCAAGCATGGTGGTACATGCCTGTATTCCCAGCACCTCAGGAGGCTGATACAGGATGATCACTTGAGCCCAGAAAGTCGAGGCTGCAGTGAGCCACAATTGCGCTACTGCGCTCCAGCCTAAATGACAGAGTGAGACCCTGACTCAGGAAAAAAAAAAAAAAAAGAAAATAGTAACACATGAAGTAGACATTAATCCAATGATATCAATGATCACTTTGAACATAAAGGTTCTAAATGCAGCAACTAGCGATTGTCAGAGTGATTCAAAAAACAAGACCCAACTTTATATTGTCTACAAGAAACTCACTTTAAATATACAGGCTGGGTGCAGTGGCTCACACCTGTAATCCCAGCACTTTGGGAGGCTGAGGCAGGTAGACTGTTTGAGGTCAGGAGCTTGAGACCAGCCTGGCCAACATGGTGAAGCCCTGTCTCCAATAAAAATACAAAACAATTAGTCAGGTATGGTGGTGTACACCCGTAGTCCCAGCTACTCAGGAAGCTGAGATGGGAGAATTGCCTGAACCCTGGAGGAAGAGGTTACAGTGAGCCAAGACTGTGCTACTGTCCTCCATCCTGGGTGACATAGTGAGACTCTGTTTCAAAAAATAAATAAATAAATATACAGACATAAGTAATGCAGATTCATTGTAAAAAAAAAAAAAAAAAAAGAAAATACAAAGACATAAACAAGGAACAAGATTACACATAAGTCCACCAAAGATATGTATTTTTACATTTTGTTGTTTTTCTACTTTATTTGTATTTATTTTTAAGAAACTGGATCATATACTGGATACATTCTTCTGCAAACTGCTTTTTAAATATAATGAATATAGTTTTATATCAAAAAATGCCATACCATAATAAAATTTAGAATGGCAATATTCTATTTTATGGACATAATTTAACTAATCCCGTATTTCTGGATATTTAGGTTGTTTTCAATTTTTCATAAGAGATACCTAGATGAAAAATTCTTAGTCTTTACATTGATCCTAAATTACTTCATTAACATAAATTTCTTTTGGTGAAATAAATGGATCCAAAACATGTATACTTTAAAAACTTTTTTTATATGACTACCATTTGTCCCCTAGAAAAGCTGTCCTCAATCTTTCTGACACCAGGGACCAGTTTCAAGGAGACAATTTTTCCAGGACCAGGGCTAGGGTGGGGGGCGGGGGATGGTTTCAGGATGAAACTGTTCCACCTCTGATCATCAGGCATTAGATTCTCATAAGGAGCATGCAACCTAGATCCCTTGTATGCACAGCTCACCATAGGGTTCACACTCCTATGAGAATCTAATGCCACCACTGATTTGACAGGAGGCAGAGCTCAGGAGTTAAAGCTTGCTTGCCCACCACTCACCTACTGGTGTGCAGCCTGGTTCTTAACAGGTCACGGACCTGTTGTTCTTTACCCACTGATTTAATAAATATTCACTTCTATTCTCTTTTAGTTTCGATTATTTGATTTTCTTCAATGAACTTTCTCATCCACTTGTAATTCCTTTTGTAGTGAGGTGAGGAGCTAATTTTTTCCCAAATAGTCCCAGTATCATTTACTGAACAATCTTTTCCTTCCATCATGAATTGAGAAGTGTAGGAATCTTTTATACAATCTTTCTAGCTTGTAATTTGTCAAGGTTTTTTTTCTCTGCTTCCATGATCAAGCTCAAACTCTTTAATACAGCAAAGCTCTTTGCAGTATTGCCTCTGATGACTCCACATGAGGAAAATCAACTGTCCCTCCCCCAAATGCATCCCATGCTCTGATAAAATTGTGCCGAATTATTTTTTCTGTGGTGACACATCTTTACGTTTTTGAGGCATAGAAGATCTTCCTAAATAAGGCACAAAACCAGAAGAAATAACAATAGAAGCTACTTTTTATAGAGCACTTACTAGTTGCCAGGCAGTAGTCTAAGTGCTTTACTGTAATATCTCATTTGTTCCTCAAAACAATCCTAGGAAGTAGATACTATTACTACTCCCATTTTAAAGATAGAAAACTGGGCACAAAGCTATTACAAACCTTGCCTAAGGTTACATTGCTAGTGAGCGGAGGAACTGAAATCTTAACACAGGCAATCTGGCTCTACAACTTGTACATTTATCCACTACACTGTACCACATAAAAGACACAAATTTGAACGTATAAATACTAAAAGCTTGCTGTGTGATGAAAGGCACTATTTGCAATGCTAAAAAAATGACAGGGTGAAAATATCTGCAAGATATATAACAAGCAATGTACAGAACACATAAGGATCTACAAATTAGTACAAAAAATGCAGTTATTTCAATTGAAAGTTGGCAATGGCTATGCATGAACAATTCACAGAAAAACATACATGGCTAATAAACATATAACAAGATGCTCAACATCACTAATTATCAGGGAAATAAAATTATAATGATGAGATATAATGATATAATTACTAGATAGCATTTTCACCCATCAAAATGACAAAAATTAAGAAATGTAATAGCTAGCATCGCTGAGGGTGTGAAAAACAGGCATTTCAATCACTGTTGGTGGGAATATAAACAGTTATAGCCTGTTACGGGGATATTCTTTCAGCAATAAAACTATCAAAATAAAATAACTGTCCCTTTTGACTGAACAGTTCCATTCTGGGAATCTATCATGCACATGTGCATATATATTTTTTTTTTTTCTTGAGACAGGGTCTCACTCTGTGCCCAATGCAGTGCAATTCATAACACTATCAAGTAAACTATAAACAATCTTAACATCCACCTGCAGAAGAATAGTTAAATCATTATGGTACATACATCTGTACTGTAATGTGGTACTTACTGTGCAGCAATTGTACACTGTGAAGGAAGAAAAGCAAGTCACAAAACAACATGTTAAGTATGATCTCTATAGCCAGGTGCAGTGGCTCACGACTGTAATCTCAGCACTTTGGGAGGCCAAGGCAGGTGGATCACCTGAGGTCAGGAGTTCGAGACCAGCCTGGCCAACATGGCGAAACCCTGTCTCTACTAAAAATACAAAAATTAGTTGGGAGTGGTGGCACACACCTGTAATCCCAGCTACTGGGAAGGTTGAGGCAGGACAATTTCTTGAACCTGGGAGGCCAAGGTTGCAGTGAGCCAAGATTGAGCCACTGCACTCCAGCCTGGGCAACAGAGGAAGACTCTATCTCAAAAAAAAAAAAGAAAGAAAGGAAGGAAGAAAGGAAGAAAAAAGTACGATCTCATTTAAGAACAAAACAGAAACCTAACAACCTTTAAATACACGTATGTATGTGTAATATCATTTTAAAATGTCTAGGACTGTGTGGGTGAGGGAGAACTTTCATTCTGGGAGTTTAAAATGTCTAGGACTGCGTGGGTGAGGGAGAATATTTTTTATTGTTTATATCTTTTATAATAATCATCTATTCATACTAAACATCATTTATTCTTATTTAAAACTTGTGTAACTTTTCTCAAAACTATGTGTGTACGGGTAAGGGGAACAACAGACATTAAGGTCAGAGGGAGAAAAATAAGCTAAGACAAGATTTCTCAACAGTGGCACTACTGGTATTTTGGACTAAATTCCTCTTTGTTGTGAGAAGCTTTACTATGCATCACAGAGTGTTTAGCTGCATCTCTGGCCTCTACCCACTAGATGCCAGTAGCACACCCTGCCCCTCCCCCAGCAAGACATGACTCTCAAAAACATCTCCAGACATTGGCAAATGTTACCTGGGGGAAAAAAATGTTCCACACTCCACCCACCACTACATTCATTGAGAACCATGGGTTAAGGTATCAAATATTCTAAAAAGTTCCTCAGCCAGAGTTAGAATTCACTGCACCTGATCCTATATGATATCAGTTATTAGTTCTGTTTTCTTGTTTGCCTCCTCAGGCTGTTAGCCTTTTCTAGGAAGGTGTTCAGAATGGTTAAATAGTTATCTCTTGGGCTGTGTTCCTCAGAGTATAGCCTGTGACCACCTGCATCAGCAGCACCTGGGATATTTGTTAAAAGGCAGAGTTCTACATTTCACTTTCAATTTAACAAATTCTCAAGATGAGTTCAATGCACACTAAAGTTTGGGAATTATATCTGAGTTTAGTACAATTCTCAGCACATGGCAGATGCTTAATAAATTGGTGAATGAATGTACAAATTTTATTCTATAAAGATAATGAGTGAAATTGGTCTCTAGTTAAGAAATATACAACTAACCAATTTGCTTGTGAAATTTAAACATGAACTCTATGAAACAGAAATGGCTATAAATAACAAAATTTGGTTTAATTATGCTACTTAATTACAGACATGTAAGCATGATTTTAAGTATTTGTAATAAATTTACTAAGAGTTGTATAAAAAAATTAAAAGACAGATCTAGCTCTTGAATTCTCTCATGAAAAGTATCAATAAATTGAACTGAATGCACGTATTTTTAAATGAGTTGATCAAAAGCATTTTGAAAAAAATTTAAACATATAACCGCCTGAAAGAAGGTATGTATTACATTATTCCCACCATTTCAAGTGTTTAGCAACAGTCCTGTCATGATGTCTATAATATACTTATAACACTTCAGTATAGATGGTGTGATCGATATAAATGTATCAGTTAGTTAAACTTCAAACTCCAGGGGCAGTCAGTTGTCCTAATTGAGGAGCCATGTTAAGGGAGCACTGTATCAGACAGCTATACTCCAGAAGCAACGACCACAAGCACTTCTTTTATCCATATCGTGATCAACACTTGAGACATCGGTAATTTGCATAGTGAATACCAGAAGTGAGGTTTATTGGTAAAATGAATAGCTTAGTGGTTAACAAGATGAATGTTAGAAATGGGCTTTCACTGGTAAAATTAAAATACATTATCAAAAAATTGTGAATTAGATAAAATATTTTATAGTTATTCTCCACCTTTGAAAAAACAGGATATAAAAATCCAGCAAGGTCTGTAAGTTTTCTCTCAGAGATGGTGCCCAGTGTTGATTCCTTAACAGTCCTGTAACTAACTAGTCATTGGTTTGGAAGCATTTCTTGTTGTCCAGTGTTGACTAAAAGGATAACTGAAAGTGACCTTGTGAATGCTGTGGATCTCATCTAGTTCAGGTGATGGTTGGTATGCCTAAAATGAAAGCGAGCTCAAAGCTTCTTTCACAGACATTAAAGAACAGGTTGTAATACACTGTTTTGTGTCTTCATACTAACAACTGTTTGAAAAACATCTGTGTGTGGCAGGATATGGTCATTTCTTTACAATCTGTTAGTAAGGTTGCAGAGAAACACCTTCAAATGCTTCATTGACCACCTCTCTTGCCAAAAACAAAACAGAATAAAAACCCTAAGATCTGTAAATGACCAGCTTGTTTTAGGTTGCTTCACAACAACTATATCCATTATTTTTTTCCCCCAGTGATACAGTTTATATAGTCTCCAGACAATTGCCAACTATAAAACACAATCCAATGATCTTTATAATTATTTAACCAGCATTTCTTAGGATAGAGTCCTGGAATTTTTTATCCTAGGCAACTAAAAACCACTGCCCTCTCACCACTAAAAAAGAAAACAAAAAACCTTTCTGATATTAACATTCTTTAAAGAGTCACTATAGATTTGGTGACTAAAGATTTTGTTACAAGTAACATTAAAGAAAGAAAGAAAAGCTGGGTTATCTACTGCCAGAGACACTGTCTCATATTAAACCATGAGGTAGATGAGATTTTTTTCAAGGACACCCCTATACATGAGGACCATTTAGGGTTAACACATCACATTTACGGCTTCAAAATTCAAGCATCATCACTGCCATCACTACAAAAAAGGACAAGGGACATTCAGTTTGTGAAAAGAGGCGGAGATGAAAGACCCAATTATAGGCTGGGCATGACTGGCAAAAAAAACTGTTGAATACTTGAATTTTTTTAAGTTCCAGACAGCACGTTTTCACCCTTAGGTGACGAAACAGTACCTTTGCTTTCTACCACGTGAGTACTTTTAATGTGGTCAATATAATGCTTGAATTTGAATGTGACAGTCTCTAAAGGAGACATGGTGGCCACATGGAACATTTCATCTCCTCCTCCAGGTAGATATTCTAGCAGCTCATAAGGCCAACTCCAAAACTACCTGAAGAATATAGATAAAACACCATTGTTAGAGTACATGCTTTTTTTCTTGAACTTTCATATTCTAGTGACATAGAACAGTTTTCACAGATATTTACTTGCTTTTGAACCAAGTGGATTAGGTTGTTTTTTAAAGAGTTGTTTTCCCCCTACAGGTAATTCAAAGGTGAGGGTAAGAAGGTATTCAGGTCCTCATACTAATGCCCCAACTTCATAGTTTCCAGTATAATTATATACTTAAATATCTGGGTAGCATTGAGCTTGCTTCAGGGCAATTTGTAGGATCTTCTTTCTTTAGATTAAAAAAATCATATAGATAATTACCATAGTGTTCTGTGATGTCTTAGGCACAGCATTGCCTAAGAGCAGGAAGGTAGGCAGGTGATTTTTAAAGTACTTTTCAGCTCCAGGGTGATAAAAATATTTTAAACTTTCTGAAGTTTAAAAGTCATAATTAACTATTACAATTTAAAACTGAACAGTCATATATAGTTACAGTATAATTCTCTATAATACAGTGTGCAAAAAAGAGGTAACATAAAGACCAATTAATATTTTCAGATAAAAATCAGCAAATACTGTTAAAATGCAAGATTCAACATTTCAAATTACTAATATTTCATATAGGTAATGTACCTGGTTACAGGGAACCTTTTCAACACATAATTATGAATAACATGGTTTGTATGGAACATCTACTACACGGCTCCCTATAAAACTTGTATAAACTACCAACTCTAATCATACATCTTTCCTTTAGAGCATTTAATATGAAAGCTTGAAAACTATGTCTCACATATAGAAAAGACTAGAGACACCATGTGACATTTCCTATAGCATGAATTTCTTTTTCTTTTTGTTATTATTATTATTTTTTGAGACGGAGTCTTGCTCTGTTGCCCAGGCTGGAGTAGAATGACGCAATCTCGGCTCATTGCAAGCTCCACCTCCCGGTTCACACCATTCTCCTGCCTCAGTCTCCTAAGTAGCTGGGACTACAGGCACCTGTCATCACGCCCAGCTAATTTTTTGTATTTTTAGTAGAGATGGGGTTTCAATGTGTTAGCCAGGACAGTCTCGATCTCCGGACCTTGTGATCCACCGCGCCCGGCCTTCCTACAGCATGAATTTCTGTAACTCTAGCTACTGCTTAAGTCAGATAAAAAAAATAATACAACTAACTACAATGACAATTTACCATGTGTCTGGCGCTGTTCTAAGCACATGTTAATCCACAAAAGTTCTATGAAATAGGTGCATTATTATCTTCATTTTATTGATACATAAATTGAGGTAAAAGCCAAGTTCATCGACTTTCTCAGAATTACACAGGTAGGAAATGTCCAGAGCCTACACTGTTAAACCACTACAACTAGTATACTAATCTCTAAAGAGGCAGACAACTGACTGCATCTAACAGTCTACAGAGAAAGAGAATCGAGATTTCTACAGATACTTCTTTCTCCCCCTCTTTTTTTTTTTTTTTTTGTGACGGAGTCTCACTCTGTCACCCAGGATGGAGTGCTGTGGCGTAACACCGGCTCACTGCAACCTCTGCCCCCTGGGTTCAAGCAATTCTTGTGCTTCAGCCTCCCAAGTAGCTGCAATTTAAGGCATGTGCCACCACTCTCAGTTAATGTTTGTATTTTTAGTAGAGACGGGTTTCACCACAATTGCCAGGTTAGTCTCAAACTCCTCACTGTAAGAGTGATCCGCCTGCCTCAACCTCCCAAAGTGCTGGGATTACAGGTGTGAGCCAGCATACTTGGCCTTTATTTTTCTGTGAAACAAAAATTATCTTTCAATTCTACTTACATCTCCTTCCCTATTTCCATATATTCCAGATATGCCTTATTTTAAAAAATGATCTATTTTCACACCATTTGATCTTACAGCACTTAGAAAGTTAATGGCCATTTTTATCATTTGTTTAGTTACCTAGTTTGAGACTCTTGTTTATTTGATCTGCACTGATACTTTGTTAAATAGTTAAGGCTGGTACTATTACCCCTGTTTACAGATGAAGAAGGAAACTTAGACCCAAAAAGTTTAAATATGCTGTAAGTTTATCAAGGCATAGATAGCTATAGGAATTCAAATCCTATCAACAGTTCCACTACTGTTTTCATGTACAGTTTTGTGTTTTTGTTTTGTTTTGTTTTTGTTTTTTGCTTTGTTTTGTTTTTTAAAAAGATAGATGCAGGCCCAAAAGAGCTCATGCCTGGGTATCCTCTATCCACAATTAACAGGCAAAAGAGGTTTGCCTGTTAAGTAAAAAAGGTTGTGTTGAAGTGTACAATGAACTTGGTTCTTCACATACTATAGCAGTACACTTGACTAGTGAATTTTTATTTATTCATTAACACAATAGCAAAGAGAAGTACACTAATAGGTAGTATCTTTGAGAACTAAAGCCTTAAATAGACTTTTACTTGGAGAACATTATCTAGCAAGGGTTATTTCAGGTTAACTATTGATAAAAATTTCAATTCAGTTCCTTTTGCTTTTCTGCAATTATTATTACTCTATGGGAGTAGCTTTCTGCCAAACAACTGGTGCCCGTGGGGCTGGGATGTGTCTAGTGTGGCGTCCAGTACGCTGTTGGTGCTCAAATTATAATACAAGCAACAACAACTACCACCAGGTTGCTGCACGCAAAGTAATCTGACACAAAAGCCATGCATAGCGAAGAGTCAGAACTGTAAGCAGTATTTGAACACTTTTTAAAAAAACAAACAGAAATTTGTATTTGATGTCTACATGTTCATATTTTACCAGTCAGGATATGTTCATAGGATAGGACAAAAAAGAAATAATTTAGTAAGGTTTTCCCAAATGCTTGTCTCTTTTTAACAATAGAATAGGATCCTTTCATAGGGCTCCAAAGTTTCACGGGAGCTAGGGAAGATAAAACCACCGTGTTTTTATTCATTAGGCTTTTAAACAGTGTATATGTGTGTGTGTTTCCAGAGAGGGGGCCTATGGAGGAGAAAGAACTTGGGAGACAAAGAAAAAGATCTGCCTCTGTTTGGTCTTAGAAATTAAAAAAAAAAAAAAAAAGTTAGAAGTCATGGAAAGAGGTGTTTAAGATAAAATTTAAACTTCATTAAACCATTAACGAACAACACACAATCCACAGGCTTTACTTACAGGGTTTTTGAGAGGATCCAGTACCATTAAATACATGGTAGTGTTTTGTAAATGGTATATGCTATAGAAGTCAAAGTATTAAGCTACATTGGAACTTTGAATAAACCAGGATGCATTCATGATTAAAATTTTACATTTAAAAATCCTAACAATAAAAATTACATTTTATGTGGGGAAAGAATTAAGACACAGTAAAAAATTTTACAGTGTATTTCTTGCATTCTTAAAAAGTATCCATGTATATGGTTAAATGAAAAAAGCAAGCTACAAAATATTACTAGTCAGCTCTTATTGTGTATTAAAAGGTGACCGATTAGATGATAACCTAGTCATCTTGATCCACAATCTAATGCCCCTATTTTGAAGGCAGAAATTCCAACTTAACTATAGACGTGCAATCAATTTTGTGAGTAACATAAATTAACAAAGGTAATTCATAAAATGCTGAAAAGGAAGATTTAGGCAGGGTCAAACAGTTTTATGCATATTTCTAGGCAGAGTCCCAAACAAGCTGTTTAAAAAGGACTAAAGTCAGTACAGGAATCTCTAGAAGTAACTGATGTATTCTAGTAAAAGTAAAGTCCTAAAATTAAATGCCAAGCTCCATTTTTATCCTGATTATCATTTTAAATTGGAATTATCTCCTAGGAAAAGGTGGTGGGTAAGGACAAATTACTCTGAAGAGGTTTATTGGGAAAAGAATAGAAAGGACCAGCTGAACCAAGCAGAGGGGGCAGAAGGGCAGAAAACTCTGACATTACAAAATTTATTATTTCTCTTCATATTAAAGAGTTCTTTGAGAACAGTGTTACAATCTTAGTGCATAAAATCAAGTCCAATTTATACCATGATTGCCTTTTCAGTTTTTTAAAGTCAAAATTTTTTCTTCAGACTTATCTATCAAGGAAGGGCATGAAATTCAGGAACACTGATCCACAGGGGGAAAATTAAAACAAAACAAAATACAATTCCTTTGGGCTATACACGTTTTTTAAAATGCATTTTGTATATTTTTAAAAGGAAAAATATACAAATTCCCTAAACTTAATCTATGATTTATTTAAATTTAATACAAAAAGAGGCAAATATTATTAGCAAGGGAAAAAATGGAAAGGAATCAGAGAGCAAGCATAGACAGTGAAGAGAGTGGGAGTAAAGCCAGTTTTAGAGGTAGTGGGAACAGTGGTGGGTACAGTGGAACTATACTGTACTGATGCCTTGAGAACCTTATGGAGAAAGGAGTTGGACTGAGGGAATCAGCAGAGAATACCTATTTAAATGTCTGAAATGTTCCCAGCCACCCATGTACAATCTGAATAGGAGATTCAATAAATGTTGTCTAAAGTTGATAAATCACGAAATAATTATGAAATATAGTACAATCATATTATTGATATATATAAAACTAGAACCATGGATGAAACCACCGAAGAACTAGAATCTGAAGTAATTAAGAGACTACTACAATTGAGTAGGAGGGAGGGAGGAAGGAAGAGGCAGGAGAATGTTAATTTTCCTTACGGGTTCTTCCATACTGTTGGATTTGTTACCATGTGCCTGTATTGATTTTTTTTAAATAACTTTTATGCTCATAAATTAAAAGAGGCTTGCCCTGTGCTAAAAGTTCCCTTTTTTTTTTTTTTTTGCTAATTCCATCAAAAGGTTCATGTCAAAACCAGATTTGATTTTTTTTTTCTGTGTATACACACATTAGTTACGAATGATTAACAAAGCATTCATTCTTCTATTTGGTTTGGCTGAAAACCGACTTGTGTTAGTGTTAAGGAAATATTTCACTTTATATGGAGAAGATATGAAGTGTTGCTTATTTAAATACACATGTGGTAAAAGAAAGGGTTTATACATGTTTTAGGCTCACAAACAATAAAAACATTTAAGTAGTCTGAAGTGTAGAGTTTTTCCACCTTTTTAGAAACTAGAAAAATGCTGTATACCTTTTCTCTCTTTATCTAAAAATAGGCTTTGTGACTTATCTGTTTAGTATTTTAATTTCAATAAGATGATAAAAAGTTTATTTAAAGAAGATTCAATACTAAATATGGCATAAGCAAACATGGTTATTTTATCTAATTTTTAAATGTAGAGACTTTTTTTAAAAAACATAAATTTTGAGCAATCAGAATAAAAAGTTATACTGCAAAAGGAGTTCCTCAAATTTAGGGTATGTGAAACTAAGTACCCAAACTTAATCTGACACATAGTCACTTAAAGTGTTTTTACTTTTCACATGTACAATGATTGAAAACAATATTCAGTTTGAAGAAAGGTTTACTTAATATATGAACATATAGGAAGAGTCAGTGAGAAATGTAAACAGTTGTCTATCCTGTCTTTTCATAATTGTTATAAAAATCACTTTTCTAAATAAAACTATTTATCAAGCTACCAAGAAATACTAGTTGTAGCAATTTTGTTTCTCACAACACCTATTAGATTTAAGAATGCAGGAAGTCAAAACCAGTAACATAATTTAACCATATTGTGACTGACTTTTGAGTAGATTTTTGTTAATTGTGTCCACCAACACAGGATGGAGTGAAGAAAAATAAAGATTTATAGGGGAAAATGCTGTGGATTATTTAGAAACCAGCCACCAAAGAGAAGAGAAGAAAAGGCTGGATTTGAAGTCAGTTCTTAGCTCTCTGTTTTATTCCTAAATTGCTAAGACAACAACTTACAAAGAAAGAGATGGAAATTAGGAGAGCAAAGATGAGAAATACTGGCCACATATGATCTGGACATGCTAGGACTTGTGTACAAACTTACAGCAAACAAGACTTCAAATGCAGGCCTTAACTGCACAGATAGTTCCTCTGACATAAAAACGTATTCCTTTTCCTCTTCTTTTTCCTCCTTCTTAACACATGTTTGGCAACCATTGTTTATTTCAGTTGGAGCTAAATTATACCTCTCTTGCATTTTCCCTCATTGGAGAATAAAGACACTTAGTGTTTTCTATTTCTCTTTTCTTTATTTCGTAGATCATATGCAGCATAGAGCCATTATTTACAAAATAAGAATCACTGCCAATTTAGACTTACTCTTTTCAATATCCTGAAAGGTAATAAGACCATTCCACCAAATTAAATTAAGCAATCTCAGGTGGTTCCCTTCAATTTTATTTCATCTTTACCACACACACCCCTAGTCATCACTTTCATTTTACATGATCTACTTGTTGACATATATGCATTGAAATCTACTTCCAAACTCAACTCTGAACCTAGTCACAAAAACTGTCCTTAAATCAACATGACCATTGCAGAAGACTGGGTGAATGATGGGTTTTGTATAATAATCCAAAGCCCTATAGATTTTCACTAGTTCAAGCTGTCACTGGAGTAAATTCCAAAGTGAGAGTCACTGCAGCGGAAATGGAGGTCTCCTCATAGCTCACACCTGCAAAGCAGTTTTGTGAATGGTTGAAAAAAAGTCAATCATTGTGGAAATGTTTAGTTAATAAACACACTAATCTTTTATACTTATCCAAAACTATCAGTTCTAAAAGCACTCATATGACCTAGGCATAAGGCATCATTTAAAATAAGAAATGTGATAATATTAATGAACTTATAAACTTAGTCTACCCTAAATGCAAACAAATAGCAACCTAAAAAAATTATACAACATGTATATGTTCAAAAGAAAAATGCTAAATTAAAATCAATTTATTGATATGATGGAATTATAATTTTCCTTTTTAATATCCCAGCATTGTCATTATGTTGGCTGTGTAATAAATATCACAATTTTTAAAGATACACTAAGTGTGAATAAAAAGTAAGTCTAAAGAACAAAAAGCTATCAATTTTATTTGCATACTATTCCTGACACAGCTAATTCACAGAATCTGTTACAATAGATGTCTTCTTCAGTCATAAAACTAAGAACACTGTAGGTAAGCAGGGCTTAAATGTCTCACTCTAAGTATACTGAGAGTGAAATCAATTGGACACACACCCA
This sequence comes from Papio anubis, assembly GCF_008728515.1. Classification (NCBI taxonomy): domain Eukaryota; kingdom Metazoa; phylum Chordata; class Mammalia; order Primates; family Cercopithecidae; genus Papio; species Papio anubis. Next base: position 63,178,392 of record NC_044989.1, on the reverse strand, counting down.
TTTACTGGGGTATTTATAAACACATAGCATCTTGCTGGGTATCGTTTGAGTGTACAAAAAGACACACCCTTTCAAACCTTAAGGAGTAGCCTAAAATTAGCAGAGAGATACAAGACTATCACATGAAAAATTAAATAACTGAGTAAGGTCAAATTTTTTAAAAATCCATAAATATAGTATATAAATAAGTGATGAGTTCATTTATCAAACACTCATTGAGGGTCTACTATTTGCAAAGAATTCTTCTAAGTGCAGAAATAAATTATATAGTTAGATTTCTGCCATTCCAAAACTAAACAAAAAGACAAGATGTTTTGAAAAGGAGAATATGAACCACTAATATATCTGACTCTGGACTCACTGCCTAGGAGTTAGCCCTGCTCCTCAAGGAGCAGCTATTTAAAAAGAAGAGAAAGAAAGGCACTAATATATCTGGACTGTAGAACATTACTGGCTTAGAGGGGCATATCTCATGTTATGGTACAATCATTCTGTAGCTCACATAACCGGAAATACATGCCCTATTCTTTAAATTGGCTTAGACAGCAGCATATGTGCTACTTTAATTAACTGCAGCAACTGACATACCTTAAAAGTAGATGGAGAGATCTGAAATAATGAACTGTAAGCAGTACTCGTAAACCAATATTAATCCAAGTTTAACCTATATACAACAAAGTGTCTAATGTTGTATCTAGATGGCAAGAAGGCTGAGTACAACACAACTGTATTCAAAAATTCTGAAACACTTTATGAGCAAACTTCTAATTAATTAGCAATATGAAGAGAGCAAGCATTGCTGCTGAGTATTATTTTTTGGCCAGGACAGAAATTTATACATTAACATTAAAAATAACCCTGTTTTAAAGCAATCTCTAGATATCTAAACTACCATCATAAATATTACTAAATAACATTTGGGCAGTATTCTTGAACAAATCATATTTCTACACTTCCTTGTTTTAATAATTTGTAAATATAAAACTACATATTGTAATTATTCTATAAAGAAAACTTAAAGTGGCCATTTACAGATATTTAAAGCGTCATTAAAATTTTTGTCTTATAAAGTTTAATCAAACTTTGTTCCCTAACAAACTTGACATCATAACCTATTTTTTATTTTTGAAACTTTTAACCTCAGATATTTTTCACTCGATTACAGAATTTAAAATTTTATAATAACCATCTTTTAAAACTAAACTAAAATGTTCATATATTATTCAAAACTGTATTTTCCAAAAATATTAGCAAAGTCTATGATTAAGTGGGATTTCAGATTTTAAAATGTAGCTAGTATATGCAGCACATGATCTGAAGCAGGGAATCACATGCATTGAACTTAAATGAATAATCCAGATATGGCTGCTGGCTATTTTGGTCTTACTTTCTTTAAATACTATCAAATTATCTACCTCAGTAAAACTGATGTTTATCTTAAAAACCTTTCATTACAAATGTTTTTTTCTTTAAAAAAATTCAATATTTCTAAAACTATTTGAAGAGATATAAAAAGCAAACATTTAAAAGCATGTTATCACATGCATGTGCTACTTAAAGTTGGTATATAGAATCTCAGTCTGGGAGTGAAGAAAATGAATGAAAACGAATAGTTTACCACTCATTAGCAATATGACTTTGGGATAGTTACCAGATGATATTGTAGTTTCCTTATCTGAAAATGAGCAAGGAGAATTTTATGATTTCTAAGTTTTCTTCTAGCTCTAAATTTCTGTGGTTTAATTACTCTAATCCAGAAACCCACATCTACATTAAGAAACTAGGTTTTAATGTTATAAAGTAACATAATAGTGAGTTATAACTTAAAACAACAAAAATATTTCAACACTAATTTGAAATAGATTAACTGCCTGAAAGCAATGCTTTCAAGATAAAACACAGGAGACAATAATTGAACAGGGTTGTATTCACTTAATAATGGTATAAACACTAACATCAACAAAACAGGATATTTCACTGATGGGTACCTCTTGTGGAAATAGTCAACTTGTCCGCAAAGCCAAAATCTATAAAGTAACAAGAGAATTATACTAAAATATTTTAGACCTTACTTTTCAAATGGAGTTCTGTTGTACCCTGTATAACTTACACGTAGAAACTAAAATTATTTAGAATTAATGATTACCAAAGTTACAACATAACAAGTGTGTATAGGAATACAGCTTATTTCTTTTAATAACACATAATCCTTATATAAATTAACACTATTTTCTGTAAAGCTGTGCAGATCTCTAAATGTTTAATGTTTAAACATGCCACCAACAAGCATCTGACTAATAAAATGCAACTTCAAATAAAGGGAAACAATTTACTTCCTATTGTCATCTGATACAGGTACTGCTGGAATTCAATTTCCTTTCAAAGGTGTGCTTTTCTCAAAGAACATCCAACCACCCACACATTATTTTAAAAACAAAACAAAACAAACAACAAAAAACCTTTGTGTTAGAAATTGTCCCAGAACTGTATTTTGACATTTTTAGCAACCTGACAAACCACTCTGTTTGCTTTCTTCCGCCAATACAAATCAAGCCAAGGAGTAGTTTCTTCATTTATTTCATTCAATGTCACAAGACTACATTATGTCAGGGTAAAGGTCAATCACCAAGAAGGCACGCTGCTGCTACAGTGGAAATATAAATATTCACCTGGGCCTTATTTCAAACACTGGCTCACTGAAACTAATAAGGCCTATAAAACTAGGAGGATGTGGGAAAACAATGTGTAAGAAACATTTTTCTCACCAAATTATATTCACTGACATCATAAAGCAAACTAAAGGTGGTACTTTGAAAACAAGTAAGTTTTAGGTAATTGGCATCAGAAAGGGGTTTTTCCTAGTTCTTTTAACAATCTCATGTTTTTTAAAATTTGCAGGAGTGCTACCCTGCAGGCATCTGTGACAGCATCACGAGGTTTCATATTTAGTGTGGGTGGTTGGATAAAATTGGACATTGACCAGTTTTGTGTGTGCTGAAAGGCACCAGGCTGGAACACTGTATTCAGCACTGGGTATGAGACTGCCAGTGCAGTGGGTTGGAAGATGTATGCATTGGCACTCAGTGTGGAACCAGGAGGCTTACTTAAAAGGTTACTGCAATCTTGACTTTGGCAGCTGTCGTCTTTAAGTGATCATGAAGAGTTAAGAGTGAAATCCAGAGTCAGATGTCTGAAGATCAGAAGTTGTGCATGTTTGAGGCACTAACCGTCCTTTATAACACTGTGTCCTCAGAAACAGAAAGCAGGGAGTAGGCCTTTTGGTGGGTGGGTGGGTGGGAGAGGTGTTACATAGTTAAGAAAGTCATATTTTTAAAACACTCAGCTAAACTTAACTCTATCAACTTTCAAGGTGGCATTTAAATTAAAACGTCAGCAGATGTAATTACGTAAATAGATGAAAGAACTTTGTAATACTTTACCAAGTTAGGAACTCCAAGGTCTTTTTCTACTACATATACATATGTTTTTGTCTTTCCAATGTACATTCTGAACCCTTTGCCTCCAAAAGCAATTTGAAATGGCTATGCAGTCTCATAGAGCACTCTTCCTAATGGCAACAGCCAAAAGACTACTCCATTCTCTCTATTCTTGACGACTGGATATTATAAAGAGCCAGCAATATCTCAAACATTCACAACTTCTAGTCTCCATAGGTGTGACTCTGGATCTAAGGTTTAACTCTTCCTGATCACTAAAAGAAGAGAGCTGCCAAAGACAAGACATTTTCACAGGACATATGCTTTTCACAGTGACTCCTCTCACGTTCCCTACCACCAGTAAATCAAATATTTTTCCCACCAGAGCTAAAATATGGTAACACAGAAATTCATGCACAGATGTTTCACAGATCTGTGCTACAGCATCTGATACATCTAATAGGGTCACAGCGTGCCTTCAACATCTGCAATTAGTAATGAAGGTACTGGAACGGTATGATCTATTAGGTGTAAATTAAATATAGGTTTCTGTTAAAGATCAAGTCTTTTGGTAAACCCTCAGAAACAGGTACGAAGAATATAAAAACAAAATTAAGTAAAATAATTTCTTAGTAATAACAGAAAATAATTGCTTTTCTTAAGTGAAAGGAGGCAAAAAAGCCTCTTATAAATTAGTATGATAAAGTTCAAAGGAAAAATATACAGTTAAACTGGAATTTCAAGCTTCTAGATTACAGAAACAGGGTTATTTTAAGTGTCCTAATTTTCTAGAAAATAACAACAGGGTTTTTTTGTACATAGGAAAAGTCCATAACATGATTATTACTCTGGGTGACAGATTAATAGACATATGCAATACCCACCCCTCCACCTATACTATCAAAGTTTAGTTTTTTTAATTGGAAGAATCTAGTTTTAAGGGAGAAAATATCACAACACATACTAATTATGACTGCACCCCCTAATGGGCAGAAGTTGGGTCATTTAAATAAGAGAAAACATAGAAATATTTTATATTGGAATAGGAAAGGCCATATAAACCTTTAAATATACACTATTTCATCGGCTAACATATTTTTAAGCAGTGTGAGAAAAATATTACAGAATTATTCTATAATTATAGAAACACCATTTGCCTATGAAAGAAAACAATTCTAAGCCACTTAATTTAAAAGAGGCATTCTTTAAAAATCCCTTTTCCTGGCATTAAAAATAAACTGTCACTAAAAAGCAGAAAAAATTCTCCCAAAGCCTTCTATCTAAAACACAATTCATATTTTGATGTAAAGAAACCATCCTACTTCATTCCCCCAAATCACAACCTTAAAGAGTTGCTACTTAAATATTAGCCAGTGCTCTGTGAACCATTTTATATTAAAATTGGATAGTTCTAAACATCACAAATATAAAAAGTATTGTTTGACACAGTGCCATTTTGATGATAAATTGCAATCTATAGCTCAAATAATTCTACCCAGGGATTAACATTTCAGAGGCTGAGCCAGAGATTATGTGTGTGGATCTTGAATTTCATCATCTCCCTTTGGCACAATAGCTTATTCTTCCTTTTTTCATCTATTCTCTCATGAAGGGTCAGGAAAGCTTAGCCTTGCTGTTGCATTCATTTCATCTCTACATTAACCAGATACCTTGCAGTCTTTAGTTCTTATGTGTTATTCCATTACAACTACTATGCTGCACTGTGCTATGGTTAATGAGGTTTGTACCAAATCAAAGGGTGCCATCAAGTGGTTATAATACTCTAAACAGCATTACACTAAATGACTATTGCAGATAGGCTTTCTTCAATATAGACAAACTTGCCACGCCTCTATGAAAGAATACATTAATGGAGCGAGGGGGTTGAGGGGGCAGCAGTGCAATGTGGGGTGGTGCAGGAGGGACAACAGGAGTATCAATATTAATTGTTGTTTTGTATTTTCTATCCTCAGGGATTTCTTTTTCTGCATATTATATTTATAAAATATAACTTTAGAACCATTGTTAAAATTAATATTTATGTCAGCAGATTATCAAATGATATTTATTAGGTATAATTCAAGCATGGCAGCAGAACTGGGAAGTAAAATTTATCAGTCAAAAATCATGACTATACTGATAGGAGCTTATTTCTGAAAATAAGCAATAATAGTGCACATACTTAAAGAAAGACAGTGTCTTGTCAGATTCATTTCCTATTGCTAATGAAAACTTGCAAGGCTATGAAATAGAGCCAGTAATATTTGTTTTATTTCATACAGCCATGCCTAAGGTCTAACAAGAAACATAGCAGTTAAAGTGAGAACGCATTTTCAGTTATTTAAAACTTTCAACAGTCTACTCAACAGGCTACAGGGGTCATTTAGAGTTTTGAAGATAGGAATCAAGAACTGCTCTTAGAAAACACACAAGATAACATGCAATTCAAAATTGCTCTCTGCAGAGCTGGCCAAACTGCTGCTGCCTGCAACTATCCTGTACCAGGGAAACCTAACATATAGGCTTAAAGCATCCTCATAACTATATACTTAATTCTGCTGCAGAGAAGGCAAATTATCCAAGTTCAGAAATTAAACAAGATGTGAAAAATTAAATCATAAAAGCTAACTTAATCTTTAGAAGATTTAAGGTGCAGTACCAACACAGTAGCAAACTCCAGGCAAAACTAAAAATCTATATGATCACACTGATATATTTTCTACATAGCTATTGCAGATGGCCTACAAAAACATTTCTCATCCCACATTTTCTTCTAGAGACTTACCACTTCCCCATCAAGAGGTAGAGTCTAATTCCCCTTCCCCTTGAACCTGGGCAGGTTTGTGGTTGGCTTATAGGTAACACAAAATGAAGAAGTAACACTATGTGGCAAGGCTAGGTCAAAAAGGTGATGCAACTTACACTGGAAGAGCTAGAATCATCACGCTGGAAGTCTTCAGCTGCCATGATAGTAGTCCAACTACCTTGAAAAAAATCCACACTAACCCACTCAAAGAGATGAAATGGAGAGGCCCTGATACCACATGAAATGACAGAGTCCATCTCATGGGCTCCAGTCCTTCCTCCCCTCATGTTCTACCCCAACTACCTCAGACTACAACTGCATAAGAGACTTCAAAGCCAGAACTGCCCAGCCAAGCCCTAATATGACTATAATCTGATCTATTTAACTGAATCACAAGTGGCAGAAAATTATCAAGTTCCAGAGGATAGTAAGCAGACTTCAATCTGCACTGCTGCACTGCTTATAACAATATTTAGTTGGTTACATATGGGAATGCAATAGACAACTAATGCTCATGAAGCTGGAAATACAAAATGGAACAAGAAGCAGAAAGGTCAGAAAAATGAGATCACTACCTCTGATGGATGAGAAGAGGATGATGTGGTTTAGAGAGAAAAAAATAAGTTTCTTAAGTTTCATTTTGGGCAAGGAGTTATATGTCCTGGAAAAGACTGGAATGGTATTACAGTAGTTTACAGCATAAGCAGAAAGTTTAAAAATATTTGAGGTCAGTCCACATATACTAGAACCCAATGTAAGAAAAAGTAGGTTATATAAGAAAGGTGAAGGAGAAGACAGAACCTTAAAACATATATTTTAATAAAAAAAGAAAATAAAATTTAAAGGAATCTGACTTGGAAAAAAATCATTGATATATCCAACTGCCTTCTGGATCTCTTTTCCCCCCAACAACCCACTCCTATCAATTCTTCCTTTGTGTTCTCTGTATTGCTTAAGAACAAATTATCTAAACATTTAAACTAGAAATCTGGAAGTCATCCTACACTCTCTGACCTCCCTTGAAATGAGTCACTAAGAAGTGATTCCACTACCTTCTACACACTTTTTAATCTTTTTCCCCTCTCTTCTCTGTCTGCACCTGCTAAGGCCACTGTCCTAGTTCAGGCCCATGACATCTGTTACTTGGATAACTGAATCAATTGCCTATCTGATCTCAAGCCCTTCAGTTTTGCACATTTCAATTCATTCTCTATAGAAATATCTTTTTAAACTGTGGGCTATGATCCATTAGTGGATGAAGAATTCAATTTAATGGGTTGCAAAGTCAATTTAGTGGTTTGCAACCAGCATTCTAAAACATCAGGATAGAACAGAAAATACCACAGTACATCCCACAATACTTTTAAGAGTAAGACTTGTTTCAGTTGTACACAGGTACATATGTGTGTACTAGATCATAATGCAAAATGTATTTCTTACAGCTACAGTAAAAAAAAAAGTTTGAAAGGTAAAAACTGATTATTTAAAAATATAAATCTGATCATATTATCACTCTGCTTAAAACGTTTCCATGCCTCATGATAGCTTACTGGAATCATGAATCAGAATCACAGAATCACAGGTCCAGTGAGCAAATCTACATGTTTTAATAGGTCCAGAAGTGATTCTCATAGGCAGCCAAGTTTGGGATCCACAGGCTTCTAGGATAAAGTTCAAATTCCTTGGTGTAGCACACAAGATCATCCATAGTCTTACCGAAGATGAGTAAGGGCTCATCTTGGTAGCTTCAACCCCTAGTACTCTCCTCACTTTGGGTATAAAGCTGTAACAGTTTTATCTCTGTGCCTTTACCAAGGCTATTCCCTCTGTCCTTACCTCAGACCCCATTCTCTTCACACAATTATCTGGTGAGTGAACTTTTAAAAGTCTTTCAAGTTCATGTGGCAACTCCCCTATAAAGCCTTTCACATGCCCCTGATAGTTATGAGCACTCCTGGACGTCTTCAAGAGGCTGCCACCTGCCTCTTTAGCATCCTCACTGTATTTTGATCATTTGCTTATAGATCTGCCTCCCTGACTAGATCGAGAACTATGTGCAGATGAAAACTTTGTCTTATTCACATCCCCAATGTTAGGAAGTAAATGTATAACCAATATCACAGTACCCAGGATAATGAAATCCAAAAAATAATCCTTCTGTGTGACCCAAATTAAGTAGAACAATGGTCTCCTTTATAAAAAGTTCAATCTTTCTCTTCTTCAGTTTGAAAAGAAAAAAAAATGTAATTTTGGAAAATATCAAAAGAGGTAGGAAGGCATATACTGTTGATTGCTTTGGCTGAAGAGATTTAATATAAAGTAAATACATCATGATTTTTAGTGATTTAATTAGGAGTTTTATGTCCATTTCATGTCACTTGACCATTTTTCTAAATTTTTCCTAATTTTAAGGATAAAGGGGAAATTCTTCAAAATTATTGAGACTGATTTATTTCCAAATTCATCCTGCCCCAGAGATCTGTGGAACTTTTAACTTGAAAGAGATGCTTTAGGGTATCTGGCAGAAGAAATTTCTAAGTGGCAAAGAATTCAAGAGGAACCAGAGCAAAAAATTTGGAAAATTTACAGCCTGACAATGCTATATAAAAGAAAACCCCATTTTCTGTGGAGAAATTCAAGCCAACTGCAGAAATTTGCATAAGTAATGAGGAGACTAATGTTAGTCACCAAGACAATGGGGAAAATGTCTCCAGGTCATGTCAGACACCTTCACAGCAGCCCCTCCCCTCACAGGCCAGGAGGCCTGGAAGGGAAAAATGGTTTCCTGGGCTAGGTCCAGGGCTCCCCTGCTGTGTGCAGCCTTGGGACTTGGTGCCCTGTGTCCCAGCCACTTCAGCAAGGGTTAAAAGGGGCCAACATACAGCTTAGGCCATGGCTTCAGAGGGTACAAGCCCCATGCCTTGGCAACTTCTATGTGGTGTTGGGCCTGTGAGTGCACAGAAGTCAAGAATTCAGGATTAGAAACCTCCACCTAGATTTCAGAGGATGTATACAAAGGCCTGGATGTCCAGGCAGAAGTTTGCTGCAGGGCCAGAGCCCTCATGGGGAAACTCTGCTAGGGTTGTGTGGAAGGGAAATGTCAGGTCGGAGCCCCTACACAGAGTCCCCACTGGGGCACTGCCTAGTGGAGCTGTGAGAAGTCCACCCTCTTCCAGACTCCAGAATGGTAGATCCACTGAGAACTTGCACTGTGCACCTGGAAAACTCACAGAAAATAAACGACAGCCTGTGAAAGCAGCCAGGAGGGGGTCTGTACCCTGCAAAGCCACATGGATGGAGTTGTCCAAGGCCATGAGTGCCACCTCTTGCATCAGCGTGACCTAATTGTGAGATATGGCATAAAAGGAGATCATTTTGGAACTTTAAGGTTCAATGACTGCCCTATTGGATTTTGGACTTGCACAGGGCCTGTATCCCCTTTGTTTTGGTCAATTTCTCCCATTAGGAATGGGTATATTTACCCAACGTCCATACCCCACTGTATCTAAGAAGTAACTAACTTGCTTTTGATTTTACAGGCTCATAGGTGGAAGGGACTTGCCTTGTCTCAGATAAAACTTTGGACTTAGACTTTCGGTTAATGTTGGAATGAGTTAAGACTTTGGGGGACTGTTGGGAAGGCATGATTGTGTTTTGAAACATGAAGACATGAGATATGGGAGGGGCCAGGGACTGAATGATATGGTTTGGCTGTGTCCCCACCCAAATCTTATCTTGAATTGTAATAATCTCCACATGGCAAGGGTAGGACCAGGTGGAGATAACTGAATTATGGGGGCAGTTTCCCCCATACTGTTCTTATGAGTTCTCAGGAGATCTGATGGTTTTATAACGGGCTTATCCCCTTTGCTTGGCACTCATTCTGTCTCCTGCCACCCTGTAAAGAGGTGCCTTCCACCATGACTGTAAGTTTACTGAGGCCTCCCCAGCCATGTGGAATTGTGAGTCAATTAAACCTCTTTTCTTTATATTATAAATTACCCAGTCACTGGTATGTCTTTATTAGCAGTGTGAGAACAAACCAATACAACCACATATCAGAGAAAAAAATCTTACAATACAGAAAGATAGAAACTGTCAGGTATCTCTAGGAATACACATAGCCATGTGTGAAAAGCTACACTTAAAACATTGCTGATAATTTCAGTACATATTAACTGTTAATTTCTACTGTACTTTTCAGCTATCATTATACATTTACCATAGTACATATCACCTTACTCTTGTCTCACATGTGTATCCCTCAAACCAAAATTAGTATCTGAGTGGAAATGTTCTCTTATATATAACCCCCATAGTAGTTAATACAGTACTAGGCTCTAAATCTAGTGCTTCGGACAATAAATGTTTGATGATTGAGTGAGTAAATAAATGGCAAAATGCATGGGTTTCAGAGTTTGAAGACATGGGTTTGAGGCCAGGCTAAGCTGCTTTCTGTGTGTTCTTGGCCGAGTTACTTAATCTCGCTGAGTCAAAGAAATTATAATAACGTACACTTTAGAAATGTTTCATAAAGATGAAATGTCCCATTTTATTTGAAAAAGGTTTGTATTCTTTAACAAAACATATCAAGTATCATTTATGATTTATGAAGTTATTAATCAGTTGATATAGTTTAAGAGGCAGGTGAAGCAAGATCTTAAAGTTAACATCACACTGGCCTAAGTAATTTCAGAAAGAAAAGTAACTGAACACATGGTTAAGTTATTACAACCCTAGAAAAATCAACCACTCTTTAAAAAGTGAAAATACAGGCCGGGCGCAGTGGCTTGCGCCTGTAATCCTAGCAGTTTGGGAGGCCGAGGCGGGCGGATCACGAGGTCAGGAGATCGAGACCATCCTGGCTAACATGGTGAAACCCCATCTCTACTAAAAAAAATACAAAAAATTAGCCAGGCGTGGTGGCGGGCGCCTGTAGTCCCAGCTACTCGGGAGGCTGAGGCAGGAGAATAGCATGAACTCGGGAGGCAGAGCTTGCAGTGAGCTGAGATGGTGCCACTGCACTCCAGCCCGGGCGACAGAGCCAGACTCCGTCTCAAAAAAAAAGTGAAATACAAAAGAAAGTAATCTAGTGAATGACATGCTGTTCCACAAAGAAGCCTCTCTTGCCTCCAGACCTCTGCTCAAGCTGTTCCAGCCACCTGAAACACCCTACAAATCCAATGCAGACAACTATCAAAAGTACTTAATCTCCTATCGGAAATCTCTCATTTGGGTTTTAGGAAGGAAATACAATGCCTTTACCATACACTACAGAACACTCCCAGTGAAGTCTGAGGCAGTCTGACTAAATAATCAAACATATTATTTTTGCAGCAAAACAAACATTTACACTAAGTGGAATAAATACCATGAATAGCTTCATCTCGGGTAAGGTCAGGTTTTGCCACCAAATGAATTTGAATCAAATTTCCAAAAAAAAAAAAAAAAATTATAAACATCTTAGGCAGAGATTTTGGATTCTGAAGCTACAGAAAAAGGACTGTAAAAACTTTATTTTTTAGGTTTCAATTTATATATCACTTTCAATAGAAAACCTACCCTAACTCACCAAGACTGCATTAAGTACTCTTTATATGGGAATATAAAACATCCTCAACTTAATCTTCATAGTGGTTGCCTGTTTCCCCACTCCAGACTGTAGGATACTGGAAGTCAGAGACCACACCTTTTCCACCATTACACTCTCAGTATGTAGCAAGTATTTGTCACAGGGTATCTATTTATTAAATACTAGCTGGATAAATATGCAATTATGAGTAATAAGTAATCCTGTGAATTTTCACACTATTGCAGTACTTGATCTGTAATGTATTATCAACGTCAAATAAAGATGAATTCCCAAATACTGAACAGGGACAAAACTTAGAAAAACAGAAACAGAAAACAAGAAAACTGTAATAGTATGAAAACAGTGCTCTGTTGCTAAAAAAGATGGAACTTTCCCTTAAAATGTGTTAGCTATGACATTTCACAAATTAAACTGCTATGCGAAATAAATTATCTGGCATGTAATTTTTATTTACTATTTTAACATAGAGTTTCTTGCATTACACAAAGATAAATACAGTACAGCTGATAGGCTCAAAGCATGCATGATCATTCTTAGGCATACCTCTTTTTTTAAGTGCAACAAAAGTTTCTCCATTATTTTCTTTAAAGTTAAAGGATCATTTGAGAATAAAGGAGATGGAATTTTCCTCTAGAAGCACACTCTGAAAGATTTCTGAATTAGAACAGCACATTAAATACTGAACATTAAGGGAAATTAAGGAGGAAAAATATATATATATATATGAAATTTCTCTGAAATGTAACCAAAATAAGACTTAGTTAGCTAAAAATTTTTCATTTAACTCCTAGTCATATCTATTATACCTTGCCTAATTTACACAGACAGCCAGTCACCATTCCCATAATCATATACAACAGAAAGCTGACAGGATAATTAAAAGACTAAAAAAACCTGTCTGAACTATCAGCTTCCTACTCTTAAATCAGGAGTTTAATTCTGAGGAGGTTATAAGAGAAGCTTTGTTGCTTCTTATATAGTCATTTTTTTTCTTTGTAGAAACGAATAATATCACTTTTCAAGAATCAAGATAATATTGAACTTGCAGCCTAACAGGTCAGAGAGATCATCTAAAAGGCAGTTAAGTTAAAAAAAAAAATTATTTGCTGGTAGATCACCTTTTCTGACATGCCAGTAACTCTTAACCACGTTCTTAAGTTGATGATGTTCAAGTGGACTTCATTATTTATAGAAGAAATGATATAATATCTGAAATTTACTTTAAATCTGGTAAAGCAAACAACAGAAAAGTAGAAGAATTGATGAAATAAGTTTGAAAAAAATACTGAAGATTATTGAGCTGGGAGACGTGTGCTTAGAGGTTTAGTATATTATTTCTTCTATTTTTGTGCATGTTTGAAAAATAACCAAAAAAGTTAAGTTGAAACTAAAAATAAAACACTGGATCTTGATTAGATTTATCCAAATTGCTACATTTGTATGAAAGACAAGATGAGCAGAGGTCCTCTATACATTGCTTTCAAATTTCCGAAATACTTAGAAATCCAAAAGGGTCTAAGACTCTGGGACTGTAAGAAAAGAACATGGTTGAGAAGTTTATACCAAAAGAATGGCCTAAAACAGATCTAACAATACAGTGACCTTTGAGTTATCATTCAAATGTATTCTGGTTAGTGCTGTGTAGAACAATACTCTCTCAGCAAGTAGCTATAAGCACATGAATTTTCTTGCCATTTAGCAAGAATGAGATAATTCACTTTCTTCCTTGATGAAACTGCAGTGAATAGGGTGAGGAAAGGACTGGTTTCCCTACACACAAAGTTGAATGAACTACAGGAAAAATAAAAGTTTAATGTATATATATGAATAGTATATAATACTAACAAATACAGATAAATGGGCATTACTGACTAAACCATTCTTAATTATTGGATTAATAGAAGAACAAAAAGTGGAGTATGCTGCCTAGTGGAAGTTTGATTAGGTTCAAGTAAGTTAACTGGGCCACATTTCCAGAGGGGGTGGTACATTAAATGGAATGCTATAAACAGGACTATACTAAATGCTGCCATACCCTAAAAAGGCTGAGCCATCTCTGATTGATGCTTAGATTATACATTGACTCCATGGTGGAGGAGGGGTACTGCTAAAGTTTGTGAGGTGGTATTCTCATGTGTACTAGACACTCTTTAGACCTTTGGAAATGTATTCTTGAAAGGCTTGGGGTTGAAAAGATAATCCCAGTTTGGAGCTACCGGAGAAAGTGCAAGCTATAGTTCCTGAAAAAGATATCCAGTCTTTCCCCAGACACTGAAATGAGATGCCTTGATTGAGGTGACACAGAAAGAAAAACAACTAAAGGAGAGAAGCAGCATTTACATGCTTTTTTTCTCTGAAAGAAAAAGTAGATTTATCAGAATTGTTATTTTGTGAGATCAAGAGATTGACTTGATTTTGGAGAAGGATTCAAACAAATTTAATAAGGTCAGAAACGTTGTGATTTTATATTGTTTACACTGTATTATTTGAGCTATTATATCATCTCTATTCTTGGTATAATCTTGTCAGGTGAGTTTGGTTGGGCAAGTAATCCTGTTCAACATAATCCAACAAAAGAAACAAAGCAGAGGAGCATTTACACTACTGCCTTGGATTTTTTTTTTTTTTTTTTTTTTGTCAGGGTCTCACTCTGTCACCCAGGCGGGAGTACAGTGGTGCAATAAGAGCTCATTACAGTCTCAACCTCCCAGGCTCAACCAATCCTCCTGCCTCAGCCTCCTGAGTAGTTGGGACTACAAGCACACATCACCACAGCCCAGCCATTTTTTTTTACTTTATGTAGAGAAAAGGTCTCACTATATTATATTGCCCATGCTGGTCTTGAACTCCTGAGCTCAAGCAATACTTCCACCTCGGGCTCCCGAAGTGTTAAAAATTACAGGCGTGTGCTACCAGGCCCAGCCATCTGCCTTGGAATTAACATAATTAATTTAGCCCATCACCATTCATTTAAAAGTCTTCTGGAGGTAACATCAAACAAACAGCAATAAAAAAGGGACTGGAGGAGCTGAACTTCCCATCTCACTGGTCACAGTTGGAAATAGTGGGAAAGACTGGATAGTGAATAGGTAGCACCAAGAAAATACATTTTAATACCCCACTGATCTCCTCCATGGAGGACGAAGAACCAAGTTAATCTTATGCCTATTATTATATTCACTGGGTTAACAGTTACAAAACAAAAAGCAGATGTCTATTAATCTTTAACGGGGGAGCTCATGTTTTCTGTTGGTTTTGTTTTTCCTCTTTCAATTACTTTTGCTCTAAACTCACCATTGTTTCTCTTGCCTTTATCTTTCTTTCTGTCCTGATATTTCTTTCCTCTGCTTAGAATGCCTTTTTTTGCCTAACTTCCTTTTTTCTTCAAGACTAAACTTTGTAGCCACTGCCTCCAGGAATTATTCCCTGACTCTGCCCTCCATTACTGTCCTGTAGTACCCTATGAACATTTTTTTTTCCTTGCAGTTCTTTCTTTACCTCTCTGACACTTCACTACTTCATAAGCTTCTTGAGGACAGGTTATCTTACATCATCAAATATAAGTTTTCATTGGTTTAAAGATGATATATCATTATTTTACACAGCAATAAGAAAGCAAAAAGAGAAAAAAAACACTGCCAGTTATAACTGTGGGACATCCTAGATGTAAGATGATCCCAATTTCACAGAAAAAAATGTGGGAGAAAAAACCATGAATCTCAGAATCAAAATTCTGCATGTCTTAACTGACTTTGTATCTTCAATAACCACCAAACGTCTGGGCATATAAAAAATTCATATTAAAATATTGCAGAATGGTTGAATAAATTAATGAATGGATTCAATCTGATTGGTGCCTTTCATCAATATGCTTTTAATGTATTAAAACAATGGAATCAGAAAAATAAAATGTTTTAGATTTTAAAAACCAAAACCAGCTGGGTGTGGTAGCTCATGCCTGTAATCTCAACACTCTGGGAGGCAGAGATGGGAGTACTGCTTGAGTTCAGCGGTTCAAAACAGCCTGGTCAACAAAGGGAGACCCTGTGTCTACAAAACAGAAAATTAGCCAGGTGTGATGGTGTGCATCTGTAGTCTCAGCTACTGGGGAGGCTGAGGCAGGACGATTGCTTGAGCCCAGGAGTTCAAGGTTGCAGTGAGCCATGATCACAACACTGCACTCTAGCCTGGGTGACAGAGCAAGACCTTGTCTCAAATGTAAAAACAAGAAACTAAAACCTATGGATATAATTTACAAATGTAATGGTTCTGGATTTAATTGGGTAATCTAAAACACCAGGAAGATAAAAAAGTTTGTTTTCTAAATATAACTGTTGTGGCTTCATATTTTTAAAAAAACCCTACAATGTCAATTGTCTGGATAAACAGATGTTATTCTATTACAGTAGATAAAAATGAAACATAGTGTTTTATAGTATCCATTCTTGATTATCTACACTAATAAGTAGATTGTAAATAATACAAAAGAAATACTTGTTCTTAATCCTAGATTAAATTTATAAGGGAAAGATATCCTAAATCAAGAGATTTTAAAAAAAATTTTAAGCTTAGTCCAAGTGAGATGTTACAAGTTGCTTTGTCATTGCTTTGAGATAACAGTAAAGTCTAGAAATCATTGAGACGTGTAAGTGGTATAAAGGAGTGGAAAACTAAAATCCTGCAAGAATAAAATTTAGAAATCTAGTTTTCTTTCCTTTATATTTTTCTATATCCTCTAGAAAGGAACATTATAAAAATAGCTACTCCTTATCAAGCTAGATGTTTTACATACATTATTTCCAATCTTCAATAATGTGTGGAGTAGACATTAATACCACCATTTATACATGACTACATGGAAGCTGTGAAATATTAAATGATTTATCTAAGGTTGCATAGCCAGTAAGTGGCAGAACCACCTCTAAAATTTCAACTGTAAAGCTTCTGGTCCAAAGAAGAAAGCTCGTACAAAACAGAGAAATCAAAAACAAGAGAACCCACAAAACGAAAATAGCATTATCTCAATTTGCACAAAGAAGCAGTAAGGTTGCCTTGAGGAAAAATATTAAGAATTCTAGCGACTGATAAATTCTATAATTCCATTTTATAATGTCTAACAATAGTCAAATAACCCAAATAACCTCTAGACTGTATATAAGTAAGAATTAAAGACTACCTTCACTAATCTAATACATATATTCTTCACAGGCTTACCACTACAGAAGACTGATTAAAAACTTCTCTACGATTCTACAATTTCAAATGATCTCTTTTCATCTTTCTTATTAAGGTAGCCAGTTATTGCAGTAGGGGTTAAGGGCAAAGGCCCTGGAGAAAGACAAGACTGGATAAAATCCCAACCTGTTAGCTATATAACTGTGGGCAAGTTACTTAACTCTCTAAACCTCACTTTCTTTACCTGTAAAATAGGGTTATATTTGACTCATACCAGAGTTATTATACTGAGCAAATGAGATAATGTGTATAAAGCATTGTATTACTATGTACATAGTACCTGGTACATAGTAAGGGTCCAATAAATTTGTTACAGTGATATATATTTGGAGAACTTCTGTTTTATTGGGATATTTTACATTAAATATAACTTCACTCTTTGTTACTAATGCTACTATTGAACATTATGGTTAAAGTCTCCACATTTCTTTATTAACTGTGGGGTTGTAACACAATGTACAAAGAAAAGAAAGATATTAAAATTCCATGCAAAGAGCATACCTTTTTAGTGTCAGGACAATGTACCAACAGAATTTCTAATAAAACCCAGATTTTACAAGACAAAGAGAAGAACTTTAGCTCTTTGAAATTCACTAATTCTTTTGTATGAAATGTGAAAGTACATTAAATGTAAGGGAAAGTATAACATTGTAACGTGTACATGATGATCCGCGAAAGTCAATTTCATCATTCACCACTGAGGGGAGCTATAACCTAGGAGAGGTTTATATAGAATGCCAAGGTTATTTTAAAACTTTCCCATATCTTACAATATTCATTTCATCAGCTCTCTTATTAAAATATATTTTAAATAAATTTGACAAGCATACCCCAATTCTCTTTTGGAGACCTTAGAAATAATAAGGTGGCTCATTATAACTGTGTAATCATAAAGACGAGGGATCCTTATCCCTCTTCCTTTTTTCTCCATAGCATTTATGTAACCTACTATATGTTTAGCATACATTATGTATTTATTTTATCTAACATACTAAATCATATATTAATTTTTATCCTCTCTCACACACACACACGAGTGTAAACTACATGGCGAAGAGATTTGTTGACTTATCTGTTTTGTTTTGTTTTGTTTTGTTTCGTTTGAGATAGGGTTTCACTTAGTCATCCAGGCTGGAGTGCAGCGTCACAATCACAGCTCACTGCATCCTTGACCTCCTGGGCTCAAGCAATCCTCCCACCTCAGTCTCCTGAACAGTCAGGACCACAAGCATATGCCACCATGCTCAGCTAATTTTTTTTATTTTTATTTTTTTGTAGACTGAGTCTCCTTTCTGTTGCCCAGGCTGGTCTTGAATCATCTGTTTTACATACCACTATTTCCAATGCCTAGAAAAGTACCTAGCACATAATACATGCTCACTGAATACTTAACTGCTGAATGAATGAATACTGAATCATCTATTTAAAAGGTTAAAAATCTCTCATTAGATTATGTCAAGTAAAGCAAACTGCTAACACTTGAAAAATGCAATGTCTACTTATATCAAATTTTGGTTTAAAGAAAATGTCTAAGAACTTTTTTTTTTTTGAGACAGTCTTGCTCTGTTGCTCAGGCTGGAGTGCAGTGGCACAATCTTGGCTCACTGCAACCTCTGCCTCCCAGGTTTAAGTGATTCTCCAGCCTCAGCCTCCTGAGTAGCTGAGATTATAGTCATGCGCCACCACACTTGGCTAATTTTTGTATTTTTAGTAAAGACGCGGTTTCACCATGTTGGCCAGGATGGTCTCCAACTCCTGACCTCAAGTGATCCACCTGCCTTGGCCTCCCAAAGTGCTGGGATTACAGGTGAGAGAGACCATGCCCAGCCTAAGAATATTTATTTAATCCCACAGATGGTAATACAGAAAAAATCTCATGAGATTGGCTTATTTAAGCCCAATAAAGTTGATCAGAAGAGCTTCTACTGTAACAGCATATGAATCCTTCACAAGCTGTTTTACTGCCTCTAGGGTCTACTTTTCAAATTTTCTTCAGTATAGTTGATGGATGTTACTCACATTCTTCTTCTTCTTTTTTTTTTTTTTTTTTTTTTTTTTTGAGATGGAGTCTTGCTCTATCACCCGGACTAGAGTACAGTGGCACGATCTCGGCTCACTGCAACTTCCATCTCCCTGGTTCAAGCAATTCCCCTGCCTCAGCCTACCAAGTAGCTGGGATTACAGGCGCACGCCACCAAGCCCAACTAATTGTTTCATATTTTTAGTAAAGACGGGGTTTCACCATATTGGCCAGACTGGGCTCGAACTCCTGACCTCATGCAATCTGCCTGCCTCGGCCTTCCAAAGTGCTGGGATTACAGGTATTCTTCTCTTAAAAAGAATAATTCTCACAGGATTTATAACAGTTCACAGAGTTTAACTATACCATTCATTCACTCACTAATTCAACAAATATTTATTGAGAAGCTAATACCCCAAAGGTAGTATGGTTTTTTTTTAAAAAAAAAAATTGTGGTATATAGAGAGATAAATGAAATAAAACTTTTCCCTTGTTAAATCTACTTATGCAAGCAGGGATCCTGTACATATCTCAGAAAACTGGCCTAGATTTTCCAGAGCAGTTAAAAAGAGTTAATACACCTAGAGAGAGAAAAAAAATTATTCTCAAATCTCACTATACAGAAGTTGATATTCGCAGAAAGAAATTAATGTCCTCCTGAAAACTAAAGAGGGAGAACTACCCCATTCTCGTCTATCTTCCAGGTGAGAATACAGCACTTCCTTTGTTTTGTTTGTTTTGTTTTAGGTTTAATTACATAAATGTATCCTTTTGGCATAGTTCATAATTTATGATAGTTGCCCTAATTTAGAGTATATAAATTAGTGTATTCTCTTGAGTTAATGTATTTCAAATGCTTTGGTCATAACATGCGCATCTGTGCTCTTTCCCATGCATTAAGAATATAGCAATTTCACAATCCCTCTGAAGTCTCATAACTTTATAATATGAAAGTAAATCTATAATGGACCCAATCTCACTACCAAACTTCTCAGCTCTTTAGTTCTAAACATGACCCAGTTACTGCTGGGGAATAAACAAAAAAATCTTTTTGTCACTGAGATACATAACTAAGTCAGGCATCAGAAGGAAGAACATGACACAAAGCATGTGATAAGCCTGTTATAAATATGTTTTAGAACTTTAACAATTATGATGATGAATAGTCATGACAATGATGGCAATGGTAAAAGCTAATATTCACTGAAAATTATTTAATCTTTAAGCAACCCTATAATTTTATGAGTGAGAATTTAAGAAATTTCCCAATGATCACAGAACTTGTAAATAGAAGAGACAGGACTTGAAATCAGGTCTATCTGACTCCTGTCATTTATATTATTTTCAATAGATTTTTGTGAATCTAATAAATTAATTAATGTTTGGAGAGAAGGAATGTTAACATATTTTCCATTCCATCCTATGTCCACTCCTTTATCTGACAGATTTTCCAAGAATTCCAAGCCTATGTTATTAATCATCACTATATTTGGATGGCCTGTCTTTAATTCCCAGTAAATAAACACTCATTGAATACCTACTATATGCCTTCTAGTCACTTGGGATTCCACAATATGTAAATTAACTTAGGATGATTATTAAGGTACCAATCTAGGATTTCTCAACCCAAATAAAGAGTTACAACACATACTTTATTTATTTATTTTTTTATTTTTTTATTTTTTTATTTTTTTATTTTTATTTTTCTGAGATGGAGTTTCACTCTTGTCACCCAGGCTGGAGTGCAATGGCACAATCGCGGCTCACTGCAACCTCTGCCTCCCAGGTTCAAGCGATTCTCCTGCCTCAGCCTCCCGAGTAGCTAGGACCACAGGTGCCTGCCACTATGCCCAGCTAATTTCTGTATTTTTATTAGAGACAGGGTTTCACCACTTTGGCCAGGCTGGTCGCAAACTCCTGATCTCAGGTGATCTGCCCACCTCAGCCTCCCAAAGTGCTGGAGATTACAGGCGTGAGCCACCACACCCAGCCCACATACTTTGGTTTTAAAGATTTCGGTTTAATCCAACACATGTTTAGATGAGTATCTGCTATATGATAAGCACTATGCTAGATGCTGACAGATAAAAAGATGAATAACACATGGGCTTGCCCTTAAACCCCAAACAGAATACATATACACACACACACATACACACACACACACAAACACACATATAATTTGGTATTGAAGACTTACAGTGTTAATAAAAGCATTTCTTACAAATAATTTTGTTACTGGTTATCATTTCATTAAAAAAGTTCTAAAAGTTACAAATCACTATTTTCTTAAGGTAACATTTTTCCTACCACCAAAACGCCAATGTACCTTAATAATGCATATATAAAGTTGAAAATGTGAAAGGTGAAGGAATTTGCCATTAGCTTACATTTTCTATGACGAATGTCCACTCTTTGTCTTCAAATTCTTCCGCATGAGGATCCTGTAACAAAAGCAAAATATGAAATTGAATTGAAATACATGTCTTTAGTCCAATAAATTCAATTAAGAAAATACATATAGCCTTGTTTTTAGCTTTTACTAGCTTTTAAAAATGGAGAGGCAGAATAGCCTACTCTTTTCTTTTGCATTATTTTTATTATAATTTTTCTAACTTATATTTTAGGTTTGGGGTATATGTGCAGGTTTGTTACATAGGTAAACTCAAGGCACAGGAGTTTGCTGTACAGATTATTTTCTCACCCAGGTATGAATCCTAGTACCTAATAGTTATTTTTCCTGCTTCTATCCCTCCTCCCACCCTTCACCCTTCAACTTCCAACAGGCCACAGTGTCTGTTGTTCCCTTGTGTTCATGAATTTTCACCACTTAGCTCCCACTTGTAAATGAGAACATGCAGTATTTGGTTTCCTGTCCCTGCATTAGTTTGTTAAGGATAATAGCCTCCAGCTCCATCTATGTTCCAGCAAAAAGTATGACCTCATTCCTTTTTATGGTTGCATAGTATTCCATGGTATACATATACAATATTTTCTTTATTCAGTCTGTCACTGATAGGCATTTAGGTTTATTCCATGTCTTTGCTACTGTGATTAGTGCTGCAACAAATTTATGCATGCATGTTTCTTTATGGCAGACTGATTTATAGTCCTCTGGGTATATACCCAGTAATGGGATTGCTGGGTCAAATGGTCCTTCTGCCATTAGTTATTTGAGGAATTGCCATACTGCTTTTCACAAAGGCTTAACTAATTTACATTCCTACCAACAGAGTATAAGTGCTCCCTTTCTCCACAACCTCGCCAGCATGTTATTTTTTGACTTTTTAATAATAGCCACTCTGACTGGTGTGAGATGCTATCTTGTGATTTTGATTTGCATTTCTCTAATGATCACTGATGTTGAACTTTTTTTTCATATGCTTGTTGCCTACATGTATGTCTTCTGAAATGTGTCTGTTCATGTCATTTGCCCACTTTTTAATGGGGTTGTTTTGTTTTTTTCTTGTAAATTTAACTTCCATATAGATACTGGATATTAGACCTTTGTCAGATGCATAGTTTGCAAATATTTTCTCCCATTCTGTAGGCTGTCTGTTTACTCTGTTGATAGTTTCTTTTGCTGTACAGAAGCTCTTGTTTAATTAGATCTCATCTGTCAACTTTTGCTTTTGTTGTAATTGCTTTTGGTGTCTTTGTCATGAAATCTTTGCCAGCTCCTATGTTCAGGAATATATTGCCTATGTTGTCCTTCAGGGTTTCTATAGTTTTGAGTTTTACACTGAAATCTTCAATTCATCTTGAGTTGATTTTTGTACGTGGTGTAAGAAAGGGGTCCAGCTTCAGTCTTCTGTATATGGCTAGCCAGTTATTCCAGCACCATTTATTGAATAGGCAGTCTTTTCCTCATTGCTTGTTTTTGACAACTTTGTCAAAGAGCAGATAGTTGCAGATGTGTGGCCTTGTTTCTGGGCTCTCTATTCTGTTCCATTAGTCTATATGCCTGATTTTTACCAGTACCATGCTGTTTTGGTTATTATAGCCTTCAGTACAGTTTGGAGTCAGGTAGCATAATGCTTCCAGCTTTGTTCTTTTGGCTTAAGATTGCCTTGGTTATTCAGGCTTTTTGGTTTCATATGAATTCTAAAAAAAGTTTTTCTAGTTCTGTGAAGAATGCCATTGGTAGTTTGATAGGAATAGCACTGAATCTGTAAATTGCTTTGGGCAGTATGGCATTTTAATGATATTTGTTTTTCCTATCCATAAGCACTGGAATGTTTCTCCATTTGTTTGTATTATCTCTGATTTCTTTGAGCAGTGTTTTATAGTTTTCATTATAGAGATCTTTCACCTCCCTGGTTAGTTGTATTCCTAGGTATTTTATTATTTTTGTAGCAATTGTAAATGGGATTGTGTTCCTCATTTGGCTCTCATCTTGGCTTTCATTAGTGTATAGGAATGTTAGTGATTTTTATACACTGATTTTGTATCCTAAAACTTCACTGAAGTTATTTATCAGCTGCAGGAGCTTTTGGGCTGAGACTATGGGGTTTTTTAGATTAGGATCATGTCATCTACAACGAGGGATAAACTGACTTCTTCTCTTACTATTTGGATGCCCTTTATTTCTTTCTCTTGCCTGATTGCTCTGGCCAGGACTTCCAACACTATGTTAAACAGGAATGGTAGAAAGGGCATCCTTGTCTTGTGCCGGTTTTCAAAGGGAATGCTTCCAGCTCTTGCCCATTCAGTATGATG
Source organism: Papio anubis (assembly GCF_008728515.1). Classification (NCBI taxonomy): domain Eukaryota; kingdom Metazoa; phylum Chordata; class Mammalia; order Primates; family Cercopithecidae; genus Papio; species Papio anubis. The sequence continues at coordinate 63,154,582 of NC_044989.1, read as the reverse complement.
TTGGCTGTGGGTTTGTCATCGATGGCTATCATTTTGATATATGTTTCTTCATTATCTAGTTTTGAGAGTATTTAACACAAAGGGATGTTGAATTTTATCAAAAGCCTTTTCTGCATCTATTGAGATAATCATGTGGTTTTTATCTTTAGTTCTATTTATGTAATGAATCACATTTATTGACTTGCATATGTTGAATCAACTTTGCATCCTGAGGACTAAGCCGACTTGATCGACTTGATCATGGTAGATTAGCTTTCTGATGTGCTGCTGAAATCAGTTTGCCAGTATTTTATTCAGGATTTTTGCATCGATGTTCATCAAGGATATTGGCCCGAAGTTTTCTTTTGTTGTGTCTCTGCCAGGTTTTGCTGTGTCTCTGCCAGGTTTTGTTATTAGGATGATGCTGACCTCATAGAATGAGCTGGGAAGGAGTTTCTCCTCCTCAATTTTTTAGAATAGTTTTGGTAGGAATACTACCAGCTATTCTTTGTATATCTGGTAGAATTCAGCGTGAATTCATCTGGTCCTGGGCTTTTTTTGGTTGGTAGGCTATTTATTACTGATTCAATTTTGAAGTTTGTTATTGGTCTGTTCAGGGAATCAGTTTCTTCCTGGTTCACTCTTGGAAGGGTATATGTGTACAGGAATTTATCCGTCTCTTCTAGGTTTTCTAGTTTGTGTGCAAAGAGGTGTTCATAATAGTTTCTGATGGTTATTTTCATTTCTCTGAGGTCAGTGGTAACAGCCTCTTCATCATTTCTAATTGTGTTCATTTGGCTCTTCTCTCTTTTCTTATTAGTCTAGCTGCAGCCTATCAATCTTTATTTTTTCAAAACACCAACTCCTGAATTTGTTGATCTTTTGAATGGGTTTTCATTTTCTATTTCCTTCAGTTCAGCTCTGATTTTGGTTACTGCTTGTCTTCTGCCAGCTTTGAAGCTGATTTGTCCTGGCTTCTCTAATTCTTTCAGCTGTGATGTTAAGTTGTTAATTTAAGATTTTTCTAACTCTTTGATATGGGTATTTAGCGCTTCGAATTTCCCTCTTAACATCGCCTTAGCTGTGTCCCAGTGATTCTGGTCTGTTGTATCATTGTTCTCATTAGTTTCAAGTAACTTCATGACATCTGCCTTAATTTCATTATTTACCCCAAAGTCATTCCAGAGCATGATGTTTAATTTCCATGTAAATGCATGGTTTTGAGTGATTTTCTTAGTCTTGACTTTTTGTTGTTGTTTGTTTGTTTGTTTGTTTGTTTTGATAGAGTCTTGCTCTGCTGTCCAGGCTGGATTGCAGGGGTGTGATCTTGGCTCACTGCAACCTCCACCTTCTGGGCTCAAGCAATCCTCCCACCTCAGCCTCCTGAGTAGCTGGGACTACAGGCACACACCACTGTGCCCAGCTAATTTTTTGTATTTTCAAAAGAGACAGGGTTTTGCCATGTTGCCCAGGCTGGTCTTGAACTCCTGCCTCAACCTCCACAATGCTGGGATTACAGGTGTGAGCCACTGCACCTGGTCCATTTTTTGTATTTTTTGTAGAGATGGGGTTTAACCATGTTGCCAGGCTTGTCTTAAACTCCTTGGCTCAAGCGATCCACCCACCTTAGCCTCCCGATCCACCCACCTCCGCCTCCCAAAGTGTTGGGATTACAGGAATGACCCACAGTGTCTGGCCATACCCTACTAATATTTCCATAATTTATCTAAATTATAATAATTATTTAATATTAAGAAATCCTCTATTTTATTTTTGTTGATGCCTATCACTATCTTCCATCACTGCACCTACCTAATCAGAGACACATAAACCAGTACATGGACTATTAAGAAGCAGTTTATTAAGATATTAAATGCTAATATAAAGCTCTGCCTTCATTTTTATGCCTGTATGTATCTTAAAAGTTACCACTAGAGGCAAAGTTTTCTTCAGTGCTGAGGTTAAATAAACAGCTGGAATTTCAAAACACTAAAAGAGACCTGATAATCTAGACAAAATGGCAAATCAGCAGGGCTACTGATACCCTTCCTCTTACCTCTCCCTCATTAACCTCAGAAATGCCTTAGAAACCTGAGAAAGGGTAATGGATCCTACAACCAAATGCAACTTTTTTTTTTTTTTTCTTCAACTGAAGCACACTTTTGCAAGCATTTATTTGAGAAACATTTATTAGGGACTTAGTATATAAGGGATTGTAGAGATGTTACATGGATTCAAAGACAGTTGTCCTTGCCTTCAAAGACAAACACAATAGTTCTAAATTCAAATAAATGTATGATGAATGAAATAAATGATTTTACCAGAGATTAGAAACGACACACTACTTCTTAGAAGAATGAACAAGAGAAACTTCATGAGAGAGAAAACATCTGGGCTGGGTGGGAATACAAAGGATTTCCACAGATTTTGGAGTCAGTAAAGGCAAAAGGCAACAAAGTATAAGAAACAGAGAGAAAAGTAGTGCGGTCACATTACACGCCCATTTAACTTACTCAAGTTCACTCCATGTATCAGAGGTGAGGTAGGAATGGAGGTATCAAGAAAATGAGAGAATATCTCAATAAAGCATGCTTTTGGCTCAACACTGCACTCTAAGATTGAGCACACACGGATGGGAGATGGGCTCTGATATTTCCCCACTGGGTCTCTTAGGTCCCATGCGTCTCATAGAGAAACATTTATGATTGATTCCACTTTGGTCTATTAATGATCTTCTATTTCTATTATCATAGTTGAGTTCATATCTAGGCTATTTCAAGATGAACGTGACTGGAGCACTCTCTCAGTCTCTCTGATCTCCATTCAATCTTGTACACAGATTAATTTTCCCAAACCACAGTTCTGACCGTATCAGTACCAACTCAGATTTCTTTAACAACCCTTACAACTTATGAGATAAATTCCAAACTCCTTAGTTACTTCGTTATGTCTGTTTACTCATTTTCTAGTATAATAGCATGGCAGCTGGTTGAGTTTGAGCTGTATTGAAGCAACTATTTTTATGAGTAAATTCACATAGGTAGGATAAAAATCTGCCAAAAGAAGTTTCTTTGATGGTGGTGAACAGGAAAATGGTAGAAGGAAAAGGGAAGTGGAAAACAATACTTAATATATGTTTCCTCAGCTGGCTCTGCCTATAAACTGGGTTTATGGAGAAAAAGAATTGTAAATAAAGGTTGAAAGAGCTTTTCCATGATGCACTTAGGGCACAGAGACCAAGTAATACAGTGTAATGCAATGCAGGGGAGACATCATACCATTCTCCCATTCTCCCTGCCTCTCCCTCCCATCTCCTTCTGTATTTTGAGGAATGCAGCACAGCTCCAGCACAGTTAGTATCAAAATAATAATATAAAATATTTACTGAGCACTCACCATGTCCCAGTTCTTGTGCTAACTGTTTTACTCATTTAGCAACCTATGAGGTAGGTACTATCTTCATTCCCATTTAACGGAGCAGAAAAACGAAAACTAAGAGATGCAGCTTCCCACAGTGCACAGCTAGTGTTTAAGCTATGTTGCTGTTCCAGGTCTGTCTGACTTTTACCCACTTTGTTGGTTCAGTGTAGGCACTGTGCCCCCAGGATCTAGAAAAGTACCTGGCACACAGCAAGGTTCTCAAAAATACTGGATTAATGAAGTAATGAATTAATCTTATAAATTAATATATATAATATAGATTATATACTATATAATACATATTACATAGATTATATACTATATAATACATATATAATATATCTTATAAATTAATAGATATTTAACAGCACCATATATATGACATACATTAACTCTTAAAGCAATGAAATATTTTGTAAAGCACAGATAATGTATTATTCCTAAAATAATTTTTACCAAAGAATAATTTTAATGAGACCAAGAGGCACATCTGATAGGGCCAAGTGAGTAAAAAGATGTAAAATAAGCAGCAATGATGTTCATTTCCAAGGCACTGAAAAATGGTATCTCTACATAATTAACTATATTACTGACCAGACAAAAACATTTGTAATGAGAATTGCTTCTAGTGTAATTCAATTAAGCATTTTTTTACATCCCACTCTCCCTCTACTGTCTCCTTTCTTAGCACTGCACTAAAGAGAAAAATTAAAAATAGCTTGAAGAGCCATTGTCCTTCTCAAAATCCTAAAAGTCTTTTTAAAACAAAAATTTACTAGAAACAGCTATTTTCAATTTAACTCAAATATCAAAAGGAGGCTAAAGAAATTAATTTTTGGTTAAATGAAAGAAAAATTAAACAGAAAAATTAAACATATTGATAACTATCTTAAAATGCACCTCCTCTATGAGCATACCTCTGTGTATGCTACTCATTAAGGACAAAAAGGGTGCAGAGCAGTCCTTTCCTATCTGCAAATTTCAGGATTAAGTGAATTACGAGAGTTAACACAAGTTTTAAAAAGAGAGAAAATGTGAAGTTTTTCACTTGAATATTTTAAGTGTTGTTCAAAAACAAGATCCAAAAATTACCATGAACAAATGAAAAGTTATTCCATTTTGTTATTTTACTTTTCTGCTTATCTATAAGAATTCTGGGAGGATGGAAGGAGTCAGGAAGATGAAAGTATCCGCTAAAAATACTCTTTTAAATATTGAACATGGTCACAAAGTTGCCTCAATAGCACAATTGTGTAGAAACGTGTAATACAGCAGACTGACAGGGAGGGGTGTTTGGGTTTTTTTCTACATACTAACCCTCCAAATCTAAAAACTCAGTGATAAGGATATGCTGAACATTCTCATCAGTACTTGAAAACTTCACTTACCTCCTGATCCTCCAAGCAACACATTTCAACAGCCACTTTCAACTCAGAATCACTATCAATGCATATCCTTTCCCAGAACACAAGGCAGTGGCTATTTTTCAGCTCTATTCTAGCCCCTCATTCTCTATCACCATTTTATTAAAAAGTTGTATAACTATGTCCATTCATTTGCTTTGCCAATACAGACTAAAACAAAGTAAGAAATTACTTAAAAGTCTTCCTTGGCCAGGTGCGGTGGCTCATGCCTATAATCCCAGCACTTTGGGAGGCTGAGGCGGGTGGATCACAAGGTCAGGAGATCGAGACCATCCTGGCTAACACAGTGAAACCCCGTCTCACTAAAAAATACAAAAAATTAGCTGGGTGTGGTGGCAGGCGCCTGTAGTCCCAGCTACTCGGGAGGCTGAGGCAGGAGAATGGCGTGAACCCGGGAGGTGGAGCTTGCAGCAAGCAGAGACAGCGCCAGCCTGGCCAGCCTGGGCGACAGAGCGAGACTCTGTCTAAAAAAAAAAAGTCTTCCTCAAGTATGTCAGAGATCCTACTGTTGTGATCAATATTCACAACTCTTTTTGTTACAGAGTAGGCAGTACAGTGTAGAGGAATGAACAGGGCTAAATCACAGTCTGTGTGGACAAGTTACATTCCTCTCTAGTCTCAGTTTCCTTATCAGTAAAGTGAGAATCGTTGTAATACCTTAGAGTTGCTGTGAAAGTTAAATGAACTAATAATGCATATAAAGATTCTTCTGACACCAAAGATATTGCTCTTAACTACCATTACCATTCCAGTAGGACAAAAATGGATAGGAGGGGCTTAATAACTGGCTCTTTGGACAGCTGGTTAAAAGGGCAATAGAGTGGTTCTGACTACCCTAAAAAAGAAGAATAGCAGTTACTGTCTCATTCCTATTTCTCCCTGAATAAATCAAGAATGGTATACATCTGACAAGCATAATCAAATAAGGCTATAATATCAGTAACAGTAATATCAAAACTACAAAATATACATAATGTGCTAAGAATCATTTATATATATATATAATACAGAACATTTAAAATTAGTATTCCATTCATGGGCTAGTACATTAATATTCATCATACTGTTTTGTTCTTTTGAAATCTGCAGTAGTTTCTGAATAAATAATATATTGTTTCACAAAATCAAAAGCACTGTTTACACAATGATGTCACACTCTAAGCCATATCATTTTGCTATACTTAGCGGATTTTCACAAATTTCTGTTACTAAATTATGCTTAATGAGATGACTTCTCCCCTGCTATATACGACAATAAAAGTAGCCTCAACACAATTTACGTGACTCAAAGAAGAAATAAAACATTAATTTTCTAACTCCACCACCTTCCAAAAGGCTAAAACTGGGACATACTGAGACATACCTGTCCCCAACTTTTTTTGATGCAGGAAAGGAGTTGGTTAGGAAAGTAAATATTCTGGTGCTTAATTACCATATGTAGGTGCTACTTTATAATGTTTCAAGACATATGGAAGACTTTCAAGAGAAAATACATATGAAATAGGCAAGGGGGTATATGAACAACTATGTTTTTAGATCTGCACTTTGAATTTACAACCAGCATTTTGCCTTTAAGCAGCAACACTTATAAATATTAATATCAATAAAATATTTATCAACTATCAATTTAAAACGTATCTTGTTATATTAACATTAATAAGATATTTATCATTTACTAATTTTAAAGCATCTTTTTATCAAACAAGGCTAACAAAATGAAGGTCAAGACTCAGAATTCCACACTCCTCAGCTTTCCACAGGGAAGGCATTTCATAGTCTCCTGTGGGTAGAATGTAGGAAGCGGTAAAAGAACTATCGCAGTTGATCTGAATTGTAACAAGTTCAAAAAGATCCCCAAATTATTCTGACTTTATAGACCATGAAATACTGTGATTCTTTTGCATTGTTATCAATTGCTATGTCCCTAAAAATAATGCACAGTAGGTACCAGACTGGACACAAATGCATAGAACAATGAACACTGAAATATTCTGTTATTTGGAACCCTGGTCATACAATAAATTCTATAGCCTATAAAAATGGAACTTACCTTAAAAAGTGTTACAGTGATTTCAATGTTTTCAGGAACAGGCCACACAACAACACCACGATATGGATTTTTTATTCCAGGTTGCCAGCTATGTGCCTACCAGAATAAAAGTGATACCTTCAATATGAAGTATAGGAAATGCAATGTTAGTAATTTACCAGAATAAAATGATACTTTCAATATGAAGTATAGGAAATGCAATGTTAGTAATTTACAGCGGTATATTGACCCTATGTAGTATCCCTGAAACAAAAATGATTAAACAAATAAAACTTTTCAAGCATTAAGCTTGGGCCAAGATAGTTATATCACATGACAGCTACATATTACTATCCGCAAACAAATCTTCACCTCCTCATACACATAGAAGAACATGCAAAAATGATGAAAACATGATGTCTCATGTTTTCAAAAGCTACTGTCTGTTTAAAGTATTTTATTAGAAGAGATATTTTAAAAATTATTTTTGTGGACTAGGAACTTTAAGGCAAATTCATATTTTAAAAGAAAAAACGAATTGTGTAACTTTGCATTTAAGTTCATTTCTCACTAAACTGTAATGTTTATTTGGGGCAGGTAAAGAACAGCATCAGTTTCTCCAGGTAATATTCCTAGTACTGATAATTATAGATTTTTTTTTCCTTGATTATCAAGGTTCCCTAAGGAACCTCCACACCCCAAAATTTGGGGGTAACCACCATAGCTCTTCCTTTATGGCATCTCCAGTCAAAGTTGAACTAATGGAAGATGGCATGCCAAGACCTCTCAACTCAACTAAGTCTTCACCTCTATTGGCTACAGGACTGTCCATGGACATGCTATGAAAATTATAATAAAAGCTAATGCTTATATAGAGTACTTTCTATGTGCCGGTCCATGTCTTAAGAATTTACTTATGTTAAACTCATTTAATCTACATAAGAACCTTATGATGTTCTTCTGTTATTCATTCATTCATTCACTCATTTGCTCAATTGGTACTTTTGCCAATCACTGTTCTAGGCCCTGGAGGAGTGAAAAACAATCTGCCTTGGGGGAGTTTACAGTACAGCAGGAAGAGAACACAAACAAAACAATTAAGCAAAATATATAATATGTCAGGTAGAGGTAAGTGCTATAGTGAAAAAAAAAGTAGGGAAGAAGAATTGGGGGTAAGAGAATATTTTTGAATAGGGTGCTTAGAGGAGACTTCATTGAGAAGATGACACTTGAGAGAAGGCCAAAAAAAGATAAAGGAATCAGACATGTAAATGCATGAAAAGAGGTTTCTAGGGAGAAAAAATAGCAACTGGAAAGGTGTTGAGGCACTTATATAACAAAGAGGGCAATGTGGCTGGAACAGGGTGGTCAAGAGGAGAGCAGTAAGACACACAGCCAGAGAAATAAACGAGAGTCCAATCATGTAAGGCCCTGGTATGTCATTGCAAAGACATTGGCTTATATTTTGAGCGAAATGGGAAGCCACTGGAGGGTTTTAAGCAGAGGAGTGACAATCTAAGTTATGTTTCAACAGGCTCATATTGGTTAATGTTTTGAGAACAGGTTCCAAATATAAGAGAGAAACAGGGAGATCAATTAAAAATCTACTGCAATAATCCAAGGTAGATGTGATGGTTACCTGGCTTGGGGTGGTAGAAAAGTGGTACAAAGTGGCCAGATTTGGGTATCTTTTTATATTTTCCAGGTAGAGTCCACAAGATATGCTGCCTGATTATAAGAGACAAAGTAGCCAAGGCTGATTCTAAGACTTCTACCTTTTAGAAGAAAGGAATTGCTATTAACGGATAGGAGGCAAGACTATAGAAAGGACAGATTTGGGAAATAAGTTCAGAAGCTCCATTTCACACACATTAAATATGAGTTGCCTCTTAGATATTCAAGGGTGAATGTACAAATAAGCAGCTGGATTACGTGTCTGGAGCTGCAAATTTGGGAACTGTCGGCATACAGGTAACATTTAAAGTTTTGGAATATAGACAATACCAACGGAGTGAGTACAAATAAAGAATATAAAGGTCCAAAGACTAAGTCTCGGAGAAAAACATTAAACAGTTCAAGAAAATGAAGAAGGCAGCAGAGGCCCATCAGTTGAAGCAAAAGTGTGGTATCCTGAAAGTCTACTGGTAAGAGTGTTTCAAGGAGAAGAAAACAATCACCTGTGCCAAATGTTGATGACAAGTCAAATAGGATGAGGCCTGAAAAATGGTCACTGGGTTTAACCATTAATAAGGTCAGGTACAGTGGCTGACGCCTGGAATCCCAGCTACTTGGGAGGCTAAGGTGGGAGGATAGCTGGAGCCCAGGAGTACAAGTTCGAGAAGGCATTAATAACTTTACAAGAGCAGTTTCAGTAAAGTGATGAGAACAAAGACCTGACTGGAATGAATATAAGAAAGAATGGGAAGAAAGAAATTGAAGAGAGAAAATACACTCAACTCCTCTGGGGTGTTTTGCTGAAAGGAAAAGAAACAGGTGGAGAAAATAGTGGCAGAAGAGAATTTAGGAAGAGAAAAATATTTTATGCTGATGAGAAATATTCAGTTGAGAGGGAAAATTTAATGATGCAGAAGACCAAAGGAGAATTGCTAATGTCCTTAATAGTATACAATGAGACAGATTGATCCTTCCTGGCGGCACAGACCATTCTTCCACAACAATAGAAAAAGAAGTTACAGTATATGAGTGCAGATGCAAGTCAGGCAGCAGATTTAACAGACTGAAAAACTGAGGGACAAACTTGAAAAACTGAGGATCACACAGAAAGGAAGTAGCAGAATTTGATTTGAACCTGGGCCAAGGAACCGAGAAGGGATCAAGATTAAGTAAACTTAGGTCCACGCAAATCTTATCAAATCTTACTAGTTAAAATGCCAGCAGAAGATACAGGTTTAACAGTGTACACCAAATCCAACTTATGAATTGCCAATAATTCTCCCTCTATTCTCTTTCTATTGCCACCCTATGATAAAACTTCCGGTACAGAGATGGAAACAGAGGCTCATCACGAGACTTAGCATACCATAGTGAAAGGTACAGAACAGAGTTTTCTTGATTAAAAAACGTCTCTCCAAAGATTTCTCTAGTCCCCTGCCTATTTCCATGCCTGTTGACAGCCCTAAAACAAAAACTCCATAGAGTATACAATCTCCATCTTGAAAAGTAAATTTCTGTGCACCCTAGATAATCAATCAAAACTCCACTCTACTTACTTAATTCTGAAAACTTGTAACAACCTTAATTCTTACGGCTAATCAAGCTATTTTTCTGGTCTCTTCAAGCTTGCCATAATTAAATTTTCATAGTTTTCCCATGCAATAAAAATGTAAGAAAAAGAGTATAACCACTGAATCTTTTCAATCATCCCCAGCAGAAAAGACAAGGCTATTTATTAAATTCTCAATGAAAAATACCCATCAGAGATTTTTAGACCTGAAGATATCCTTAGATTTATTTCAGATCTGGATAAGGAAATTGAAGCAAGCAAGGAGTAAATGGTTTGCATGAACTCATACTAGTAACCAGGAGGAGAGGCCAGACTTCGGGACTCACCTAACCCATAGCATGCACTGCTCTATCCCTGATTCGCATGGTAGTCAAGAAAATAGTCTTTTATCCCTTAGGACTTAATATTTCGGTGTATGACACAGTGATCAAAAGTGGGAAAAGGAGGGAATATGGAGACTTTCCAACAACTAGGCAGAGTTAGGAGATGATAGTTTCAGATAATTTCCTCAGGTATCCTAAAGGTTGGTCCTCTAAATCCTCAGTCCTGGATCAGGGAATAGTAATTAGACTGCTGAACAAACAAAAATACAATCTGCTTAACAAACTAAAATCTTTTTATTATGATTAATAAAAGGAGACATAAGTATGCTAGTTCCTAAGTTGCTAGTACACTGCCACTTTCTTACCATTCTATCCAGGAACTCTCTCCCAGCAAAAAGGTCTAACCAAGTTCTCGCTTTTTGATATTCTTTCTGGGGCTGTACAACCTGGCTGAGTTAAGACACTATAATAGTATCAATTAGTCTAGCTAAATAGCTGACAATGAGTACAGTCAGGGCCAGCTTTCTATCGTTTAGCTAATTATTATATACAGTTGACCTTGAACAACACAGGTTTGAACTGCACAGTTCTACTTACATGCAGATTTTTTTCAACCAAATGCAGACCAAAAACAGTGTGTGCAAGATGTAAAACCTGCATGTGGAGGGCTGACTTTTCATATATGCAAGTTCCACAGGGCCAACGTCAGGACTTTATGTGCAGATTTCAGTATACACAGGGGTCCTGGAACCAATCCCCTGTATATATGTAGGGACAACTGTACTACTAGAAAGCAGAGGATCAGTAAGTTTTTTTTACCAGAGAAGAAACCAAGGACATTCAAAGTGGAAAATGTGACCAAAAAAAAATAGTGTTACTGTTTTCTAAGAATTTACTACAACTTTTACCTCAAACAGTGGTACTCTGAAGCTAGAAAAAGAATGACAAGTCTAATACAGATAACTAGAAACAGTTATGGTAATAAACATCTAATTGTACTAACCCACAGAGATACTAATTTAGGCTTTTAAGAGGTTGATAGAGGAAAAAGCACACCACTGGCCAGGCATGGTGGCTCACGCCTGTAATTCTAGCACTTTGAGAGGGTGAGGCAGGTGGATCACTTGAGGTCAGGAGTTTGAGACCTGTCTGGCCAACATGGTGAAACCCTGTCTCTACTAAAAATACAAAAATTAGCTGGGCATGGTGGTGGGCATTTATAATCCCAGCTACTTGGGAGGCTGAGGCAGGAGAATCGCTTGAACCAGGGAGGTAGAGGCTGTAGTGAGCCAAGATCACGCCACTGCACTCCAGCCTAGATGACAGAGCGAGACTCCATCTCAAAAAAAAAAAAAGAAAAAGCACACTATATTGGCAAACATCAGCACTAAGAGAACCCTGAGCAGTTTTCATTTTGAGTAATAGAAAGGATTTCCCCATAAAACAAGTAGGCACAGCAACACACGTACAGCCATCTGGCTCTTCAGCATAGTTAGGAAAGGCAGATTATTTAATCATTTGTCAATATCCTAGTACAGCTAATGGCAGAAGAAATTAGGATATATTATCCTGATCGCCTTCTACAATTTTCCTCACATTTCAAGTCACATCAAAGATCCTTTAACATGTGCCAAAAACAGACTTGGAAAAAGGCAACACTTCTCAATTTTGGGTGACTCTATAAAATGTCTCATTTGCTAATTATTTCATGTCATATTCTTGCCTAAAAAACGTGTACCTAGTACAGAACTAAGTACAGAGTTAGCAATCATTAATTATTTCTGATTCCTGTAAAATTGAAATATTTCAGTGAAAAATTATAATTTTTAAAACTGCATATATCCACATAAGATGTCATATATAAAGTCATCTTAGAGTTGTCAACATCACTGTCATTAGGCAAAGCTCTGCAGCTAGCTGTACTCTCCTTCTTGAAATGGCAGCACATTGTAAAGGCTGTAGCACAACCACAGAGCAAGGAAGTAAAGGTGGTAATGCCATGAAAAAAAAAAAAAGGTACGGATTTTAAAGTTATAGTTTCCCTTTGGAATTCTCCAACCTCTCTGTGAGCCTAAATTTCTAGTAAGATAACAGGATTTAGGGCAACAGAACTACTCTGCCATAATTTTTCTGGTCTATCATAATTGCCCTGATTCCAACACTGTCACATATTGTACTGAAACATAATTTATCTAAGCATATACAAATCAACTGCAGCCTGACAAAATCTTTGTTATAAAAGCCATGACTTAAAGAGAAGAGGAAGGGAAGCCGCATATTGTGATGGTAATTATTCTCTCAATCAAAACGTATTCCAGGATCAGAAGTGGTGGATCATGCCGGTAATCCCACACTTTGGGAGGCTGAGGCAGGCGGCTCACCTGAGGTCGGGAGTTTGAGACCAGCCTGACCAACATGGTGAAATGCTATCTCTACTAAAAATACAAAACTTAGCTAGGTGTGGTGATGCATGACTGTAAACCCAGCTACTCAGGAGGCTGAGGCATGACAATTGCTTGAACCTGAAAGGTGAAGGTTACAGAGAACTGAGATCACACCACTGCACTCCAGCCTGGGTAACAAAGTAAGACTGTCTCAAAAACAAAACAAAGATTATATAATGAGCTCTTGTATATTTAGCTCCAAATTCAGACATGTACTCAAAAAAGAGCAATAAACTGAGAAATAAATTTTAAATTAAATAAGGTAATGTGCCTTATTATTTTATTGTCTAATCAGGTAATGAACTGACTTATCTGGGTGTCAATTCCAAATTTTAATCCACTACTTAAAAATAAAAATAGATGGCCGGGCGCGGTGGCTCAAGCCTGTAATCCCAGCACTTTGGGAGGCCGAGACGGGCGAATCACAAGGTCAGGAGATCGAGACCATCCTGGCTAACCCGGTGAAACCCCGTCTCTACTAAAAAGTACAAAAAACCAGCCGGGCGAGGTGGCGGGCGCCTGTAGTCCCAGCTACTCGGGAGGCTGAGGCAGGAGAATGGCGTAAACCCGGGAGGCGGAGCTTGTAGTGAGCTGAGATCTGGCCACTGCACTCCAACCTGGGCAACAGAGCGAGACTCCGTCTCAAAAAAAAATAAAAAAAATAAAAATAAAAAATAAAAATAAAAATAGATACTGAGAATACTGAGAATCAGGAAAAGAAAAATAGTAAGCTACACAGATGCCAAAAAGAAATGATTATTGTAGCTGGGTATGGTGGCTCATGTCTGTAACTCCAGCACTTTGGGAGGCTGGGACTGGTGAATCACTTGAGGTCAGGAGTTCAAGACCAGCCTGACCAACATGGTGAAACCCCGTCTCTACTAAAAACACAAAAATTTGCTGGGAATTGTGGCGCATGTCTGTAATCCCTGCTACTTGGGAGTCTGAGGCAGGAGAACGGCATGAACCCAGGATGCGGAGGTTGCAGTGAGCCAAGATCACCCCACTGCACTCCAGCCTGGGTGACAGAGCAAGAAGAAAGACAGACAGGAAGGAAGGAAGGAAGGAAGGAGGGAGGGAGGGAGGGGAGAGAGAGAGAGAGACAGAAAGAAAGAAAGAAAGAAAGAAAGAAAGAAAGAAAGAAAGAAAGAAAGAAAGAAAGAAAGAAAGAAAGAAAGAGAGAGAGAGAGAGAGAGAGAGAGAAAAGAAAAGAGAGGAGAGGAGAGGAGAGGAAAGAAAGAAAGGAAAGAAAGGGAGAAAGGGAGGAAGGAAGGAAGGAAGGAAGGAAGGAAGGAAGGAAGGAAGGAAGGAAGGAAGGAAGGAAGGAAGGAAGGAAGGGAAAGAAAGAAAGAAAGAAATGATTATCGTGTACTTCAAACTCCTTCTAAAACATAGTACAAAGTAAAAACTAGAATATATTCTGCTAGCCTGCGCAACACGGTGAAATCCCGTCTCTACAAAAAAAAAAAAAAATTAGCCCAGCATGGTGGTGCATGCCTCTCCAGCTGCTTGGGAGGCTGAGGTCAGAGGATCACCTGAGCCCAGGGAGGTCGAGGCTGCAGTGCTGTGATCATACCACTGCACTCTAGCCTGGGCAACAAGTAAGATCCTGTCCTAAAAAATATATATCTTGAGGTGGCGCCCAAGATGGCTGAATAGGAACAGCTCCAGCCTCCAGCTCCCAGTGTTAGCGACAAAGAAGATGGGTGATTTCTGCATTTTCAACTGAGGTACCCAGTTCATCTCACTGGGGCGTGTCAGACAGTTGATGCTGGTCTGTGGGTGCAGCCCAACCAGCGAGAGCTGAAGCAGGGCAAGGCATTGCCTCACCTGGGAAGCGCAAGGGGGAAGGGAATTCCTTTTCCTAGCCAAGGGAAATTGAGACACACAACACCTGAAAAATCGGGTAACTCCCACCCTAATACTGTGCTTTACCAAGGGTCTTAGCAAACAGCACACCAGGAGATTATATCCCACACCTGGCCTAGAGGGTCCCATGCCCACGGAGCCTCCCTCATTGCTAGCACAGCAGTCTGAGATCTAACTGCAAGGCTGCAGCGAGGCTGGGGGAGGGGAGCTCGCCATTGCTGAGGCCTAAGTAGATGAACAAAGCCGCCAGGAAGCTCAAATTGGGTGGCGCCCACCGCAGCTCAAGGAGGCCTGTCTGCCTCTGTAGACTCCACCTCTGGGGACAGGGCACAGCTAAACAAACAGCAGCAGAAACCTCTGCTGATGTAAAAGTCTCTGTCTGACAGCTTTGAAAAGAGCAGTGGTTCTCCCAGCACGGAGGTTGAGATCTGAGAATGGACAGACTGCCTGCTCAAGTGGGTCCCTGATCCCTGAGTAGCCTAACTGGGAGACATCCCCCACTAGGTGCAGACTGACACATCACACCTCACACAGCTGGGTACACTCTGAGACGAAGCTTCCAGAGCAAGAATCAGACAGCAACACTCGCTATGCAGCAATATTCTATCTTCTGCAGCCTCTGCTGCTGATACCCAAGCAAACAGGGTCTGGAGTGGACCTCAAGCAAACTCCAACAGACCAGCAGCTGAGGGTCCTGACTGTTGGAAGGAAAACTAACAAACAGAAAGGACACCCACACCAAAACCCCATCAGTACGTCACCATCATCAAAGACCAAAGGTAGATAAAACCACAAAGATGGGGAAAAAGCAGTGCAGAAAAGCTGGAAATTCAAAAACTCAGAGTGCATCTCCCCCTCCAAAGGAACGCAGATCATTGCCAGCAACGGAACAAAGCTGGACAGAGAATGACTTTGACGAATTGAGAAAAGAAGGCTTTAGTCGATCAAACTTCTCAGAGCTACAGTAGGAACTACGTAACCAGCACAAAGAAACTAAAAACTTTTTAAAAGAATAGATGAATGGATAACTAGAATAATTAATGCAGAGAAGACCTTAAAAGAACTGATAGAGATGAAAACCATAACACGAGAACTACGTGACAAACGCACAAGCTTCAGTAACCAACTTGATCAACTGGAAGAAAGATTATCAGTGATTGAAGAGCAAATGAATGAAATGAAACAAGAAGAGAAATGTAGGGAAAAAAGAGTAAAAAGAAATGAACAAAGCCTCCAAGAAACCTGGGATTATGTGAAATGACCAAATCTACATCTGATTGGTGTGCCTGAAAGTGACGGGGAAGATGGAACCAAGTTGGAAAACACTCTGCAGGATATCATCGGATTCACAGCCGAATTCTACCAGAGGTACAAGGAGGAGCTGGTACCATTCCTTCTGAAACTATTCCAATCAATAGAAAAAGAGGGAATCCTCCCTAACTCATTTTATGAGGCCAACATCATCCTGATACCAAAGCCTGGCAGAGACACAACAAAAAAAGAGAATTTTAGACCAATATCCCTCATGAACATCGATGCAAAAATCCTCAATAAAATACTGGCAAACCGGATTCAGCAACACATCAAAAAGCTTATCCACCATGATCAAGTGGGCGTCATCCCTGGGATGCAAGGCTGGTTCAACATTCGCAAATCAATAAACATAATCCAGCATATAAACAGAACCAAAGACAAGAACCACATGATTATCTCAATAGATGCAGAAAAGGCTTTTGACAAAATTCAACAGCCCTTCATGCTAAAAACGCTCAATAAATTCGGTATTGATGGAACGTATCTCTAAATAATAAGAGCTATTTATGACAAACCCACAGCCAATATCATACTGAATGGGCAAAATCTGGAAAAATTCCCTTTGAAAACTGGCACAAGACAGGGATGCCCTCTCTCACCACTCCTATTCAACATAGTGTTGGAAGTTCTGGCTAGGGCAATCAGGCAAGAGAAAGAAATCAAGGGTATTCAGTTAGGAAATGAAGAAGTCAAATTGTCCCTGTTTGCAGATGACATGATTGTATATTTAGAAAACCCCATTGTCTCAGCCCAAAATCTCCTTAAGCTGGTAAGAAACTTCAGCAAAGTCTCAGGATACAAAATCAATGTGCAAAAATCACAAGCATTCTTATACACCAGTAACAGACAAACAGAGAGCCAAATCATGAATGAACTTCCATTCACATTTGCTTCAAAGAGAATAAAATACCTAGGAATCCAACTTACAAGGGATGTAAAGGACCTCTTCAAGGAGAACTATAAACCACTGCTCAGTGAAATAAAAGAGGACACAAACAAATGGAAGAACATACCATGCTCATGGATAGGAAGAATCAATATCGTGAAAATGGCCATACTGCCCAAGGTAATTTATAGATTCAATGCCATCCCCATCAAGCTACCAATGAGTTTCTTCACAGAATTGGAAAAAACTGCTTTAAAGTTCATATGGAACCAAAAAAGAGCCCGCATCTCCAAGACAATCCTAAGTCAAAAGAACAAAGCTGGAGGCATCACGCTACCTGACTTCAAACTATACTACAAGGCTACAGTAACCAAAACAGCATGGTACTGGCACCAAAACAGAGATATAGACCAATGGAACAGAACAGAGTCCTCAGAAATAATACCACACATCTACAGCCATCTGATCTTTGACAAACCTGAGAGAAACAAGAAATGGGGAAAGGATTCCCTATTTAATAAATGGTGCTGGGAAAATTGGCTAGCCATAAGTAGAAAGCTGAAACTGGATCCTTTCCTTACTCCTTATACGAAAATTAATTCAAGATGGATTAGAGACTTAAATGTTAGACCTAATACCATAAAAATCCTAGAGGAAAACCTAGGTAGTACCATTCAGGACATAGGAATGGGCAAAGACTTAATGTCTAAAACACCAAAAGCAACGGCAACAAAAGCCAAAATTGACAAATGGGATCTAATTAAACTAAAGAGCTTCTGCACAGCAAAAGAAACTACCATCAGAGTGAACAGGCAACCTACAGAATGGGAGAACATTTTTGCAATCTACTCATCTGACAAAGGGCTAATATCCAGAACCTACAAAGAACTCAAACAAATTTACAAGAAAAAAGCAAACAGCCCCATCAAAAAGTGGGTGAAGGATATGAACAGACAGTTCTCAAAAGAAGACATTCATACAGCCAACAGACACATGAAAAAATGTTCATCACTCGCCATCAGAGAAATGCAAATCAAAACCACAATGAGATACCATCTCACATCAGTTACAATGACAATCAAAAAATCAGGAAACAACAGGTGCTGGAGAGGATGTGGAGAAATAGGAACACTTTTACACTGTTGGTGGGACTGTAAACTAGTTCAACCATTGTGGAAAACAGTGTGGCGATTCCTCAAGGATCTAGAACTAGAAATGCCATTTGACCCAGCCATCCCATTACTGGGTATATACCCAAAGGATTATAAATCATGCTGCTATAAAGACACATGCACACGTATGTTTATTGCAGCACTAGTCACAATAGCAAAGACTTGGAATCAACCCAAATGTCATCAGTGACAGACTGGATTAAGGAAATGTGGCACATATACACCATGGAATACTATGCAGCCATAAAAAAGGATGAGTTTGTGTCCTTTGTAGGGACATGGAAGCAGCTGGAAACCATCATTCTCAGCAAACTATCGCAAGAACAGAAAACCAAACACCACACGTTCTCACTCATAGGTGGGAACTGAACAATGAGATCACTTGGACACAGGAAGGGGAACATCACACACCAGGGCCTATTGTGGGGTGGGGGGAGCGGGGAGGGATAGTATTAGGAGATATACCTAATGTAAATGATGAGTTAATGGGTACAGCACACCAACATGGCACATGTATACATATGTAACAAACCTGCACATTGTGCACATGTACCCTAGAACTTAAAGTATAATAATAAAATAAACAAACAAAAAAACAAATAAAAATCCCCTTCCATGGTAAAAATAAAATAAAATAAAAATAAATATGTATATATATATCTCTCTCTCTCTCTTTTCTGACCAATAGTTGCAGAGATTTGTTCCTCCTACATGAGTTCAATGGTACTTAGCAGTAAGTAATGTATATTTTAAAGGAAAAGCATCAGAAAACAGAAAGGTCTTTCAGAATAAAAAATGGTTCTAATCTTTAGATTTAATGTAACCGATAGCTAACTTAGTAGCTAGAAACAAATGGTTTTCAAAAATTCTGAAATGTCATGGATCTCACTCTCAAGTTTTTTTTTAAGTTGCTTAACTTTTACAATAATATAATCATTTCCTTCATAGTTTCTGGAACTTATTTTTATTTCCCTATTTAGCTTATTATATACAATTTATAAAACGGCATTTCCCGTCTTTTTTTTTTTTTTTTTTTTTTTTTGGGGGGGGATGGAGTTCTGATTTTGCTGCCCAGGCTGGAGCGCAATGGCATGATCTCAGCTCATTGCAACCTCCACCGCCTGGGTTCAAGCTATTCTCCTGCCTCAGCACCCACACAGCTGGGATTACAAGCATGTGCCACCACATCCAGCTAATTTTGTATTTTTAGTACAGATGGGGTTTCACCATGTTGGTCAGGCTGGTCTTGAACTCCTGACCTCAGGTGATCCACCTGCCTCGGCCTCCCAAAGTGCTGGGATTACAGGCATGAGCCACTGCGCCCAGCCTAAAACGGCATTTTCATAAATACATGAACATACTGCATCATACTAACTTTTCACAAGAAGTACATCTGTTTCAAGAGAAATCACAATGATTCTAACGTATCAGTAAAGATTTTAAAATATTAAGAGCATGACAAATGGAAAATTCATTCAACAATAAGTAATTTCTTCTAGAAAATATTATATTCTAAGAAAACCAACCTGTAGCCTCTTATGTTTGCATTTTGGATTCAAACAATGTTTGATACAATATGAAAAAGAATCTGAACCTAACAGAAGTTATTTGACTGACTTTTCAATCTTTTCAATGTAAACGCAACGAAATAAAAAAGAATATCAAACATCAAATATAGGTTTTTCTTTTCTTTTCTTTTTTTTTTTTTTGTAGAGATGGGGTTTCGCCATGTTGCCAGGCTGGTCTCGAAATGCTGGACTCCAGTGATCCAACTGCCTCAGTCTTCCAAAGTGCTAGGGTTACAAGTGTGAACCACCACACCCAGCCAGGATATTCTTAATTGACCTATAATCTAACGTATTTCCTTCTGTTTCTCATTTTCTCTTAGAAAATAATTGCCATCTAATTTTTTTTCAAACCCTGAATGTGGCATTCAAGCTAATTATTAAAAGAGATAAATTGTTTTTTGTTGATAACTAAAAACATTTAGAGGCTATTTCTAAAATGTATAGGTCTAGTCATATTCACCTGTTATACTTAGTGGATAAATTTATATTGGTCCTTTCCACAAATCTTATATTGACGAACAAATGTTATGTTTCTTTTTAGAACCCTTTCTCATATGTTAATAGTAAGAAAGCATTCAAATTACAATGCTCCCAAACTATAAACGTATGCTTTAAAGATGCTGCTGCTCAGGATGTGAGGCAACTGAAACTCTTCAAATTGCTGGTGAGAGTGCTTAGCAATTTCTTACAAGTTAAAAATGAACCTACCCTATTACCTGGTTATGCCTTTCCTTGGGATATGCTCAAGATAAAAAAATATTTTTCCCCAAAGACACTTGTACAATAATGTCTATAGCAGCTTTATTCACAAGAGTAAAAAACTGGGGAAAAAAAAAAACAAAACCAAATGTTCATCAACACAGGAAGAGATAATCAAATCGTAGTATATTTGCATGGTGGAATACTACTTAGCAATAAACAAATAAATACCAAAACAGCATGAATAAATCTCAAAAACGTTATGACAAGTGAAACAAGCCTGACTATAGTACTGTACTATTTTACATGAAACTCAAGAACAAGCAACACTAGTCTATGGTGACAGAAAATCAAAACAGTGTTCACCTCTGAGAGTTGGGAACTGCCTAGAAGAGGAACAAAAGAAAAAAGTGATGGAAACACTCTGTATCTTTACAGAAGTGGTAATTATACAAGTATACATATTGATCAAAGCTTACTGAATTATAAAATTAAGATCTGTGTATTATACACATGTAAGTTTTAGCTCAATAAAAATAAAAGACTTGAAAAAAATGCCCTAAATAAAAAATTTTAAATCCAGAAAATTGTAGAATTTCAATTAAAACTAATAAAGTTTTCTTTATACAGGTCTACTTGTAGAAAAACTAACATTCAATAAACATTCTTGTGGTCATTGTATAGTAACAAAAAATATAGTCACATTTATTTATAGAACAGAATTGTGTTTTTAGAGACACAGTTTCACTCTGTCACCCAGGCTGGAGTGCAGCGGCACAATCCTAGCTCAAAAAAGCCTCAAACTCCTGGGCTCAAGCGATCCTCCCACCTCAACCTCTTGAGTAGCTGGGACTACAGGTGTATCAACACACTTGGCTAATTTGCTTTTGTTTTTGCTTTTATTTTTGTTTTTGTTTTTGTAGAGATGGGGTCTCACTATGTTTCCCAGGCTGATCTTAAATTCCTAGCCTCAAGTGATCCTCCTGCCTTGGCCTCCCCAAAGTGCCAGGATTATAGGCATAAGGATAGAATCTGACCAGGATAGAATTTTTAAAATATCTGTAGAACTGTTATTGAATTTTATAAAATTCTGTTCCACTCCCCACAAACAAAATTATCAGTACTAAAAGAAATTTAAATCTTTGAAAAACCCAACTCCTCTTCTGCAACCCAGCAACAGACTCAGATAACTCGTAACTCCTTAAGTGTGCCCTAACTTTGTCATCTTGTAATCTAAATAAATTAATCTTAGGTACAATTGTGTAAGTGGCACCTGTTTAATCATTAATTCTTAACACTGTAGTACAGAGAAGTTACTTAACTATTATGTTATTCAAGGCTCCTGTCCTAGTCCATTTGTGTTGCTGTAACAATATGCCACAGACTGAGTAACAAATAACGAGCAGAAATCTATTTTCTCACAGCTCTAAGAGCTAGAAGTTCAAGATCAAGGCATCAGCATCTGGTGAGGACCTTCTTTGTGCATCCTCATGTGGCAGAAGGCAGAAAAGAAAAAAGGAAACAAACTCCCTCTATGAAGCCCTTTTATAAGGATGCCTAATTCAATTCACAAGGGAGAACTCCTTACCCTAATCACTTCTTAAAGGCCCCCCCCACCTCCTTATATTAGGTTGGTGCAAAAGTAACCACAGTTTTTGCTATTAAGGCAAAACCGCAATTACTTTTGCACCAACTATTCTATTACACTGGCAACACCTGATTTTTTTCAAACCATAGCAATTACCAAATTCAAGACCAAAACTCAGGTATCTGGCTCCTATTTTAAGAACAAGCAGTTAAAAGATTATAGCATCTGATCAATCCATTTTCAGTAGACAATCAAGAAAAAAAAAAAAATCAAGTAACATTTAAAAATATTCTGCACTGGAACCAGAGCAGTTTGCTAATTTGTATTCAACATTTAGGTAAGAAATTTAGAAAATACACTAACCTTAGAAGACTTCCTTCGGCTTCTTCTGGTCCAAACTACCACCAGTTTATCTGGTTGCCTGCCAAACAGAAAAAAAAGTTAAACATAATTTATCTTAAATAAATAAAGTTTCATTTTAGTGCCTTCAAAAGAGCAAAAATGTCATCTGCTTTAGGTTACATAGAGCAGCTACTGTTACAACAAAGCTCTATCAAATATAGTAGATGTTGACTACAGATGTGACCTAATTTGCATAACTAATATTTCCTCCTTGTCTTTTCTAACAATACTTTAGCAAGTTAATTCACAGGGACAAACCAAGTAAAATAAAATATTTAGAACTGGTTACTATTTTAAAAAGAAAAAGCACACACGTATCTTCTCCAAAAATTAATACCATACTTCTAACACATTATTCCCTTTAATGTGAAGTAAATAGGTATAAAAAGGGCACTTCCAAAATAATTTAAATCTATGAATTCACTACTTTTGCATCTCTATATCTCATGAACAATGCTTGTGGTTTTTAAAACATTATTGTAGCCAATCATCTCAATTATCTTCATAAAAACAATACGGTACTGAAAAAACAGGCAAGGTACATACTATTATCTCTATTTTAATTAAGCTTAAAAGACTATTAAGTTAAATAACTAATCAAAAGCTCTGGCAGAACCAAGACTGAAATACAGTCTTCTAATCTCAGATTTCTCTTCTTTATCTTCCACTAATATAAAGTCAAACAAAAATAATACATTTTCAGGTAATATTAGGTTGGTGCAAAAGTAACTACGGTTTTTCCCATTCCTTTTATTGGCTAAAACCGCAATTACTTTTGCATCAACCTAATATAACGAAGTTCTCTTTTGTTCTTATGAAAAACATCAAGATTATAAGTTATTTTACTTAAATTTTCATTTAAAAAAAATCTTAGATAAAAGCTTCTTAACCAAGAAATGAATGCCATACTCATCTTGTTGACCTTCACCATTTTCTATGTCCTGTTCATTTTACACTGGAATCCCTTGCCTTCAGCAGATAACTTTTCCTTCTGTTTCATTTAATTAAAAACATATACACATATATAAAAGGCCTCCAGCCTTAAACTCCTCGCTCAGTGATCCACCTACAAACCTATACGAGAGTTATACCAATGGAAAAACAAACAACCGTTAAAAGAAAAAAAAAAACAAAACACCTTGTTCAACACAAAAACCTGGACTAGGACAATTACAGTGAGTAAGGATGGGGTGCAGTATAACAACATGATAGATGGGGTTGGGAAGAAGGTATGATCAATGATGGCAAGTTAACAAGAGGAGAACAGTAGCCAACAAACGTAAGCTACCTCATTTGAAAACACTGATGGCTTGCCAGAACATTTTACCTAGATTACTGCACTATCCTCTTCACTTATGCTCTCATCTCCACAGCTCCAGCCCAACTTCAACTCTGAAATTATATTTTGACAGTACTTTTATAGAAATGCTATCTTACAGTTTTTCCTTTTTTATCATCATATGCTGGGCTCTTACACTGAAGGTACTACCAACTGGCCCTTGCAGGTTGAATTTTACAGGCTTACTTGACTGAAAGAGTATTCTATTTTATTTTAGTTTTAACTTAAACTCTTTTAAAAAGTTCTTAAATATCTTTAAACAAGGCCTATGCTGTACAGATTAGGAGAGCCTCTAACACTACCAACTGCTTCACACCTGACCAGCTTCACTGTTTAAAATCATCTATCTAGACCCTATGTGCCTTTGGCCCTGCAACACCCTTGTTTCTCAACATGGCTTATAAGGTATTTCACTCACCACTTGACTCTGATCTAGCTCTCTAACTGTATAACCTGCAAATATCTCATAGGCATCTTGCTCTATAACCAACCCCTGAACACATATTCCTTCATTTCTTCACATCTTTGCAATGTTACAACATTTAAAAAAACAAAAGAGCACACACAAAAACTTCCTCTTCCATTTTTCTACCTGGTAAACTCCTAATTTATCACTTTCTCTGTGTAACCCTGACCATTTCTCATGTCATCTCCTGCCCCATCCCCTCCCACCCATCCCATATTCCAAGCCTCAGAGTTAATTACGCCTGTGTTCCCAATAATAACCTAGACACACCTATTTTCTATTTTAATACTCTGTATACCTTGTATTGTAAGTATTTATTATTTCTATCTCTCCCACTAGATTGCACTATCTTATCAACCATATCTTATTTATCTTTGTATTCCTAGCAACTAATAATCTAGTACGAGGTTGAGGCTCAATGAGTATGTGGCACTCAATAAACCTTAAGTTTCATCCAAGAACTCCCAATTGTTTAATTATAATTGATGAGGTCCAACTGAAGCCAGTAGCTATATAATACATCATCCCTGCAACTCATCCAAGCTTTGCAGGGATCCTCATCCTGGCTGCACATTAAAATACAAACTCTAGGGAAGCATTTCTAAATATTGATACCTAGGTTCCAGCCCTGGATAATCTGACTTAATTGGTCTGGTGTGCAGTTTTTTAAATTCCACAGGTGATTCTAACGTGCAGCCAAGGCTGACAACCACTGTTTGACTTGAAAGTCTAGTGAGGCATTACCTGTGATGGCAATGAGAGTGTCTCCCCTACACAACATCCTCCTAGTGCCACCTGAACTGTTGCCTCATTCTAGCACCCTCCTGCCACTCAACGCATCTCAGTGCTTCAGAAAATGAAAGCTTTTTTAGCATAAAAAAGCAAGAAGGGTGGTCTCCTAAGCTGTATGTATGCCTGATGTCCCAAGAATGTAAATAGATCATAAGTCACTTATTTAAGAATGCCCCCAGAGATAGCTAGACATTTTAGTGATTTTAAGTCAAGTTCACATTTTAAATATCTTCACTAGAAATCAGTCCACCATTTTATTATCAGGAACAAACTGAGGCAGAGTGTTCTAAAATAAAGAACTGCTGTGGGTTATTATTCTCAATAGAAGGGTACCAAGAACCACATAACTGGCTATCCATAATTAATATTTTAAGCATTCATATACACTAGAAAATAACCATTAAATATTTACTTATGTACTCCCAAGAGACCAGACACAGGACAGCTGTGAGAGTTTTCTCCAACTACCAACAAACCTACAATCATATAATTTCCTGTCAAAAAAGTCAAGAAAACCTGATAGGGTTTCAGAGAGAACGCAACAATCGCATACTTAACATCTCTATTCCATCACTTCAGTTTAGTTAGTAGGTAGCCCTATATATAAAACACACACATTTTTATATATTACATATAAACATTTTATGGACATACACATAAAATGTATGCACAGTCACACTTCCTATGAAATCTGTCTAAAGGGCTCCATTGGAAAAGTTGAGGCCTTTTCGTGGGCTTGTTCAAGGAAGGAAACTGTGCATTTAAAAATAAAGATTTAACACCTTCTATCCTGTCTTCAAAGCCATTAAAAAGGAACATCTTGAATCTGAAGGTGGCATGTTTTGTCTCAAATTGTGCTCTTGACATCAAATTCTGGAGAGGAAGAAAGAAGCTAGGAAAAAGGACAGGAGACAGCAGTGAAGAAGAGCAGAGAGGACTGAAGTGGAGAAGAGAGGAGAAGCTAAAAGGAGAGCTACAATATTCAGATTATAAAGCAATTAGCTTGAGCTTTCCCTGGCATGCAACTAAGGCGTGCCCTCCTCTTCACCACTAAGTGAACTACTGCGTATGAAAACTAAGTTTAAAGAAAAACATTTCTGGCTTATTTTAACTCCTTTACTCTTTTCCACTCTCTGATGTATGACACACGTGTGAGGTGAAACTTTAAAAGCCATAAGAGAAACCCAAAACTATCACATGAAAATCACTCCCATCACTTTCCATAATCATAATAAGCATTCAACAAATATTTTACTGAATGTCTGCTATGTTCCTGGCACCATGCTGAGCAATGGAGATACAAGGATGAAAGAAAGATCCACTGGAAGTTCACAATCTAGTGGGGAGACAGACCATTAAACCAACTACCCTAGCCCAGGCACAACCTTGGAGAACACAGAGTAGATGAAAAGACCTTAGCTTAAAGAAACTATTTATAAATATCTCAGGAAACAACATGAACAGTGGCAGAAAGTACCCGCCCAACCACAGAGATTACTAGATTTAAAATTTGTAAAAACTGTAATTTACAATGACACTTTCAATGTAAAGCCCAACAAAAGATGAGTGACTAATTATCGTATGTCTGTTTACTAGAAAATCACAGAGGCATTAAAAATATTTTCTAAGAACATTTGCAAACATAGGACAATGCTTAGGATATCATGGTCTGTTTGTTTAATATAGATTTCAATTTTTCTATACTATATAATAAGAGAAGAACCAAAAGGAAATACCTCAAATTACTATCTGTGTTTATTACTGGGAAGTAAAATTACGTGTCATTATACTTTTCTGTATTTTCTACCATGAATTTGTATTACTTTATGCTGGTGGGAGGTATTTAAATGTGGGGAGTGAGCTACTAAAAATAAATCAGTTGCACACTTACTAAGAAGTAGAATAAATAAATACATATAAATCAGAACTTTTAAGTTTGGAATTAATTATGAATAGACAGAATTAAATAAATTATTTTTTTTTAATTTCAGAGAAATCACAAAGCCCTCAAACAACTAAATTAATTTGTTTTCCAAGTCAACAGAAGTGGGGGAGTAGTATTCTTTGTCTTAAGTTAACATAAATGTTCCCCTAAGATCTGAGCAAAATTTTTAAATAGGCCCCACTTGACTCTGGCAACCTCCCCTCCTTTTTTGGTAGCTCCTTCAATTCCTGGGCCATTCTTTCTCAGGCACTGAAAGTCAACATGACATTCCAGTATGGGCTGGCCAGACCCAAACAATAATATGACAAATTCTTTTCAGACCACTCACTTTTTTTCTACATCAATTAAAATTCCCATTTCTCCAGGATAAGTATCTTAGGAGGTTATTAAGAGGAAAGGAATCCGGGGAAAAAACTTGTATTAATTCAAGAGATATGAATTTATAAAAGTGGACCTTTCAAAGATGACATAGTACACAGTTGTCCCTCCATATCTGTGGGGGATTGGTTCCAGGACCCCCCACAGATACCAAAATCTGAGGATGTTCAAGTTCCTTATATAAAATGATGCAGTATTTGCATATAACCTATACAAATCCTCTTGTATACAGTCACACACTGCTTAACGATAGAGATATAGTCTGAGAAATGCATCATTAGGCAATTCTGTCCTTGTGCAAACATCACGGAGTATACTTACACAAACCTGGATGGTATAACCTACTACACACCTAGACTATATGGGAGAGCCTACTGCTCCTAGGCTAGAAACCTGTACAGCATGTTACTGTATTGAATACTGTACGTAATTTTAACACAATGGTTATTTGTGTATCTAAACATATATAAACATAGAAAAGGTACAGTAAAAAATACAGTATTATAATCTTATGGGACCACCTTCAGGTATGTGGTCTGTTGTTGACCAAAACATTCTTCGACAGTGTATGAGTAGGTTTAAATCATCTCTACGTTACTATACCTAATACAACAATGTAAATACTATGTAAATAGTTGTTACGATATATTGTTTATATTATTTTTTGTTATTATGTTGTTATTTCTATTTTTTTTCCCTGAATATTTTCAAGTCACAGTTGGTTGAATCCACAGATTCAGAACCTGCGGATAAGGAGGGCAGACTGTATGTAGAAGAGAATTCTAGACCAGGAATTAGGTCTGATACTAAGTGACTTTAGAAATATCTCTTTCTTTCTCTGAGCCTATTCCCTAATTTGGACTTCACTAAAATCTCAACCAGTTAAAAAACAAACAAACAAAGAAACAACAACAACAAACACTGACACTAATTGGCTAAATATTTGGTGGTTTAAAAGCAAAATGAAAAATTCAGAAATAGGGTAAAGAATATGAGGCAAGGATATTTGTCTCCTGTCTATTAACAATCTAGAGGTAGCTAATATTACCACCTTTGAACAACATTATGAAAGGGAAAGTAATAACTTTTAGCAGAGCAGTAAACTATCAGATTTATGCTCCCTGTCCAAGGCACAGTGTTAATCATGAGAGGTGTTACAAGAAGTACCCTACTCCCAGCCCTTTCCAACCACCACTACCATGTTGGCATTAAGATGGGGCCACATCATACTTCTCACTACTAGAACATGAGAAGGGGTCTATGTCACTTCTGGAGTAAATGAATAATAAACTAGTATATTTTCCCCCACACTATCTAAATGGACAGGATTCTAGAACACACAGGAGGGCATAGTCGTAAAGAGTTGCCTGGGCCCCTGAATGACCACACAGAAGGTCAGTTGACCTGGAACATCCTCTCTACATTGAGAAGTGAGCAAAAAATAAACTTTTGTTAGGTTAACCAACTTGGATTTCCGGGTGTATCTGCTACAGTAACCCCTCAATGTTCTAGAAAACTCAGTAAATTAAAAAAAAAACACATAACAATAATAGTTGCTGTCTTGTAAAAGTTTACATTTCAAAGTGCTGAGACCGTATTTATCCTTTTTATGTCCTATCAGTTTTCATTTGTATGAAATCACTATTCCAAAAAATAAAAGATAGCTGTACCTCAAAACTTGGAAAGCCTCCAAGCTTTTCCTAAATTAAAAATAAGGAACTTTGTAAGTCTTTGGAACACAAAAAGTACAACACATTTCTCTCACCACAGAATCCAGGATATGCTTAAAATAAGAAAAAAAGAGCTCAAAACATTAATACCAAATTTAACTGAATAGGCACTTCACTAATAAGGTTATTTCTTTTAGAGAAAAGGACTCTTAGCCATAAATGAACATTTCATGGTAGGATGCTGTGAAAATTTAAACAAAAAAGGGGGAGATTGTCTTATCACAGAAATACTCTAACTTTACTATTTCTCAAGTAATTATTTTTATCCTTCAGTAGGTCCATCTGCCTCCTATTAAACTACCACTACTACAGCTCCAGTTAATTATACTCCTTTATGCTTACTCACAAGAGTTATTTAGCAAGCTGCAGTAATTATTCAATAGGGAAAAAATTATACAAATACAAGACAAAGTACATACACAAGATATATTTCTTTTCTGTAAAAATAAAGGACAATTCTAATAATAAAAGATGCAAAACATCTTTATCAGTTAAATAAAAATACTTTGTTTTTTTACCTATATTTTTGTGTCACTCTATTGTTTAAAAAATATTTTAACAGAGCAATTACTTTTGGTTAAAAATAACTGATAACGCAAATGAACTTTTCTGACAGGTATTTCTAATATCTATATGCCAGTATTTAGAAACAGCACCTCAAATTGAGGAAACATAGTTTGATGTTTGGCATATTACAGCAGAGTGTACTTTCAGATGGGCCATCAAAAATAAATAAATAAATAAATATCTTACTAACAACAGTATAAAGAATTTACTATTTTTCTTTCTTTCTTTTCTTTTTTTTTTTTTTTTTTTTTTTTTTGAGACAGGCTCTCACTCTAGCCCAGCCTGGAGTACAATGGAGTGATCATAGCCCACTGCAGCCTCAGACTCCTGGACTCAAGCAATCCTCTTGCTTCAGCCTCCTGAGTAGCTAGGACTACCGGCACATGCCACCACAACAGATAATTTTAAAATTGTTTTGTAGAGATTGCTATGTTGTCCAGGCTGGTCTCCAACTCCAGGCTTCAAGTGATCCTCCTGCTTGAGCCTCCCAAAGTGTTGGGATCTCAGGCGTGAGCTACCACACAAGGCCTAATTTTTCTAATATAAGGATATTTGTAAGACAAACAGCACTATAATGAATCACTGCTGTATATGTATGCAATATTGGTCTTCTCAAATAATACTTCATACTTTATTGTTTTATAGTATCACCCATAATAAATTCCTTTAATTTAGCATATTATTTACTCTTCTCTTTTTTTTTCCAGACCTATTGGAAGAAGACTCACATGTCACTAAAACAAATATTAGTATACCCAGGTTGTATACCTGGTTCCCTGGAACTGAAGTTAGTAGAAAAACAAACAAACAAAAAGAATCTATCAATCTGACCATTCCTCAGCCCAAACAATCATATTCACAATTTCATCTCAACACACTTCTATAATTACTGCAATTGTGTGTTTTGGATGACTACATTTGTCTGTCTTGTTTCTGACCTTAAGGGTCTCAAGAGATTTCCTGGTATTCAAAAGGCATTTATTAAGAAGAGGGCAGAAAAACAATATGATAGATAAAAGAATCACAAGAAGACAACTTTCTTCTGGTTGCATCATCTAAGCCTCAAGATGTTCCTCAACTGTGAAATAAGAATACAGGACCAATGTAACGAATAGTTAAGATATATGAAGTGCTTAGTGGAGCGCTAGGCTTTCAGCAACTTCTCCAAAAACATTAGCAACCAGTCCATGTGTACACACAGAGCTTCCAAATAGCTTCGTACAGTCTCCCTCTTAAATGCGAACAGACGACCAAAGATCATCTAAGGAAAGCCTCCAATATGAAAGAAAACAGGCTAAAAAGGAGAAAAAGAACTTGCAGGAAACCGAGACAATATCACCAGTATGCTCAGAGGTATTAAAGACATTACACTCATGAAAAATATCAAAGGAATATTTAATACATAAGAAAGCATTCTGAAGATTATGTCATTATTTTTCATTAGGTGAGCAAAAAATGCAGAGTTGGAAGATAAATTTGAGGAAATCTTCCAGAACTAGAATGAAATAATGATTATTTTAAAAGAGAGAAATACAGGAAATTTAGATAAATTCAGAAGGCTAAATATCTGACTATCCCCAGTATAGCAGTGAAAAAAGGTCCTAAGTTGTCATTTATGCTGAATGCTTTGTGAAAGACCATTCCAAAGTGGAGCAGGACACTTGTGGGCTCCAGCGGAGGAAAGGAACTGATGAATTACCAACGTGTTTAACTGTTTGAGAAGGATTTTGAGAGGTAACAAGTACGTTTAAGAATAATAACGATACGCACACTGCAGGGTCATAAGGGAAGGTGGGGGGAGGACAAAACAAAATTAGTAATTATTAACATAAGGAAATTTTTTAAAAATGGAAATGTGATAATACTATAGGGCTCAGCTGCTAACAATGTTTACTAAGTCACAATGAATTCTGACCTAACTCTGATAGACCTGACTGGTAAGTGAGGGGATGGGTAAAGAGAAGGGTAAGT
This sequence comes from Papio anubis, assembly GCF_008728515.1. Classification (NCBI taxonomy): domain Eukaryota; kingdom Metazoa; phylum Chordata; class Mammalia; order Primates; family Cercopithecidae; genus Papio; species Papio anubis. The sequence continues at coordinate 63,123,033 of NC_044989.1, read as the reverse complement.
AAGCTTCAGGGAGGATATGACAAGAGGGCTAAATCCTCACCTACCAAATCAACAAGTTAGTAGATAGAGTCTATAATCAAAAAAGTAAAAGAACAGTTGAAAGTATGTTGCTGAACAATAAAATACCACTTCATACCACCCATTAGGAAGGCTACTAAAAAAAAGACAAAGGCCAGGCACTTTAGGAGATGGAAGCAGGAGCATCACTTGACCCCAGGGGTTTGAGGCCAGCCCAAGCAACACAGTGAGACCTCGTCTCTACAAATAATTTAAGCCAGGCATGGTGGTGCATGCCTGTGGTCCCAGCTACTTGAAAGGCTGAGGTGGGATGATTGTTTGAGCACAGGTGGTAGAGGTTGCAGTGTGCCGTGATTGCGCACTGCGCTCCAGCCTGGGTGACAGAGCGACACCCCCATCTCAAAAAAAAACAGAAACTCAAGGAAGGGCCATGCACAGTGGCTCATGCCTGTAAGCCCAGCACTTTGGGAAGCCAAGGTGGGAGATCGCTTAAACCCAGGAGTTCAAGACTAGTCTTGGCAACATAACAAGACCCTGTCTCTATTAAAACACACACAAGCACGCACACACACACAAAAGGCAGAAAAAGAGTGGAAAAAAAGGTACAAAGAACAAAGGCAACAAGTACAGAACAGTAACAATTAAGGGAGACATTAATCTAACTACACGAGTAACCACTTTGAATGTCAGTGGTATAAATGCACCAATTAAAAGATTGTCAGAGGTTCAAAAAACAAGACTCAATTGTATGTTTTCCATAAGAAACCTATTTTAAATATAAAGACAAGTGTAGATTAAAAGTAAGTAGATGTAGACAAATATACCATGCTAATACTAATCAAAAGATTTGGTTGCTTACATGCTTGTGAAACAATCTACAATGAATTATATATACATATATATAGTTATATATGTATGAATTATATATATATAATTATATATATAGTTTAAAAACAACAACAAATTTATCTATTTGAAACATCTCAAAAAGAAAAAGACACATGCCACACACCTTACATAAGAATAAACTCAAAATGGATCCAAGATGGAAATGTTAAAATGTTTTTTTTTTAAAAAATATATATATATATATATGTACTAGAAGAAAACATGAGTGAATTTCTATAAGCCCGTATAGAGAAATGCTTTCACTATGTCTCAAAATCAAGATGTAATATTGATAGACTAAATTAAAAAAAAAAAAAAGGCATACTGAAAAATGCCATAAACAAAGTCATACATTAACGAAATGGGAAAAACTATTTGCAATATAAGACACTGGTAAAGGAAAGACAAAAAGACTTCTACTTTCCAGTCAAGCATGTCAGGAGCTTGGAAGCTGTTACTTCTATCCCCACAACAAGAAAAAGCAAACAAACTGAAAATCAACAACTCTTCCTAGATTCCTCAGAGAATTGAGGTCACAATCATACCCCCAAAACTGGAGTGAGAGGCAGACAAAGAGAATCACAACTTACAGGAGTAGCAGCCCAAGAACCAGTATGCTCCACAGTAACAGAGTAAGAAAGTCTAAATTGTAATTGACCAATTACTAGAGGTTGGATGTGGACAAGTATGAGAGTTAAAAACTCCCAGGAAGATCAGTCTTGGGAGGCCCCACATTTTTGTGAGTTTTACCTCCAGGAGCCCTACCAGGTTCTCTCACAGTGCAGACTGGATAAAAATAACCTCCTGCTTAGGGCAAAGGAAGAGGAAAAGTAGGCACTTTGAAATACTTTCCCAAGCCTCTTAATAAGGCCTACCCTCAAGAGAAACTATTTAACTAGAAACTAAATGAACTGAGAGAAGTGAAATAACCAACTCCACTACCCTCTAGACTTCCTTTCTCACCTAAAGGGGAAAAAACTGAGGCGCACTGGGGAGGGTAAAGCCAAAAAACACAATCACTAAAAGCCTCATTATAGGACTATAGAATACTTCCTGTTCCTCCACACCTTATCAGTAGAGCTCCCATATAATAACAGGGAAATACAACTGAAAGAACTATCCAACCCAGACCTCTGTTAAGAAGAAATTTCTAGAGAAACTACAAGACAACAGAGGAGATTTAAAAAACAAAAAAAAGGTACAGAGAATATTTTAGCCTCTGACACCTATAGCTACAGCTACGGTAAACAGTAAACAGAGCCCAACTCCTATCCAGATAAAGAGAAAACCTTTTACTAAAAAGGCCTATTTATCTCAGTTTCACATACCCAGTACATCATTTCCAGCTTTCAACAAAAAATTACAAGGTAGACCAAAAGACAAATCATTTTAAGAGACAGAACAAGCATCATAAACTCAGAGCAGAGATAATGAAATGATCAGAACTGAAATTTAGAACAACTAAGACTGATATGCTAAGGGTGTTAATGGAAGCAGAGAAATGAAAACTCTTTAAGAAAACATAAAAAGGAAACACAAAAAATCAAAAACACTGTAACAGAAATGATGAATGCCTTTGATAGGCTTATCGACAGACTGACGACAATCAAGGAAATAAGTTAACTTGAAAAAATGTCAGCAGAAAATTCCAAAACTGAAGTGGAAACAGAAGAATGAAAAAAATAAAAAACAGAATATCCAAAAACTGTGAGACAATTACAAAAAGTATTGAATTAGTCTGTTCCCTACTGCTATAAATATTTGAAACTGGGTAATTTATAAAGAAAAGAGGTTTAAATGGCTCATGGTTCCACAGGCTGTACAGACAGCTTCTGGGGAGGCCTCAGGAAACTTTAATTCGTGGCAAAAGGTGAGGGGGAAGCTGGCACGTTTTACATGACCAGAGGAGAAGGAAGAGAGAGCAAGGGAAGGTGTTACACATTTTTAAACAACTAGATCTCATGAGAACTCTTATCACGAGTACAGCACTAGAGGGATGGTGCTAAACCATTAGAAATCATCCCCACAATTCAATCACCTCCTACCAGGCCCCACCTCCAACACTGGGGATTACAACTGAACATGAGATTTGGGTGGGGACACAGATCCAAACCATATCAGACATAAATACACATAATGGGGATGCCAAAAGAAAAAGAAAAAGAGAAAGGCATAGAAGAAATATTTGAAGCAACAATGTCTGAGAATTTCCCAAAAATTAATGATAGACACCAAACCACAGATCTAGGAAACTCAGAGAACACTAAGCAGGATAGATACAAAAAAATCTACATGTAGGCATATCCTAGTCACACTAAAGAAAATCAAACACAAAGGAAAATATTGAAAGAAGCCAGAGGAAAAAACACCTTACCTATAGATGAAGCAAGAATAACATCAGTCTTTTCACAAACCATGTAAATTAGGTAAAACTCACAGAAGTGTGGGGTCCCCACACTTGTAAGCAGGAAGAGAGTGGAATAAAATAATAATAGGAGTGGAAATGTACCAACCTAGAATTCTGTATCCAGTGAAACTGTCCTTCAAAAGTGAGAAACCGACTGTCTCAAACAAAAGTTAAAAAAATTTATCACCAATAGACTTCCTTTACAACTGTTTTTTAAAAAATTATTCAAAAGAAGGAAAATCATATAGTCAGAAAGTCAGACCAACATAGCAAATCAAATCCAACAATGGTTAAAAAGAATTATACAACATGATCAAATAGATTCTAGGTATGCAAGGTTGGTTCGACACTTAAAAACCAATTACTGTAAAAACCAATTATTATAAAAATTTTGTAATCCATCACATCAACAGGCTAAAGAAGAAAAGCTATATGATTATATCATTAGATGGAGAAAAAGTGTTTGACAAAATCCAATGCCATTCATGATAAAAACTCTCAGACAACTAGGAAAAAAAGGGGGAACTTCCTCAACTTGATAAAGACCGTCTACAAAAAAACCTAAGGATAACATTATACTTAACAGTGATAAACTAGATGCCTTCCTGCCAAGGAACAAGGCAAGGATGTCTACTCTCACCACTCCTAGTCAAATCATTCTGGAAGTCCTAGCTAATGCAATAAGATAAGAAAAAGAAAAGGTGTATAGGTTGGAAAGGAAGAAATAAAACTATTTGTTTGCATGTGATATGCTGTCTATGTAGAAAGTCCCAAAAAATCAACAAAACTCGTAAAATAAATAAGCAATGATAGCAAGATTGCAGGATACAAGGTTAATACATAAAAGTCAATTGCTTTTATACATCAGCAATGAACAATTGGAATTTACCAATTGGAATACCATTTATATTAGCACCAAGAAACTGAAATACTTAGGTATAAATCCAATAAATATATCCAGAATCTAGGGGGGAAAATATTACAAAAATCCAAAAAGATCCAAATAAATTGAGAGATAGCTGTACATGGATGGAAAGCCTCAATATTACCAAGATGCAGTTCTTTCCAATTTGATCTATAGACCCAATGCAGTATCAGTCAAACTCCCAACAAGTAATTTTATGGATACTGAAAAACTGATTCTAAAATTTACAAGGAAAGGTAAAGGATCCAGAATAGACACTACAATACTGAAGGAGAATATAGTTGGAAGACTAACACTAGCCAACACTGAGACTTATTATAAAGCTATAGTAATAAAGACAGTATGGTAATGGTGAAAGAACAAAATAAAGAGCCCAGAAATGGACCCCTACAAAGACAGTCAACTTGTCATTACCAAAAGAACCAAGATAATCAATGCAGAAAAGATAGTCTTTTCAATGAATAGTGCTAGAATGACTCCAGACATGGATCTCCTATACCTTCCACAAAAATTAGGTCTAAATATTAAACATAAAACTACAGAATTCCTAGAAGATGACAGAGGAGAAAATCTAGATAATCTTGGGTATGGTGATGACTTTTCAGATACAACACACAAGACACAATCCATGAAAGAAAGAACTGATAAGCTGAACTTCATTAAAATTAATTTTTTTCTCGTCTTTGAAAGACACCATCAAAAAAATAAAAGACAAGCCACTGGCTAGGAGAAAATACTTGCAAAAGACATACCAGATAAAGGGCTATTATCCAAAATATAAAGAATTCTTAAAACTCAACAATAAGAAAACAATCCAATTAAAAATGGGCAAAAGACCCTAACAGACAACTCACAAAAAAAGATACAAAGGCAAATAAAAACATGAAAAGATGCTCCACATCATATGTCATCAGGAAAATGCAAGTTAAAACAAGATAACACTACACATCTATTAGAATGGCCAAAATCTAGAACACTAAGAATGCCAAATGCTGGAGACAGTGTGGAACAACAGATACTCTCATTCATTGCTGGTAGGAATGCAAAATAATACAGCCACTTTGGAAGACATTTTGGCAATTTCTTACAAAACTAAACATACTCTTTCCACAGGATCCAGCAATCTCACTTCTTGGTATTTACTCAAAGAAGCAGAAAACTTATATCCACACAAAAATCTGCACATACATGTTTAGAGCAGCTTTATTCATAATTGTCAAAACTTAGAAGCAACTAAGATGTCCTTCAACAGGTAAATGGATAAACTGTCGCACATCCAGACAATGGAATATTATTTACTGATGAAAAAGAAATAAGCTATCAAGCCACAAGACATGGAGGAAACTTCAATGTATACTGATGACTGAAAGAAGCCAACCTAAAAAGACTACCTAATATATGATTCCAACAACATGACATTCTGGAAAAGGCAAAAATATGGTGACAGTAAAAAGATTAGTAGTTGTCAGAAATTCAGTGAGACGGAAAGGGGGAGTGAGGGAGAGATTTCAGAGGACTTTCAGAGCTGTGAAAATATTCTGTATGATACTATAATGGTGGAATCATGTCATTATTAATGTAAGATATTAATAAGAAGGGGGAAATAGGGGCAGGTGAGGGGTATATGAAAATTGTACTCTACTTAATTTTTCCGTAAATTCATAATTGCTGAAAAACCTAAACTCTATTAATTATTTTAAAGTTAAGGAGAAAGACCAAAAACTAGATACAACAGTAGTCAATAAATAACACAACTTTTATATGCACTGAGAAAGCAAAGAATCTGTATGACTCTCTTTACAGCAATATTTGCTTTATTACAGTGGTTTGGAACTAAGATCACAATATCTCTGAGGTATGCATGTACATATTAAAACTACGCCAAGATGCCATTTCTCACCTCTCCCTTTGGCAAAAACATCAGGACAACAAATTTGGTACTTGAGGCTGTGGGGAAACAGGCACTCTCATATATTTCTGGTGGGAAGGCAAATTGATAAAACCCTTATGGAGAGGAATTTGGCAATATCTAACAAGACTACATATGTGTTTACCTTTTGACACAGCAATTCTATTTCTAGGAATTTACTCCCGAACACAAAGCCTATTCATTAAAGTACTGTATGTGCAAAATATTAGGAACAATCTAAATGCCCCCACATAAGAGAATAGTTGGATAAACTATAGTGTATCACAAAGATAGTACTTTGTAGCTGTTGAGAAAAAAAAAAGAATAAGGACAAACTCTACAAACAGATATGGAATGATTTCCAGAATATATTAAGTGAAAAAGTAAAGTGAAAGTACCGACTATGTTGTCTTACCTCTTTTGTATAGGTAAAATAAATAAATTTTTTAGAAGTGCATATATCTGCATGTTCATGCAAAAAGAAACAAAGGAAGAAAATAACCAGACTAGACAAATGGTGCTAAAGTAAATACTCACATACAAAAGAATAAAAGTAGACACCTTCCTTACACATACACAAAAATTAACTCAAAATACATTATAGACTTACTATATGTAAGAGTTAAAATTATAAAACTCTTATAAAAAATAGAAGTAGTAAATATTTGTGACTTTGGGTTAGGCAAAGTCTAAGACGACACAACACCAAAAGCACAAATAACAAAATAAAAATAGACATATTATTAATGTATTAATAGATACATTATATTTTATGAAAATTAAACCCTTTTTTAAAAACATCACCAAGAAAGTAAATAGCTTACAACATGAGAGAAACTTTTTGCAAATCACATACCTGATAAGTGTCTTATATCCAAAATATATAAAGAATTCTTACAACACTAGAAGAAAATGATCCAATTAAAAATGGGCAAATGATTACAATATCTATTTCTCCAAAAAAGACAAGTAAATGGTCTATAAGCATACGAAAATATTGTGGCTCAACATGGTTCAGCAACCAGAGAAACGCAAGTCAAAAACCACAATGATATAACACTTTACACGTACTTAAATGGCTAAAATAAAAAAGACAATCAGATGTGTTGGTGAGTAAATGAAGAAACCAGAACCCTTACACATTGCTGGTGGGGATGTGAAATGATACAGCCACTTTGGTAAACAGTTTGGCGGTTCTTCAAAAAGTTAGTTACTACATGGTCCAGCAGTTCCACTTCTAGGTATGTACGTGAGACAGAACAGGAATGGGATACAGCTCCTTCTTCATACTGTCTTAACCATGCCTTTTACTTAAAGAATTCCAGGAACTGGCCTTAGGAAATCTAAATATCAAACCAAGGTTGTGGAGGGTCCCACTTCAGGAAAGAATGCTTAACAATTAACTTACAGCCTTGTTGCCTCTGGCCAGACTACCAGGTTGTCCAATATTCAAGATAAATATCACAACCAGATATGCCTGACCCGCATACCCTACCCTTCACATGCTTTTCCCAGCCCAGCCTGCATATATCACCCCTGATGTCAATTCCTACAGTTCGTCTAACAAAAAATTCCCTACCAGCTGTTTCACAGAGTCAGCTAGAGAGTCCCTGCACCTCTGCTGTCTCCCTTGCGCTCAAGTGCAAGCCCCAAAATAACAGCCTTGTCTGGGATATCTACCTGGCCCTATGTTAATTTTTATTATACAGGGAGCCAAAGAGCCTGTGATCCATAACATACCCAAGACACAAATGTTCACAGCAGCGTTATTCATAATAGTAGAAAAGTGGAAACAGCCCAAATGTTCATAAACTGATGAATGGATAAAATGTAATACATCCATATAATAGATTATTCAGCAATAAAAAGGAATGAAGTATTGATATTTGTTACATATGGATGAACCTTGAAACCATAATGCTAAGTGAAAGAAGCCAGTCACAAAAGACCATACAGTATCTGGAATAGGCAAATCTAGAGAGAACAGAAATTAGATTAGTGGTTACCTGGGGACTGAGTAGGGAGGGGAGTTCCAGAGGAATACGGAGTAACTGCTAACAGGTATGGGATTTTTTTCACAAAAAAATTTTGTGAAATGCCAAAATTAGATAGTGACTATGGTTGCACAACTCTAGAAATACATTAAAAACCACTGAATTGTATACTTTAAAATGGCAAATTGTTTAGTATATGAGTTATACCTAAATAAATCTGTTAAAAAAAAAAAAAAAAAAAGGAAGAAGAAGAAACCGAGAATAACAAAACTAGTTACATTCAGGAGTTGGGTGGAACAAAGTGGAAAGGACAGAGAGTTGGGAACAGGATAATCAAGATGGGGAAGACATACTTTTAAAAATAGTTCTTGTGAGGCTGGGCGCGGTGGCTCACACCTGTAATCCTAGCACTTTGGGAGGCCAAGGCAGGCGGATCACAAGGTCAGGAGTTTGAGACCAGCCTGACCAACATGGTGAAACCATGTGTCTACTAAAAATACAAAAATTAGTCGGGCGTGGTGGTCTGTGCCTGTAATCCCAGCTATTCAGGAGGCTGAGGCAGGAGAATTGCTTGAACCTGGGAGGTGGAGGTTGCAGTGAGCCGAGATCACACCACTGCACTCCAGCCTGGGTGACAGAGCAAGATTCTGTCTCAAAAAAAAAAAAAAAAAAATAGTTCTTACATGGGGAACGACATTAAAATTTAATTAATTCATTAATTCAACAGGATGGGAGGATGTTATAGTGTGAAATATAAATAAAAACAAATGAATCTATCTATGCTTCAAATAAAAAACAAAACCAGGCTGGTAGTGAGTTATCTCAATCAATTGTTTACAGTCAGTAACAGATTGAACTCCTTGTTCTATTCTTTCCCCCTTTCTTAAGAGTGCACTTAACTAGTCTAAAATAAAAAATAACAACAAAACCATACTGAATACTAACACTAATGGGTAAAAGTTTGATTAGGAATAGGATAAGAGAGAGGGCAAGATGGCCAACTAGAGCAGCCAGGTAGAACAGATGCCACGAAGGGATTGAGATGACTGGCCCATGCCTAACAGATCTTCAGAGGAAAAGTACTGACAGCAGACAGAGGGAAAACACAGAAGCTGGGATGAAGGGGGAGAAAGCTGGAAACCCAGTACGGGGCTACCTACCACACACCAGTAGTCATTCCAGGCCCCCAAGGATTCCAGGGGACGGGGTAAGTTGAACTTGCAAGGAGAAACCCACCCACTCTTACCACCGACCTCTGGAATCCTGGCAAAAGGAGACTCCTCCACTATAATGGATACTCGAGTTGGCAGGGAAAGCTGCTTAGAGAAGTGGTAGGGGCAATAAGCCAGTTGATGTGGAGCTCAGAGGGTTTGGTGAAGGAGCATCTGTAACAGAGCACGGCCAAGGTTGCCCATCCCCCTAGGCTTGACTTGCTCCCACAGGAGATTTTAGCCCCAGAGATACTGTTGGATCTCAACTCTGAAGGGCAGTCTTGCCCATCAGACAAGACCAGTCCAACCTGAGTGCCCCTTGGTTTGCTGGGCTCTCCCTGTGCCCCAGCCTGGCCACATCTGCTTGCACAGAAGCCTTGAGCGCCCTAGGGGCCCACATCATAGCTCCTATGCTGGCAACAGTGCTTGACTGGTGGAAAGCTCCAGCAGGGCGGCTGTCATAGCCATGCACCAACCTACCTGCTTCCTCCCCACACTGTAGCTCCCACACCCCACCTCCACTCATGACAACCCCCCCACATCACTTTGCTGGCGGTGTGTGCATGGGCAAGTTTTGGCTTCCTTGCTCCATCAGCCGCCCATGTGCATGCACCCTACCCAGCCACTGGTGCCTCCAGAGTACAGTCTATTCCCCATCCTCCACCAACCACATTTCAGTGGGAGCCTTGGCAGGCACAGAGCCAGCCAACTCCACCCCCACCAGCACCCTGCCTTTGTAACAACACTGCCGTGGGAGTGAAACCAGGCAGAGAACAGCAGACTCCCTGCCCTGAGTAACCACCCATGACGGCAGTGCACAGAGTACACACAGACTTGTGCCTGCCAGTGCCCCACCCCTGTGCCAACACCACCACCAGCATGACTGCATGCACAGTTGCCAGCAGGGGGCCCCTGTGTCCCCACCAATGGGTTGCCTCTGACACTGAGGTGAACACGGGCTTGGAGGTAGGCACCCCAGGACCCACTAGCACACTGCCGCAACCAACGAGCATACACGCCACCATACTGCCACAGGTGCTGCTGCTGGCATATGCAAATGAGGCACATGCAAATAAGGCACAAGAAAATGAGTGGCCGACACCACCCAGCACCTTGAAGCGCCCCCACCGCCACGCAGCACAGTGGATTCCTAACCCCAAGGAGCCAGAGAACAAAGTCAGGGCTGATCAAAGTCCCCCACAGTTAGAGCACACAGTCCAGGAGTTGGGAACTGAGCACTGGCCCCCTAAAATCTTCCAGAAATGAAGTCAGTTGGCGGAATCCACCTGATACCACAATTGAGCCCTCTAGGTCAGCAGTCCCCAGTCTTTATGGCACCAGGAACCAATTTCATGGAAGACAATTTTTCCACACAAGGTGGGAGAAGGCATTTGATTCTCATAAGGAGCATGCAAGTTACATCCCTTGCATGAGCAGCTCACCTTGCATGAGCAGTTCACAATAGCATTTGTGCTCCTGTGAGAATCTAATGCCACCACTGATCTGACAGAAGGCAGAGTTCAGGTAGTAATGCTCACTCGCCTGCCTGCCCACTACTCACCTCCTGCTGTGCAGCCCAGTTCCCAACAGGCCATAGACTGGTTCCAGTCCATGGCCCAGGGGTTGGGGACGCCTCCTCTAGGCCATCAAATAGGATAAAAGAAAAAAAAAAACTAACCAAAGGTGAGCAACTTCAAAGATTGAAGAAACATCAGCCCATAAAGATGAAAAAGGACCAACAAAAGAACTCTGACAATTCAAAAAGCCAGAATGCCTTCCTTCCTCCAAACAACTGCATCACCTCTCCTGCAAGCATTCTAAATTAAGCCAAGATGGGTGAAGTGACAGAAATAGAATTCAGTATATGGACAGGAACAAGGATCATTGAGATGCAGTACACTAAAACCCAATCCAAGGAAGCTAAGAATCACAATAAAACAATGCAGGAGCTGACAAGACAAAATAACCAGTATAGAAAAGAATGTAACCAATCTGACAGAGCTGAAAAACACACTACAAGAATTTCATAATGCAATCTCAAGAACTAACAGCAGAACAGACCAAGTGGAGGAAAGAATTTCAGAGCCTGAAGACTGCTTTCTGAAATAAGACAGTCAGACAAGAATATACAAAAAAGAATGAAAAGGAACAAATAAAACCTCCGAGAAATATGGGATTATGTAAAGAGACCAAATCTATGACTCGCTGGTATCCCTGAAAGAGATGGGGAGAGTGTAAGCAACTCGGAAAACATATTTCAGGGTACCATCCAAGAGAACTTCCCCAACCTAGCTAGAGAGGCCAACATTCAAATTCAGGAAACACAGAGAACCCTAGTAAGGTACTTCACATGAAGATAATCCTCAAGACACATCATAATCAGATTCCCCAAGGTTGAAATGAAAGAAAAAATGCTAGAAAGGTCAGGTCATCTACAAAGAGAAGTCCATCAGACTAACAGTGGACCTCTCAGCAGAAGAAACCTTACAAGTCAGAAGAGACTGAGAGCCTGTATTCAACATTCTTAAAGAAATTCCAACCCAGAATTTAGTATCTCACCAAACTAAGCTTCATAAGCACAGGATAAATAAAATCCTTTTCACATAAGGAAGTGCTGAGGGAATTAATTATCACCAGATCTGCCTTACAAGAGCTCCTAAAGGAAACACTATACATGGAAAGGAAAGACTGTTTCCAGCCACTACAAAAACACACTTAAGTACACAAGCCAGTGACACTATAAAGCAACCACACAAGTTTGCATAATAACCAGCTAACATCATGATGACAGGATCAAATTCAAACATATCAATATTAACCTTGAAAGTAAATGGGCTAAACACCCCAATTAAAAGGCAAAGAGTGGAAAGCTGCCTAAAGAACCAAGACTCATTGGTATGCTGTCTTCAAGAGACCCACCTCACATGCAATGACACCCATAGGCTCAAAATAAAGGGATGGAGAAATATCTACAAGGCTAATGGAAAACAGAAAAAAGCAAAAGTTGCAATCCTAATTTCAGACAAAACAGACTTTAAATCACAAAGATTAAATAAGACAAAGAAGGGCATTACATAATGACAAAGGGTTCAACAAGAAGAACTAATTATCCTAAATATATGTGCATCCAAGACAGGAGCACCCCAATTCATAAAGCAACTTCTTACAGACCTTCAAAGAGACTTATGGAAGACTTCAACACCTCACTGACAGTATTAGACAGATCACTCAGGCAGAAAATTAACAAAGATATTGAGGACCTGAACCCAGCACTGGATCAAACGGACCTCATAGACATCTACAGAACTCTCCATCCAAAAACAACAGAATATACATTCTTCTCATCACCACATGGCACATACTCTAAAATCAACCACATAATTGGACATAAAATACCTCAGCCAATGCAAAAGAACTGAAATCATAACAACAGTTCTCCTGAAGCACAGCACAATCAATATCATGTGACTCCTGATGCAGAGAATACACAGCTTCACTTTGGTATTACTGCAAAGTATTCATAACCTGAACCTAATCATGAGTAAAAATCAAACACAAATTGAGGAACATTCTTCAAAAGTGTCAAGGTGACCTGACACTTAAGAAGTGTCAAGTGTCAAAACAAAGACTAAGGAATTCTACCAGGTTAAAGGAGATTAAAGAGATGTGACAACTAAATGTAACATATGGTCCTGGATTAGATCCTGGCCTAGGGAGGAAAAAATTCTTCTTTTGTTATAAACGGAATTCTTGGGTTAATTGGAGAAATCTGAATTAGGCTTATAGATTAAGTAACAGCATTACATACAAATGTAAATTTCCTGATTTTGACAAATTAAACTGTGGTTATGTTTAAAAAAAAAAAAATCCCTATTTTTGCAGGGCATGGTGGCTCATGCCTGTAATCCCACCATTTTGGTAGGCCAAGGCAGGTGGATCACAAGGTCAGGAGATCGAGACCATCCTGGCTAACACAGCAAAAACCTATCTCTACTAAAAATACAAAAAATTAGCCAGGTGTGGTGGTAAGCACCTGTAGTTCCAGCTACTCAGGAGGCTGAGGCAGGAGAATCGCTTGAACCCAGGAGGCGGAGGTTGCAGTGAGCCGAGATCACACGCCACTGCACTCCAGCCTGAGCAACAGAGTGAGACTCCATCTCAAAAAAAAAAAAAAAAAAAATTCCCTATTTTTAAGAAATACGTACTGAAGTGTTTATGGGTAAAGGGGCACTATGGTACAACTTACTCTTAAATGTTAAGAAAAAAATTACATACAAAATAGCTTAAAAGAGACTGATAAAGCAAACACGGCAAAATGTTGCCACTTGGGGAACTGAGGGGATATGTATATGTGAATTATTTGTATTGTGTTTGCAACTTTTCTCTACATCTTAAATTATTTCAAAATAAAAGTTCTTTTTAAAAATAGAAAGGGTTATTTTTAAAAAACAATGTACCTCCCTGTCAGAGCCTCTGTACAAAAGGCAGTAATGATATCACAAGGTTGTTTTATAAATAACCATTAAGTACACACTGATATGAATAAGTAACTGAATAAATAAATGAGGAATAAAGGACAAACCTTGCTTACAGAAAAATTTCAAAAACAAATGTAGAAGGAATAAAGGAAACAGAAAATTATCATTAGGACACAGCAGCAATCGCTACAAGCAAAATCTACTGATGAATTTTAAATTGGTGGCGAAAACTTTAAAGAGAAATAGGATAGTTACATAACTTCAAAATATCTTCCCCCCAATATTTATTAGTTCTGCGGTAGTTATAACATATGTTCAAATTCTTTGATATTTCCCCTTCCAGGAGATGAAACTTAATTCTCCTCCCTGAGTGTATATTGGATTTAGAAACTGGTTTCTAATGCATAAAATATGAAAGGGTAAAATGGTAACTTTATAGTGGAGAAACTCCACAGACTAAGTGATCAAGGTAAATATTAAGTCATGTTGATATCATGCAATATATCATATTATGTGACGGGGGCTGGAGGTACTTTACCTCTGTGGTATCTTACCAAAATTCCATCACCTCAGTCTAATGATTAAAAAAACATCAAACAAACCCAATTTGAAGGACATTCTACAAAATAACCTAACCAGCACTTGGCAAACCTAACAAGGTCATGAAAAACAAAAAAAAGACTAAAAACTGTTACAGATTAGAGGAAATGTGACAACTAAATGCAATGTGGTATCCTGGATTACATCCTTGGACAGAAAAAGGATATTAGTGAGAAAACTGGTGAAATCTAATAAAGTCTGTAGCTTGCCTAATAATATTATACTAACATTAATCTTAGTTTTGATAAATGACAATGGTAAATTTATTTATTCAAATTTTACCCAAAAAAAGCTGGGTGATGTGATATATAAGAATTCTCCACACCAAGTTTGTCCAACCTGCGGCCCAACACAAAATCACAAACTTTCTTAAAGCATTATGAGATTTATGCAGGGACTTTTTATTTTTATTTATGTATTTATTTATTTTAAGACGGAATCTCGCTCTGTCGCACAGGCTGGAGTGCAGTGGCGCGATCTCCGCTCACCGCAAGCTCCGCCGCCTCCTGGGTTCACGCCATTCTCCTGCCTTTTTTAAAGCTCATCAACTATCGGCCGGGCACGGTGGCTCACGCCTGTAATCCCAGCACTTTGGGAGGCCGAGGCAGGTGGATCACGAGGTCAGGAGATCGAGACCATCCTGGCTAACACGGTGAAACCTTGTCTCTCTTAAAAACTTCAAAAAAATTAGCCGGGCGAGGTGGCGGGCGCCTGTAGTCCCAGCTACTCTGGAGGCTGAGCCAGGAAAATGACATGAACCCGGGAGGCGGAGCTTGCAGTGAGCTGAGATCTCCCCACTGCACTCCAGCCTGGGAGACAGAGTGAGACTCCGTCTCAAAAAAAAAAAAAAAGCTCATCAACTATCATTAGTGTTAGTGTATTTTATATTTATATTTTATAAGACAGTTCTTCCAGTGTGGTCCAGGGAAACCAAAAGATTGGATACCCCTGCTCTATACCCCTACTCTATACTATCTTTGCAACTCTTCTGTAAGCCTAAAATTACTTCCATAAAAAGTTTCAAAATAAATGAATTAGCCAATTTTTAAAAGTAATTTTGTAAATTAGAGTATGCTTCAAATTAAAGCTGAACCATTAAACTTGATATCTAGACCCACTTATTGCATAAATAAATCCAGTTTCAATTAAGTTACTTTGAGATAGGGTTTTACTACACAGCTTTCCGCATTTAATGATTTTGGAGGGGAAAGAGAAGAATAAAAGATAAAATTTGAGAGAAACTATCTGCATGTAGTAAAAACAAGATTTCAGAATCTTAAGGGAAATGGTTGGAAGAAGACTAGTAAAATAGAATAAGGACATATTTAAAGGAAGGCTAATTTTAGAAGGACAACTATGGCAGTAATATAGGCAAAGGGGAGACCAAAGGGGCTAGGAAAGCATTAAGTGCTATCACAAAAGCCTACACTAGAGGTTCCCAAACTTTCTGGGTTGACAAGGCCCTTAATGTGTAATTTTTTCAGACTCCCTCACCCCCAAGCCAAAAGAAATACCTAACCATTTTGTTTATTAAGTAGTCAGGTCCAAACAACTTAAGAAGGACGTATGTCCTAAAAACTTAGCACCTGTTTTGGACACTTGACAATCTAATCTCAAACTTGAGAATTAGAATGGACACTGCCTCCCTGATTTCCTGTTCCACACAGATTTTCATGTGATATCTGCTTTTTGTCATAGCAACTGCCAAAAGCCCAGCTTTGTAAAACTGTGGGATCACTGAAAAGAATGTAGCAATCTAATTTTGAAACTGAACTACCTCAAGCTAGTATAGTCTTCCGTTAGTATTAGTGGAGGATTGGTTCCAGGACCTCCTGAGGATACCAAAATCTGAGGATGCTCAAGTCCCTGACATAAAATGGCACAATATTTGCATATAACCTATGGACATCCTCCTGTATACTTTAAAGTCATCTCTAAATTACTTATAATATCGAATACAATGTAAATGCTATGTAAACATTGTTATACTGTACTGTTTAGAGAGTAACGACCAAAACAACTCTGTACATGTTTGATACAATTCTGTTTTTCAAATATTTTCAATCCACAGTTGGTTGAATCCATAGATGCAGAACCCATAAATACAGAAGACCAACTATACTTTGTGTGGTTTCCAACAGATGCTGCTATGTTTCCTTCAAAATTGTTAAACATCTCTTGGCTCCCTTGTGAGTTCTCTGCAGTGCCTCTGGGCTCCTTGGCACAGTTTGTGAATCATGGCCCTTGGCAAAAGACAGCAAAGGATGGAAACAAGGCAATGGAATAGAAAAATCAATGTGAGAATTAAGACATGCTTCAGAGAAAAAAAAATAAGCAGATCTACTAGTGATGTTGTCTAGAAGTACAATTATAGGGCAAGTACTTAAGAAGTTTCAAAACTTTTCTGGAAAAAAAAAAAAATTATTCTGGTCGGCACAGTGGCTCACGCCTGTAATCCTAGCACTCTGGAGTCCAAGGCAGGTGGATCACTTGAGCCCTGCGTTCAAGACCAGCCTGGGCAACACGGCGAAACTTCGCCTCTACAAAAAATACAAAAAATTAGCCGGGCGTGGTGACACACATCCGTAGTACCAGCTACTCAGGAGGCTGAGATGAGCGACACTTGAGCCCAGGAACCGAGACTGCACCACTACACTCCAGCCTGGGTGATGGCAGTAAGACTCTATCTCAAAAAAAAAAATTCTACCTCAACAGTCAGAGTAGCTGTCTCTCAACATTCTTTGCTTATATAGAAGAGAACAAACCAGTCTTGTCTTTAAATGAATGAATGAACCTGTTCAAATGTTTGTTAATTTTGACAGCTAAAATGGCATAGCTAAAATACAATGCTCTCACTTTTAATCAGAAAGAAAATCACAAATTAGCTGAACCACTGTAAGAAAATTCAACTCAACATTTCAAGTCAATAAACATTTTTGGAGTACCAATAGAACTGTCATCCAGCACCTGCCAAAGCTTTGTTCAGACGGATTTTTAAGAAAGAATCAAATATGGTAGTTCTAAGACCTAATTTGATACTCTTCAGCAATTGGGTAACTTCTAAAATAACAGATTTGCCATCACTATCACAGACCTACAGAATCAGGACCTCCTAGGGGATATGGAAATCTCCATATTTGCAAAGCACCCCAGCAATTCTAAAGATAGTCAATTTGGGAGGCAATGGCTAAATCAGCACTGTCCAGTAAAACTTTTTGTGGTGATGAACATGTTCCATATTTGCACTATCCAACACGGTGGCCCCTAGCCACATGTGGCTAGTGAGCATTTGAAATGTGGCTACTGTAACTGAAGAACTGAATTTTGCATTTAATTTAAATTGATTTAAATTTAGATGTAAATAGCCACATATAGTTAGTTCCCTCTGTACTAGACAGCACAAAATTAAATGATTCATGTTAAATTTCCATTCTTCTAAATTTCCAGAGTAGTACTCTCGGTTTAAATTAGATGATCAGAAAACTAGGTTCCTCAGCCATATTCTCTCATAAAAAGTCTTCATGAAGGGTCAACATAAACATTATCTAATTTAACAATGGTTCTGAGTCTTTTGTAGTTGGAGATTTTATCCAATGTCATATTTTATTTTCATAATAAAAATCCTCTTTGGATTAAGGTCTAAGAAAAGTCTGCAAAGAAATGTATATACTTTCTTTAGCCAGGAGGACTATTACAAGAGCCAATGTGCATCCCTTTTTGCCTTGGCTGCCAATAAACTCAGAACCAAATCCACTCTCCAATAGCAGCAACTAACTCCTCTCAAGTGCCTAGTAATATGTGCTCTCTGCTCCTGTAAGACCATCATTCTATTTATATCCCTAAATCAGTCAACATGGTATTATTTTAAATTCTTAGGCTGGCAAACTCTTTTGGACATAGGCGGGGTATCAAATTTTAAAGTGATTTTTTTTTAATTAAAGGTAATTTTAAAGGTTTAAAAAAAAAAACTGTATTAAAACTATTTTCAAAATAACAATACTCGGATTAATAAAACCAGGAAATTTTTTAATAAACCAAACTTACTAAAGAAAATCAGTAGGTGCCTTTTAGCAAAGCTGCCTAAAAATATCACTTTAACAGTGATACATGAGACAAATACCGGGTACAACAACATCCTGCAGTAAGTTCACTGCCTCTGTTTCAAACTCAGTTCCACTCCTTTGAACAAATACGCAAACGTCCTAATGTAGAATATGAACATCCATATTGAGTAATCAAAATGCTTTATGCAATTTTTCCTGAACTATTTTTATATCATGCAGTGAACAAGTTCAATGGCTCTTTTGTTGAAATCTCCCAAAAAATCAGAACAAACACATTTGACGCATCAATAGCACATTTCTAGAAATGCCTAATTTTAAGTTCCCTGGGCATTTTAACTGCAAAACTCATGTGAAACTAAACTAAATCATAAGAACAGAACCTCCTCACATAATCCCTTAAAATTTCATTTTAGAAATCAACTTTTAAAGTATGTAAATCAAGATTTTATACCAAAATAATGTATGACAATCACACACTACAAAAAGATCCTGGGTTCATTTCTTTAAAATCATGACAGGAAAAAAAATTTTTAAGGAAAAACTGGCCCTGGCCATGGTGGCTTACACCTGTAATCCCAGCACTTTTGAGGAGCCAAGGCAGGAGGGTCGCTTGAGGCCAGAAGTTCAAGACTAGCCTGGACAACATAGTGAGACCCCAGTGGCTACAAAAGAAAATGAAAAAAGAAATGAACAACCATCACATAGAAAAACACCATAAATTGTAGCAGGTGGCAGACACTTTAGCAGCCAGAGTCGGCAGCCAGGAGCGCAAAAAGCACTGGGAAACAACTCCTTGCTGCCTGTCCAGGCAGTCGCCAGGGGAGCAAAGGGCCTCAGGAAGAGGAAAGGGACCTCAGACCTTCCAAATTGCTTCCTCTCGCAAGAAACTATTTATTGCAGGAATAAAGATGGCTGCTGAACCAGTGGAAGACAACTGCATCAACTTCGTGGCAATGAAATTTATTGACAATACACTTTATAGCTGAAGATGATAGTAAAGTATAAATGAATTTATTTTTCTTTGCAAACTAAGTACCTGCTTGAGACACATCTGTATTGCCATTATTAGCTGAGAAAAAAAAACAGTTCATATGATACCAATCTATTTGGAAAGCCAATCTGCCCTCAAAGGAATGTGGACTCAGTAGCATAGCTTTCAAATGAAGATGACCATAAGAGACACAAAGAAGAACCTCTAGCAAAGATGCTTCTCTACACCTTAAAAAATTATCCAGCTCTTAGAATCTACAAAATAGACCTTACCTGTTTCATAGGTCCTAAGATTAGCGGGGAGTCATGGATTCTGCTGGGTGGGGGAGTTGCATAGGAAAAGGGGATTGAAGCCTTAGAATTGTCCAAAATCAATAACACCTCCTCTCAGAAATGCTTTGGGAAGAAGCCTGGGAGGTTCCTGGGTTGGGGCGGCGGGGGGTAGGGGGGCCAGAAAATTATGGAAGTAGAGGAGATAGGAATGGGTGGGGCAAGAAGATCATATTCAAAGGCCAAGATCTGAAAGAAATCATGCATTTATGATGAATTCAGGGTAATTCAGAATGAAAAAGTAGGAGTAGGAGAATGATGAGAGAAGCTAGAGTGATAAACAGGGTGCAGAGCAAGATGTTCTCTTACTCCAAGATGTGAAATTTTAACTTTATCTTAGCGATAATAGGGTTAATTAAGCACAACATGTATTAGCTAGGGTAAAGATTAGTTTGTTGCAACAAAGACATCCAAAAATACAGTAGCTGAATAAGACAGAAAATGTTTCTCCTAAAAAAAGTCTAAGTAGGCAGCTCAGAAGTATTATGGCTGGAAGCAACCTGATGATATTGGGACCCTGACTTTCTTCAGTCTTGTTACCCATCATCTCCCTGTTGTTGATCTCATTCACATAGTTGAAAATCACCATTCTTCCTGGGTCCATATCTCAGTTATTAAGAATGGGTCAAGATAAGAGGAAGTCAGGCTCATTCCTTTCAAAGACTCTAACTGGAAGTTGTACACATCAATTCCCCTCATATTCCATTGACTAGAATTTGATCACATGGCCACACCAAGTGCAAGGAAATCTGGAAAATATAATCTTTATTCCAGGTAGCGACAAGACTCTTTAAAATTCAGAAATAATATATTTTTAAAATATCAAAAAAAAAAAAGAAAGGAAAAGAAATACATCATAAAATGGCTTGGCATGGTGACTCGGCTGGGCACGGTGGCTCACACCTGTAATCCCAGTGTGAGGCCGAAGCGGGCAGATCACGAGGTCAGGAGATCAAGACCATCCTGGCTAACATGGTGAAACCTTGTCCCTGCTAAAAATACAAAAAATTAGCTGGGCATGGTGGCACGCACCTATAGTCCCAGCTACTCGGGAGGCCAAGGCAGGAGAATTGCTTGAACCCGGGAGGTAGAGGCTGCAGTGTGCCAAGATTGTGCCGCTGCACTCCAGCCTGGGTGACAGAGCAAGACTCTGCCTCAAAAAAAAAAAAAAAGAAAAAAAATACATCATAAATATCATAAAACATCACCACAGGACACATACAAACACACAGACACAAACACTACAGGACACATACAAACATGCATACACAAACGCTAGCAAATTAATTCTGCTTTGGAGGAATTAAGTTAGTTTTCTTAGCCCTACATTTGCTTGAAATTATTATAAAAAGGAAATAAAGTTATAAAACCATAGCAATTGATTTTGCTTTAGAAGCAAAAATATGTAGTTCCTCTCCCCAAAAGTCAAAGTATCATCAAAACTTAGCTCATTTCAGCACTGTACTTCTGCTAGAACATTCCTGGTTTACTCCTACCTCCCTGGTCACTCTAACCTATGCCAGTTCATCTTTCTCTAACACTCTTAAAAGGTCAGGTTATATTTACAATCTTCTTCCCACCTACTCTAACCTTTCTCTCTAGATAGTTCTCTTCATCACTCATTGCTTATTTATCAGATAAAAAATAATAACAACAATGGGTAAAATTTACTGGGTGCTTACTCTGTCAGACACTGTTCTAACCCCTTTATTACAGGTATTATCTTACTTAATCCTCAAAACAACTCTATGCTGGAAGTAGTGTTATTATCATCTCCACTACAGAAGAGGTACTAAGAGATAATTCGTCCATGGTCACACAGCCAGAAAATGTATATTTTACACATACACAGACCTCAATGTTGTCAGAAGCTGTTCTAAAGTTTCTTTCTATAAGGCTGGGAAACATGCACAATGATCTCTCCTCCATTGCTTATGTAGTTTGAGTAGAATAAGACTAAACTAATAGTTTAGAGCCTGAGCACAGAGAAAACAGAAAGGTGCTAGACTCTTGTATTCCCTAAACACTAGCTGCAAGTAACTCCCATGTCTTAAAGCAGAAGTCAGCAACCTTTTTCTTTCTTTCTTTTTTTTTTCTTAAGAGATAGGGTCTCACCATGTTGCCCAGGCTGGTCTTGAACTCCTGTTCCCTGAGTTCAAGGGATCCTCCCACCTCGGCCCCTCCCAAAGTATGAAGACTTACAGAAAAAGTTTGTTCTGTTTTTTTAGAGAACAAAAGAGCCAGTTTGGATCAGGCCAGAGTTTGCCAATTCTTGATCTAGAGGCACATTTTGAGTCATGTGTAGACATAATCATGATGTAAGCACAGAAATATCTAATTATGGCATTAAGTGGCTCCACTATATTCCTTAAAGAGTCCACCACAATTGAATTTTGTAAAACTGCTCTTCACATAGAATAAAGACTTAAAATCTGGATAAAACACCATATGTAACAATTAACGATTTTTAAAAAAATCAGTTCATAAGATACTACCATGAAATTACAAATAAGTAACACATCAATTTAGTATTTGCTAAAATCATATGCCTTTGACAACTTACAATATAGAAAAGAAGACTGTGCTGTTTTGTTTCAAGGAATAAGATGTTCAAGATTCACATAACTTGCAACATAGAAAGTATTGCAAACTAACCTCTCTAGAAGCAAGCCTTGAAATTAGGGAACAATACCTTTCTTACCTTACCTCTCCCTTTTGCAGTCTTCTAACCTTCTGCTCCATCTCTCCCCTCATACATTAAAGATTTTATCACCAGGCCAGGTGCCGTGGCTCACACCTGTAATCCCAGCGCTTTGGGAGGCTGAGGTGGGCAGATCATTTGAGGACAGGAGTTTGAGACCAGCCTGGCCAACAGAGCAAAACCCTGTCTCTACTAAAAATACAAAAAAAACTAGCCAGACATGGTGGTACATGCCGGTAATCCCAGCTACCTGGGAGGCTGAGGCATGAGAATCACCTGAACCCAGGAGGCAGAGGTTGCAATGAGCCACTGCCCTCCACCCTGGGCAACAGAGTGTGACTCTGTCTCAAAAAATAATAATAATAATAAGTTTAGCACCTGACTCCCTGTCTTAAATGTTTCTCCTCCCATTATTCTTGGCAACTACAAGAGCCACACAAATAATCTGCCTGCACATTGGCCTCTAAATTCCTTGACCACCCTCTTCATACCCAAAAATCTTTTACTCTATTTCACCTCAGTCACCAACTGTCATGGTCATATACTAATAGCTATAGTCTCTAACAAGGAATAGGAATAGCTGGAAGGTGCAAAAGATTATCTACTCAAACACAGCAAGAAATTCTACTTAAATTTATTTATTTTAAATGTATTTATTTTATTAAAGAAATTAAAGTATACTCATATTTCATGTATGCAGTATATTAAAAATGTATTGGGATATGTGCTCATTTTTGTAACAGATATGCACATGTGATCCAAGGACACCACCAGTATCTTGTCATTAACATTAACCACATCCTTCAAAATCAAGCATCTCATACTCCTCCACCTCCCATCTTTCCAGCTCCCAACCCCAACAATTCTTCAACCTCTTTAAAATCTTTCAATCATTATCCTTTTCATGTTTTCACTGACTATCCCATCTTTCACATACTTACTTTTCTCCTTATCCGGCTTATATTCCATGGTTCATCACTAAAACCACTCCTGCACATTTGCTCTCAGTTTCCCTGTCCTCTTCCCCTCAGTTATACATTCCTGACAAAATCTAATCCTGGTCAAATCCAACTCTACCTATTCTATGCCTGCACCCAAGCACTGAACATAGCTGGATTAAAAAATTGCTGGTTGCATTCACTTAAAATTTATAATCACAAAGTTAAAAAGGTCATCACTACTACCCAGCAATACCCCTACATTTCCCTAGTCAATGCATTCTCACTTTGACAACTTCATACCTCATCTCCTCAGTCCTTCAACAACTCTGTCACCTCCCTCCCAGCAGATGATTTCTTATATTATTTCCCTGAGAAAACAGAATATCCACATCCTCCCCAACCAAATCTACCAACCTATCTGCTTCTCCACCCATGTATCCTGCTTCTCCCCTTGTAACAATGAATGGTGCCAGCTTCTACCTAAGTTCAACCTTTCCACTTGGGTTCTGGATCCTTGTCTCTTTCTCTTACTCAAAGACTTTCTCTCCTAAGGTTACCTCCTCTCCCACCACATCATCCATTTTTCCTTCTCTACCAATCATTTCCATCAGCATTTACACATGTTGCAGTATCTGCCAAGCAAAAAATATACCTTGAACCCTTGTCTCTCTCCAGGTATTACCTAGTTCTCTGGTTTGTAGCAAAATACTCCAAGAAAATCATCTGTACTCACTGTAACCACTTCCTTTCCTCTAAGCCAACTTAATCAAGCCTTCATCTCCACCACTCCACTGAACCGTTCCTCAAAATCATCAGTTCTTTCCACCTTGCCAAATCCAATGGTCACCTTGCTCAGCCTCTCAACAGTATTTGACACAGCCAAATGCTCCCTTAATACACTTTTTGCACTTGGTTTCTTAGAAAACACGCTCTCCTAATTTTCCTATCTCACTATTGCTTGTTTCCTGTCTCCTTTGTTGGCTCCTCCTCTCCTTCCTCACCTCTATATGCTGAAGTGCCTCAAGGCTCAGTCCTCAATCCTCTTCTCAATCTGTATTAATGCATAGGAAAATTCCTATAGCCCCATAGTTATAAATACTACTTACAAACTAAGATGATCCAGCCTCTTCTCTCCCCTGAGTTTGAGACTCTTATAATTAGCTGCTTAATTAAGATCTCCATCTGGATGTATCAAACGAAAAGCAAACAAAATTCTTGATTTCTTCCTCATACCAAACCTTTTCCTCTCCAAGTGTTCCCCTATCCCTTCAATTAATATTACATTCACCTGGTTGCTCAGGTCAAAAACCTGTAGTCATTATTGACTGTCTCTTACTTTACATCATATCTCATCCATCAGTAAGTCCTGTTAACTACATCTTTAAAAAATTTACTATCCAGCTACATGGGTACACAAAATTGTCAAAACTCACTGAACTGTACACTTAAAACGGATGCATTTTACTATATGCAAAAGTGTAAATTACACCTCAATAAAGTGTGGTGGTGCTGAGTGTGTGTGAGGGTATACGTGTGTTACCTACATACATCTGACCATTTCTCACCACCTACTACTCTGTTGTTTGAATTACTGCAGTAGCCTACTAGCTGGTATCCCTGCTTCCACTTTTACTCATGACAGTCCATATCCCACAAAACACACCAAGTTTGTTTCTAATTAATGCTTTTTTCTGTTCTTTGTAAAATTTATTTCAAAAGTAGATTATTTACATCAAGGCTCATGTATCTCTATATCACTCCATGGTCAACAGAGAAATGCTTGCTTAAGCATTTCTGAAATTAATACTTCTTAATATAATTTGGTTTTCATAAATTCAAATTAACACTTAAAGTGCATGTAGTCTTCTAATGTCTAATTGGAAAACTAAGCTGGGATCAGTTACACATAGCCTGGAACATCAGATTAAAGAGTTTATATTTTATCTAACAGGCCAGTGTCACAAACTTAAACACTAAGAAAAGCTACTTTTTTTACTTTTCAAATCCTGAGGTCACAAGGTTGGCAAAGATGTGTGAAACAATGAACAAAATGAAGAGTTACTTTCAGGGATATATATTCACCTTTTTGTACCTCTAGAGTTTTGAACCATGTGATTATACTGCCTATTTAAAATATAAATTATAATTAAAATTATATTTTAAAATAAGGGAAAGGAATTCTTACACGACATAGAAAAATAAGAAACTAAAATAAATACATGACTTTTTAGGACAAGTTTATGGCACTTGGAATATTTTTAGTCCTTCCATCACAACTAAGAATTAGATGGAAGAAATATAAATACAAAGATAAAATATGTTCATATATACATGCAAAATATAATACATATTCATACATAATGATTCATGTCATATATTAGAGAGCTTTTACCAGAATTTAATTTGCAATCTAGTTAAATTATCATCATAACCCCAACTTGCCAACTTTCATACAGTTTCCTTAAACACCTGTAAAGCCTTTGAGAACTCATACAGTAAAGATTTCTCTCAGAAATCTAAAAGCCTACAGATGATAAAAGAACAGAACAGAAAGTAAACTAACAAGAGAAATGACAGTATAGTCTCTTTCAAACTCATCTCCAGAGGCCAGTCTTACACTTGCCAACAGCTACATCATTTAATAATTAAATGACATAGGGACAACAATAAGAGTAGGGGTATAAACCCCTATCATCTCTAAATTTGCTACAGCCCCTTCATGTGGCTATCAAGGAATGATGACAAATAGGACCTCCATGGTATACTGTCCTTCTCTCAAATGAAAAAAAGACATTCTCGCTTTTGTTCCTGATCTAAGTTCTAGTGGTTCTAGAACTGGTATAAATAATTCTACTATTAAGCTCTACATGTAAGTTCTAGTACCACTAGACAATACAAGAAGTATTAGGGGGTACTTAATACTCCCAATACTTCCAGGAGAACATCCAGATGCTTCTGGTATTAAGTCCAAATCCTATCGTAAGACCTGATTTAATAGGGACACCATAATGGCCATTCCTAAAAGTAATCAAGCCATTTATTCAACTGTAATCAAGCTAAATTTTCACTGTAGCTTTTACCTTTAGACATATTAGCAATAACTTAAAATGTTATTTAAAAATTAATAACTTGAAAGCTCAAGGGAAATAAAATTCCAGGAAGGCTGCAAACTGTGAGGAAGAAACTGATTTTCTAACTGAGGAATCACATGATAATGTTCTATTTCCCTTAAGGAAAAGATTAAAATTTAACCATCTTAAAGTTGATGCTCCCAGTATACTGCCAAGTTAAGAAACACCTGTAATCAGGACCTTCTCCAACTTGGATAAGTACATCCAAATTTCCAACACAAAAGCTTGGATGTCAATCTAGACCTTTTCTTCTCCCTCATCCCCATCTTGCTCAAATCCCCAATTGAAATGACCACCAAATCCTACCCATTTTGTGTTCTGAGTGTTCCTCCAGTTAATTCTTTCCATTCCTTTGCCACTGCCTAGTCCTAACCTTTTGTCTCCCCTTATTTATTAAAACAGCTACCCTAATATTGCTATTTCCAGTCATCCTTTTACTATGATCCTCAGTCTACACTGTAGTCCTGGTGATTTTCCAATAGCAAACCTAATGTCTCTTCTGCTCAAAATCTTTCACTATGTTCCTATCACCTACAGAATAATCCCCAAATCATTTATTAACAGCACATAACTTTACATGCTTTCAGTCCTGCGTGACTCTCAAACCTCACATCTCACTGCATGACCCCCAATCCTACACTTTAAACCCCATTAATATCAAACTATACTACTTGAATTTCCAGCACATCCCATGCTAGGTAAGCCTCCATGCTTCTGCATAGGTTGTTGCTTCAGTCTAGAATGTTTTTCACTTCTTCCCCCTTCGCTTCCTGGACAACAACTATGAATCTTTCAAAACCCAGCTCAACTACTAGGAAGCCATCCCAACAACTCATCCTCTACCCTTAAAGAACTGATTGTTTTTCCCTCTGCTACCTCTGTATGTAATAATGGCATCTATTAGGCACTATGTCCCTGACACTGCTCCAAGCATTTTACATGTATTAACTCATTTAATCTTCACAATTACCCTCCCTATGAAGTGGCACCATTATGACCTTTATGGCTATGGAAATTTGAATCACAGAGAAGTTAAATAATCTGTCCTCAAAGATACTCAACTGGATGAAGACAGATTAAAATCCTTATGTCATACATATTTATACTATCGCATCTCTCACAGTGAATTTATTCATGTGACTCTTACACTAGACTGTACACTCCTTGAGGACAGGGATTATGTCATATTCTACTCTAAATCCACAGTACCTGGTATAAAGTAGGTAATGAGTGCATGCATTTCTCAAACTGATTTTAAAATAATATTCCTAACAAGTTGAAGAGAAAAGCATTCAGAAACTAGTTCCAAATAAATATTCAAATATGCTATGAGTTCTAGAATAGAGCAAGCTATGTTTTTAATCTAATAAAAAGGATGTTAAAAAGAAAGGTTATTACAGACCTGAATTACAGTCCTTGTGGACAAAGAAATGGGCTTATTTTGCAATTAAGTCCATTACTGCTTAATCACTGCAGTAAATCAAGGCCCAAACGACTATTTGCTTAAAATTAACTTTTTTATCCCACTAAATTAAAAAATTTTGTTGTTTATCATTCAGGGCAATGGAAAGAAAGCCCTATATTTACTCTTCTCAAGTGGAAAGAAGCCAATCACAGACCAGCACTACTAATTGCTTCCTTAAATCTGGCCAAGAAATGTATCCCATTAGGCAATTAAAATAAAATACAGTTGCCTGAGTAAGCATTTAACAAAAGAATTTCTAAGGTTTTGTGGATGGCATTCCATTAATCAAATAATGAAAAATTCTTTATCCTAAGCAAGGAAAAATGAAAAAACAAGAAAAAAAATGGATTACCATCACCCCACAAGAATATAGACTTCTATATTAAAACTCAATTCAGTCATATGCCTGTTATATTAAAGCATATGCATACATGCTCACAATATTTCAGTAGCCATTCTTTGTCTCCTTAAAATTACAAAAATCAAAGTTATTTTAACACTAATGATGAATAACCTCAAAACCAAATGTACTGTATTTAGTGTGCTCTCACAGTTACAGTCCTCTGAGCCATACTGAAGTGCAGTAATTAAAATCCACAGGGATGATACTAGCTGCAACTGTGCACAGCACAGTACTTGTTAGAGTTATCTGCACCCCACCCAGCTTCTACACATTAGTGCACTGTAGAAAGGTAAATAAACTATCAGAAGACCCAGAGTTTAGGCCACAGCACAGCAAACTCTACCTCCACGTACATCTTACCATTTCTTCGTACACTCAACCATCAGCTCCTGGTAGGAGGCCACAAACTGGAACTTGGATGCATGTTTTCCCACACGCTGCAGTCTCTTCCAAACTGAAGCCATGATGATCAGTCAAGACACTGGAGCAGTTCTGGGTTAGCAATACAGCAGCTTTAATAATGCAGAGGGTCCAAAGCAAACGAACTTTGCATGTATGTCTTTTAAAAACTCAACTACAACTCGAAATGATGCTTGGGGTCCATAAGTCTTCTCCCTGTTTCACAGGGTAAATTCCATCTTAGATGAATGGCCCAGTCAAGAACACTATGATATACGTGACAGGATGAGTGGGAGGGGGTTCCCTCATGGAGACATCACCATGCCACCTCAGGGGCTATATGTGTATTCTGGAGGACTGAAAAGCAAAACAAAGACAAAAAGAGAAAGAATATGAGGAGAGAATCATGAGAAGTGACTAACCACCCATGTTAAATAACGCTGCAAAAGACCATCCCAGTTCTCTGCATGTCTTTTAAACAATGAAACAAAACACCGACCTCAAAAGCCAGTAACATCAAGGATGCAAGACACCAAGGAAGAAATTACAATTCACACCGAAGACGTGGAGCGACACATCAGGTAGTCAGCATCAACAACAATCCAGAGAGATGGTAACTCGGGGCCCTACCTCCCCCTGTTAGCATCATAGAAGGGCGAGCAGAGCGGGAAAGTCTAGGGATGCTGTTTAATGTCCACCGCCAGTCAGAGGGAGGAGTGGAGTATTTTTAATAAACTTTGTTTTTCAGCCGATAATTAATAGCCTCAAGTTCGACAATATGTGCTTGGAACAAATTAGGGAGCCAGGAGGAATGCTGTTTTTCAGTCGGAGGGGGGAAATGGATGGGAAACGAGGAGTGGAGGGAAATCTCCAGGCAGAGAGAGGGCAATGTCCCGGCTCCAGGCCACTTGGGCTCCTTCGCTGCCAACCGGAGGGAAATGGAAACTCCTGCCTGGGCGTGAAGCAATGACCAGCGGGGCAAGTGGACTGTGCAGGGTGCGGTGCCTCCCTCCCCCATCCTCAGGGGAACAGTCCGCCGGAGCCCAGTCTCCTCACGCACAGAGCCCAGACCCCTGCCCCCCAGCGGAGGCAGGCGGTGGCTCGTCCGCGGTCCCTGTCACCCAGGAGATACCAGAAGACCCCAGCCCGGACCCCAAGCCCCGGCCCCGCCGCTCGTCCACTCCCGCCCCCTCCTCACACCTCTAATCCCGCTGTCGGGTTGTGTCTGGCCCCGTTCCCTTCTCAGAGGCGCTCCTCCGTCGCCGCCGCAGCAGCAGCCGCCGCCGCCGCCACCGAGTCCTCCATCCCCGCCGGAGCCACATGGAACAGCCAAGCCAGCCACGGCGCTCGCGGGAGCCGGGATCTGCAGCCCCTCAGGCGGACGGCGCCCCTCACGCCCGCCCCCTCCCTGACAGATCGCCCCGCGACCGTCCCCCACCCTACAAAACCCTGCCAGAGCCGCCGCTCAGCGCCCAGCACCCCCTCCCCCGCCTTCCTCCTCCGCCACCATCATCATTACCTCCCCCGCCGCACCTCTCACACTAACCCTACCCACCGCAGCTGAACCTCCACCGCCCCGCCGCCATTGGCCGGGTCCCGCGCGTGCCCCGCCCACCTCAGCGGCCGGGTCTTAGAGCGGCTGGGGTGCCTGACTGGTAGAACTGCCTGCCCATCAAAGGGGCTCCACCTTCCCCTTGCTTGGGAGGTGGTTTTTCTCCAAGCCGGAACGCGACACACAGGCAACCTTTTTTTAAAAAAAAAAAAAAAAAAGGAACCGACTAAGTACGATCCCGCCCGTTCTTCTGATTGGCTTGGAGAGGGAAGCGATAGGCGGGAGGAATAGGGAGTGTTTATAGTGAACTGGAAGGTGATTGTAGAAGGTGGCTGTCCGTCAAAGGCGCCGCCGGTGCCGGGCTGGGTTTCTGGACCCTAAGGGTGATTGCAGACCTGGAGACTGGCTTCGCCGCAGCTGTGGGCAGTGCGGCTGCCTGTGGGTTTCTCTCCTGTTCTCATCTCCGCGAGGACCTGGGCGCGCCCTCTCCTCCGCCACTGGCAACTAGGGTTTTTGCGCATACAGCCTTTATTTCACCAATTCCTCCTGGGATCTTACCTGACAACCTGAAGTAATGACCCTGTCAGCCACCCCCCCTCAACCCGCTCCCCGCCCAACATTGAGTCAACTGGTCTTCAAGAGGATTGATCAGCTGAGCTAGACACAAAATGTGTACAGTACAATTTCTTCTTGTTCGGAGTCTTCACGTTTCTTTGAATCTTGGTTTCTCCTCTTCGCTGTCGGACTCTTTTGCCCTCAGTGAGAACTGTAGATGGATTTGGGAACAGCTAGCGTACAAAAAAGGTAGTCAAAGGCAAAAAAGAGGAGGCAGAGTGAGGGCAGGGACACTTAATCTTGTTAAAAGAGCCAAGGGCCCTTTTGAGAATATGAAAGCTACAGATACTTTCTCAAGGGGGAAAAAGTGTCCTGTCTCAAAACACAAAAATTTGTTTTCAGTTTTAGATGGTTCACAGACCTCTGGCGTAGAGAAACAGAACAAAGAATGAAACTTCAGGGGAATCCTAGCATTTAAGGAATAAAATTTAAGAGTAAAATGGGAAAGAGACTGAGAAGGAATAATCAGAGAAGTAGGCGCATCAGCAAGCAATGGGCAGACAGTTTGGGGAGAAAAAGAGAGGCAAGCTAACATAAAAAGAAAGGAAGCGGGATAGGCTCTGGAAACAAGGATCGTTCAGTCTTACGAAAGTTGGAAAGCAGGGTTCATGGACAAAGTAACTTGAAAGGTGTTAGGGTCCAGGGAGGATTCTTTCAGGGACAGGGAGAGCAGTGGTGAGTGAGAATTGAGTCCATCTATAGACACTGGGGGCCAAGACAAAGTGGAGAGACATGTTGAAGAATCAAGAGAGATGGGGAGACAGATGGAAGGCTTGAATCCAGTATCTAATTCAATTTCCACTTTCAATAAAGAAAGTGATCTAATAACACAAGAGCACAGTGTGCATTTTACAGAAGAGAGCATAGTTATCGCTTATTTTGCTAGTCAATTCTAAAATGTTACAATAATCGTAATAATCATATTGATTCTTTTGTATTAAGAGTTCTCTGATGTCCTTCCTGAGTAGTTTACGAAGTCACTACAACCTATAGCCGTTATGATCTCATATAATAATATATTCTGCATCCTTAATAGGCTTTAAGTGTGTGGAGTTCTTTAATGGCTAATTTGTAGAAATGGTCATAAATTATTTTCATCCAAGTTACCCTTCAGAAACAATCCACATGATGATCAGAAGGTTTTTGCACCCTATTTATTACTGTTCTTTGTAAGTTCTCAAACTTTCTCATGTGGTCATTCTGGTTTCTTTTAACATGCTTCCCTTACTCAAAAGGGAGAGGGGGAAGAGAGAGAAAAAAAGAGACTGACTTTTATTGTAAAGAAATTCTCTTAAAAGTAATGTTTTAAATAGTGTCTTTTAAAAAATAAATAAATAAAGGAGTAGGATCCCTAGGGAATCTTCCTCAAGTTGTGGGAAATTTCAAGAGACTGAAGGTTTCTTATGACAGCTCTTCTTTTTAGGGGAAGTATTTGTCTTGGATGTAAACTCTTATTTTTCCTTCTAGACACCAAGGTAGCTAAGAAGAGATCAAGGTTAGAATAGTTTACTAAATGAGTGAAGGAATCAAGAACAGCTCTTGACACCGTTCTGCCGCTGACCTCATGTTCATAAGCTGTCTCCTGGAGGCCCTACAGAGCAGCTACTTCTTCCCCTGTAACATTTTTAAAAACAACCTACTGGCCGGGCGCGGTGGCTCAAGCCTGTAATCCCAGCACTTTGGGAGGCCGAGACGGGCGGATCACGAGGTCAGGAGATCGAGACCATTCTGGCTAACACGGTGAAACCCTGTCTCTACTAAAAAATACAAAAAACTAGCTGGGCGAGGTGGCGGGCGGCTGTAGTCCCAGCTACACGGGAGGCTGAGGCAGGAGAACGGTGTAAACCTGGGAGGCGGAGCTTGCAGTGAGCTGAGGCCACTGCACTCCAGCCCAGGCGACAGAGCATGACTCCGTCTCAAAAAAAAATAAAAATAAAAATAAAAAATAAAAAAATAAAAACAACCTACTAAATTTATTGAAGAATATTAAATATAGAATATGTTCAGCTCTTTTGGGCTGCTTTGTTGATAGTTATTGAATACCAACTGAATATTAATCTTTTTTTTTCTTGAGACAGGGTTTCTCCCTGTTACATAGACTGGAGTGCAGTTCCCTCATCAAGGCTCACTACAGCCTCAACCACCCAGGCTCAAGCAGTCCTCCCACCTCAACTTCCCGAGCAGCTGGGACTATGGTCATGTGCTACCCGGCTAATTTTTTTTTTTTTTTTAAAGGAGCAACTCTATTAACTGATAGGCTATTTTTTTGTACTTTTTGTAGAGACAGGGTTTCACCATATTGCCCAGGCTGAACTCCTGAGGTCAAGTGATCTGCCTGCCTCAGCCTTCCAGAGTGCTGGGATTGCAGACTTGAGCCACTGCTCCCAGCGTGATCATATTAAATATTACCAATAGTACATAAAAGTTACAGTCCCTGTTCTCAAAGAGTTTCAGGAACATGTTCCGTGTGTACACAAGAAAGTAATACAAATTACTAACCTCTCTAAGTCCCAGCTTCTTACAGCATGATCCTGTATAACATAATCATGCCTACCTTTCTGGGATGTTGAGAAAATGGAAGATATGTACATAAAGTATCTGGCACATAGTAAACAGTCAAATGGTAACTAGTAGCATATGCTATTGTGTTTGGTAGCAAACATAAGACAGAAAAGAACAAAACAGACCTTCAGGAATACTTGGGGAATACTTAGTGCCAAACATCACTACCTCAAGGACTAAAGAGTCTTTAAGAATACATTTAACATTATTTATCTCCCATTAATTCAATTGGTACCAAGACTGAAACAGCAATAATTTAGGTGGACTCAGGATTTTATAATAATTACTAAGAATTCACTTATCCTCAATCCTCATGACCACTCCTTATGTCATATATTAGCTGGGATCTTTTGGCATGCTAGAAGTTACCTTTTTCTTAAGGTTCCATTTCCCCTATCAACTAACAGGTACCTCCTACTCACCCTCCCACTTCCAGGATTGTCCACTGTGTCTGCCACCTTCTAATGCCCTGTTTACTTGGATCTTGATTTATCATCTCCCTCTGTCCCAGGTTTAATGCAAGTTACATTAATTGTCCTGTCCACTTGACCCAGGTTGTTGACTGCAAAATGTTTTACCTAACAGAAGATGCAACATTTGAAATAATTTAAATTTTGCCTTTAAATATCATCAAGCTTAAAATGAAGATAGAATACAAAGAAATAAGTGGAAACTGGCATCAAAAACTTTAAATCTTCTCTGCCATGATAATTTTGAAAATGACAGAAATTATTTTCAGTGAAACAGCTTTTCTAGTCACTGCTTCAGAAACTCCCCAAATGGAGATTCAAGACTATGAAATGCAACCATAGGCTTGAATTATTGTTATCTTTTCTGGTGATAAAATTCTTATCTTTGGGTTTTACAGTTATTGCAGTAAAAATTGTCAGAGGTATTATTGCAGGATTTAACCACTAATGGAATTTGTCTGTGCCTTATTCCTAGTAATAAGATTTACTCCCAATAATAACACTGTAGGTTTTTGTATTTTTTTTCCAGTTACCATAGCGGTTATACTATACACAACAATATTACTGCAATTTTTAACTGCTAATGAAATTGTTTTAAATCCACAGCAAACAAATTTACTTCCAACAGTCCTACAGCAATTTTTATGTCCCTAAAAACTCGCTATGGCAGGCTAATACTTTTAAAATTTTAAGTGATGATTTCTGTAGTAGTTGTTTTTCCAAGTATTAAATATTTCCTTTCTTGCTACGGCTTTTCTCCTCTTATACCCCATCCCAAGATCCTCAGCATTGCACTCACCCTCATTTAGGCTGGTCTCTGCTCATTGTTTCAGGAAAGGAATATGACAGAATGTAGAAAAACAAAAATTTTTTTATTGGTTTTTGAGTTTCAAAAGCCTGGCCCTTTGAGGAATAATGAAATGGAATCCAGTTAGAAACCTGCACTGTTTGCCTCTAGCCACATGTGACTATTGAATACTTGAAATGTGGCTAGTCCAAATTGAGATGTGCTGTAAGTATAAAATATACATCAATTTCAGAGTTAGTATGCAGAAAAGATTAATACATTAATAATATTCATATTGATTACATATTGAAATAATATTCTGGATATATTGGGTTTATTAAATAAAAGACAGTAAAATTAATTTTACCTGTTCCTTTACTCTTTTTTAATGTGGCTACAGGAAAAATGTAAATTATATACATGCCTCACGTTATATTCCTATTGGACAGTGCTATTATAGACAATAGTAAAGCTTCCTTTCCCAAAGATGAGAAATGAGTTTCCTGGGCTAGAAGGGAAAGACAGAACTTGGAGGGGATGTAATGAGAGCTGGATGCTAGTGGATTTCTGAGAGCAGGACCTAATCCCACCCTACTCTGGCACAAGCTTTGGAGAAGGGCAGCTGAAATGCTGGGATCTATCTATGTTATCTGAGAGCTAATAGACATATTTTTCTCTTTATTAGAGTCCTGGGGAGGTGGCAAGACCCTTAAGAGAAGAAAAAACTTGGTTGTTATCTAGGCCAGGCAAGATTCTGGAGTAGCACAGTCCAGTAGAACTTTCTATGATGAATATCTACCTGGCTGTCTCATGGAGTAACCATGAGCCACGTGGAACTATTGGACATGCAAAATGTGGCTAGTGTCACTGAAGAAGTTGAGTTTTAATATTATTTAATTTTAATTTATTTATTGGCTACATATGGCTGGTAGCTACCATAATGAACAGTGCAAACTTACATAGTACTATGGAGGTTCTGGATGCCCAACACAATTGCCAGACACCCAAAAGGGTACAAAGGCACTGCACAGCCACCAGACCAAAACAGTCCTTGCTGATGGACCAAAATCAACCCAGCAACACTCCATGGAGCTGCCTGCTAATGAAGAAAGATGCATATGAGAACTCTAAGAGGAGCCAGCACGGTAGATGAGGAGCAAGGATTAAATGCCCCATCCCCTTTCCCCAGCATAGTGATGCTATGTAAGCCCCCTCAATTGAGATGCAGTTCCTGCCAAATTGACTATGATTAAGTGTTTGCCACCTCTTGTGAAATCAGAGCTTGAAATAGAAATTAGGTTGAGTAATGGGAAAATAAAACTGTGTTTCTTGCCAACCTGAATTTCTTTAGATTGAGATTTATGCCTGTTACATAACCTTAAATAATAACTCTTAACAAAATAATTTAAAACCTATGTTTATTCTCTTAAAAGGTGGCCTTTTTTTTTTTACTCTATCATTATAGGACCAAAGTTCTTTGGATGACACAAAAGCTTAGAAAAGCTGCATTAGAAAACCATCTTTCAATTAGAAACAGTATTCTTTGGTGAAATTGTTTCTGTTGCAGTTACCCATGAATGAATATTTGAAGTTAGTCATAATGAAGCTTTGCACATTGAACCTAAGATTGTACTAATTCTAGGACCTCAGTTGTATATACTAAAAATCCAATTTTGTCCAGCTCCACAGCATCTAGAAAAGGCCAACATGGGCTTGGTTGGTAGAGGCAGAGGAGCATTCTTGACTTCCTTGGAACTCAGGTAGAGACTGAAGCAAATCTACAGATACTATCCACTGGTGATTCAGCAGGACTACTGTTGTTAATCTGGAGCAACATAGTGAATGACTAGAAGCTTAGAAATCTTCAAGAATATATTGTAGGCAACGATGATATTCAAAATGTGGACATTCAGTGCGTTAACAACAACATGGCATAGGCATTAATCAGTTAAAATGGAGGATAACCGTAAACCATTGGCCTAGTTGTCCCATTGTGGACTAACTAAATACCAGCCCTGACTCTAGAGTGCCCTTACTGGTCTATAGCATCCTCTCAGTCTAATCCTTCTAACTGCTTAAGATACTTTCATGATGGTGAAGTCCCAGTCCACAAATGTGTATGCCAAAGTAAAAGCTGCTAGCTGAGATAATTTACACATTGCAAATAAGTGGGCCATTACTGGGATTATGGCAACAAAGATTTGAGTTGGAATTAAGAGCCCAGCAGAGAAGGTCTTTGCTAAACTCAATAAATTCATTTCCTATAAAATCAGCAGGGATTCTTGACCAAGACTTACTGGTCATTTCCCATGAAACATTAAGAGCCTTTGGTAAATTATAAGGGGTAGACTGACCTTTGCTTCACTTCTTCTGTGTTTTCAATAATTGGGAAAAAATCCAGGTAACCAGATATAGCATCCAGTCAGTGTTTTCCTCTGAATAATTCATAGATGATTACATTTGTATGAGCAAGATAATATAATTAATATCATTCTGAAATAACAAGGCTGGACAGGAAAGGCAAAGAAAAGCTGGTAGAAATTCATAATCTTGGAGGGCACTGACTACCACCCTTGTGGTGTAAAATCAAAGCACTTTCATCCCATACAGTATAAAGAACATACACACAAAAAGCAAAATTTCAAAGCAAGCTGAAAGCAGGCAAAACTCCACTTACCAGGGCACTGGGCATGAGCCAAGGGAAAGTAGCCCTGTTGCTGAAGCTTGTCCCAGATGAGTAGTGCTGGAAAATAAACCCAGCTTTCAAAGGGCAGGATTAACTCATGTACAGTTTGGGCAATCTTCTGGGCAGGGCAAGATAGGGAAAAATTCCAGGGCAAGGGCAATAACATGAGAGCCAGAGAGAGCTGCAATATTGTTCCAGGTCTCTCTTTTCACAGCAAGTCACCCAATTAGTGACTGGGCTTACAGTGATCAGAACATACCCTGCAAAGCAAAGATGACTTTGTGAGAGCTGCTGGATATTTCTTCATATTCTGTCACAACTTTTGGATGCTATTTAAAAATATTCCCAATAATGCATCATTGATCTCTTTCTCCAAGAAAAGAAATTCAAGTGTTGAGCAAACCAGGTTTTTGTGCCATAGTTCAATCTTCTAAAGAAATCCTGCTATCTTTAAAACGTTAAAAATCACAATATTTTATCCCTGAAATGAGTCTATTTTAGGTATTGAACATAGTACTGAGTTACTTATATTGAGAGAGCCCCTTGAAACAATTGTCTTGCATTATCAGTGTCCCATTTCTCATTTCAAAAATGTGTGAGCACCTGCTAACCAGCATATTTCAGTGTGGAAAAGGAGAGTGTTATACTTGTGCATGTTTCTTCACATAACACATGCTAAAGAGAGCATATTTAAAGGTCACAACTTGATTATATTTGAAATATTCACTTTTCTTGAACAATGAAAGCAAGAATAGGAGGCATATTGTTAACTGTTCAACTTCTTTTATTCTTGTAATAACGCTCTTTCTAGCTATTCACAAAACTACCTTGTGCCAAACAGTATGTTTGCGATGTGTCTCGTCCAGCCTACAGCTGAACAAGATAACAATTACCAAAATCCTGCAGTGATTTGTCAGTGATAAACAGACCAACTTGTTGAGTATTTCTGTCTAATACATATAGCGCTTTAACATGAAATTGCTGCACAGCGCGTGTTATGGTACCTGGTCTTCAACACTCTATGCTACGGATATTTGCAGTGCCCAAGATTGTTACTGGATCGGTTTTGTCAATAGTTCATTCTGCATTCTCTTATTAATTTCCCTTAATAATACCTTATTAACCTTCAGCTGACTTTGCAAGTTCTAAGGCAACAGGTTCATGAGTACAATTTTGAATGATAGCTTTTTCATTTTGATTTTCTTTGATGGTATTTTTAGAGAAAAATCCATTAATTTATTAAGAAATATTTAGTGAGTAATTACAAAGGTCAAGGTATTGTGGTAGGTATTGGGAATGCAGCACATAAAAAAGACAAAATCCCTGCCCTCCTGGAGCTCATATTTCTCTTCTATTAGAGGTCATTGTTTAGTATCCCCCTTAGAAAATTTCAGTTGATGAGAGGTGACTGTGCTTTAACAATGACAAAAAACCTGAGAAAAGTGTTATAAAAGACAACGTGCTGGGGACTAACATAAAAGGATCACCCACTCAATAAAATCCAATTATCAGAAATGTATTATTGTACTTCCACCTCTTTCTTTTTTTGTGTGGCTGCTTGTGCAAAGTCACATAGAGACTTGTCAGAGCACATACAAATTTATAACCTATATTTGCACTGGAGTCCTGTTTACAATTTATGTTTTTAAAATTTGAATTGTAGTATTTACATTGTTATTATTTTTATGATTTACTGAATAGAGACATTGATTTTTTTATGTTATAAGGCAACATGATTGTAACTACAAATATGCAAAATTAAACACATGCCAAAATTGAAATTACATTGAGAGAAATGATCTGCAACCTGTTAAACATCAGCCAAAACAATCTGATTAACACATTTCCTTGAGCTCACATGCAACTTTCAAGAGTATAATGGTCATTAAGAATGTGACAGGATTTTAACAAACACACCCATTCTATTTAATTTCCCTTTTCACTCCTTAAATTGTCAAAAAATTTAAAAAAAAGAAAACAGAGGCCTATTTTTGCTGTCTTTTCCTCAGAAATATTTTAGCTTCTTCCTAGATATCCTTAGAGATAGAATAATTAAAAGTTGTTTTTTGTCTTGTATGTGTTCTATGATATTTTACATGTTAAAAAAAAAAAAAAAAAAAGTCAGGCACGGTGGCTCACGCCTGTAATCCCAGCACTTTGGGAGGTTGAGGCAGGCGAATCGCAAGGTCAGGAGATGGAGAACATCCTGGCTAACATGGTGAAACTCCGTCTCTACTAAAAAAATACAAAAAACTTAACCAGGCATGGTGGCGGGCGCCTGTAGTCCCAGCTACTAGGGAAGCTGAGACAGGAGAATGCCATGAATCTGGGAGGTGGAGCTTGAAGTGAGCCAAGATCTTGCCACTGCACTTCAGCCTGGGCGATAGAGCGAGACTCCATCTGAAAAAAAAAAAAAAGCTGGGCATGGTAGCTCACCCCTGTTATCCTAGCATTCTGGGAGGCCAAGTCGGGTGGATCACCTGAGCTCAGGAGTTCAAGACCAGCCTGGCCAACATAGTGAAACCCTGTCTCTACTAAAAATACAAAAATTAGCCTGGCGTGGTGGTAAGCGCCTGCAATCCCAGCTATATGGGAGGCTGAGACACGAGAATTGCTTGAACCCGGGAGGCAGAGGCTGCAGTGAGCCAAGATCATGCCACTGCATTCCAGCCTGGGTGACAGGGTGAGGCTGTGTCTCAAAAAGCAAAGAAAGAAAAAAGAGAGAGAGAGAGAAAGAAGAGGGAAACCTCAAAGAGATTACACAAATAGCTTTACGTTAATGTAAAAATTATGTGATACATTTTCTTTAATTCTTTGTATTTTTTTACAATAAAAAATAATGATTAGGCCGATCACAGTGGCTCACGCCTATAATCCCAGCACTTTGGGAGGCTGAGGCAGGAGGATCACTTAAGCTCAGGAGTTTGAGACCAGCCTGAGCAACATGGCAAAACCCTGTCTCTACAAAAAATACAAAAATTAGCTGGGTGCAGTGGCACACACCTGTGGTCCCAGCTACTTGGAAGGCTAGGGTGGGAGAATCACTCGAGCCTGGGAGGTTGAGGCTGCAGTAAGTGGTGACTGCACCACTGCACTCCAGCCTGGGAGACAGAGTGAGACCCTGTTTCAAAAATAAATAAAAATAATAAGGATTAAACGTGTATAATTGTGGTTTCAGATTGAAGATATTGTATAAGTCA
This sequence comes from Papio anubis, assembly GCF_008728515.1. NCBI lineage: Eukaryota > Metazoa > Chordata > Mammalia > Primates > Cercopithecidae > Papio > Papio anubis. The sequence goes on along the minus strand of NC_044989.1, from coordinate 63,082,307 downwards.
TCATTCTATAATCTTTAAAATGTTCTCTCACTATCTAAAAGCTTTCCATCTATAGTTTCTGGTTATGAATCATATCTAATTGACAAAAATGGAAACTCTCCCCCAAATAAATCAACTCCTGGTTCATCTAATGTGTTCTGATTCTAGATCTATTCTGCCCATTGATACACTTCAGTTGAGAGATTAAAGAATCTTCTTTCACAAAACGTTCTATTTCTAGGAATGTCTTCTGTATTTTAAGACAGGGTCTCACTCTGTCATCCAGACCAGAGTGCAGTGGCGTGATCACGACTCACTGCAGCCTTGACCTTCTGGGCTCAAGTGATTCTCCCACCTCAGCCTCCCTAGTAGTTGGGACCACAGGCACACATCACCATGCCCAGCTAATTTTTGTATTTTTTTGGTAGAAATGGGGTTTTGCCAATGTTTCCAGGTCTCGAACTCCTGGACTCAAGCCACCCTCCCTGCACTGCACCCAGTCTTCATTGACATTTTATTTTGTGCTTGAATTGCTTTAGGACTGTGAATGTCATGATTCTGCTGGGCGTTTTCCTCATATCCTCTAATTCTGGCTCATGTTTGGCTCCTATCTTATTTTCCTCTCTTATATATGACACATATATGACATATACATGTAGGTACATACATATACACATATGTGTGACATAAACATACACAATTCTGGGACTATTGGTAGAATTATTAGGAAAGGCAAGCGCTTTCCTCTGGGACTGATTGCTATAAAGATGGTATCCTGCTGCCAGGGACCTCCACTGGAGCAAGTCTAAGAAAAAAGCCAAAACAAAGGAAGCCAGGAGATGAAGCAGAGAGAGTTGCTTCATTTGCCTCATCTGTAAAATGGGAATGGGAAAATGATAGTTGGCTACTGGAGGTGAGGTGCTGGAAGAAATAAGCTCTTAAGACCCCTTCCAGCTCTAATTCGGTCATTGTTTAAAATGTCTAACCTTAATACAAGGATATGTTTGTGACATTTTAAAAGGCAGTAAGAGTTTCTCCACAGTTGTTTCCATTATCATCTAGTTTTTGCTGTCTTAAGAAGTTTTTTTTTTTTTTTTTGGTCATGGGAGGATGTGCTATTTTTGATGATTTTTGTTTAACCTTAATTTTTCTGATCAACTAAAAATTGAAAGCTTATAGTCACAATTCCCATAGAAAACATGAAGGCAGAATGATGTCTTTTAGTAAGATATAAGATATCATTCCTAAATATACCAATTCCTAATTCAATTGTTTATACCAAGTGCTAAAAAGGAGAGTAATTATAGGTCAATTTAAAAAGTATTAATAGAACATATTGCTGTTTCTAGCGTATATTGTTGATAACTTCAGTGGCAATCTAGCCCAAAGAGTTTAATCTTTTCCAGTGTGAATGAAAAAGAACACCCTTAAGAGGGAGATACCCATGACTTGAAATAATTCTTTAATGTTCTCTGGAAATTAAGAGTACAGAAACAACCAGATACAAAAATTACCACAAAATGTATCATTAACCTAAATGTTAGCAGCTAAAACTATAAAACTGTTAGAAGAAAACAAATAAATCTTCATAGCTTTGGGCTTAGCAATGGTTTTTTAGATATAACAAAAGCAAGAGCAACAAAAGAAAAAAAAACACAGATAAACTGGACTTCATCAAAATTTTAAAATCTCATACCTCAAAGACACCATCAAGAAAATGAAGAAAGACAAATATTGCATGTTCTCACTCATATGTGGGAGCCAAAAAGTTGATTTTTCTGGAGGTATAATGGTAGTAGCCCAAGGTTGGGAAGGGTCGTGGGGAGGGGAGAAGAGAGGTTGAAGAGAGGTGGGTTAATGGATATAAAAACACAATTCAATAGAAGGAATATGTTCTATTGTTTGATAGCACAGTAGGGTGACTATAGTTAAAAATTTATAGTATATTTCAAAGTAGCGAGAAGATTTAGAACGTTGCCAACACAAAGAAATGATAAATATTTGCGGTGACAGATTTCTCAATTGCCCTGATTTGACCACTATACACTGTATGCACATATCAAAAACACACAAGTATACTATACATAAATACAATTATTATGTATACATTTTAAGTGAAAAAATAACCAACAGATGGGAGAAAATATTTGCAAACCATATATCTGATAAGGGACTTGTATCTAGAATATATGAAGAATTATTACAAGCTCAAAGACAGACAAATGATACAATTTAAAAACTGGCAGGAAATCAGTATATTGGAGAGATATCTGCATTCCCATGTTTATTGAATCACTATTCACAATAGCCAAGATTTGGAAGCAACCTAAGTGTCCATCAACAGATTAATGGATTAAGAAAATGTGGTAGTTATACACAATAGAGTACTATTCAGTCATAAAAAAGAATGAGATACTGTTATTTGCAACAGCATAGATGGTACTGGAGGTCATTATGTTAAATGAAATAAACCAGATATAGAAAGACAAACTGCACATGTTTTCACTTATTTATGGGAGCTAAAAATTAAACCAATTGAACTCATAAAGATAGAAGATTGTTATCAGAGGCTTGGAAGGGTAGTGGGGGAAAGGGGTAGGGGTCATGAGGGTAATTAATGGGTACAAAAATATAGTTAAAATGAATAAGATCTAGTATTTGATAGCACAACAGGTGATAATAGTCAATGATAATTTTTATACACTTTAAAATAGCTAAAAGAATATAACTGTATTGCTTGTGACACAAAGGATAAATCCTTGTACCCTGACATGATTATTACACATTGCATGACTGTATCAAAGTATCTCAGGTACCCCATAAATATATACACCTACCATGTGCCCACAAAAATTTTAAAAATTAGAAAATAGAATGAAATTGTTCAAGAATTTAAATTGACATTTCCCTGAAGATGACACATATAAATGACCAACAAGCACATGAAAAGATGTTCAATATAATTTGCCATCAGAGAAATGGGAATCCAAACCACAATAAGATACTACTTCACACCAACTAAAATGGTTTAAGATCAAAGACAGACAATAACAAGGGTTGATGAGGATGCAATAAAATTGGAGCCCTCATACCTTTCTGGCAGGATTGTAAAACCTTTTGAAAACCAGTTTGGCATTTCCTCAAAATGACAAATGTAGAGTTACTATATGACTCAGTGATTCCACTCCTAGGTAAATACCAAAGAGAAGTGGATGCATATGTCCACACAAAAACTTGTGCATAAGTGTTCACAGTGGTGTTATTCATAATAATCAAAGAGTGGAAGAAACCCAAATTCCATCAGCTCATGAATGTATAAACAAAATGTGGTATTATCATACAATGGAATATTTTTCAGCAATAAAAAGAATTGAAGCATTGATTCAAGCCATAACACGGATGAACCTTGAAAACTATGTTAAGTGAAAGAAGCCAGTCGCAAAAGACATATATTGTATGATTACTTTTATATGAAATGTCCATAAAAGACAAATCCACAGAGACAAAAAGTAGATTAGTGGTTGTTCAGGCACATGAAGGAGTTACTGCTAACGAACATGGGGCTTCTTTTTGAAGTGATAAAAATTATCTAAAATTACATAGTGATAATGGTTGCACAACTCTGAACATACTAAAAACCACTAAATTGTACACTGTTACTAGGAGATATTTATTTTATTTATATCTCAATAAAGCCATTAAGAAAAATAAAAGAATATAGAAAGAGACTATTGCAGCCACATTTAACTAAAAGTCACAAGACAACTGAATATCCTAGAGCTCAGCAAAATACAATATTCTAATACAGAAATTTAAAATATGAATGTTCTCTACTCTTAAAGTTTTTAGATGTGGGTTCTAGTTTTTCCTGGCCTCCAACCTGCAGCCTGGGACAAGTCACTTAGGTTTAACACCATTCTGTTCATTTATCAGTAAAATTAAGGCAGTGGATTAGAGGATTTTCAGTTGAGGGGAAAATTTAGGCGGTCTGGAGGAGTTCAGAGGCAAATATTGTTAGTTGTCTGTCAATACCCATTCTCCGTTTTTCTTCTCTAGCAATAAAAACCCTAATTTCTAAGTGAGCCATTTTCACTCAGCTAATGATCTGCCAGCCTCCTTTATAACCAGATATGGCTATGTGCCTAAGTTTGGCTAAGTCTTGTATATAGCTTCCGGAAAGTCTCCTCCAAGGGAGGGAGTGTGCCTTACCTTTCTGTTGATGGGATACAGATGGGTTGGCTAGAGCTCTAGCGGCTATCTTGGACCATGAGGATAAGGGATGGCAAAGTAGCAAGCTGGAAGAAGCCTGGGTCTCTCACAAATTTGTAGAGGCACTACATTTGCCCTGAACTGCCTATCACCAGACTTCTTTCATATGAGACAGAAGTAATCATATAAGATAAAGTTATTTTGGTGGGATTTTTTTCTGTCACATGTAAAGATAATTATAACTAACACAGTCAGCTTATGAAGGCTAAAAAGAAAGGGACATTTTAAATTGACTTGGAGGCAAGTTCACTGTTTCAAAAAATTAAAGCCCTCTTTCTAGATGGAACAACTTTCTTTTTTTTTTGAAAATTATTTTTTTTCTTTTTATTATTATACTTAAAGTTCTAAGGTACATGTGCATAACGTGCAGGTTTGTTACATATGTATACTTGTGCCATGTTGGTGTGCTGCACCCATCAACTTGTCAGCACCCATCAATTCGTCATTTACATCAGGTATAACTCCCAATGCAATCCCTCCCCCCTCCCCCCTCCCCATGATAGGCCCCGGTGTATGATGTTTCGAGTCCAAGTGATCTCATTGTTCAGTTCCCTCCTATGAGTGAGAACATGCGGTGTTTGGTTTTCTGTTCTTGTGATAGTTTGCTGAGAATGATGGTTTCCAGCTGCATCCATGTCCCTACAAAGGACAAGAACTCATCCTTTTTTATGGCTGCATAGTATTCCATGGTGTATATGTGCCACATTTTCTTAATCCAGTCTGTCACTGATGGACATTTGGGTTGATTCCAAGTCTTTGCTATTGTGAATAGTGCCGCAGTAAACATACGTGTGCATGTGTCTTTATAGCAGCATGATTTATAATCCTTTGGGTATATCCCCAGTAATGGGATGGCTGGGTCATATGGTACTTCTAGTTCTAGATCCTTGTTTACAATCCCACCAACAGTGTAAAAGTGTTCCTATTTCTCCACATCCTCTCCAGCACCTGTTCTTTCCTGACTTTTTAATGATTGCCATTGTAACTGGTGTGAGATGGTATCTCATTGTGGTTTTGATTTGCATTTCTCTGATGGCCAGTGATGATGAGCATTTTTTCATGTGTCTGTTGGCTGTATGGATGTCTTCTTTTGAGAACTGTCTGTTCATATCCTTTGCCCACTTTTTGATGGGGTTATTTGTTTTTTTCTTGTAAATTTGTTTGAGTTCTTTGTAGGTTCTGGATATTAGCCCTTTGTCAGATGAGTAGATTGCAAAAATTTTCTCCCATTCTATAGGTTGCCTGTTCACTCTGATGGTAGTTTCTTTTGCTGTGCAGAAGCTCTTTAGTTTAATTAGATCCCATTTGTCAATTTTGGCTTTTGTTGCCATTGCTTTTGGTGTTTTAGACATGAAGTCCTTGCCCATGCCTATGTCCTGAATGGTATTACCTAGGTTTTCTTCCAGGGTTTTTATGGTATTAGGTCTAACATTTAAGTCTCTAATCCATCTTGAATTAATTTTCGTATAAGGAGTAAGGAAAGGATCCAGTTTCAGCTTTCTACTTATGGCTAGCCAATTTTCCCAGCACCATTTATTAAATAGGGAATCCTTTCCCCATTTCTTGTTTCTCTCAGGTTTGTCAAAGATCAGAAGGCTGTAGATGTGTGGTATTATTTCTGAGGGCTCTGTTCTGTTCCATTGGTCTATATCTCTGTTTTGGTACCAGTACCATGCTGTTCTGGTTACTGTAGCCTTGTAGTATAGTTTGAAGTCACGTAGCGTGATGCCTCCAGCTTTGTTCTTTTGACTTAGGATTGTCTTGGAGATGCGGGCTCTTTTTTGGTTCCATATGAACTTTAAAGCAGTTTTTTCCAATTCTGTGAAGAAACTCATTGGTAGCTTGATGGGGATGGCATTGAATCTATAAATTACCTTGAGCAGTATGGCCATTTTCACGATATTGATTCTTCCTATCCATGAGCATGGTATGTTCTTCCATTTGTTTGTGTCCTCTTTTATTTCACTGAGCAGTGGTTTGTAGTTCTCCTTGAAGAGGTCCTTTACATCCCTTGTAAGTTGGATTCCTAGGTATTTTATTCTCTTTGAAGCAAATGTGAATGGAAGTTCATTCATGATTTGGCTCTCTGTTTGTCTGTTACTGGTGTATAAGAATGCTTGTGATTTTTGCACATTGATTTTGTATCCTGAGACTTTGCTGAAGTTTCTTATCAGCTTAAGGAGATTTGGGGCTGAGACAATAGGGTTTTCTAAATATACAATCATGTCATCTGCAAACAGGGACAATTTGACTTCTTCTTTTCCTAACTGAATACCCTTTATTTCTTTCTCTTGCCTGATTGCCCTAGCCAGAACTTCCAACACTATGTTGAATAGGAGTGGTGAGAGAGGGCATCCCTGTCTTGTGCCAGTTTTCAAAGGGAATTTTTCCAGTTTTTGCCCATTCAGTATGATATTGGCTGTGGGTTTGTCATAAATAGCTCTTATTATTTTGACATACGTTAGATGGAACAACTTTCTAAGTTAACTTGAGAGCACGCAAGGGCTCTTGATTTGATCTTCCAAAAGATTGTCAACAATAGCAAATATCTAGAACTGTAAAAATGCATTTGTCATCACTGCACCTGCCTCCTCTCCCTGGCATTTTCATATCAGCTAAGATCAGTGACAAAATTCTAAATACTGCAGGTTTCAAATTTGATTAATTTATGGGGAGAGGGCAAAATCTTTCCTTTGAAATAGGTTTCCAGTGGGATTCTTATTTCTTTTTCATTCTATCTCAATTTCCTCACCTTGACTAAATCCATATGATTAGCTAAGCATTTCTTGAGGGGCGTAAAGGACAGCTCCCTGGTAGGAGACAAAGTTCAAAAACCATCCATTCTTGGTTATGAGAGCCTACGTGGCTTTGTAAGTGGTATCTGTTCACAGTCTTATTCAATCTTGTACAACAATTATTTTATTTAATTAATTGATTAATTAATTAATTTGAGACGGAGTCTTGCTCTGTCACCCAGGCTGGAGTGCAGTGGCATGATATCAGCTCACTACAACCTCCACCTCCTGGGTTCAAGTGATTCTTCCTGTCTCAGCCTCCCAAGTAGCTGGAATTACAGGCACCCACCACCACACCCAGCTAATTTTTGTATTTTTAGTAGAGATAGGTTTTCACCACCTTGGCCAGGCTGGTGTTGAACTCCTGACCTTGTGATCCACCTGCCTCGGCCTCCCAAAGTGCTGGGATTACAGGTGTGAGCCACCACGCCCGGCCACAACAATTATTTTATTCACTTCAAAATCCCTATTTTTAAAGACACATATACCCCATCATCCCCAGTTGGGCTTTTTCTACTACCCCAAGGAGGCACCCAGAGGCTTTGTCTGCTAAGGGCTATGCTGCAGGTGACTGTTAACTAGACTGCTTTCACAGTCTCCCAGATTACTGAAAGATGGCCCAGTCCTTCTACTCTTCAGCAGGTCTGCCTGAAACTTCAACTCTTATAGACAATACCAAATGTGATTAAAAGGTGGACTTAGCACAGTTCTATTATGAACCAAGAAACTTTAAAAACATTCATGCAAATTCTGTCATAAGAAGAAATACAAAAGACTAACAAATCCTGACAACTCTTTTTCACTTCCTAAAGTTGCAAACACTACTGCTTTTTAGTAATAACTATAAATGCTTTCTGTGTAGACCTTATCATTCATCCATTAAAGACTAAAACCTCAATTTAAACACAAGAACAAATAAACATGCAATCAAGTGGTTTCATTAGGAAAAAGTCAGAATTTTATAATAATGTAATCATAATATAGCCATAAGATTTGGATTCTTGTTAAGGAAAATAGACACAATTTTAAAAATTATTATTATTTTGAGACTGAGTCTTGCTCTGTTGCTCAGGCTGGAGTGTAGTGGCATGATCTCAGTTCATTGCAACCTCCACCTCCTGGGTTCAAGCGGTTCTCCTGCCTCAGCCTCCCAGGTAACTGGAATTACAGGTGTGTGCCACCAATGCCCAGCTAATTTTTGTAACTTTAGTAGAGACAGGGTTTCACTGCGTTGGCCAGGCAGGTCTTGAACTCCTGGCCTCAAGCGATCTGCCCACTTCGGCCTCCCAAAGTGCTGAGATTGCAGGCATGAGCCACCACACCCAGCCTAAAAAATTATTTCAATAATAGCTATTTTTGTTTTATGAAGATATATCATAGTAGATTCTGAACCAGCTTCCTTTTATTTCCATCATATTTGATTTTTTCTCTATTTAGGTTATACATACTGATATTTCTTGTTTCCGCAGATCACTGAGGAGGCACTGAGGCTTCTGTGTTTCAACCAGACTGACATGAGTTATTGCATTTAAGGGCACTTTGATAAAAATAACTATAGGCTTTGAAAGCTCTTTTTAATTTTTAAAATATTTGTGCTAGCTTAGTGACTATTAAAAAATAACAGGCTTCAAATGATTCAAACATATGCATGCAATTCTGGGACTCCTGAGTAATGGGATGCACACATTCTTACTTGGGGTTTTATTAAAATGACCTTCTCAGTATGCATACCAGGACCCTTCATGAAGCAAAGCCAGAAGAGTCATTCCAAAACTTGCATGTAGTCCTGCATCACTCCTAGACAAAAAAGGGGGATTAATGTACAATTTCCAGTTTGTGAAGATGAAAAAAATGATCTCATTTTGATTTGCCCATTTCAGAAGTGTTTGGTTTCTTATGCTTTCTCTGTGATTAGCCTGGGTAGGAGGAAAGGCAAAGTGATGAATGAAAGTTAAACATTGCCTGTTCTCATCTGTGGAAGCTAAAAAAAAAGTTGATCTCATAGAAGTAAAAAGTAGAACAGAAGATACTAGAGGCTGGGAAGCATAAGAGAAAGAGGGGAATAGGGAGAGATTTATTAAAGGATACAACATCACAACTAAATAGGAGGAATAAGTTTTAGTGTTCTATAGCACTGCAGGATGACCGCATTTAATAATAACATATAGTTTAAAATAGAAGGAGGATATTGAATGTTCCCAATACAAAGCAATGATAAATGTTTGAGATAATAGTGAATTACCCTGATCTGATCACTATAGTTATATATATCAAAACATCACTACGTACCCCATGAAGATGTATAATTATGTGTCAATGAAAAAAATTTTAATACATGTCCAACACATAGAAAGTACTCAGTAAATACTGATTTCCTTCCTTTCTGTTGCTTCTGAGGGGAGCATAGAGTATATAACATTGCTGATTAAATTAACAAAGTATAAGGAAGGAGATGGCATTAGTCTCTCACGCTATCGGAAATATCAAATTTTTACATCCAATATTAAATTGCTTTCTTCAGTAATTCTTTCTCAGACCAAAAATCGGAGCCCAAGAGAAATAATTCCTTTTTAAAAATCTACTACTGGATATATCACTTTGCTGCTTTTGTGAGAGTTAAGTTCCAGTGAGAAAGAAAGCTGAGGAATCTTTTCCAGAGTCTATTTTTCTATGAAAGTCCCTCTCTTCTTTCAAAAGTAGGCACATCTGATATTTTGTGTACTTATCCAGTATGGTAAAGAAGCCATCTATCAGCTCATTTCACTTGAAAACTTTGACAGTAACTACTTTGGGACTGACTCACTCTTGCTATCTTTCTTGCAATCTATTCAACCTCATACTTTATAAGGACACACTAACTCTTGTCTCCTTGATCTTTTCATAGCCGGTCTGTGCAGATTCTGGAGTCTTTAGCAGTATCTTTAAAGGAATATCTTTTTTCTTTGTATTGGAACCCTTACAAACCATTTCATAGAACATAGCTGGACTCTTGTATTTAGATTGGCACATCAATTCATAAAAAAAGAAAAATTGGGAGAGTTCACTGAGAAATTAATATGTCAAATCACAATGCATTTGTATTGAACCTAGATAGAAATACCTAGAAAATTAGGCAAATAAGTGGCTACTTGGAATTCCTAAATAGCTTATACTTCTACATAGACGGGAAACCCATCTATCACAACCCACTTATAGATTATCTGGGAACTTCAGACTTCTGCTAGTACAACTGGGATTTTCTACATCTCTTTTGTACTACTAGAAGACTTCACATAGGTGACCAAGGGAGATGAGCTCCAGGGAAAAAAGTTTCTGAATTTTATTATTTCCAATATTCAAAACGAAGGTTTTCTACCTCCCTCCATCAATAGGAAAATTGCCTTTAGGTTTGAAGAAGAAAGACAGTATTTAAAAGGTTCACTTTCATTTTATAAATTAAAGGGGAAACGATCATAGAAAGATAGTGTTTAGAACTGGCAGGGATCTTAGAGAATATTTAATTCAATCCTCCTGTTTAAGAATTAAAAAAAAGAGACCTGGAGAGGATTTATGTCTTCTTCAAGTCAAAACAGCTGAAGATAGGAGGTAGCATTAAGTGGTGGAAATAGCGTAGACTTTGGGTTGGCAGTGTGGATTTGAATACAGCTCTTCTAGTTACCAGTTGAATGGTTTCTTTATATATAAAGTGGGAATAATAGGAACTATCTTTAGAGTTGTTATGAGGAGTAAATGATGTAACTTATGTAAAGTACCTAGAACACTTGCTGGTACATAGTAAGTGCTTGACAAATATTTACGTCATTAAAGGAACCCAAACCAGGGTGTTTTGACAACTTTTGTACATTGCACTGCACTGTTAATACAGCTGGCCAAAAGGATTCAAACACGCATTTAAAATAAGATATTCCAAATGAAATAAATGGTGTGCAACATTAAATAATGTTTTTAAAACATTCACTTACCATTAATGCAAGCAATACCCAGTCCTTTTCAGATGAAAGAAAATGTTCCACTTTTCTCAGTGGTTTTAGCTGTTTTCAGATACTTTTCTCAGTGGTTTTAGCTGTTTTCAGCTATACACAGCTCAGTACAAAGAGATGACACAAGGGACTTTTTATCTGCATTGCAGAGAGCAATACGGTGATAATTTGCATCGGAACTTGCCGTTAGCTCCATATGGCATGTATTCATCATTTAGTGGGTTCAGTGCCCTATCTTTAGAGCTTCAGTGATCAGGATAGAAATTGCCCACTTATTTATGCTTGGCCAGACCGAAAATATAGGGAGAGGAAGAAGTGCAGGGAAACCACTCCCTGCAAGACTTGGCCCTGGAATTAGGAGTAAAGCATTAACACTAACTTGTCAAGCAATAGCTGCTTCTGTCCTAAAGAGCAGACAAAATGCAGATGATATGTGGTGTATTGTTTATGGGTTGCAATCATGCATGTTATTCTTGTCTGTCCCACAAAGGACCTGTGGTTTAATGTAGAGCTGTCTTCCTTTTGTTCAGCACAAAGCCTCACTCACACTGGGCAAGTGGGCATTTCCAATGGCATGTGATCACTTGGTTTGCATGAGCAACAGGAGAAGTTGCTCTCAAAAGCCAAACTAGGAATTAGCCCACTGCCTTCCCATACCCCTTCCTCAGAAAGGAGAAATGGAGAGAATACTATTTTTTTGTCCTTATTGAAAGTGACAAAGTGTTTTCTCTCCCATTGGAAAGTTAAAGAATCAGTCCCTTTTATACAAAAAGAATTTTGATTTTTCTTCAATTTGTTGCTCTAAAAGATTATATAAATCTTTCAAGCTGAAGATTCTGGTTTTATATCCATTAGTAATCATGATGATGATCTCAGTGACGAGAAGAAGGGAATTCTGAAAACTACTCCCTCCTCCCCAACCCCGAATCACTGTAATACGCATGTATTTAGCTCTAGCATTCTAACACTGGAGCAAAAGGTGTTGCCATGTATAAGCTCTGGACTATGAACAGAGATTACGGACTGATGTGGGTTGAATTGTGCTCCCCCCATCAAATTTATATATCAAAGTCCTAACCCCTAGTACCTCAGAGTATGACTTTATTTGAAAGTAAGGTTGTTGCAGGTGTAAATTGTTAAGATGAGGTCGGTAGGTGGACCCTAGTCCAATATGACTGACGTCCTTATCGAAAGGGGAAACTGGGACACAGACACCCACAGAGAGAGAACACCATGTGAAGATGAAGGCACAGACCTGGATGATGTTTCTATAAGCCATCAAACCAACAGAAGCTGGGGGAGGGGCACGAAACAGATTCTTCCTCATAACCCTCAGAAGGAACCAACAATGCTGACACCTCCATCTCAGACTTTTTTTCTATTTTTATTATATATTGACAAATTATAGTGTATATATTTATGGGGTACAAAGTGATGTTACAATTTATGAATACAATGTGGAATGATTAAATCAAGCTACTTAATATATCCATTACCTCAAATAGTTATCTTTTTTTGTGAAGAGAGAGCATTTGAAATTTATTCTCTTAGTGATATTGTAATGTACAGTACTCAATTATTAGCTATATTTGGTACACTGTGCAATATACCTTGTAAAAAATCAGTTATTCCTTCTCTCTAACAATTCTTTACCCTTTGACTCTCATCTCCCCATTCCCCCTAGCACCCCCAGCCTCTGGTAACCACTGTTCTGCTCTCTGCTTCTATGAATTCAGTTGTGTTGGATTCCACATATAAGTGAGTACATCTCAGACTTCTAACCTCCAGAGCTGTGAGACAACAAATTTCATTGTGTAAGTCACTCAGTTTGTGGTACTTTGTTATGGCAGCCCTTGCAAACTAATACATAAACATTCTCTCTTTCTTTCCCTCTCTCCCTCTCTCCCTCCCTCCCTCCCTATCTCCCTCCTTCCCTCCCTTTCTTCCTTCTCTGGTGGACTTCATAGAAAAGGAGGCTGGAAGATAGGAACATAATTTTCCTTCTAAGCCATTGATGGGCTTTAATATTTTTAGCATGAAAAAATACAATGCTTGTTTTAAAGCACATCCACACCTTATCTTGACAAATGCTGGTAATAATGGGCAAAAGAGACTGCCCCAAGGAACACACATGCCAGTGCCTGCTTCGTGTGCTTAAAATCAAATCCATGGCTCCTAAAACTCAATGATTCTTTTCAGGACTTTAAAGAACCCTAATTTTACCCTTGTTTTTCCCACTTTGGCTTTTTCCCTTCTTTGAAAAACCAAGTTTTCAACTTGCTGAAAAGCTTTACTTTGCCCAGACCTATTCACTCACCTCCAAAATGGAGCAGAAGCAGTTTTCTACTCTATCTCTCCTTCTTTCCCAAGGAGTAATTTTACCTCCCCTACTCTACTCCTATCCCTCCACTCAGAAAGCAGTCTATCTCTCTTTAATACTTATTGTCGCATGTCTTTTCTCCCCATTGCTATGTGAAGGATGTATTTCCAGGACCATTGCTTGGTGTTATATTTGCAGTTCTAAGGGCTTCTTTATCAATGACACAGCACCAAGGTCACTAACACTTGCATCTGAACATCTGTGCACACCCATATACTCTCACAGAGTTGTCCTTTGTTTCCTAAGATGACGATACTATAATAAACTCCAATGTGTGTGCACTTGCACTCAATCAGGCCACTCTGAGAACATAAGTTCTTTTGCCAAGTGTGCCTGACACCTATTCTTGGACTAAAGACTATCCAGATCCCAGAACTGCTTGATATTCTTAGAGCTGCTGCATCCTTATCCATTGGGGGTGAGACTGAAGCTTCGGTTCATAAAACAGCAAACTCTGGTCCTGCAGCTGCCTGGGTCTGTGGGCTCTTAGCAGTTCCACAGCCATCCATGGTGTCACCACATTTCTTGAAGCTGTTCTAGGCAAGTAGACATCTGTGGTTTTGCCCACCTGACATTCATTCCCCCTTCTTTCCTAGTTTTTCCACTTTCTGTGTAATTTAGATGCCAACCTTACTTAGTCATCTTTAGGCCTCTACCATTAGTGAAAGAACGGGCACATGACCCAAGCCAAGACAATGAAATTCAATCTAGTACCTTGTGATAAAATCGCTGGGAAAGAGTATTGTCTCTGTTTGACTTGAAATTGGGAGAATGTAAACCTGGAGCTTCTGGGGGACGCTGGGCAGAGGAAATCTCCTAAGAACGAAGCCAAGCTGAGAGATCAAGGTGGGATAGGAGGGTGGTACTGTTGCTTTGACAGTATCTGCCTCCTTGGAGCCAGCTAAGCCTAAAATTTTCAGTTATATAAGCCAAGAAATTCCCTTTGCTTAGGCCATTTTGAGATAAATTTTCTGCTGCTTGCAACTGAAAGCATCCTAATATAGCCATTTTTTCTTCTGGCCTTTCTTCTGTCTTCTACCTCTTGCTTAACATATAATAGTTATTTTAGTTTGTGTGTATTAGATTTACATGTTTAGCCATTTCATAACTCTGTTGGGATGAACTTCACTTCAGTGTGAGTGGGGGTGCCCAGTGGGCTTACTGTTACTAATCTTATTCTTTGACTTGGAGAATTTATAGTTGGTTGACAATGACAATTTTCTCCAAAATCCGGAAATGTTTTGTCCTAGAATCAGGCACTATAGCTGTCCAGAAGGTCAGAAATCATCAGAACTTGCTATAGGCTTATGACCTCGTTAAAAGCTCAATATTGTGCTGGTACCATCTGTCAGTCAGGTTCTTAAATGTCAAGATGATCTTGGTTTATTTCTAGACTTTGTCAATCAGTTTATTACATGCTATCTGCAAAATAGAACCCAATGATATCCTCATTCCAGGCTGAATACAGGATTTTCTTGGTGCAAGCTAATATGCAACTTTGGTTGGGTAGCTGCTATAAAAACTGTTCACAGATGGTTATAATGAACAAAAAGGACAATAAAGTGGAAAATATGACTATTAATCCAAAGGTACTAGAAAAGCTGCTTCTTAACACTTTCCAAGCAAGAGAAAAGAAGACAATGACAACAATCGCCACTTAAATAGTATCTATTCCCACTGACAATGAAGGACACACAGATAGACCCCTTATTTATAAGATCCCTTATTTATCACTTTTTGTAACAAATCCTACTAAAAAATCAACTATCTTTTATTTGATATCTTAAATTGGAGAGTCCTCTGCTGTTATGGAGTTTGATTTCCCTGACAATGTAGGCATGTCCTCCACATCCTTCCTAAATGGCTATCCAGCCTCCTTCTGAATGTCAAAATGTCTCCAGGGATTGACGTCTCTGTCCATTGAAGGCAAACTCATTTTTACAGAAAGTATTCCCTTGTGCTGAGCCACAGCCTCTCTCCTCTAACTTTTGAGCACCAGAATTTTGCTTAGGGGAACTTAGAGATCATTCAATCCAACAACTTCATTTTGTGCCCAGTGATCTGCCTTCCAGAACAGAGTATCTAATCATCTCCTCTGTAATGGCTCTTTCCAATATGTTATGACAGCATTTGTGTTCTTCCCATCACACTTTTTATCTGAGATAAATACACTCAGGTGCTTCACTGTTTCCTTACCCTGGCCCAAGGTCCCTAATTTCTTGACTTCTAATTCCCCCTTATGATATGATACAGTCTCCCATGATATCCCACTACTATTCAAGCTACATTATTTCCTTCCAGGTGCAAAACTAAAAAACAGGGGGAAAAACATTTTTCAGTATTTTATACCCATAATTGTTTTAGCCTCCCAAACACAACAGGGTTGGCTATAAATGGCCTATCAATGTTTCTGGCAAAGCCAGATTTTCTACAAATAAATTTGTCAGGCTTCAGATCATCAAGCCTCTCAATAGTACGGAATTGTGCTATTGCAAGGCTCTTTAGCAGTTTAACTTAGACCACTGCTTAGTCATTTCAGAGATGGAGCCTCGCTCTGTTACCCAGGCTGGAGTGCAGTGGCGTGATCTCAATTCACTGCAACCTCTGCCTCCCGGGTTCAAGCTATTCTCCTGCCTCCCGAGTAGCTGGAATTACAGGTGGCCACCACCATGCCCAGCTAATTTTTGTATTTTTAGTAGAGATGTGGTTTCACCATGTTGGCCAGGCTGGTCTCGAACTCCTGACCTCAGGTGATCCACCCGCCTCGGCCTCCCAGAGTGCTGGGATTACAGGCATGAGCCACCGCACCCAGCCGTTTTTTGTATATTTATAAAGTATTTTCATACCTATCTTGTTTGATATTCAAAAACTGAATACATGTAAGATTACCCTCCTTTCTTCCCAGTATGGTAGGGTAGGAAAGCTACCACACTGGAAGGAAAGCAGGGCAACGTGTTATTTTCTTCACTTTGCAGATGATGCTCAATGACTCCCCCAAAGTTAGGTTCTAACAAGTTGGTAGTAGAGATAGGACTTACATCCCGTGAATCTTGACTCTCAGACTGCTGTCTTGTTTTCTTTAAAGCTACTGTCCTTTGTCACTAAATAGCCTCGTATTCCCTCTAGACAGCACTACTGCTTGAGTAGCTCTCTGAAAGGGAGTAAACTTAGGACCTGCCACCTGTCAGCTGCTACCTGTTGGACCACTCCTAGAGGAACCCATATTTCTGACTATTAGAGTCCAGTGATCTCATTAGAGTCCAAGGCTTTATTCTCCTGCCCCATTTTATGCAAAACTGATTTTGAAATTAGCAAACACTGCAATGCAACAATAATTTTTAAGTGCCCAGCCTCCCTTTTTCCCCCTCCCCACTTCAATCTGCTGATGGGAATCAGAGGTTCAATTTATCACACATTGCAAGAAAGGGCAAGATTAGTTTTAAGTCATAAGCCGATAGTGAGTAATGATGAAAAAGAAAAATAAAATTCATTACCTGTAGGACCCCTACTCGCTTTCTCCTTTGCCTCTGGTAATTCACTTATCCTTAGATTCAATAACTTGAGGAACAGAGGAGGGTATAAGAGTGTGAGGGATGAGGGTGAAGCCAAGGGCCACTGAAAATGAGAGGGGAGGAACTCTGCATTCAAATGAGAGACATGTTGTTCTAGGCAGTCTTTGTATAGGAGTAGCTCTCCAGCTAAAAATAGAACTTTCCTTTCCTATATGGTGATCTCCCCTTAACTCAGTGAAAGAGTTAATGTAGAAGACACAAGGTTGGATAATGTTTTCCTTTTAGATTCTTCTTCCTGGATTGACAGACAATTTTAACAGAAGGACAAATCTCTCAACATTCGGGGAGAAAAGTTTCCTTAAGTTCCTTTACCTGAATTTGAATGGGGGAGTTGGGGATTAATGTGCTAAGTACACTCTAGACAAACACTCAGATTAAGCATGCCTTGCCCTTTCACCTTAGGTCTGTCAAGCTTAAAATTAGCCCAAGATTCAACTTAGCTGTGGTTTTGCTCCAGGCCTCTAAACACTTGGCACAACGTACCTTGTTGGTGATGGTTTGGGATTTAACCTTGAAATCAAGTAGTTACTTAATTTAATGATCCAAATCGCTGTGTAGATTAATAGCCAATGCCATTTTATTTTTTAAAAAATGTTTCTGCCAACTTTTAGACTTGGTACTAAGAGTCTATCTTAAGTCTTTTATTACTGTTGAGAAATTTGCAACTATTTTTCCCCCAATAGTAAAGAGGTATGAAATGTTCTAAGATCCTGGCTTCAGGTACTAGATGCCTACTGGGACCTTAGAACAAGAAACTGGAATATTAGGAGAGCCAATTATGGGGGTGGGAAGAGATAAAAGATAGGTGGTAAACAAAAATAATCCAAAAGAAAATATAAATGCTAAACTGATTATTACAGGAACAAAAAAGTGCTAAAATTAATCAGGTACACATACCAGTGATGTCATATTTGCAGGGGATAAGGAAAAATTTCCTGACCAGATTTTAGGTTAATGTCCTCTTGGCCTTCTGGAGAGGCTATGGTATTGTCAAGCTTATGGAATTTATGTGGGTTATAAAAACAGCAGAACTATCCAAGAGATTTCTGGATTCCTGAACTGACTATAGGTGTGATATTGAATTTAAAGTTTAGTCAATTTTCCATTAATTTATTCCATTATCAATAAACCAGTTTAAATTGTTGTGGGAGGTCAAATTAAAAAAGGACACTATTTGCTTTAGATTATGCTGATAAAATACAAAGCATAGGCTATGGAGTACACGCTTTTGGGGCGTGGAGTCCAGGTTGTATCTTACTAGCTGAGCTGCCTTGAGTGAGTCATTTGGCCTCTCAAAGACTCAGGGCTCTCTGTACTAAAATTACTTTAATATTTGGGAATGATAGTAAGAGGAGTTAAAAATAAAACAAAATAAATTAAAATTACTGTAACATGGCTTTAAAATAATTTAAAATAATAATTAAGGATATGAAAAAATTCTTCTGAGTAAGAAATCGGTCATAAAAAAGACAAAATAAAGTACTGGTTTTTAGTAAATATACATGTAATAAAAATGTAGAGCACTAAATATATAAAAGATAGGACAAAGGTCAATAGATATTTGGGTACAGGGATATTTATTTGTTTTAACTTTTGTGGATTTTCTGAATTTTTCTTTTGACCATGTATTAATGATAATGAGACATTTTTAAAATTATAACTTTTAATAATAAAGACCAGATCCTGAAAAAAATGAGTTGAATAATAATAGCTATTTTGGAACTCAAATAAGCTAATGTATATGAACACAAGTTTATAAACTCTAAAGTGCTACTTACTGTTTTTATAATTCCCTAATGCTGGCCCTAGGTTATAAATCAAAAGGGGAAATAAAACATACCCTATAAAAGGCTTCTGCACAGCCAAGGAAACATGAACAAAGTGAAGAGACAACCCACAGAATGGGAGAAGATATTTGCAAACTACTCATCTGACAAGGGATTAATAACCAGAGTATATAAGGAACTCAGACAACTCTATAGGAAAAAGTCTAATAATCCCATCAAAAATGGACAAAATATTTGAATAGACATTTCTCAAAAGAAGATATACAAATGGCAAACAGGTTTATGAAAAAATTTTCAACATCATTGATCATCAGAGAAATGCAAATCAAAACTACAGTGAGATATCATAATCTTACAACAGTTAAAATGGCTTTTATCCAAAAGTCAGGCAATAACAAATGCTGGTGAGGATGTGGAGAAAAGGGAACAGGTACACTGTTGGTGGGAATACAAATTAGTACAACCACTGTGGAGAACATTTGGAGGTTCCTCAAAAAAACTTAAATAGAACTACTAAGTGATCCAGCAATATACTGCTAGGTATATACCCCAAAGGAAGGAAATTAGTAGATCAAAGATTTATCTGTACTCCCATGTTTATTGCAGCAGTATTCACAATAGCCAAGATTTGGAAGCAACCTAAGTGTCCATCAACAGATGAATAAAGAAAATATGGTAGTTAATCACAATGGAGTACTATTCTGCCAAAAGAAAGAATGAGATCCTGTTATTTGCAACAACATGGTTGGAACTGGAGGTCATTATGTTAAATGAAATAAGCCAGGAACAGAAAGACAAACTTTTCATGTTCTCACTGATTTGTGGGAGGTAAAAATTAAAATAATTAAACTCATAGAGAGTACAAGGATGGTTACCAGAGGCTGCAAAGGGTAGTAGGGTAGGTACGGGGGAAGTCGGGATGGTTAATGGGTACAAAAAAATAGAAAGAATGAATAAGATCTAGTATTTGTTAGCATAACAGTGTGGCTATAGTCAAAAATAATGGTACATTTAAAAATAACTAGAAGAGTATAATTGGATTGTTTGTAACACAAAGGATAAATGCTTGAGGTGGTGGATGCATTTACTCTGATGTGATTATTATGCACTGCATGCCTGTATCAAAATACCTCATGTAACCCACACATATTTACACCTGTTGTATACCCACAAAAATTAAAAATTAAAATTAAAAAATTTTAAAAACCACGTTTGGCGGGGGAAATGGCAATGAATATTACTTTTATTGTATTTCCCTTTTCTTACTTCATCTGAGTCTTTGAAATGCTGTATTCATTTACTGTTTTGGCTTTATTCGTCACAGGTTTTTTGTTTGTTTGTTTGTTTGTTTTGAGACAGGCTTGCTCTGTCACCCTGGCTAGAGTGCAGTGGCACAGTCACAGCTCAGTGCAGCCTCAACCTCCCCAGTTCAAGCGATCTTTCTCTTTCCCCTTGCCCCCCAGTTCTACCTACCCCTCCCCAACCACTGCAACTATCTGGGACTACAAGAATGTGCCACCATGCACAGCTAAGTTTTAAATTTTTTTGTAGAGACAAGGTTTCACTATGTTGCCCACGTTGGTCTTGAACTCCTGGGCTCCTGCCTTGGCCTCCCAAAGTGCTGGCATTATAGGCATGAGGCACCACACCTGGCTATCCTTCAAAGGCTTCTGTATTCATGTTCTTTATCCACTTATGCTCATGTTAAGAACTGAGAAAAACAATGATTGCACTAGACTTGCCCATCCATAACTTAATGAAGCAAGTTATGGCACTTGGCCATAGCCCTTGGGAATTTAAATTCCACTGACTGGTGGGGGCCCTTTAAAAAAAAAAAAAAAAGTAATATGGTTTCTGCCTGCTTTTCCAGCAAAACAATGGCTTGGTCTTTTGTGGCTTGATAAATCCCTAGAAAACAAAAATAATGAAGCTCATACAATTTGACAACCCCCATGTGGGAATTTCCCAGCTACACAGTCCCATAGGATCATGGCTGGTGTGTCGAAGACACAGGCTAACCCATGGCTTTATTCATACCAAATAAACAGTCCCCCAGAGTAAATCAAATTAGGTAACCATCACTGGCCATTTTTAAAATGTGAATTCTGAAAGCAATATGGTAATTCAGTCAGCAAAGACGTGCTTGTGAAATAAAGCACAACGTCAGTTCATCTCCCTCAGTAGTTACTGGGCAAGAAACTGAAATGAGTAACTTTTAAAAGCCAAATGAAACAATTTACATCTGTATCTTCAGTGATATCTTACTAGTCATTAAGATTTACTTTAAGACAATTATCACTTTATGAAATGGGACATGTACAATGAGTAACTATGGTGTAAAGCTTATAAGAAAATGTTTGTGAAATATATTCCAGGATAAATTCATAACCATGCTTTTTAAAGAGGGCAGCTCTATTTTGGCCTGCTTAATTAAGAAACTTTTAATTCTTAATAATAATGAGGCCAGCGCAGTGGCTCACACCTGTAATCCCAGCACTTTGGGAGACCGAGGGTGGCTGGCTACTTGAGCTCAGGAGTTCAAACTCAGCCTGGGCAAAATGGTGAAACTCCTTCTCTACCAAAAAATACAAAAAAATAGCTAGCCATGGTGGTACGCATCTATGGTCCCAGCTACTTGGGAGGCTGAAGTGGGGGGACTGCTTGAGTCCAAGAGGTGGAGGCTGCAGTAAACCAAGATCACGCCACTGCACTCCAGCCTGGGTGACAGAGCCAGAACCCATCTCAAAATAATAACAACAATAATAATAATAACCAGACAATTTCCTTCTGCCTGAATTCAAACTCAAAGATTCCCAGGACATGGAGATACCTCTCCATGGGTTCTTCCTTCTGTGTGGCCTTTTATTGCAGCACTGAAAAGTTTTTTTCTTGGGAGTATTTCAAGAAACAGAAGAAAGGCCTTATTTTGTCCCTAGGCTTCCTTTTTTCCCCATTTTGTAACTTTGCCAAAAATGGAAGCACATTATTTGGCTCTTCTCAAAGTTTTAAGACTATTTCAAAGCCTTTACAATATCCTTAGCATATTCAGCCATTTTCTCTGGTTGGGAGCAAGAGGTTGTCACCTTCAGTATATTCACAAAAAAGCAGTACTCTAGACTTTCTAGAGTACCCCAAGGGCCATGACTTGCACATATCGACACTTTAAAGTCACTCAGGAAAATGCATTCTGTAGAGGCAGATGAATTACAAAGAGGTTCCTCCTCCCTGGCACTAGGGTTCACGGTCAGTGAAGGACAGCTGGGCTTTAACACTTACCTGGAGGGGCACTGTTTCACAGGGCACAGACTACCCTATAGGGTACTCTGGAGACATGCTCTCTTTTAATGGCTCCTTTCTAAGCATGCCTGAGGCCACAGTTATCTGAAAAGAGACTGCGGGCATCATTTCTTTAGCACCAGAAATCTCTCCAGTTTCTGCCTCCCAGGTTTCCTTCAAATGTTCACTCTCTTCTGTTCTCTCTAGTTCTCTCCATCCCACTGAAATGAACCCAAGTTCTCCCTCTTTGGCCAGTAATTCTCAAACTTTTTTGACCAAGGCTAACCTAGGTCAGCAGAAGGCTCTTAAGACTTGGCGGGGTATGGTAGCTTATACCTGGAATCCCACTGCTTTAGGAGGCTGAGGCAGGAGAATCATTTGAGGTCAGGAATTTGAGATCAGCGTGGGCAACATAGCGA
The DNA here is from genome assembly GCF_008728515.1 of Papio anubis. Classification (NCBI taxonomy): domain Eukaryota; kingdom Metazoa; phylum Chordata; class Mammalia; order Primates; family Cercopithecidae; genus Papio; species Papio anubis. The sequence goes on along the minus strand of NC_044989.1, from coordinate 63,059,850 downwards.
GACCCTGTCTCTAAAAATAAAAATTAAAGAAAGGCTCTAAGACTCATATACTCCAGCTCTTCCTGCTTTTTTTCCTCAAATTATCTGATAACAATAAACTGTTGTTGCACAAACACACTTTGTGAGGATTATGTGAATATCTGCTTTAGCAATATTGGTATGGATTATTCCTATGTGTACTACAATCCATATTTGGTTTAAAGTTTTATTATAGAAAACTTATAGATCATAAATTGTTTCAACTTATACAGGCATCACTATCCTACTGCAGGGTTAACCAAACAACCCACTTCAAATAACATAGATGGTGATAAAGGTAAATGAAATGTAATTTATAATTAAAAACCAGGAATAGAAACCGCCAAAAAGCACAACCAACTCAATACAGCGCTGATGTTAATATAAAGCAACCGTCCCTAAAATTGAGGATATTTCAACAATCTGCTCATGCATGTTTTTAGTGGGAGCTCTTCAAATATTGCCAAGTATTGCCTGGCAGCCAGCTGAATACTCAGGTGAGCCCCAAGTAAACTCTAGTTACATGCTAATTTTTTGTTTATGAATATGAAATACTACTATTAACAACTCAGCAGTTATTAAGTAGCTTTTAGACACACACACACACACACACTCACACGAAAATCTAGGTTATCAAGGACCATTTGCTAGTAAGATCCAAAGAAAAGACATATTAGGGGATGCTTGTAGAACATTAGGAGGACGCTTGTGGCCTACCAGTTCATTCCTTGAAAATCGCTAGTTAGGCGGTTGGCTTGGCTTTTTGATTCGGCTTCTTGAGATGCGCAGTTACCTTTTCTGATTCTCACATTGCTGCTACAGGGGCATCCTAACCTTGTGTCCTAGCAAGCAACCCAGTTCTGCCATGACTTGGACCTCCAAATCCCCAGTCTCTCGCTGGAGTCTCTCTTTGGGAGGGAGAGTCAGATGTTACCCACTAACTTGGGAGCTTCCCAGTTACCACCCTGGAGTATCTGTGATGACATAATGGGAGGCCTTGAGTGATACATGGTGGAGGGAAGTCAGAAGACCTGGTCACAGACCACCTCTGCCTTGCCAGCTGTTTGACAGCAGGCAAATCACCTCAATTGTCAGCTCACATTTATCCTCTGAAAAATGAAAATACAGTCACGCACTGATAGCAACATTTTGGTCAATCATGGACTACATAATACAGAGATCCCATAAGATTATAATACTGTATTTTCACTGTATCTCTTCTACATTTATATACACAAATATTTGCCATTGTATTACATTTGCCTACAGTATTCAGTATACAAACATGCTGTATAGGTGTGTAGCCATGGACTATACCATATAGCCAAGGTGTGTAGTAGGTTTGTGTGAGTACCCTCTATGATGTTTATAAAATGACGAATGGCCTAATGATGTATTTCTCAGGGCTTAACCACATTGTTAAGCAATGCATGACTGTAATAATACCAACCTCATAGATTTCTTGTGAAGATCAAATGAGATAATGTAAGTGATAAATAAATTCATTTATAAAAGTATTACGTGTTGTTGTTGCATAGAGGAAATGTTCACGCAAGCATCTTGACTGTTCTGTTTACAAAGTATGCCTAAAATTAGGATTGCAATCATTTATAATAATGAGAAACAATCCAAACTGTCAACTATGAAGGTCAAATTCAAAGATCGCACAGGTCCTACAGACTGTTGAGAAAGAGTTGAGAATTACTGATTCCGCAAGTACATATCTCAGTGATCCTGAATCCCTTTCTTTTTTTCCTTCTCATGGCTTGGAGAGCAGGACTTAATTCATATTAATTCTAAACATTAGAAATGATGATTGGTTTTTTCTTTTTTCTTTTCCTTCATCCCACTTGAGTTTCGGAGCTCCAAGAGGACAGTGGCTGAAGAATGCTAGGAATTCTTCCTTCCACCCAATCAGGAATGTGTCCTGCCTGGGGAACTTAGAAGGAATGTGAGGGCTGCCAGATAAGCCCCAGCACTTGAAGCAGTCAGAGCAGGGGACTGTGGGCTTATTACGGGAAAGAGCCCTCCTCTAGAATCAGGACCTCCTCAACATCCCCAAGAGGCTGTTCTTAGGCTGACAGCGGAGGTCAGGGCTGGTGATGCAGGAATAACCTTTGCAGCCAATAAGTGAAGAGACAGCTCAGCTGGATGTTTGAAACAAAGAACGGCAGTGTTTTTAGTCTTTGGGGAAAGTACATGGTCATGGTACATGGCAGAGAATTTTTTTTGTTGCAGAGGAGTTTTTGGATCAATACATATATGGGCTTGAACATGGGCTCTGCCATCTGCCAATTAGCTACATGAGTGGGGTTATATACTCTGTGATAATAACAGTACCTACTTCTTATGGTTGTGGGCAAATTGAATAAAATAATGTATATAAAATACTTCTCACAACGCCTCTCCATAATTTTGGACTATAAAGCCGATTTTCACATGACTAACTTTTAAAGAGTCTTGATACCCTGCATTTATTCAAAGTGTTATAGTATACAATGTGTTTTCATATTTGTTACCTCTTTTTAATTGCATTAAGCAATGGTATAAACTTGAACACTCTTGGGATGATTGGTGGATATGTTACTCTTTTGGAACAAATAATAAGATGTCAGCTTTGGCAGTGATCACAGGGCCTCATCTTAGCTCTTACCCACACCTTGCCCCTGTCACGGTTTTTGCAGGGAGCTGCCAGTCACAGGCAGGCTGCCTTTCTCAGGTACACTGGCATTGAACTAGTGTAGCCACTCTTACCCAGGCACTAGTGGGAGCTTGGAAGAAGTTGTTCTTAGAGGTCAAAGAGAGGCCCAAAGACTTCAGGGGTTCTGTCAGGTAGGGTTGCCCTTAAGTGGCCTCTAGAACATCTAGGCTGCCTACCTGATCCCCTCAAGCCTGGGTCTCTAAGTTTTACACGCATTGGAGAAGATCTGCCCTGCACCATGCCCCTAACAGGGTTTTCCTTGCCTGCTGCTTTGCTTCTGCCAATCTTCCTGGAAAAAGGGTTGGGGAGGCAGGATTCTATCTATCTTAACCCTTTCTTGTTCAGACAAGAACTCCTGGAACAATGTTGTTCTTCAGTGTGACCATGACGCTTGGCATTCCTGAGGTCATGGCACTGTTCCACCTCCCTGGACCCTGAATTTGGACTCATACAATTAGATGAGACCTGTTGAGTCTTTCTATAGACTTGATCTTGGATTTTCAGCTTCCTCCTAGTGTGGTGGGGATGAGGATGCAGTTCTGACCTAGTGCCTAAAGCCACTCTGAGCTTCCTGGAAACTCTTTCTTCCCCAGTCTAGGTCCCTTTGTAATATCAGCCATGGACTCTGGACATGGAGCCTCATGTCCAGCTGGGAGCAAACTTAATTCTACACTGACTGCCTTAATGCCTCTAGGATGGTTCCTATATGCCATCTACCTCCCACTCCGTATATCTCAGAGAAATTTCATCCTTTATTGGCAGTAAGGACACATTGTTTTTGGGGGGAAAACACACAAAACCATTGCTTTTATTGACCCTCTTACCTTTCTAAGGGCAAGCTGGGACCACAGCTCTCTGAGTTGGCAGGGAGGCTAGTGAGTGAGGGCCAGCCCCAGTCTTGTGTGTAGGAACTCAGGATGGAGTTTGGAGGAACTTTCCCGTATGAGAATTTGGACCTGGGACAAGGGTCTAAAGCAGAGTCTAAAGGATGCAGTCAGCCGTCTTATGGTGTTGTCTTTGCTAGTGAAAGGCAGAAGATATTCCAAGATATGATTAGGTTGGGGGTAAGGGATGAATGGAGGTTGCCTACATGTGGCCAGACTCCAGACAGAAGGATCGGAGCAGGATCCAGTCTGAATAGGTGAAGAGAGACAGAACACTAGGGCTCCCATTACTAGCTAAAGTTGTGAGCAGGGTCAGTCATTCAACAACACATTTTAAAATACAGCATCAGGCAAATGTATACCTGACACTGAGAGTAGCTTGAGCACCAGTCCAAATTTCTTCCTCAGACACCCTCTCCTGATTATTTGTCTGCTTTGCCTGCCACTCATGACCATGATTTGGTTGCTACCCCTCCTAAAATATTCAAACCCTGTATCCGCCTTCAGCTTTGCCTGACAACTACCCTCCACCCCACTCTACCTTTGCTTCTCATCTCTGGATATGTTTACTCTAGGATGTTTCATGTGCCCTAAACCCATGATTTCCCCCTCAAATCTACTGCTCCTCCAGCCTTCCCTGTTTTACTGACTGACACTGAAGCTAGAGAGCTGAGGGTTATCATAGTCTCATTGTACCTTTCTATCCACCATGTGCATCATCGCTCTGGTGGTTAGCCCATCTCTATTCCACGATGCTCTTGGGCTGTGGTAGACATCACCAGTGCCTGCCTATATCCAATTCTTCATTTCTTCCTGGACACACAAGAGACTACTTCCTGACCCACTTCCAATTAGGCAGAGCCATAAGACTAGTTTGGGCCAATGAAATGTGAATGGAAATTCGTTTATTATTACTAGTCTAAAGCAATGAAAAACTCTTTCTCGATTCTCTTTATCTGAGACTTTTCTACTGTTGTGTTGAATGTAGAGATGTTATGTTGAGGTGGTAGAATCACCGAATCGAAGAAGCCTGGATAGCAGTCATGGAGGATGGCTGCCTTGGAGAGATGAATAGACCTGCAGCAGATGCTGCATGATCAAGAAATAAACTTTTGTGTTAAGTCACTCAGATGGGATCATTTACTACTATAGTATAATCCAGCTCATCCTGACTAGTACAGTCATGAAGGCCTGTTGATTTTACCACCTCATAATATTTTAATCAACTTCTCTACGGTATCTCTGCTGCTGTAGCTCAGAACCTCAACATCTCCCACCAGAGCTAGTGGAAAAGTTTTAAAACAGTCTCCTTGCCTCCAGTTTGACATTCCTTGAACTCATTCTCCAGGCACACTAGAATGGTCCTTGTATAATTCAAATCCAATCATGTATCTTGGGTTACTCTGCTTTGTTGGCTTCCTGACAGTGGTATGATGAATAGTGCCACATGACAGGGCTTCTCCCCAGCCAACCTCATCTTCCATCTCTCGTCTCCTTCCATTTTATACCTGGCAATACTCACATGTTTGTGGTTTCCAGAATAATCCATGTTGTTTCATGCTTCCATGCCTTTGTTCATGCTGTTCCATTTATCCGATACATGTTTATTTACCCTTCACTCTCTTCTTTGCCTGGCTAACTCCTATTCTTCCAGACTATGTTTAAAACCACCTTTACTGAGAAAGTTTCCTGCTAGATTTAATATCGCCCCTTCATACTCCCACGGCATCATCTGCACTCGAATGACCACATTATATTGCATCTGTTTATGGGTCTCTCTCCCCTGTGAGGGTATAAATTTGAATAGGTTGATACTGGTCAGACAGTGGGTACTCAGCTGTAGGAAATGCTGAGGTAATGAGATTCAAAAATGATGTGGACACTCAGGGATTATCTTTGGACACAGATCCCAGGATGATGGACTGTGATATACACTTGAAAGTTCTGGCCTGAGAGCTTCATCACTGAGGTGGGCCTCCAGGTCTGACAAGAGTAGGGTGGAGGTTCTGACTTCATGACAAGCTTAACGAATGGTAGGCTCAAGGAATTATTAACTTTCTGCCCTAGTCAAGATTAGCTCGAGAACTGAAGAAATGTTACATTGAATGGGAACCATGAAGAGACATCACTTTGAGAAACAGGTAAGGCAGAAGCAGAAGAAAGAAGGTGGGACCTATTTTCTTTCCTTTTTTTTTTTTTTTTTTTTTTCTTGAGATGGAGTCTTGCTCTGTCACCCAGGCTGGAGTGCAGTGGCACAATCTTGGCTCACTGCAACCTCCGCCTCCCAGGTTCAAGCGATTCTCCTGCCTCAGGCACCTGAGTAGCTGGGATTACAGGCACCTGCCATCATGCCTGGCTAATTTTTATATTTTCAGTAGAGACGGGGTTTCACCATGTTGGCCAGGGGATCTCGAACTCCTGACCTCAAGCGATCTGCCCACCTCAGCCTCCCAAAGTGCTAGGATTACAGGCATGAGCCACCGCGCCCAACCATAACCTTATAAGATCATTGACACGCTTTCTAGATTAGGCTTAGGGAGCAATCACACATTTTGGCTTTCTTGAACAACTATAATAATAAATGCAGTAGATTCTTAGTATTCGTGATAGTTATGTTCTATAAAGTCACTGAGAACACTGATTCACAAATAGTGAGCCATCACCCCTAGGGAATATAGAGGATTAGATTCCTGCAAGCCTCTTGTCACATTTTTGTTAACCAATCAATACATAATCATGTTTTGTGTGTGTTTCTGTTTAAAGATGCCTTGTTTACTTTAATATATATTGTTGATTAACACTGAACTCATGGCCAACAACAGCATAACTCATGGCTGAACAAAGCTTATCTAGCACATATTTTCTCTGTAAGGTGATTTTTGTACTTAGGAACACTAGATAGCACTTTAGCACTACACTTGGGGTCCATCTTAAAAAGCAAAATCGGTTGGGCTCAGTGGCTTATGCCTGTAATACCAGCACTTTGAGAGGCTGAGGTGGGTGGATCACTTGAGATCAGAAGTTCAAGACCAGCCTGGCCAACATGGTGAAACTCCATCTCTACTGAAAATACAAAAGTGAGCCAGGCGTGGTGGCAGGCACCTATAATCCCAGCTACTCAGGAGGCTGAGGCAGGAGAATCACTTGAACCTGGGAGGCAGATGTTGCAGTGAGCCAAGATTGCACCACTGCACTCCAGTCTGGGCGACAGAGCAAGACTCCATCTCAAAAATAAATAAATAAATAAATAAATAAACTATCAACAGAAACACAAATGTGAAAAACATGGCATTAAATAGATTGCAAAAAGGACACTTGTTTACAGTATGAGAGCTGGAACAAGAATGCATAGCATCACCTTGTTTAACCTCAGCTGGGAATGTATATATCAGATGACTCAAATTTTTCACTGCTCTGTGCATATCCGTGAATCCATGAATGACAATGAAAGCATGAGTGTTGATTTTGGGGTTACAAATAACTTTTAGTGTGTAGGCAAATCCCTAAATATGAAATCCATGAATAATAAGAATCTACTGTAGCTTCAAAACCTACCACGTGGCTTTGAACTAGGTGCTTTACAAATACACATGTTGCCGAGTTTACCAACTTTTCATTCTTCAGTGAGTGAGATGACATAGAGTTAATATGGTGAGCATATCCTTAAATGCATAGGCTATCACCATTGAAAAAACAGGACTTTCTAGTAAGATTAGTGTCACACAATATTTATTTATTGAGATGGAGTCTGGCTCTGTCGCCCAGGCTGGAGTGCAATGGCACAGTCTTAGCTCACTGCAACCTCTGCCTCCCAGGTTCAAGTGATTCTTGTGCCTCAGTCTCCTGAATAGTTGGATTGCAGGTGCCTGCAGCCACGTCCAGCTAATTTTTGTATTTTTAGTAGAGACAGGGTTTTGCGGGTTTTGCCATGTTGGCCAGTCTCATCCTGATCTCCTGAGCTCGGGTGATTTGCCTGCCTTGGCCTCCCAAAGTGCTAGTGCTGGGATTACAGGGGTAAGCCACTGTACCCGGCCTCACGCAATATTTATATTAAGCTTATGCATGCATTAGTGGAGTTGGAAACTTGTGATAGGCTAGGCTTCTGCTCCTTTGGGAAAGTTCTGAGCTCTTGTAGAAAACTAAGAATACATTGCACAGTCAGCAACAGAGCTATTGACTAATTGCTTAAAGACCCTCAGATTGTTTACTAAGGTCTGAAGAGAATCTTCCTTATAGGAAAACATGCTTGGCAGTTAAGAGCACAATCACCCAGCTTCTGAATATTCCCAGGCAGCATCACTGGAGCCCAAAACAGTCAAGTAAACAAATTCAAAGAGACAAATATGTCTTTAAGAACACTGACTCATTGAATGGGAAGCCAAATTGTCAGCAAGTTTTAGACAAATAGACTAAATGTTTGTGTCCCCTCAAAATTCATATGTTAAATCCTAATGCCCAGTGTGATGGCATTCAGAGATACGGCCTTTGGGAGGTAATTAGGTCATGAGACTGGACCTGTCATAAATGAGATTAGAACTCTTACAACAGAGGCCCCAGAGAGCATCCTCACCACCTTCTGCTGTGTAAGAACACAGTGAAGCTGTCTATGAACCAGGAAGTCGGTCCTCACAGACACTGAATCTGCTGGTGCCTTGATCTTGGGTTTCCTAGCCTCCAGAGTGTAAAAAATACAATTTCATTGTTTACAAGCCACCCAATCAATGCTATTCACTTATAGTAACTTACAGAACTAAGACACAGACCAAATACCTGCAAAATGAGGATCTTGTCCAATTATCTATGTGCACGCAGTCTTCCTATCTGCAGCTTGCTTTCCATTCAGGTCAGTCTAGACTCTGTTCCAAACTATGTGGTGCTCATTCCTCCTTCTCCTCTTTATTCTTGCCAGAATGCCATTCTCTTCTTCAGTCAAATTACCCTTGACTAACAAGACTCAGTTCAGTCCCACATCTTCCATTAACCTCTCCTGGATCTCCTCAGCCAGCCACCCATAACTTCCTTGGATCATCCAAAATCTGGCTCATTTGTCCCTTCATCTGTAAAAGGGAAGCAATAACACATGCCTCTCCGGACTTTCGTGGGACAGTGTGTGAATGTGCCTGACTCAGGGCCTGACACGAAGTGGATGATCAATGTTGGTGATATGGATTTGGAATTAGGTTTTTCATTTTGGTTCATAGGGATTAACCTCTTATTTCCCCTTCATAGGCAAATATCATGAAGATAATGTACATTGTGAAAGACAAGGCAATAGCAAGAAAAAGCATGCATAGGGGCAGTGATTTCCAAATTTTGAATTTTATAGGCCAGTGCAAGAATTTTGAAAACTGACATCAGGTTGCTTAATATTTCCTTTTTGCCCCAAATCTTCCTAGTAACTCTTTAGTCTTATATCATTTTGTTAACAAAAATAAATAAATTGTAAAAGCAAAAAGGTAGGAAGGACACAATATCAGAAGTTTATATTCTGAAAATGAATATATTCAGTATCAGGAAAAACTCACCTTACTCTTCCACTTCCCTGTTTTTTCATTCATTAGCCAAATATTTATTAAGTGATATGCACCAGGAATTTTTCTAGGTGGTAAACATGACAGGGAAGGTCCCTGTATTCAGGGAGCTTTCTTTCTTTCTTTCTTTCCTTTTTTTTTTTTTTTTTTTTTTTTTTTTTGAGACGGAATCTCACTCTGTCGCCCAGGCTGGAGTATAGTGGCCGGATCTCAGCTCACTGCAAGCTCCGCCTCCCGGGTTTACGCCATTCTCCTGCCTCAGCCTCCCGAGTAGCTGGGACTACAGGCGCCCACCACCTCGCCCAGCTAGTTTTTTTGTATTTTTTAGTAGAGACAGGTTTCACTGTGTTAGCCAGGATGGCCTCGATCTCCTGACCTCGTGATCCGCCCGTCTCGGCCTCCCAAAGTGCTGGGATTACAGGCTTGAGCCACCGCGCCCAGCCCCTCTCTCTCCCTCTCTCTCTCTCTCTCTCTCTCTCTCTCTCTCTCTCTCTCTTTCTTTCTTTTTCTTTCTTTCTTTCTTTCTCTCTCTCTTTCTCTCTCTCTCTCTCTCTCTCTTTCTTTTTTTGTATCAGAAAACAGGTCATGGAAACCTCATAACCAACCAATGTCAACCCAGTCACTGGCCCATGCACAGGCATCTGGGAGCTATGGCATGACTCCTTAGATACTGATAAGAAGGTCCAGTCCCTGCTTCTAAGCTCTCAAGGAGGGAGCAGGAAGCTGTCACAATATGCAGAGACTGGGAGTGTAGAGGCAGATGAGCAAAAGCAGCAACTCTGCCCAAGCGTCTTCTCCCTCAGGCCAGTGAGTGTGCTGGGCTGAGGACAAGTCCTCAGGCCATTACTCTTTGTGAGTACAACCCCTATATATAAACAGAAAATTATCATTTTTCTAGAAGTTATCATTTTTCACCACGAAGGACAACAACATATAATTTAGTCCAAAGAATCCCGAAATACAGGGCACAAGTGATATGAAACAGTTGTCAAAGTGTGGAGATAAGTCTCAAGAAAAGACAGAGGGGAATGAGATAGTCTCAGCCTGACTATATTGGGAGTTCCTCAGTTTGTGTCTCACCAGGATTCCAAAGAAAATAGCTAGATGTTGTGAAATATGAGCTTTCAAAAGTGCTATAGAAAACTTTTAGCACTGTTCAAAGCTGGGAACACTCAGCCAATAAAAATAAGATACTTGCTCTTATTCTGAAACCCCAAATTAAACAAACTAAGGTCAGAGTAACAATTGTGTTTCATTCTAGCATGCCTCAGTGAGAAACTGGAGGAGACTGCCCTGGGACTGAGAAGCCCCCTGTACCACCTTGAACTGTTAGATTAATTAGATGACGTTGTATTTATATTGTGCTTTCTTTCTAAAAGTCACAATCAAGGGAATGTAGCACCTAACATAAACCATCAGAACTTGTCACAATACTTTCCATATGTAATATACTGAGAGTCTCACATGACAGTCTCCAGTATCCCAGCCTAAGATTTGTCAAATGGAACAAAAACACATTCTCTATTCCAGAGAAACTCTTCAGAGCTCAAATATGTGCTTAAGAGAGATAAAGAGAGATAGAGACAGAGAGAGAGAGAGAGAGAGAGAGAGAGAGAGAGAGAGAGAGATGTACAAACCCCAATGACGTTTTCCAGGGCCTCAGTGTCTAGAACTCCTTCTTGCAGCATTGCACTGCAGAGGAAGAAGGAGGTAAAGTGTGTGCCAGCTTCCTGAACACATTGACAATAAGACCAAAAAGAAAATGATCAAGAAACTATAAGCAGAAGGTTCCTCCTTGTCACAGCATTTCAGGAATAAAAAGAAAAAGATTTACTAAAATTAGCCACAATGTTAAACCCTAAAGCAGAAAGCTTTAAATAAGGCAAATGGCCTAAATGCAGAGCTTCAGGCAACTTTATCAACTTCATGTTATACATCATAGCAAGCAAATTAATTATTCCCAGATGTTGGGATGAAGAATGCTGCTGAATTGTTTTGCTTCTCCAACTTTTCAGTATAAACACACACATTCACAGGGTTACTTTCCCTTTTTTGGCTCCCAACATGCAAGTAATTATACACTGTGCAGGATAATGTTGGATGAGCTCTCCTTTGAATACCAAGCAAGTTCTGGGTTCTGTCAGCCTTTTGGATACTATGTCCACAAACATTTTTTTCTGACAGTCTTTAGTAACAACTTGTAAACAAATTGTTTCTAGTTAAAAAAAAAATATTCAACAGCAGTCCAACCTCATTTATAAATTATTCCAAACTCCTTTAGAGCTGGAGGGGGATAAATTCACCTTAAATATAGTGCAGTTCCTTTTTGCATCAAGAACAGTTTTTCTACAATCCTTGTGAGAAGAGGTCATAATTCATAATAGTTTTTATATTTTTACATTCCTTATGTTTTGCCAACATGTAAACAAAGAGAAGAAAAAAGCAGGTTATGAATCAACTGTGAATTGAGAATGTGTTTAGGATTAAACACAGATTCTATGACCATGGCCAAAATGAAGAGAGTAAAGGGTCATATTTTCTACTCCAGCTCCAAAGTTTCACAGGGCAAATTTCTGCTGTCAGGTGAGTCATGGAGGGATTTTTTGGGGGGGCTACCTGGGGCCTTCACACTTCTTGGAGTAAACAAACCTGATGAATTTGTCCTGGGTCTTCATGTGATGAAGCACAGGTGTGTGTGTAAAATATGGAAGTGGGGAGATAAAGACAACACAGGAAAAACCTTAGAAATTGTTAAAGAAAAAAAAAACACATTTTCTGCAGAAGGGAGAAATTCTGTAGTTCTGCCAACTGCAACACAAATGACAGGAAAAGTTCAAGGAAAGTTGATATCTAAAAAGAAATAAATAAAAGGAAATTCAATGAGAAACAATATTCAGGTCAGGTCAAAGCCTAGAGAAAAATGCTCATTCAGAAGTGGGCTGCCATCCTGCTTTTTCTGAAGTGAACAGCTGCTGGGTATTGAAACCAGCCCTCACAATTGGGTCCCTGCCACACTGGCAACTCTCTGGTGTCTGTGATGGAGTGGCCAAGGCACAATGGGGTGGTTCCATGGCCCAGAAGCACTCTGGCTATAGATTAGGTAGGTTGTGTATGTGTGTGTGTGTGTGTGTTTTCCTTTGTGTATATTTGGGGGACTTTGATTCCTGGGTTTGTGTTTGGCTATTGGAAACTTTTCCAACCTATAATAAGCCCTGACCTAAGTGACAAATTTTCATGCAAATAGCAGCATGGAAAGGAAGCACTGAGGTGTTCAACAGGCAAATAATGTATTTCCAGTCTCTTTTAAATGATTTCTTACAAATCTCTAGCAGGTTCTGGGTGTTTGTACCTGGTCCCTTGGATTGTAACTTTAGGATGTTTTTTTAAAATAATGCCCTGCTTGCTTTTTATATTTGTAGTTTACAATAACACATGATCCTAAAAGGAAAAGCTATCATAATCTTACAAACTGAAAAAGTTAGCTAATAAAGACTGTGAAATTGAAAATACAGCCTATAGCTTATATATTATAGATGCAGAGCTCCAATAATTAGCACATTCAACTGTTGAATTCACCATCATGGTTTCGTTAGTCTTGCAAGCTAAAAATTTTATCTACCAGTTAAGTATAAAGAAACCTCCAAAATAATAACCTCATAATGTAGCATAGTAAGTGATAGCATAGACTTGAGAGCCAAACTGCTTGAGTTCCAATCCTGCCATTTATTAGCTGTGTAATTTTGGGCAAGTTACTTAAACTCTCTATGACTTTATTTCCCCTCTATAAAATGATGACAAGAGTAGTACCTTCCTAGTAAAGATGATTGTGAGTATTAAGTGAATTAATACTTGTAAAGTGCTTAAAATAGTGTTTGGTATCATGTAAGTACTTAAAAATAAATAAATAAATAATTTAAAATTATTTTTAAAATAATTTAAACCTTTTTTGATAGTGGGAAATGCCACCTTTGGAATTCAGGACAGCATAGTATATTTCTATATCTATATTCCCACTCAGAAAATGTTAAACTTCTTATTTACATCTAAGACTTGTAACTCACTTGGAGTTGTGCAAGTCTCCTTGAGTTGATGATGCAGCTTGTTTGTGAATTTAGCTAATTTGTAAGTGAGCAAGGGGGAGGGCTTTGAGAAATATACACTGGATCTTCTGATTCATTTGGATCTCTTCAGATGCTTAAGTATTCACTAAAAGCACAAGGCACAGTGCTTGCTGACCTGAGCAAGCATAAGATGCCGCCCCATGCTGAGATACCCATCGCTGTACTCTCTCTAGCAGTAGTCAAGGAGTCTCAGCCTCCTGGGGATGGAAAGCCCAGCACTTTTTCACCTCTGTAACAGGTTGGGTCGTATCATTTCTACCATGGCTTGTTCCAGGGCTTTCCATTTCATCCTAGATCTCCATTGGTACTGAAGAGCCCACTCATGTGCTCAGATGCACAATTTTCATGGTGTCCATTCGTATTAGGCCATGCCATTTCTTACAAAGTGTAGAAATGCATTACCTTCTGTTGTGGGGCTGCCTGAAACTGGCTCTACTATACAATCCTGTTCTTCTGTTTACACATCCCTAGTTGAGTATGTGAAAACATTTTGTGGCTAGGTGTCAATGGTTGCAAAATGCTTTCACAAATCTTGTTAGGATATTTGGGTGCATTCCAAACAAATATGCTATTCCACTACCCAGAGGATCTATAACTTTTTGGAATCCAGTCTACCTGGAGCTAAGAGGTTAACATTTTAGCCATTGTTTTCCAACTGAGTCACATACATTCAGTTCTACAAACAAGGACTAGAAGTCATTCTGGGACCGCAAAGAAAATCAACATCTATTTCAGTTTGCAAAATGTCAAAATTCTATTTTTATACAATGAGGGTGTTTCCCCCTTTACAATTGTTCAAAATGGGGTCACATCAGCAAGGAAAGGTGAGTACATCTAAGCAAAGGGCTGAGTACTGAAAGGACAAAGATAAATTCGCAGATCACCTCAGTTTAACACATATCCTGTTTTCTAAGAAAACAAATGTACTATCAGATCCAGTAAAACTTTCTGTGGAAAATATTTTGGAAGCCAGAAGCAAAATTAGAGAAAGGCAGTATTCCATAGTTAAAGGAAAAGAAGCTGCCACCTAGAAGAAACTCAGACCCACTGAAGCTATAATAGTTTGAGAAGACACAGAATTGAGCAAATTGACTTTACTATTCCAGGAGGTTTAAATAGAAATCTTTAAAAAGCTGTCTACTTTTTCTACATTTTACTCCAAGGATTGAAAAGGCCTTAAACAAGAATGTTGGCTCTAGTATTTAGCTATACTTAAAGCAGACAGGAAATTAGGAGGTACAGGGAAAGCTGCAGTGGAGTAACAGTCAAGAGACCTGGGCTTCCGTTTCACTTTGGACACTTGTCAATGTCTGAAAGGTTACTTTCCCTTTTTGAGATATTAATAACTATGGTGGTGGCAGCAGCAGCTATTAGCAGTAATAGCAGTAGAATTAGTGATAGAAGCAGAAGCAGCAGCAGCGGTAGCAGCAATGATACAAACAGCCATGGTAGTAGCAGCAGTAGTACTAGTAGCAATAGCGGTAGTAGCAGTAGAAGTAGTAATAGCAGCAGGAGCAGCAGCAGCAGCAATAGTAGCAAGTAGCGATAGTTGTAGCCATAGTAGCAGCAATAGTAGCAGTTTCCATTTATTAAGCAGTCTATCCTCAGACACTTGAATAGGAACTATTTAAAGACTATTTCATTTAAACCCTTGATGACCTTTCAGAGTAGCTATTAATACCCATATTTAACAACCGAGGAAGCAGGACCAGAGAGGTTATGTAATTTGTTCACTAGTTAGAAAGTGGAAAATTTGGATTTTGAATCTGGATCAATGGAATTACAGAGCCTTGCACTGCTTTTGGGAAACAGATGTGGTATCAAGCAGGGCTTCGCAAACATGAATGTACATATAGGAATCATGTAGAGACCTTATAAAAATGGAGATTCTGATGCAATTGGTCTGGTGGGATGGTCGAGACCCTGCATTTCTCACAAGCTCCCAGGTGGTGCTACTGGTCCAAGTGTACTTTGACCAGCAAAGGGATAGTGGAAAGAAAGTATGCTTTCCAGTCACAATCTGTGACCTCAGTTTACTCATCTGTAGCAGAAAGGGGTGTAATAAGATAATTTTTAAGGCACATTCCAGGCCTAAAATGCCAGTATACAGGGTGTAATAAGGTGTTAAGAAACCAGATCACACAGGAATGACTGTTATCCGCATGAATTTTTAAACTGGTTTCAGCTGAGATTCTGGCTGTGATTTATGTATCTTCCTGAAGCATCACTGACAGGTGGGGATCAGCCACCCTCACTCAAATTACATTATTGTTAAGCTTTAGACTGAACTAAAATCTTACTGAAAGAGTTCAAAGCACTTCTTTCCATAAGCATCTTTAAAGATTATGAATGTAAAAATAGTTTCTTATGAGAAGCTTAGATGGCAGGATTTTTCTTTTTAATAACAGAAATGAGAAGTCTCCAAAACCATAATGGTAGCACAATCCATAAAAATATGTTAATGCCTCATTTTAAAGTCTTACAGAAATTGAGGTTTTCTGAGTTAACAAAATAGACTTCATCACAGATGGTCTGAATGATAAAAGGAACCAGCACACTAGTGTAGCAAGACTAAAAACACTGCTCTTAGCTGAGCATGCTGAAAGCCTTTAAGGAAATCTTTCTACATATAGCGTTGTTAAGTGTTGAAGTAAAAATGGTTTTGATTGGCAAGGGCACTTCAAATGCTTTAGGCAAAGCTCAGGGCCATAGGATGTACAATTTTACAAGAAGTTATTTCCAATTAAAATAATATTAAGACACATTTTCTCATCATCTTGTGCCTAACTCAAGACAATGACACCAAGGAAAGCAGTTTTTGCTCTCTTCCAAGAGCTACAGTCCAGATCACTAAGAGAGATGCCATGAGCTTCATTTTTTGAATTCAAACAAGGGCAGGGGTTGGAGTAGATCACAGTCAAGAGTCTATGAGTCTCTGCAAAAGGATTTCCCAATGGTGAGGAGTGTTAGAAATTGGGATTGGAATCCTTTGATAAGGGCTTTAGAAATCACATAAAAATATACATCCATTTAGAATGGCCTAAATATATTTGTCTGAAGGAATCTAGTCAGGAAATATTTGCTGTCACAATATGCTTTTTATGGTATGCAAGGGTGACCTGTATTTATTTAGCCAACTCTCAATTATCTATGGAGTGATAGCCAAACTTTTTGAGACATGGAGCTACTTTTTTATAAATAATTTCTTATGAGGAACACCAAAATGTGAAATAGATTAAAAACAGAGCTACTCCATTTAAACTTTGGGAAGAAGGATTCCCCTTAGACTCCACTGCAATCAACATGGGCTATGTTCCAGCCATTAATTGCTGCTTAACACATCACCCCAGAACTTAGTGGCTAAAAACAACACTTTATTATCTCTCTTGGTCCTGTGGGTTGACTAGGACTAGCCAGGAAGTTCTTGCTTGGGGTCTTTCATGCAATAACAGTCATGATGCCATCTGAAGACTCTGTTGGGCTGGATGTCCAAGATGGCCCCTTCATTCCCTTGTCCAGGACTTCAGTAATCCTTGGATTCTTTCTGTCTCCATGTGGCACCTCATCCTCCAGGGCCTTTTAGTGTGGTTTGTGATTCTCACAGCATGGTGATTTCTGAGTAGTCACATTTCTTACACAGTAGCTGTCTTCTAAGAGACAGGAATTGAAACTGCCAGGCCAATTCATGGCTATGCACAGAACTGGTACACCACAACTTCCATTGTATTCTATTGTCAAATAAACCATGGGGCCTTCCAGGTTCAAGGGGGGTGGAGAAATAACCACCTCTTGATGGCAGGTAGCAAAGCCACATTACAGAAGAACATGTGGGATGGGAGATATTGTTGCAGCCATGCTTGGAAAAATGCCATCTGCCACAGTTGAAAAGCACTATGGTAATAAGGATCTGAAATAGTGTGGAGAATCAAAATTTACAATCATAGGGTCTTCTTAAAAATTCCGTCCTTATTAGAGATTTTAATTGTAATCATGTACAAAATTGAAAGTAGTGTTTGGTTTTATTTACTTTCTCTATTAGCAGAGATACTAATGTTATATCCTATTGGGCAAAATGTTATGAGCTGCTACTTATTGGGGGAAGGGAGGCAATGTGAAAAAGGGAAATAGGGACATCAGTGGTGTCAAAACACAGTCAGTCCTCCTGCTCCCTATTTTCTGTATCACAGAACACAACTGGTACAGACACAATGTGACCCCAGAACATTCAGGTTAGAGAGACAGATAGAAAGCTTCTGCAACATGTAACCATTCCTGCCAATCAATAAAGCAGGCAGCTGGCATTTTGCAGAGCATTTTGAAAGAAAGCAAAGCCTTCTGTAGAAAACAACCAGCAAAAACTTAAAGACTGCACTTTGAAGAACCCATAAACAAAACCTATAAACCTGCCATTGGAACTAAAATCCTGGGCTGGGCACAGTGGCTCATCCCTGTAATCCCCGTACTTTGGGAAGCTGAGGCAGGAGGATCCCTCCAGGCCAAGAGTTTCAGACCAGCCTGGGCAATACAGCAGGACCCTATCTCTTTTTATAAAAGAGAAAAAATAAAAAGAACTGAAGGCCTGAAAAAGAGAAGTAGAATCCTAGCACAGAGAGCTGGGACAAGAGGATTTCTAAAACCTGAAAGAACAAGAACAGTTCTTAGGCCATACTAATTAGGGGCTTTCTCTAGTTCCTTAGTCAGTAAGGAAAGGTCAAAGACTACGGAATATACAATAAATAATATATTAAATACAAAACACCCTTTACTACATTCAACTATATGTGAGAAAATATTTAAGTATTCAATTCTCATTTCAGAAAGAGGACTTAGTTGTTCTCAACAAATCCATTGGTTGTCTTCATAAATTCCAAAATTAAAAGACTCTTTAAAATTTCATAGGTACCTGAGCTGAATGCACACTGAGTATTATGGTCAAGATTCTTGTGCCCAGAATGGACAAAATCCTTCAGAATTCTTCCTTCCCAAGTTTTATTTATGTCTGGATGTGCCACATGTTACATTACCATATCCATGAGGATGATGGAAAAAGAGTCCAGAATAGTCTGAGACTCAGTTTTGGCTCTATGAATTACCCTCTGTAGCTCCAGCTGGAAGAACTAGTTTGAACATATCTGAAGGCCAAGTACGGATTAGAGAAGCAGGTTTAATATTTTTTCTTACCAAGGGAAATTATCTACTGGAAATTGCTCAATTTATTACTGTCACAATCTTCTACTACCAGGATAGGATTTTCAGAGAATGGTTCTCAAAGAGATGAAGTCTGACCAGTCTTGATGAGATTACTTTGTAAGGCTGGCCTTATTCTAAGATTTTAAAAACAACTATGGGCATGAAATACCATAGACGATTGTAGATTTGTGTGTATGGGGAACAGGAAGGTTGGTGAAGAGGGAATCAGTTGTCAGAGTGAAGAAGGAAGAAAACTGTTGAACTTCGAAAAATAATCCCTATGAGTACTTTTTTTTAAGTTTCTTGTCTGTAGAAGTTTTATATATAAAACTGATTTTTTGGATCTGATACTGCTCTTCTACAACCACAGTTTATTGCCATGGTTCTTTGTGATCGGTCAGTCTTCTGCTCCCTCTCCAGTCTCATTTTTCTTATGAAACTCCACATCACCAAGCCACATTGAAGGTATATAGAATGACATTCATATTTTTGAATATGCCATACTCTTTCACAACTCTGTGTCTTTGTGCCTTGAATACCTTTTCTTTCTTTGGCCATCAAGCAAACATCAACTCTACTCATAAGATTACTTAAAAGTAATCTACTTTTTTTTTTTTTTTTTGAGATGGAGTCTTGCTCTGTCACCAGGCTGGAGGGAGGTGGCACAATCTCAGCTCACTGCAACCTCTGCCTCCCAGGTTCAAGCAATTCTCCTACCTCAGCCTCCCGAGTAGCTGGGACTACAGGCACATGTCACCATGCCCAGCTAACTTTTGTATTTTTTAGTAGAGACAGGATTTCACCATGTTGGCCAGGATGATCTCGATCTCTTGACCTTGTGATCCACCCACCTTGGCTTCCCAAAGTGTTGGGATTACAGGCATGAGCCACCGCGCCCAGCCAAAAGTAGTCTACTTTTAAGAGTTGATTCAAATATTACCTCCACTACGAAGTCTTTCTTTACCTTGAAACTTATCCCTACCCCTTACCAGGGACAATTGACCAATCCCTCCTTTGTAATTCCTTTTATTTTTAGCATATTTCTACAGTAATAATACCACATTTCATTGTGTTTTTTTTTTTAAGAGATGAGGTCTTGTTCTGTCACCCAGGCTGGAGTGCTGGAGTCCAGTGGTACAATCATAGCTCCACCACCACACCCAGCTAATTTTTAAAAATTTTCTAGAGATGAGGTTTCAATATGTTGCCCAGACTTGTCTCAAACTCCTGGTCTCAAGTGACCCTCCCACAGCAGCCTCCGGGAGTGTTGGGATTATAGGCATGGGCCACTGCACTCACCTGCCTCGTACTTCTTCTTATTTAAGTGTCTGCTTCCCCCTACCAAGTAGCAAGCATCCTCAGAGCAGCTCCATGGATTCTTTTACAGATCTGGGACTTTAGCTTTTCACTGAATTTTGTAATAGTTCTGAGTTTCTTCCAATAAATTCCACTTTTGTGCTCAAGTTAGCTGAAGTCACTTTCTATTATACACAACCATAGAACCCTAACTGTTACAGTAATTTCCTGAAATTGAACCAATTGTTTGAATGGAAGGGACTCAGGAAGCTCAGAGCACAAAAAAGGAGACCCTAAGCGTTAGAAATTGGCAATGTTTGTCCGGCACTTTTCAGAGGGAGTGTACTCAGCCTCTGGGAACTCACTCAGTCTGGTAACTGAAGAAGTATTCTCTCTTGTGGGCCAAGGATAATTCTATATACCTCCTCATGGCCTGGAGGATATTCTTAAGACCATTCTCCACTTTTTTCTCTGACTCTGTGTTTCCCATCCAACCTTACAATCATAAATTCAATTCTCCGGGTATTATGAGATCAGGAAAGAAGCAGCTTTAGTACTTGGAAAGAAGTATCCTCCATTTTAAGTGAATAACATCTGTAAGTGAATAACATTATACAGCAACTTCTTGACAGTTTGGACAGCAGCTCAAGTCGGTTATCTCAGTCTGAAAAGAGTTAGAGCCCTAGCAATGGTGAGTTTCTCAGTCTGCAAGACTGGCCTGAGGTGACCTCACCAAGATGGTGCCACCCTTTGGGGTTTTCCAGGAATGCCACAGTTTGTCCAGATTATACTATTTTTCCCTGCCATGCCTCATTTCACCAGAATACTCATAAAACCTTAGCGGTGAATAAGTCTCCAAGGTCCACATTCCTTGCTATATGAGGGTTAGACAGTAAGTAAAACTTAATTCCAATCATTGCCTAAAATCAGAAAGTTGAGTGAGCAAGGTTTAGTTCTACCTTCATATGATAAAAGGTTTTAAGAAAATTGACGATGTAAGGCAGTTCTCTCCTTCTCTTTTTTTTTTTTTCTGTGACAATACAAGAACAGTGTTGGCATGAGCGACACAGACCTATGTGCATTTCCTGACTCCATCTCTGTAACCCACCCCTGCCTTTTCTCTTAAGAAGCA
Organism: Papio anubis; assembly: GCF_008728515.1. Classification (NCBI taxonomy): domain Eukaryota; kingdom Metazoa; phylum Chordata; class Mammalia; order Primates; family Cercopithecidae; genus Papio; species Papio anubis. Next base: position 63,038,977 of record NC_044989.1, on the reverse strand, counting down.
CATGGAAATGCAAATGTGTGACTGTGATATTGTGATAACCTTAAACCTTCTCAGATTTATTGTTAAAAGTCAATCACCTGCAAACTTTCATACTTCCACTACGATTGGTATGAAGTTGCTTGCAACATATCAGTGTGTCCTGTTGAGACCTGCAGATGTAAATATTGAAGGAAGAATGTTTGAGCTAATTATTACCTAAGTTGTTTATAAGAATTTTCTGGTGTTTGTAGAATTAACCTACCAATTTCACTCTTTCTTGTCAGTTCCAGTAGGAGGAACAGAAACCAAATCTGGTAGTACTGAGAACTTGAATTGGAGTTCATATTGGAAACCAATAAATCACTTTCACTATCTAGAAGTTGTTTATTTGTCTTAGTTCCTTCTCGTAGATTTGGGCTGACCTTTCTAATCAGGTTAAATAAAAAAGGTTTTGCTGAATACTAAAAGACTGGAGAAAGCCCAAGTCAATTGACAGAGATGACCTTTTCATTCTAAGATTATTGATTTAGATTCCTCAACTCCACAGAACTCGATCCCTGGCTGCAGTTTGAATACTACGGATGTCAGGGAATACCTTCCTCAGGCCACTTGGGGACTTATTTAGTACTTGACTTGTGATTTTTGTCTCTAGAATGATAGACCTATCTGTGTAGAACTTACAGAAGCAGGTGATACTTAATTAAAGGTCACAATAAAATGTTTTTTAGAGCAATGTCACACAGAATACACGTGAGTTAGGCCCTAAAGTTTGAAGTAGTATGCTGTGAGGATTTACACCTTGCACTGATGGTTTTGGTACTGCATGTCCTTTTTTAAAACACAGTCATGAGTCTGCCTCCTGCATGCAAGGAATTGCCTAGAAACATGGCAATGAATTAAAGATGGCACAGCTCTCTTTGCTTAACATTTCCTATTTTTCAGAGGTTTGTTTTGCAACTTTAATATTATTAACCTACACAACCTTTTACTTTTCACTCAGAATTTATATCAGAATCAAGCTAGCAAATTAAAGATAAGTTAGTTCATTGTTGGGTGGTTTAACATAGACCTAGTATGTTAATCCTGATGTGCTTGTTACTAGGGTTTTAAATTTTTATTATTATTATTATTATTTTTGCCTCGTAGCTGTGGTTAGGCAGCAGCAATAAATCAGAACAAAGGAATGAAGGTATTGGGGCTTTAGGGGAAACATGTATTAGAAAAAATTGGTTTGGGACTAAGGGCTTTATTGCATTAAGATGGATTTTAGAGATACAGAGGTAAGAGAATGTAGACAAATAAATTGTATAAATAATCTGAGAAATAGTAAGTCTGTACAGGCCCCAAGTAACCCTGTAAGCTACCATCAACAGGACTTCATAATTCCTGTTCAAACAGACCAAACAGGTACACTCTACTTAAATAAACAGCCAGGAGAAATGGGCACACAGCTAACACTAGGGAAAGTGGGAGGAACAGATAAAGCTCTTTAACATAGCCCAAAGGATTGGAATAATAGAAGTCAGTGTAGGAGTCTGACAAGGCATCTTCTGTGAATAGGGCTTTATAGCCACTCCAGGCACCGATGTTGCAAACACAGGCTAAGACAACCAAAAGCTGGGAACCTTACAGTGCAACACACTAGTGCCCAAGAATGTAGTTCTCCGCAGTAGGGAATTCATGTTGGCAGCCTGAATGTGGAGGAGACAGGAAGAAGCATTCAAATAAGGTTGAGCATATAAATAAATGACATGTTGTGAAAGATGAAGTTGATGGGAACAAGTTTGGACCATTCCAGGGACCCAAGGAAGTACAAAGATGTCAGAAAGAATAGAAAGAGCAAAAGGGACCTTTCTTAGTAGCCTAAATGGTACCTGAACTGAGAGACCCATATGTTCTGGAACAGATTTTATTCTCAACTAAAGCATAAAAGTTCTGTAGATAGGAAGAAACCGTTTGTTTGAAGCCTTGAATTTGCTTTTGTTGGTCGGATATGTCTGCTTTGTCCCTAGTTCTTTCATCTAAGTTGGTACAGTTATGCATCACTGTGCAGGGAGCCGACCCTGTCCTCATTCTTATCTTTGATGTTCCCTAGGCTCACTTCTTATTTGTTCACTTGACTAGCTATTCCCTGGCCCTGCTTCCCATCCCCTGGACTCTGCTTGAGGCTTTGAGCCCCTCTACTCTACCTTACTGACCTTTCCCTTATCCTTTTTTATTTACTCTCCCTTAGCTTCCCCAACAAGGTGTATTTGACAGGACATGACTGCTAGACCACTGGTGGTTATCTCCAAGATAGTAGTAATCATGATAATGACCATGCTGTCCCATACAGCCTGGCTATACATTGTCATTTTAAAAAGAATGTAGTTTTTTGACATCATGGATTTGTGGTAGCTGAGAGCCCTAATGCAGGTAGAGGTAAACACCTTTGCAATCCCCTTCCTTCCCTTCTTAATCAAATAATACGTGGACTATGACTTCAAGAAATTTACAAATGAGTATGAATGGTTAAATATAGATATTAAAAGTTCATAACAGAAGTAAAGAATTGTTTTCAAAAACAGTAGAAGAAAAATCACAAGCCAGCACGTGATTATGTGGGTAAATGCATAGGTACTAATTGGACAAAAATTCAAAAGCAGGAGAGAAAGACCACTTCCAGCTAGCAAGGTCAGGGGCACTTTTCAGGCTTATTAATTAGTCAGGGAAAATTGAAAGTTTGGACTTGAGCTTTTGTGGGGTCTCCAGGATTCTAGTTCAGAAAAGGAAAAGAAAGACAAGGTATTTTACAGCTCGACTACTAATGAGCAGCTGACAAGAAAGGACATGGACAGATAAATCTCACTGTTTACTGTGAACTTTTACTGCAACCTTTTTTATATCTTCCAGTGAAGAAATGTGTATCACCACAATCTTGAACCACAATCTTGAGGCATCTAAAATTTGACATTGCTTTTCTCGGAAAAGTCTGTGAAATGTGAAGTGGCAGAAAAATTCTGTCTGCAGGTCAGTGTATGCAGCCTAAGAAGTTTGTGCTCTTCAACCAGCCTGAAGCTAAAACCAGGCTATTTTCACTCTTTGGTTAAATGCTAGCTAAATTCATTTGAATACTGCACTGTCAGTATTTTATTTATTTGTCCTGATGCCGCATTTCCTCTCCCAAATCTCTCTTGCAAAAATGATTTACTATTTGTTCCTAAGGCTGAAGATTTTATGCCTTGTCTCTTTTTTCTGATAAGAGGATATTGCAGCAGCTTTCCTTTTGTGCTGCTGATGGTTTTTATTTTAATTCAAAGTTCAGCAGAGTAACTAGCTTAGTAAGGCACAGAAAACCAACAGGTTCGGCCCTTGAAATAACTAAGACAGTAAATCTTCACTGGCCTATTATCACATAGAACTCTGTTGAATTTGCTTCCCTAAAAAGTCAGTTAGCAAAGTGTGGTTCTTAAAATAGGTTTTACATTTTCTTAACTCTCCAAAATAAGCATATTTAACTATAGGACACTTAAGGTCCTTAAGATTAAGTTAAGAAAAAATACTTTTATAATGGAAACCCATAAATTTTATAGGATTTTTTTTCTTTAAAAGAAAATGGGAGCTATTCTTTGTGGGTGTACCCTCATTAGGTCTTCAGAATACATCTTTACATAAGAAGGTAGAGTGCTCTACATTCAGGAAAAGGATTATGTGATTTTTAAAAAATTTAGTTTTTTAAAGGTGACAGTTGAGATATTAATTCACATTAAGAAATTATATTATATTCCATAGTTCTTTATGGTGGTGGTCACTAGACTAAGCTAAAAGATTTAAAATTAAAACAAAAATTAACCAACAAACTTAGAAAATTAATTAATCAGGTCAGTACTGAACTACTGTCCAAATTCAAGATGCAAGTCCATAGAAAGTCTATTCCATATTAAAGTTGGCAAGCACAGTAGAGATATAACCCCTGGAAGCTTTTCTGTCTTTAACCTTTCCTCACTCGGGATTTGGGGACTAAATTGGCAATAGAATTCCACATTGCTCTCAGAATAATTAACCAGTTTCCTGAATTGCCATTATTCTTCCCAAATTTCTAGGCTGTAGACCTCTGGAAGCAACAAGCACTCCATGATTAGGAAAACTGATGAGAAATAAAGAACAAACTTAGTTCTTGGGAGTCAGTGGGTTGGTGCAACTGATTGCATTCCATGCCAAAGGAGAAAATGGCAGAAACCTCATAGGATGCTTCTGTGATCCTACATAAATAAATTTCTCCGGATTTCACTAGTTATATTTCAATTCAGAAACACAATTTAGGTCTATATAGTGTTTCTTCTTTCTCAGAAAATGGTAGCATAATTCACAATCTAAAATTGAAGGCACACTTTACTATATCTCTCTCAAAAATGGACAGACTAAACCAATGAAAATAAATGAAGACACAGAGAATTTGATTAACATAGTTCAAAAACGAAATCTCATATATATATAAAACTTCATAGCCAATAAACAGAAAGTATATAGTTTTTTCAAATATCTATGAAACTTTTATAAAAACTGATCATATATTAGGCTACAAAGACAATCTCAATAAAAGTTGAAACCATGTGATACATTCTCTGACCATGTTGCAATTAAAACACACACATACGCACACATACACATACACCCACACATGCGCGCTCCCAAGTCCAACCATTTGAAAAATTTAAAAACAGGCTTCAAAGTTCCCGATGGATTAAAAAGAAAGAAAAATGATGAGATCATTGAACATGTGGAAATGAGTGACTATGGCATCTTTACATACAAGAAATCAGAGAATCAGAGGAATGTGACCTGAAAATCTGCCATTGCAAGCTCTGAAGATACAGCAAGAGGGCCATGAGCCAAGAGATGGACCAGCCTCTAGAAGCTTGGAAAAACCCTCAACTTACAGACAACAAGAAATTGGAGACCCTAGTCATACAAATGCAAAGAACTGAATTCTACCAACAACCTAGGTGAGCAGAAAATGGATTCTCCCCTAGAATCTCCAAAAAGGAACACATCCTTGCAGATGCTTTGATTTTAACTCAGTGAGACCCATGTTGAACTTCTTTTTTTGTGTGGTTTTTGCCATTAAAAGCATTACTTTTATTATTATACTTTAAGTTCTGGGATACATGTACAGAACATGCAGGTTTGTTACATAGGTATACATGTGCCATGGTGGTTAGCGGCACCCATCAACCTGTCATCTACATTAGGTATTTCTTCTAAAGCTATCTCTCCTCTAGTCCCCACCCCTGACAGGCCCTGGTGTGTGATGTTCCCCTCCCTGTGTCCATGTGTTCTCACTGATCAACTCCCACTTATGAGTGAGAACATGCAGTGTTTGGTTTTCTGTTCCTGTTTTAGTTTGCCGAGAATGATGGTTTCCAGCTTCATCCATGTCCCTGAAAAGGACATGAATTCATCCTTTTTTATGGGTGTATAGTATTCCCCATGGTGTATATGTGGCACATTTTCTTTATCCAGTCTATCATTGATGGGCATTTGGGTTGGTTCCAAGTTTTTGCTATTGTGAACAGAGGCGCAATAAACATACAGGTCCATGTGTTTTTATAGTAGAATGATTTATAATCATCTGGGTATATACCCAGTAATGAAATTGCTGGGTCAAATGGTATTTCTGGTTCTAGATCCTTGAGGAATCACCACACTGTCTTCCACAATGGTTGAACTAATAACATTTCTACCAACAGTGTAAAAGCATTCCTATTTCTCCACATCCTCTCCAGCATCTGCTGTTTCCTAACTTTTTAATGATTGCCATTCTAAGTGGCACGAGATGGTATCTAATTGTGATATTGATCTGCATTTCTCTAATGACCATAGATGATGAGTTTTTTTTTCATATGTTTGTTGGTTGCATAAATGTCTCCTTTTGAGAAGTGTCTGTTCATATTCTTCTCTCATTTTCGATGGGTTTTTTTCTTGTAAATTTAAGTTGCTTGCAGATTCTGGATATAAGCCCTTTGTCAGATGGATAGATTGCAAAACTTTTTTCCCATTCTGTAGCTTGCCTATTCACTCTGATGATAGTTTCTTTTGCTGTGCAGAAGCTCTTTTGTTTAATTAGACCCCATTTGTCAATTTTGGCTTTTGGTGCCATTGCTTTTGGTGTTTTAGTCATGAAGTCTGTGCCTATGACTATGTCCTAAATGGTACTTCCTAGGTTTTCTTCTAGCATTTTTATGGTTTTAGGTCTTATGTTTAAGTCTCTAATCCATCTTGAGTTAACTTTTATATTAACTCAAGGGATCCAGTTTCAGTTTTCTGCATATGGCTAGCCATTTTTTCCCAACACCATTTATTAACTAGGGAATCCTTTCCCAATTACTTACGTCAGGTTTGTCAAAGATCAGATGGTTGTAGATGTGTGGCATTATTTCCGAGGTCTCTGTTCTGTTTCCTTGGTCTATATATCTGTTTTGGTTCCAGTACCATGCTGCTTTGGTTACTGCAGCTTTGTAGTATAGTTTGAAGTCAGGTAGTGTGATGGCTCCAGCTTTGTTCTTTTTGCTTAGGATTGTATTGGCTATATGAGCTCTTTTTTGGTTCCACGTGAAATTTAAAGTAGTTTTTTTCTAATTATGTGAAGAAAGTCAATGGCAGTTTGATGGCGATAGCATTGAATCTATAAGTTACTTTGGGCAGTATGGTCATTTTCACGATATTGATTCTTCCTATCCATGAGCATGGAATGTTTTTCCATATGTTTGTGTCCTCTCTTATTTCCTTGAGCAGTGGTTTGTTTTTTGTTTTTTGTTGTTGTTGTTGTTGTTGTTTGAGACAGAGTCTTGCTCCGTTGCCCAGGCTGGAGTGCAGTGGCGCCATCTTGGCTCACTGCAAGCTCCGCCTCCCAGGTTCATGCCATTCTCCTGCCTCAGCCTCCCCAGTAGCTGGGACTACAGGCGCCTGACACCATGTCCAGCTAATTTTTTTGTATTTTTAGTAGAGACGGGGTTTCACCATGTTAGCCAGGACGGTCTCAATTTCCTGACCTCGTGATCCGCCCATCTCGGCTTCCTAAAGTGCTGGGATTACAGGCGTGAGCCACTGTGCCTGGCCAAGCAGTGGTTTGTAGTTCTCCTTGAAGAGGTCCTTCACATCCCTTGTAAGTTGTATTCCTAGCTATTTTATTCTCTTTGTAGCAATTGTGAATGGGAGTTCACTCATGATTTGACTCTCTGTTTGTCTATTGGTGGTGTATAGGAATACCTGTGATTTTTGCACATTGATTTTGTATCCTGAGACTTTGCTGAAGTTGCTTATCAGCTTAAGGAGATTTGGGATTGAGACGATGGGTTTTTTGTTGTTATTGTTTTGGTTTTTTTGTTTGTTTGTTTTTGTTTTTGTTTTGGTCTGAGACAGAGTCTCACTCTATTGCCCAGGCCAGAGCGAGGTAGTGCGATCTCCGCTCACTGCAAGCTCTGCCTGCTAGGTTCACAGCATTCTCCTGCCTCAGCCTCCCGAGTAGCTCGGACTACAGGTGCCTGCCACCACGCCTGGCTAATTTTTTTGTAGTTTTAGTAGAGACAGGGTTTCACCATGCTAGCCAGGATGGTCTTGATTTCTGACCTCGTGATCAACCTGCCTCAACCTCTCAAAGAGCTGGGATTACAGGTGTGAGCCACCACGCCCAGCTGATGATGGGGTTTTCTAAATATACAATTGTGTCATCTGCAAACAGAGACAATATGACTTCCTTGCTTCCTATTTGAATACCTTTATTTCTTTCTCTTGCCTGATTGCCCTGGCCAGAACTTCTAATACTACGTTGAATAGGAGTGGTGAGAGAGGGCATCCTTGTCTTGTGCAAGTTTTCAAAGGGAATGCTTCCAGCTTTTGCCCATTCAGTATGATATTGGCTGTGGGTTTGTCATAAGTAGCTCTTATTATTTTGAGATACGTCCCATCAATACCTAGTTTATTGAGTTTTTAGCATGAAGGGGTGTTGAATTTTATCGAAGGCATTTTCTGCATCTATTGAGATAATCATGTGGTTATTGTCATTGGTTCTACTTATGTGATGGGTTATGTTTATTAATTTGCATATGTTGAACCAGCCTTGCATCCCAGGGATGAAGCCGACTTGATCTTGGTAGATAAACTTTTTGATGTGCTGCTGGATTCGGTTTGCCAGTATTTTACTGAGGATTTTCGTATAGATGGTCATCAGGGATATTGGCCTAAAATTTTCTTTTTTTGTTGTGTCTCTTCCAGGTCTTGGTATCAGAATGACGCCGGTCTCATGAGTTAGGGAGGAGTCCCTCTTTTTCTATTGCTTGGAATAGTTTCAGAAGGAATGGTACCAGCTCCTCCTTGTACCTCTAGTAGAATTCAGCTGTGAATCCATCTGGTCCATGGCTTTTTTTGGCTGGTAGGCTATTAATTACTGCCTCAATTTCAGAACTTGTTATTGGTCTATTCAGGTATTCAACTTCTTCCTGGTTTAGTCTTGGGAGGGTGTATGTGTCCAGGAATGTTTCAATTTCTTCTAGATTTTCTGGTTTATTTGCGTAGAGGTATTCATATTACTCTCTGATGGTAGTTTGTATTTCTGTGGGATCAGTGGTGATATCCCCTTTATCATTTTTTATTGTGTCTACTTGATTCTTCTCTCTTTTCTTCTTTATTAGTCTGGCTAGCTATCTATTTTGTTGATCTCTTCAAAAGACTAGCTCCTGGATTCATTGATTTTTTGAAGGGTTTTTCATGTCTCTAACTCCTTCAATCTGCTCCCATCTTAGTTATTTCTTGTCTTCTGCTAGCTTTTGAATTTGTTTGCTCTTGGTTCTCTAGTTCTTTTAATTGTGATGTTAGGGTGTTGATTTTAGATCTTTCCCGCTTTCTCTGGTGGGCACTTATTGCTATAAAGTTCTCTCTAAACACTGCTTTGGCTGTGTCCCAGAGATTCTGGTACATTGTGTCTGTGTTCTCATTGGTTTCAAATAACTTATTTATTTCTGTCTTAATTTTGTTATTTACCCTGTAGTCATTCAAGAGCAGGTTGTTCAGTTTCCATGTAGTTAGGCAGTTTTGAGGACTTTCATAATCCTGAGTTCTAATTTGATTACACTGTGGTCTGAGACTGTTGTTATGATTTCCATTCTTTTGCATTTGTTGAGGAGTGTATTACTTCCAATTATGTGGTCAATTTTAGAATAAGTGTGATGTGGTGCTGAGAAGAATGTATATGCTCCTGATTTGGGATGGAAAGTTCTGTAGATGTCTATTAGGTCTGCTTGGTCCAGAGCTGAGTTCAATTCCTTGATATCCTTGTTAATTTTCTGTCTCGTTGATCTAATATTGGCTGTGGGGTGTTAAAGTCTCCCACCATTATTGTGTGGGAGTCTAAGACTCTTTGTTGGTCCCTAAGAACTTGCTTTATGAATCTGGGTGCTCCTGTATTGGGTGCATATATATTTAGGAAAGTTCGCTTTTCTTGTTGCATGATCCCTTTACCTTTATGTAATGCCCTTCTTTGTCTCTTTTGATCTGTGTTGGTTTAAAGTCTGTTCTATCAGAGATTAGGATTGCAATCCCTGCTTTTTTTTTTCTTTCCATTTGCTTGGTAAATATTCTTCTGTCCCTTTATTTTGAGCCTATCTTTGCAGGTGAGATGGGTCTACTGAATACAGCATGGTGATGGGTCTTGACTCTTCATCCAATTTGCCAGTCTGTGTCTTTTAATTGGGGCATTTAACCTGTTTACATTTAAGGTTAATATTGTTATGTGTGAATTTGACCCTGTCATTATGATGCTAGCTGGTTATTTTGCCCATTAGTTGATGCAGTTACTTCATAGTGTTGATGATCTTTACAATTCGGTATGTTTTTGGAGTGGCTGGGACTGGTTGTTCCTTTCAATATTTAGTGCTTCCTTCAGAAGCTCTTGTAAGGCAGACCTGGTGGTGACAAAATCTCTCAGCATTTGCTTGTCTGTAAAGGATTTCATTTCTCCTTCGCTTATGAAGCTTATTTTGGCTGGATATGAAATTCTGGGTTGAAAATTTTTAAGAATGTTGAATATTGGCCCCCACTCTCTTCTGGCTTGTAGGGTTTCTGCTGAGAGAGCCACTGTTAGTCTGATGGGCTTCCCTTTGTGGGTAACCTGACCTTTCTCTCTGGCTGCCCTAAACATTTTTTTCCTTTATTTCAACCTTCATGAATCTGACAATTATATGTCTCAGGGTTGCTCTCCTCGAGGAGTATCTTTGTGGTGTTCTCTGTATTTCCTGAATTTGAATGTTGGTCTGCCTTGCTAGGTTGGGAAAGTTCTCCTCGATAATATCCTGAATAGCATTTTCCAACTTGACTCCATTCTCCTTGTCACTTTCAGGTACACCAGTCAGACGTAGGTTTGGTCTTTTCACATAGTCCCATATTTCTTGGAGGCTTTGTTCATTTCTTTTCATTCTTTTTTCTCTACTCTTGGTTTCACACTTTATTTCATTAAGTTGATCTGTAATCTCTGATATCCTTTCTTCCACTTGATCAATTTGGCTACTGATACTTGTATATGCTTCACGAAGTTCTCATGCTGTGTTTTTCAGCTCCATCAGGTCATTTATGTTCTTCTCTAAACTGGTTATTCTAGTTAGCAATTCCTCTAACCTTTTTTCAAGGTTCATAGCTTCCTTGCATTGGTTTAGAACATGCTTCTTTAGCTTGGAGGAGTTTATTACCCACCTTCTGAAGCCTACTTCTGTCAATTCCTCAAACTCATTATCCGTTCAGTTTTGTCCCCTTGCTGGTGAGGAGTTGTGATCCTTTGGAGGAGAACAGACATTCTGGTTTTTGGAATTTTCAGCCTTTTTGTGCTGGTTTCTCCCCATCTTCATGGATTTATCTACCTTTGGTCTTCGATGTTGGTGACCTTCGGATGGGGTTTCTGAGTGGATGTCCTTTTTGTTGATGTTGATGATATTCCTTTCTGTTTGTTAGTTTTCCTTCTAACAGGCCCCTCTTCTGCAGGTCTGCTGGAGCTTGCTGGAGGGCTACTCCAGACCCTGTTTGCCTGGGTATCACCAGCGGAGGCTGCAGGACAGCAAACTTTGCTGCCTGTTCCTTCCTCTGGAAGCTTAGTCCCAGAGGGACACCCACCAGATGCTAGCCAGAGCTCTCCTGTATGAGGTGTCTGTCAATCCCTCTGGGAGGTGCCTCCCAGTCAGGAGGCACAGGGTTCAGGGACCCACTTGAGGTGGCAGTCTGTCCCTTAGCAGACCTTGAGTGCTGTGCTGGGAGATCTGCAGCTCTCTTCACAGCAGGCAGGCAGGCAGGAATGTTTAATTCTGCAGAAGCTGCACCCACAGCCACCCCTTCCCCAATGTGCTCTGTCCCAGGGAGTTTTATCTATAAGCCCCTGCCTTTCTTTCAGAGATGCCCTGCCCAGCAAGGAGGAATCTAGAGAGGCATTCTGGCTACAGTGGCTTTGCTAAGAGGTGGTGGGCTCTGCCCAGTTGGAATTTCCCTGCAGCTTTGTTCCACTGTGAGAAGAAAACTGCCTATTCAAGCCTCAGTAATGGCGGACACCCCTCCCCACACCAAGCGCAAGCATCCCTGGTCAACTTCAAACTGCTGTGTTGACAGCGAGAATTTCAAGCCAGTGGATCTTAGCTTGCTGGGCTCCATGGGGTTGGGATCCACTAAGCTAGACCACTTGGCCCCCTGGCTTCAGCCCCCTTCTAGGGGAGTGAACGGTTCTCTCTCACTGGCATTCCAGGTGCCACTGGGGTATGAAGAAAACTCCTGCAGTTATATGTCTCAGGGTTGCTCTCCTCAGACACTTAGCTAGCTCAGTGTCTGCTCTCCTCAGACACTCAGCTAGCTCAGTGTCTGCCCAAATGGTCACCCAGTTTTGTCCTTGAAACCCAGGGCCCTGGTGGCATAGGCACCCAAGGGAATCTCCTGGTCTGTGGGTGGCAAAGACCATGGGAAAAGCATACAATCTGGACCAGAGTGCACCATTCCTCATGGCACAGTCCCTCACGGCTTCCCTTGCCTAAGGGAGGGAGTTCCCTGACCCCTTGTGCTTCCTGGGTGAGTCAATGCCCCACCCTGCTTTGGCTCACCCTCTGTGGGCTGCACCCACTGTCTAAGCAGTCCCAGTGAGATGAACTGGGTACCTCAGTTGGAAATGCAGATATCACCTGCCTTCTGCGTTGATCTCACTTGGAGCTGCAGACTGGAGCTGTTCCTATTCGGCCATCCTGCCAGCCACCCCATGTTGAACTTCTAACCCAGAGAACTATAAAAGTACAAACGCTTGTTGTCTAAGCCAGTGAATTTGTGGTGCTTTATTAAGGCAAAAATAGAAAACTAGTATAGATTGGGGGAGCTGAAACTGGGTGCTGCTATAACAAATAACTAAATATGTGGAAGTGACTTTGGAATTAGGCAGTTGGTGGAAGCTGGAAGAGTACTGAAGAGCATGATTTTTAAAAGGTCTATATTGCCTTTTAGTAGTAGACTGTTAGTAGAAATATGGACTTTAAGAAATTGTGTCCTGCAGTTATGTGGAAATCAGAACTTAGAAACAATGAAATTGGACATTTAGCTGAGGTGATTTCCAAGTAAAGTATTTTGAAGCACAACTTGGTTTCTTCTTACTGTGCTTATAGTGAAATGAAGAGGAAATAAATAAATTGAGGAAAGAATAATTAAACAAATAGAATCCAGGATTTGATGGTTTGGGAAATTCTCAGACCATCCAGATTACAAACAAAATGAAAATTAAGAGATTCACTGTCAGGGAGGAGTACGCTAGAGAAAAAGTTAAGGGTGTGGCTGGAGTATCTTGTATTAATATCTCAGAAAGATCAAAAGGTCAGAGTACTCATTCACACAAAATGTTATTTTAAAAGATTAAGGGCCAGGTGTGGTGGCTCATGCCTGTAATCCCAGCACTTTGGGAGACTGAGGCAGACAGATCATGAGATCAAGACCATCCTGGCCAACATGGTAAAACCCTGTCTCTACTAAAAATACAAAAATTAGCCAGGCATAGTGGCACACATCTGCAGTCCCAGCTACTCAAGAGGCTGAGGCAAGAGAATTGCTTGAACCCAGGAAGCGGAGGTTGCAGTGAGCCTAGATCATGCCACTGTACTACAGCCTGGCAACACAGCAAGATTCCATCTCAAAAAAAAAAAAAAAAAAAGATTAAGGGTATTAATCATAGATCTCAAACCAGAGAGCTTCCAGGAAGCTTAAAGACTTTGTCTTTCAGACAGCTTAGCAAAAGCTAAAACTAATGAGATTATCTAGGAAAATCTGTGGATGAGGCTCTTTCCTGTGACATACATGGGAGATCCACAAGGTTCTTGAGAATTTTATATCGGCAGAAACACTGTCAACCTGAACCAAAAGAAACAGAGTATGAAAGAAAGAAAGTGGTCAGATTTCAAAAATTATACAAGCAGGAAACAGGCTGATAAGATTATACAGCTGCAAACATGCGCTGCCTTTCATTAAAAAAGATTTTTTAAAGTTTAAAAAAAAATGTTCTGTACCATTGAGAATAATTCCCAGACCTTGAAATTTAGTGGAATTTCTCCAGCTGGATTTCAAAATTGCTTGGGACCAGTAACCCCTTTTTTTTCTTCCTTTCATTTTCTTACTTTTTGAACTGGAATATCTTTCATTGTCATTCTGTGCCCATCATTGTATTGGAAGCAGATAACTTGTTTTCTAGTTTCACATGTCCACAGATGAAGAAAAATTGTGCCCCAGTGAGGATTATACCCAGAGCCTCATCCATTCTTACCCGATTTAGATACTTAGATGACAAGTAACAGAAAAAGTAATATAATATATAAGGAAAATACAATAAAGCCTACAATTTAAAAATTATCTTTTTATTTAACAGGTATTCAACAGACTTTCTTGCATGCTTACTTGTTCAAAGCACTGTGCTTAAATATACAGTTACATTATTTATATATAGCTAGTAGTTGCCATTATGATTTTTAAAGATCAGTATAAATGCAAATCTCAAAATTATCATCTTTGTGAAGTTTAATTTTCTTTCAGAATAAAAATGAGGATCTCAATAATCTTTTCCCATAAAAAGATTATACTGTAATCCCACATTTTGCTAAAGTTATTTTTATCACCAATTAGCATAACGTAATTTACATACAAATTTTAGCCTAGTATAGTCTCATAGGACCTTTAGGAAGTAAAATTTATCTACCAATATTATTTCTTTTCATAGAAGATAAAACAGATTCTTGGAGGAGAATAAAAGCTTGCCTACAGGAACATTGCAAATTAGTGACTGACTTGGAGTAAAACACAAGCTTGTTGAATTTGAGCTGTTGCCTAGTGTATCAGCTCTTGTATTTTTTCTCATGACCTTGATTAAGATCGTGGCTAGTCCTCACTCTCATGGAACTGGTGCTAATAAACTGGGAATCTTTTATTATACATGTCCATAGATATCAAAACAATAAAACTTTAGAGCTAAATGGTGAAAAACTGAAAGTTTTTCCTCTAAGGAATAAGACAAGGATGTTCACTCTTACCACTTACATTCAACATAGTACTGAAATCCTTGCTGAAGCAATCAAGCAAGAAAAAGAAATAAAAGGCATTCAAACAGGAAAGGAAGAAGTAAAATTATCTGTTACATATAACATGATCTTGTATGTAAAAACCCTGAAGATTTTACCAAAAAAAAAAAAAAAAAAAAAAAACTGTTAGAACAAAAATAATTGAATTCAGCAAAGTTATAGGAAACAAAATAAACACACAAAAACCAGTTGTATTTCTATACACTAACAATGACTAATTTTAAAGGAGATTAAGAAAACAATCCCATTTATAATAGCATCAAAAAGAATAAAATAGGAATAAACTTAACAAAGTAGGCAAAAGACTTATACACTAAAAGCTGCAAAACATTGCTGAAAGTAATTAAAGAAAACACAAATAAACAGAGACATTTGGTTCATGGAGTGGAAGACAATATTGTTAAAATATTTGTACTACACAAACATGGGAGATCTACAATGCACAAGATTCACAAGATTAAATGCAATCCCTTTTAAAATCCCAATGACATTTTTTTTTTTTTTTGGCAGAAATAGAAAAATCCTACAATTCATATGGAACCTCAAAGGACCTTGAAAAGCCAAAATAATCTTGAATAAGAAAAACAAAGTTGAGTGTCTCAGACTTCATGATTTCAAACCATATTACAAAGCTACAGTTGCCAGGTCTGTCCCATAGACCCTGGTTGAGCAATGGATGAAAGGAGTACTCAGACACAGGTATGCAGTGAAAGAACAGCTAGGGGGCTGCCAGCTCTAGTGGCTGCAGAGGAGAGCAGCCTCGAACAGCTGGAGCTTCTTGCTTTTATTCGGTACAGACACAATGCTGAAAGCCTGGAGCAAACACAATCTGCAGGTAATTAACATTATTGCTCCCCTTTTGGGGAACAGGTCATGGCTGATTATCACAGCTTGGTTTCTGGACAACATAGGTAAACAAGCCTGTTTATGATACATTCCCCTACACTTTCTTGTACCTACTCCTTGCCCTCTACCTCAGGGTAAGAGAACAGCTACCTTCAGCTTATTTTCCCCTGGAGCTATGCAGAGCCTTCTAGACCTTTCAGAAGGCCTGCTCCTTTCCCTATAGCTTCTCCCACCACTCCCACCCATCTCCTACATACAGTAATCATAACAGTCTGGTACATGCATAAGGATAGACATACAGACCAATGGAACAGAATAGAAAACCTAAAAATAACATTCACATATATGGTCAGATAATCTTTGACAAAGGTGCCAAGGTGGGAAAAGATAGTTCCTTCAGCAAATGGTGCTGGAAAAAACTATATCTACATGCAAAAGAAGGAAGCTAGACCTTTGTCTTACATCATATAAAAACATTAACTCAAAATGCATTAAAATGTTAAATGTAAGGCCCAAAACTATAAAACTCCTAGAAGAAAATACATAGACAAATCTTCATGGCATTGGATTTGGCAGTGATTTCTTGAATATGATACTGAAAGCACGGACAACAAAAGCAAAAATCTACAAAAGAAACGACATCAAACTCAAAAATTCTACACAGCATAGGAAACAATCACCAATGTTCATTGCAGCATTATTCACGGTAGCTAAAAGGTGGAAGCAACCTAAATGTCCATCAATAGATGAATGGATAAAGGAAATGTGGTACATATATACAATGGAATATTATTCAGCTATAAAAAGAAGGAAATCCTGCCAAATGTAATAACATGGAAGAACCTTGAGGACATCATGCTAACTGAAATACATCAATCACAAAAAGACAAATACTGAGTGATTCTGCTTATATGAGATATCTGAAATAGTCAAGTTCTCAAAAACACAAAGTAGGTCAGGCAGGGTGGCTTATACTTTTAATCCCAGCATTTTGGGAGGCTGAGGTGGAAGGACTACTTGAGCCTAAGGAGTTCAAGACTAACCTGGACAACCCAGCCAGACTTGACTCTACCAAAAATTTAAAAATCAGCTGGGCATGGTGGCATGTGCCTGTAGTCCCAGCTACTCTGGAAACTGAGGCATAAGGATTGCTTGAGGCTGGGAGGTTGAGGTTGCAGTGAGTCGTGTTTGTGCCACTGGACTCCAGCCTGGATGAGAGAGTGAGACTTTGTCTCAAAAAAAAAAAAAAAAAAAAGAAAACAGAAAGTAGAATGGTGATTACTAGGGGCTAGCGGAGGGAGAAAAGGGGAGTTATTGTTCAAAGGATGTAGATTTTCAGTTTTACAAGACAAAAAAGTTCCGGAGATCTGTTATATAACAACATACATATAGTTAACACTAATGAACTGTACACTCAAAATGGTTAAGATGGTAAATTTTGTGGTTTTGACCACAATGAAAAAACTTTAGAGTTGTTATACTAAATCTATAAATGGCAAAATTGCAAATCAATTTCTAATTTGAAAATTTCAGATAATTCAAAGAGGTCAAATGTTTAATTCAAATGGAATATTGAAACTAAACTGTCAGTGTGCTGCTTTAATATTATTGAGGTACTAATATATTAAAATACTTTTTAAAAAAGACTTCCTGCTGAAGAATAATCATCCAAAGAATAACAGTTGCTCACTTTATAATATACAGATAATACTTTTGCTAGTGAATTAAATCCAATGCATTTTATATTAATAGCAATTAACAATCTGTGGTTAATTATTGTTCAGGGTTTGCAATATAGTATTAATTGTAATGAACTTATTTGGCTTTTTCTAATAGGAAATGTGTTGGTTTAGGAAGTACAGTACTTATGATATTTTGTTATGTTAGACTTAATAAACTTTAAGACTATAGAAAAAAACAGTTTTCTAAATAAGTTTTAATGTTAAGTCAAAAAAATAACTTTTAGGGAATAATCTGTGTAGTTTTGACATCTATATATAATAAAGTCTACTCTATATTTAAAACATATTTGAAGCATCATCTTTATGTAAATCACTGTACTTGGCTTTGTGAGAAATATACAAATGAAATGCTTCAATCCCTGGACTCAAGGATCCTGTGTTACCAAGGTAATTTCAAGAATTTCTGATTCCTTAAACTGTGTTGCAATGAATTATTTAACTTTGTAGCTCTCCTTAATTCCTCTCTCGCCAAGCAGTTTAAATTGTTTCTGCCTGATCAAGGTGGTTCTCAAACCTGGGTCAAAGTTTAATCACCTGAGGATCTTTTAGAACATACACAGGTGAAAACTATAGCCTTACACATCTTGATTTACATTGCAGTGGAATTTGAACACCTGTGTTTTAAAAAATGACCAAGTACTTGGGAATGACTAGTGATTGCAAAAGGGTAGGAGTTTTCCTTTTAGTTTGATGGGAACGGTCTAAAATTAGATTATGATGATGGTTGTACAACTCTATAAATTTATTAGAATAATTACTGTAAATAACTGAATTTTCCACTTAGAATGAGTTTTATGCCATGTAAATTATACTTCCATAAGGTAGATAAGAAGAAAAAAGCTATAGGATATGGCCAAAATGTTACTCAGTAGTATATATAGTCTTTAAAATGCATTTATTGGAAAAAAAAAGTCTGAACATAGATGAACAGAACATTCAATATGAGAAAACGGGGGAAAAAAAAACAAAATTAGAAAGAAGAAAATAAAGATAGAAACAGAAATTTGATATAAATAAAATTAGGGACCAAATAACTGGTTCTTTAAAAAGAGCAATTTAATAAACAAACCTCTACTAATTCTAATAAAAAAGAAAGCACAATATCAGCACTGATAATAGAATAGTGGCATAACTATAGTCAGGAGATGTGAAAAATATTAGAATAGTATATACAACTTTATAACAATATATTGAGAAACTAGATGAAATAGAAGGTTTTCTTGTTTGTTTGTTTTTTTTCTGAGACAGGGTCTGACTCTGTCATCCAAGCCCATGTGCAGTGGTAAGTACAATCACAGCTCACCACAGCCTCAACCTCCTAGGGATCGTCCTGCCTCAGCCTTCCATGTAGTTGGGACCATAAGTGCATGCTACCACAGCTTGCTAACTTGTGTTAGTTTCGTAGAGATGAGGTCTCACTTTGTTGCCTAGAGTGGTCTTGAACTCCTGACCTCAGGTGATCCACCCGCCTTGGCCTCCCAAAGTGCTGGGATTACAGGCATGAGTCACCATGCTCAGCTTGAAGAATTTTTAATAAAATATAAAACTGTCAAATTATACACAAGAAAAGGTAAAAAAAAAAAAAATAGATCAATATTCTTAGGTTTTTTCTTTTTAAGTTAGTCAAACATATTCTTCCCTGCAAAGTTCCAGGTCTAGGTGATTTTGTGGGAAAATTTTCTCAAACCTTGAAGATTTGAGAAACTTCTTATGTTATTTAAACTGGTTTGGAGACTAGAAAGAGATAGAAATCTGTCAAATCCCTTCTATGAGGTTAACATAATATTTAGACTAAAAACAAACAAAAAGAAAAGAAAAGAAAACAAAGAAGAAACTGTAGCCCTGTCTCATTCATGAATATAGATACAAAGAATCTAAATTGAATATTAGTAAATCTAAATATAGCAGTATATGAAAAAACAATACATCATCATCAAATAGAATTTAGAAATGGAAGAATGGTTCAACATCAGAACATTTAATACTTTAATTCAATATCTTAATATAGGCCAGGTGTGGTGGCTCATGCCTGTAATCCCAGCACTTTGGGAGGCCAAGGCCGGTGAATCACCTGAGGTCAGGAGTTCAAGACCAGGCTAACATAGTGAAATCCCATCTCTACTAAAAATACAATTAAATTAGCCAGGCATGGTGGTGTGCACCTGTAATCCCAGCTATTCGAGGTGGGGTAGGGTGGGGTGGGGTGAGGCAGGGCGGTGCTTAGGCAGGAGAATCACTTGAACCTGGGAGGCGGAGGTTGCAGTGAACTGAGATCCAGCCATTGCACTCCCGCCTGGGCAACAGGAGCAAAACTCTGTCTAAAATAAATAAATAAATAAATAAATAACAGGTCATTTACTCCTTTTGATAGATTCAGAAAAGGGAACACCAATTCTTGAAAAAATTTCCATAAGCTATGAAGAGAATAAAACTTGCTTAATTTGATAAAGAGTATGTATCTGATGTCTATAGCAAACTTTATATTAAATCTTAAAGCACTAGACAGATATTCCTGTTTGAGTCAGGTATAGGACAAAAATGCATCATCTTAATATTTTTCAACAATGTCCTAGAAACCCTAACTAATGAAGCAAAGAAAAATAATTCTCTCTCTCTCTGCAGACAGTTAATACATAAAAAGAGAGGGAATATTAGAATAGAGGAAACAAACTGCTATGATTATATATCTAAAAAAAGATACAGATGTTATGTTTAGAGACTGGCAAGATGGCTGAATAGGAACAGCTCCAGTCTGTAGCTCCTAGAGAGATCAACACAGAAGGCAGATGATTTCTGCATTTCCAACTGAAGTACCCGGCTCGTGTCACTGGGACTGGTTAGACAGTGCGTGCAGCCCATGGAGGGCAAGCCAAAGCAGGGTGGGCGTCGCCTCACCTGGAAAGCGCAAGGGGTCAGGGAACTCCCTCCACTAGCCAAGGGAAACCGTAAGGGACTGTGCCGTGTGGAATGGTACACTCTGGCCCAGATACTATGCTTTTCCCACAGTCTTCACCACCCACAGACCAGGAGATTCCCTTGGGTGCCTATGCCACCAGGGCCCTGGGTTTCAAGCACAAAACTGGGAGGCCATATGGCAGATGCTGAGCTAGCTGCAGGAGTTGTTTTTTTTTTTTTTTTCATACCTCAGTGGCACCTGGAATGCCAGCAATAAAGAACTCTTCACTACCCTGGAAGGAGGATGAAGCCAGGGAGCCAAGTGGTCTAGCTCAGTGGATCCTACCCCCACAGGCCCAGCAAGCTAAGATCCACTGGCTTGAAATTCTCACTGTCAGCACAGCAGTCTGAAGTCAACCTGGCATGCTCAAGCTTGGTGGTGGGAGGGGCGTCCACCATTACTGAGGCTTGCGTAGGCAGTTTTCTTCTTACAGTGTAAACAAAGCCCCTGGGAAGTTCCAACTTGGTAGAGCCCTCCGCAGCTCAGCAAAGCCACTGTAGCCAGACTACCTCTCTAGATTCCTATTCACTGGGCAGGGTAACACTGAAAAAAAGACAGCAGCCCCAGTCAGGGGCTTGCAGATAAAACCTCCATCTCCCTGGGACAGAGCACCTGAGGAAAGGGGCAGCTGTGGGCGCAGCTTCAGCAGAATCTACAAAGAACTTAAACAAATAATATCCAGAATCTACAAAGAACTTAAACAAATTTACAAGAAAAAAACAAACAACCCCACCAAAAGGTGGGCAAAGAATATGAACAGACACTTCTCAAAAGACATTTATGCAGCCAACAAACATATGAAAAAAAGCTTATGGCCGGGCGCGGTGGCTCAAGCCTGTAATCCCAGCACTTTGGGAGGCCAAGATGGGCAGATCACGAGGTTAGGAGATCAAGACCATCCTGGCTAACACGGTGAAACCCCGTCTCTACTAAAAAATACAAAAAACTAGCCGGGTGAGGTGGCGGGCGCCTGTACTCCCAGCTACTCGGGAGGCTGAGGCAGGAGAATGGCATAAACCCAGGAGGCGGAGCTTGCAGTGAGCTGAGATCCGGCCATTGCACTCCAGCCTGGGCGACAGAGTGAGACTCCGTCTCAAAAAAAAAAAAAAAAAGAAAAAAAGCTCATCATCACTGGTCATTAGAGAAATGCAAATCAAAACCACAATGAGTTACCATCTCATGCCAGTTCAAGTGGTGATCATTAAAAGTCAGGAAACAACAGATGCTGGAGAGGATGTGGAGAAAGAATGCTTTTACACTGTTGGTGGTAGTGTAAATTAGTTCAACCTTGTGGAAGACAGTGTGATGATTCCTCAAGGATGTAGAACTAGAAATACCATTTGACCCAGCAATCCCATTACTGGGTATATACCCAAATGATTATAAATCATTCTACTATAAAAACACATGGACATGTATGTTTACCATGGCACTGTTCACAATAGCAAAGCCTTGGAACCAATCCAAATGCCCATCAATGATAGAATGGATAAAGAAAATGTGGCACATATACACAATGGAATACTATGCAGCCATAAAAAAGGATGAGTTCATGTCCTTTTCAGGGACATGGATGAAGCTGGAAACCATTATTCTGAGCAAACTAACACAGGAACAGAAAACCAAACAGCGCATGTTCTCACTCATAAGTGGGAGTTGAACAATGAGAATATGTGGACACAGGAAGGGGAACATCACACACTGGGGCCTGTCAGGGGGTTGGGGGCTAGTGGAAGGATAGTATTAGGAGAAATACCTAATGTAGATGATGGGTTGATGGGTGCAGCTAACCACCATGGCATGTGTATACCTATGTAACAAACCTGCATGTTCTGCACATGTACCCTAGAACTTAAAGTATAATAAAAAAGATACAAAAGAATTGATCAACAAAGTATTAGAACCAATAAGAGATTTCAGTAAGGAGACATGTAATATTAATGTACAAATTACTAATAGACAATAATGGTAACCAATAAGAAATAATGAAAAGAGATCGCATTTATATTACCAATGAAACTATCAATGGAACAATCTTACCCAAAAATATGCAAGAGATAAAAGAAACTATAAAACTTTCTAGAAATTATTTTAAAAGACCCAGATATGTGGTGGTGCACACCTGTAGTCCCAGCTACTAGGGAGGCTGAGATGGGAGGAACTCCTGAACCCAGGAAGTGGAAATTGCAATGAGCTGTGATCAGACCACTGCAAACAGAGCGAGACTCTGTTTCCAAAAAAAAAGAGACCCAGATAAAGAGGAAAACATGTCATGATTATAAATGGCAGGGTTCAATTTGTAAAGCTCACCTCAAATTCAAAAGCTCCTATTTATTTATTTATTTGAGGGAGTTTCACTCTTGTAGCCCAGGTTGGATTGCAGTGGCGCAATCTTGGCTCACTGCAACCTCCACCTCCTCAGTTTAAGTGATTCTCCTGCTTCAGCCTCCAGAGCAGCTGGGATTACAGGCACCTGCCACCACGCCCGACTAATTTTTGTATTTTTAGTAGTGATGGAGTTTCTCCATGTTGGCCAGGCTGGTCTTGAATTTTTTAAATGAAACTTGGCAAACTAATTCTCAAGTTCATTTGGATGAGTAAATTAGCAACAGTTAGAAGCAAGTTACAAGAATAAAAATAAAGAAACTGAATTCCTCAGGTATCAAAACTTACTATAAGGCTGTAGTCAAAATAGTGGTATTGGTACAGAAATAGAGCAATTAAATATAATAGTGTTCAGAAACAGAGCCAAATAAATTCAGTATTTAGTATATGAAAAATATGTCACTTCAAGCATTGTGGAAAGAATAGACTAATTAATAGTTTGGGGATGAATGGATTTTTATTTAGAAGAAAAAAATTTGAGTTCTTTTCATAAAACACATTTTAAAAACTAAATTCAAGGGATTAAATAGCTAAATGTAAAAAGGCAAAACTGTAAAAACTCTAGAATAAAATACAGGAAATATTTTTTACAATCTTGGGGTGGAAAGGTCTTCCTAAATAAGACAAAATTCAGAAGCCACAAAGGAAAAAACGTCCAGATGACTATATAAAGATATAAAACTTCTGTAAAAGATGTTTATAACAGAAGTATTACTACACCTGGTATAAAACAACTCCAATGAATATAAACAAAAAAACAAACAAATAAATAAATGACAAACACCCAGTAGGAACAAAGGCAAAGAATATGAAGAAGTAGTTCACAAAAGAATAAAATACTAATACCTAATAAGCATACGAAAAGATGTTCAGCTTCACTGGCGATTAGGAAAATGCGAATTAAAAATGAGATTCCATCTTTCTCTGTCAAATTACCAAATACTAAACATCAAAAAAGTCCAGGTTTGCCTAGAATATGCAGGAACAGAACTCATAGACTTCTGGTACAGAATGAATTGGGACAAGCAATTTGGAGTGACAAATAACTGGCAAATAATTATTATTACAATGTGACAATAACTATCAAAATTATTTTAAACTCGTAGTTTTAGATTTACATCCTATAGAAATATTTGCACAAATGTGTAAGGATATATGTGTAAGGAATTTTATTTGTAATCACTAAAAATGTAAAACAATCTAAATGTCCAACAATAGGGCAATGATTTAACAGATGCTGAAATAGTCATAAAATGAAAACTTCTATAGAGGTTTAAAGATTAGAGGTAAGTCTGATGAATTATTAAGTATAAAGTTATGGATGAATATGTAAAGTATGATTTTATTTTTGTGAAAACAAACAACGTATGTGCCTGAATGTTCTTTGAAAAAAGTCTAGAAAGATGTCAAAACTTTGACGGTGCCTACCTTTTGAGAATGGGTATGTAAATTGGTAGTGGGGTGTGGAGTGTATGTGAGTAGTTGGAGATTTTCACTTTCTACCTTACAAATTATTTATGTACATATTCCATAAATAATTCCATATTCACAGAGTTAGTTTGCAATAAAAATAAAACGAACATATACAAAGGGATATAACAGACAAGGTCAATTGTACAAAATATATTTTATGGGAATTTGCCATTAAAAGTTGAGCAGAACTGAAATAAACTGTGACTCCCCCAAATCCTAAACAAGGAATTTTGAACCCTAACTTTGTTTATGGATTTGTGTGAACTGCAAAAACAATTACAAAATTTAGGGATTTAATTGGTACCAGAGCCAAAAGCTGTATGTCTTTCAGAACAAAACAACAGTGGAGCCTTCAGATATGACGCACATTCTGTTTTGGATCTGGGCCCACCCACACAAATGGACAACACCACAGACATCGGTGCCTTTCCTGGAGTTCATCTACCTTTTCACTCCAAGAAAGTTACTTCTCATTCTCAGCTTACCTGTTTCCTCAGCCATCCTCGATTTCACCCTGTCTTGGTTCCTAATCATTCATCTCTTCTTCTGAATTAGTATTCACATTTTCTTTCCTGTGACCTCTTCCAGGATAACACTTCTGGTACTTTTTTTCCCTCCAGCCTTACATGTGTTCCTCACTACATCCCAGCCAGCTAGACCTGCCCTCAGCTACCTCATCTCTCTCTGTGACCTAATGACAGAAAAGCACATGATTCTCTTCACCTGACTTCATGTATGGGTCCATGGTAGAGTTCTCTTACTTAAGCATGAAACTCTTGAAGAGAGCATAAACTTTGCTTAAGAAACCAGTATAAGCCGGGCGCAGTGGCTCACGCCTATAATCCCAGCACTTTGGGAGGCCGAGGCGGGTGGATCACAAGGTCAGGAGATCGAGACCATGGTGAAACCCCGTCTCTACTAAAAATACAAAAAAAAATTAGCCGGGGCAGTGGCGGGCGCCTGTAGTCCCAGCTACTCAGGAGGCTGAGGCAGGAGAATGGCATGAACCCGGGAGGCGGAGCTTGCAGTGAGCCGAGATTGCGCCACTGCAGTCCAGCCTGGGCGACAGAGCGAGACTCCGTCTCAAAAAAAAAAAAGAAACCAGTATAACTCAGCACTACCTTATGGATAATTACAGTACAAACATCATTTGCTGCTTAAACCACATCTTTTTTAAAATCAGTTTTAAAAGTTTCAATCAGTTTTAAAAGTTATGATATCACATATTCTTTTTTTTTTTTTTTTTTTTTTTTGAGACGGAGCCTTGCTCTGTCGCCCAGGCTCGAGTGCAGTGGCCGGATCTCAGCTCACTGCAAGCTCCACCTCCCGGGTTCACGCCATTCTCCTGCCTCAGCCTCCCCACTAGCTGGGACTACAGGCGCCCGCCACCTCGCCTGGCTAGTTTTTTTGTATTTTTTAGTAGAGACCGGGTTTCACCGTGTTAGCCAGGATGGTCTCGATCTCCTGACCTCATGGTCCACCCGTCTCGGCCTCCCAAAGTGCTGGGATTACAGGCTTGAGCCACCGCGCCCAGCCGATATCACATATTCTAATGGAAAATTGCAATTTCCAAATCTCTAGTCTTGAATCATTGGTTAATAATTGTTCCTGATCTGGTTTGCTTGGTTGACTTTGAAATTTATCAGTCTGTGGTCCAGAATTTAAAACTTTCAAATTAGAAGAATGCATAGAGAATCATTCATCTTATCCAAGGGTATCTGAGCTTCTCACTAGGAGGCCTAGCTATAAGAAAGTGCTGGGATTACAGCTTTAAGAAAAAGGAGGAAAAGGAGGAGGAGGAGGACAAGAAGAAGAAAGAAGAGAATAAAGAAGAGTTTTGACCAGTAATATAAACGTAGTTCTAAATCTGAACAACAATTTATTCTTCCAAAGTACACAGGTGTAAGCCTACAGATCTAGTCTAAAATTACAAGTATATTTGGTTTCAATTTGGATTCTAGATTAACATCAAGTGTAGCAGCTTTTTTTTGAGATGGAGTTTCACTCTTGTTGCCCAGGCTGGAATGTAGTGGCAGGATCTTGGCTCACTGCAACTTCCGCCTCCCATGTTCAAGAGATTCTCCTGCCTCAGCCCCCCGAGTATCTGGGATTACAGGCACACGCCACCACACCTGGCTAATTTTTGTATTTTTAGTAGAGAGGGGGTTTCGATACATTGGCCAAGCTGGTCTTGAACTCCTGACCTCAGGTGATCCGCCTGCCTCAGACTCCCAAAGTGCTGGGATTACACGCAGGAGCCACCGAGCCCGGCCACTTTTTTCCTTTCATTTCAGTAGTTTCTTCTTAAAAAGATATACTTTTTAATAACCAGATAAATCCAAATGTTAGCCAGAATTGGTCCCATAGCCATAAAATGTACTATAATACTCGGATTCATATGCTTGCCTCTAAAATTTCAGAGATTGAGTTTTTCTTAAAATTGAGCAACTTGACTAAAGAAAACTTATTAATTTAGAGTTTATGATCTAAGGGCAATTGAAGAAACTCGTAGTATGAATCATGCTCATCAAAATTTGTAAATCTCTTTTGAAATTGTGACTTTATTTCTACTACAGTCATATGATACTTCAAAATCTCTGATTCCACGGAGCCAAGAGTAGCTCTTCAATAGGAAATGAATGAGTGCTTCAAGCAAATTCTGTAAAATCCACACGGTCAGTTTGAGTCTCAATATCTGCACTTCCTTGAACAAATAAATGATGTATTTGTTTTTCCTTTCTCAGCTTCTGATCCCATTAGTAAGAAAACACAGTATTGTGAGCAATGATGGAGCCGCATCTCTTAGGGGCGTTTGATTCCCAAGAGACCAAAGAGCAAACAGAATGTCAATTAAAAAAAATGAAATGTTTCCATGACTTAGCTATTTAACTGCTTTAAAATAAATGAATGCCGGTTCAAGTTCTTTCAAATACCCCAAGTCTTGGCAACAACGAAAAGAATTAACATGAAGAAAATTTACAATCCTTCATCACATGGAACAATGTTCCACATTTGAAAAGTTCACAGCACAGATTTCTGGTGACTGAAAGAAAGGAACGACCTTCTTTGGATTTGAATAAACAGATGGACTTTCTTCTCCTTTTTCTTATAGTGCCCCATTTGTGTAAAAGGAGGTGGGAAGAAAATAGCTTAGCTTAAAAGACTGTCCTATAAAATAAAAGGTTTCATACTTGCCTATAGCTAATCTCTGAAGATGGTTATAAAAGAGTTTTTCTAAAACATTGTATATGCAGTGACCCAGACATTTGCATCAGTGGTCAGACTTTCAAGATGACTACTTAAAAATATAATACACCTTTTGGACAAGCTTGTTTTTAAAATAGCAGCATCATTAACTTTGGCAAATTCAATTCTTAAATATCCTTTAAAATAGTTGATAAAAGAAAGAAGATATGATAACTATATAATGATTGCAATTTATTTTTTAAACCTTATTTTGAAATAATTTTAGAATCATAGGAAGTTGCAAATGTAGTATAAGGAGTCCCATGTGCCCTACATGATGGCACCTTATAGAGGGATAGTATAAAATCAAAACCAAGAAATTGACGTTGGCACATTACTGTTAATGTACCCATCACAGTTGCTATGTTACTCAGTTGTCACCATTGTTTAACCTGCATTCATTTGCATGTACATGGGTGTGTGCATGTGCGCCTAATTCTATGCAATTTTATCCCTTATATAAATTTGTATAACCACCATTACAATCAAGATACAGCTGTTCCATCATTGCAAAAGAAATCTTTCATGCTATCTGCCTGTATTTGGGCCCCAACCTAACGTGTCTCCTTGTCACCTGGCAACTGCTAATCTGTTCTCAATCTCTAGTTGTTTTCACTTCAAACACATTATTTACATGGAGTCTTACTGCATGGAACCTTTTGAGATTGACTTTTTTCACTAAGCATAACACCCTTGAGGGTCATGCAGGTTGTTTCATGTATCAATAATTCATTCCTTTTGATTGCTGAGTGGTATTCCATGGTATTAATGTACCAGGGTTTGTTCAATAATTCAACCATTAAAGGTCATTTGGGTTATTTCTAGTATTTTGCTTCACAAATAATGCTGTAGTAAACATCTGCATTCAGATTTTTGTGTGAACATTACTTTTCATTTTTCTAGAATACATGCCCAAGAGTGCTCAACTGCTGAGTCATATGTTTAGTTTTGTTAGAATATGCCTCCTTTCCAGAGGGGCTGTACCATTTTACAATCTCACCTTCAATGTATGACCCAGTTTCTCTGGATGCTTGCCAGCTTCTGTTATTATCACTATGTTTTCACTTTATCCATTCCAATAGGTGTGTAGTGATGCCTCGTTGTGGTTTCAGTTTGCACTTCTCTAATGACTAATGATATTGATCATGTTGGGATGTGCTTATTTGCCTCTCCTACACTGCCTTCTGTGAAATGTTTATGTTTTTGCTCATTTAAAAATTGAATTGTTTGGTTTTTACTGTTGAGTTTTGAGATGTTTATATGTATTCTTGATGAAAAGCCTTTACTGAATATGTTGTTTGCAAATACTTTCTCCCACCAATTCATTTGTATAAGACAAAAATCAGAACTAGGCCCTAAGGAAGATATTTGATTTTGTAGATACAGGATTATATTCAAAGCTATGTGACTTTGAGTTCAGTCATTATTTTAGCCCACATTCAGAAGCTCTTTGATACAGTGATGACCCAGTACGCTAAGCAGAACCAAAAGATGAAAAATCACCGCCAGTTAGGATTAGTTCCTACATTTTAAAGACAAATGTCATCCCATAACTTCAGACTACAAAGGGAAGCTCTTACTGCTGATGAAATGGGTAGTTCAAGAAAGCAGAAAATCTATTTTCAAGGCAGCAGAATGACAGGTAACCTGATCTTTAAATCTTCTATTATTTGTACATAATACTTATTGAGTATTTGCTATAAGTTACTATAAAATCATCTGATTTAAGAGTCTATGATTTTTTCCAGTACACCTTGCTTACTCTAGAAATGGTAACTATACATTCTCCATGTGAGAGGGCAGTTTAAATATCAAATATTCTAAACTATTACCTGAATAAACCATTAAAATATCCTCCAAGTATTTGACCATCAAAATTATTTCTATTAGACTACCCCTTATCCTGGCAAAGATCCTTGGTTAGAATGTTCCAGATATGCCTCCCTTCTCATATGCCCTTCCCTGCCCATACCCCCAGATGCTCTAATGGTCATGCTCTATATCACGACTCCGTCCCCTGGCCACAGTTGACCAGATTAAAGGATAGGCACTTGCGCCAAGGCTGTTAAGTGACTCCAGACTTGGATGTACTGATTCAGGAGAAGATAGGCTGGGTCAATTAGACTCCTCGTTCAGAAATTTGGGATTGAAAAACTGAAGTGAGGTTAAATAACCATAAGAGCTGGACCAAAATGTCATTAAGTGGCCACCATAGGTCTTGTGCAGGCTGGAAACCAGGCTCTGGAAGACGGCGTCAGCAGGTGCACTGAAAGAAGCAGAAATGCTATGAGTCTGCTGATGAGGGTTGTGAGAGGGAGGCAAAGAGTATAACTTCTTGGTGCCCTGATGGTTTTCTGGCTCTGGTTATGATTCTAGTCCACACATAGCTTTAGAAGACACTCTGTTTTTAGGATTGCTTGAGCCCAGGAGTTTGAGGCTGCAGTGAGCTATGATCATACCACTGTACTCCAACCTGGGTGACAGAGAGAGAGACAGACTTTATCTCTCTTAAAAGAAGAAGAAAGAAAAGAGGAGGAGGAGGAGGAAGAAGAGAGAGGAAGAGGAGGAGAAGGACACCATGTCAAGTTCTCTACTTATGACATGGACCTGGTGGTCTTATTTTTTTACTTGGAAGTGATAGTCAATAGCTATAGCAAAATTTGCATGGTATAATAAGGGCAGCATTCTTTCAAAAAGTTTTCAATTGATATTAAATCTCCCCAGAGAGAGACAGGCACTCCCACATATGACTGGTGGGAGTATACACTGGTTCAACCCTTCTAAAGGGCAATTGAGTGAAATGGACATAGGATTATCTTTTTAAAAATATATGCATTGTAGAAGATCTAGAAGTAAATATTAAAATATTAATACTACAGCAGTTATCTCTAGGTAATAAGATTATAAATTATTTAAATGTTATCCTTTTCTACCATGAATATCTCTATCAATTTTTCTTAAAAGCAGATGTTTAAAATACGAAAACCAGCTACCAGTTATTGAGTTCTTACATGAGCTAGATGCTTTACATACATTGTCTCATTTAATTTTTAAAATGATTCTATGAGGCAAATACTATTATTCTCACTTTACAAATGAGGAAGTTGAAGCCCCTAGATATATTTTTTTTTTAAAAAAGTCTTTCTAAACACAGTGACTAATAAGTGGTACTAAAATGTAAACTCCATGAGATCAGGGATATGTTCTGTTTTGTGTACTGTTATATCCCCAGTGTCTATAACTCACTAATTTTTTTTTTTTTTTTTTTTTTTGAGACAAGGTCTTGCTCTGTCACCCAGGTCACTGCAACCTCGACTTCTCAAGCTCAAGAATCCTCCCGCCTTTAGCCTACAAGTAGATGTGACCATAGGTGCGTGCCACCATGCTCAGCTCATTTAAAAAACTTTTTTTGTAGAGATAGAGTCTCATTATGTTGCCCGGGCTGGTCTCAAACTCCCGGCCTCAAACGTTTCTCCCATCTTGACCTCCCAAAGTGCTGGGATTACAGGTGTGAGCCACTACATCTGGCCACTAAATGCTTTTAAAGAATGATGGGCAGAACCAGGCTTTGTACCCCAGTATGCCTTACTCCAAAACTTCTGCTCTAAGCCCTTGTGCTAAATCAACACTCCAAAGAAGCCCTTCTGCAATTTATGACCTTGATAAATGTGTTCCTTCACATTTTAATTTACTTCATTTAAAATAGGAAGAAATGACAATGGGAAATGTTTATAAAACATGATGATACTCTAGGAAATCTAAAGTCACATGATGTGTTACTGTGTTGCCCTAGTCAATAAATTAATAGGTTAGTTTATACATAACCTCAACAAAGTTTTATATTATATAACGTTTATATATTTTATTTAATATGGTGTTTGTAGTCATTGCTAGGGAAATTTGGATATTTGATCCATAGTTATGAATTCAATTCTGAATTTATTATACAATCTTATCTGTGGAAAAAGTCAGCTTCTCATATAATGTTGACTTCCAGTAGCTTTTCTAGAAGCTAGCACATTAGAAGAATGAACATTCTTGATACTGTTATTCAAAATCATAATTTATTCCTTACTAGCTACATCACCTTTTAAATCAACATGAAATACTATTTTTGGAGGAAACTTGACATTCAAACTATTATTTTGTGACAGTTATAGCAATGTCTACCTGAGGTTTTAGACAAATACATTTGAGGCTTATGACAAATACATTTCCAGTTTCTAATTCAATTTTAATAATAGTACCACAATTACTAGATCTTAGCCAAATCACTAAGAGCAAAATTTAGTCATAGCTATTAAATTTATGAAAGGCCAACTTTTCCATATAGCAATGTTTGATCCCAAACTTTGTGCTACTCTTCTTTCTTCACTGTGTTTCCAATTAGCTTAAGGCATGAGAGGAAGTATCTGAGACGATGTTATAGAGATGTGCCTTCTCAATATCGTGAAAATGGCCATATTGCCCAAATTTATAGATTCAGTGCTATTCCCATCAAACTACCATTGCATTCTCCAAAGAATTAGAAAAAAACTATTTTAAATTTCACATGGAATCAAAGAAGACCCCGTACAGCCAAGACAATCCTAAGCGAAAAGAACAAAGATGGAGGCATCATGCTACCTGACTTCAAACTATACTACTAGGCTACAGTAACCAAAACAGCATTGTACCGGTACCAAAACAGATTTATAGACCAATGGGGCAGAACAGAGACCTCAGAAATAACCACACATCTACAACGATCTGATCTTCAACAAACTTGACAAAAACAAGCAATGGCAAAAGGCTCTCCTATTCATAAACGGTGCTAGGAAAACTGGCTAGCCATATGCAGAAAACTGAAAATGGACCCGTTCCTCACACCTTATACAAAAATTAACTCACACCTTATACAAAAATTAACTCAAAAATTAACTTAAATGTAAAACCCAAAAGATAAACATCCTAGAAGAAAACTTAGGCAATACTATTCAGGACATAGGCATGAGCAAAAACTTCATGACTAAAGTGTCAAAAGCAATGGCAACAAAAGCCAAAATTGACAAATGGGATCTAATTAAACTAAAGAGCTTCTGCACAGCAGAAGAAACTATCATCAGAGTAAACAGGCAACCTACAGAATGGGAGAAAATTTTTGCAATCTATCCATCTGTCAAAGGGCTAATATCCAGAATCTACAAGAACTTAAACAAATTTACAAGAAAAAAACAAACAACCCCATCAAAAAGTTGCCAAAGAATGTGAACAGACACTTCTCAAAAGAAGACATTTACACAACCAACAAACATATGAAAAAAAGCTCAACATCACTGATCATCAGACAAATGCAAATCAAAACCACAGTGAGATACCATCTCACGTCAGTCAGAACAGCGATTATTAAAAAGTCAGGAAACAATAGATGCTGGAGAGGATATGGAGAAATAGGAATGCTTTTACACTGTTGGTGGGAATATAAATTAGTTCAACCATTGTGGAAGACAGTATGGCCATTCCTCAAGGATCTAGAACAAGAAATACCATTTGACCCAGCAATCCCATTACTGGGTATATAACCAAAGGAATATAAATCATTCTACCATAAAGACACATGGATATGTATGTTTATTGCAGCACTAGTTACAATAGCAAGACACGGAACCAACCCAAATGCCCATCGATGACAGACTGGATAAAGAAAACGTGGTACATATACATGATGGAATACTATGCAGCCATTTTTATGGAATGAGATCAAGTCCTTTGCAGGAACATGCATGCAGCTGGAAGCCATCATCCTCAGCAAACTAACACAGGAACAGAAAACCAAACACCACATGTTCTCACTCATAAGCAGGAGCTGAACAATGGGAACACATGGATAGAGAAAAGGGAACAACACACAAGAGGGCCTGTTGGGGCATGGCGGGGTGAGGGCAGGGAACTTAAAGGACGGGTGAATAGGTGCAGCAAACCACCATGGCACACATATACCTATGTAACAAACCTGCACATTCTACACATGTATCCTGGTTTTTTTTTTTTTTTTAGAAGAAATAAAGAAAAATTAAAAATTAAAATTAAAATTTTTAAGAAAGAAGAATAATTAGAGATGTGCCTTCTAGCATCATTTCAATTTAATATTATTTTGGGAGTTCAAGCCAATGTGAGAAGAGAGATAATACAAACCCAAGAGAAATAAGTAATGGAAGAAACAAAAACCTTACTATTTGAAAACGATTACATATCTAACAAAAATCAACAATTACAATCTAGAAAAACCTAATTTTTAAAAAGTATAATTTATAATAGCAATAAAATATGTAAAAAGAGAAGTAGACTTAATAAGTGTCTGGCCATATAAACAAAATAATAAAACTTGTTGGGTCATAATATCCAGGAGAATAAAATATTGTAAATGTGTCAACTCTTAATGTCATTTAAAAAAATTAATTCAATCTCAAACAAAATCACAGTGAGATTCTTTTTAGAATTTAGAAGAATGTTATAATATTCATCTAGAAAAATAAAGAGATGAAGATAAAAATATTCTAAAAAAGAGAAAGGAAAATGAGCAAGTAAAATAACAATATGTCAAGGAAACAGAAGAGAAACCCCAGAAATAGACTGTTATACACAAGGATTAAATAAATGCCAAAATACAACATAAAATAATGAAGATTTGAAAATACACATTTATGGGAGACATTCATTAGATCTTTGAATTAAATTATTTTAGATGGCTGGAGTGGTGGCTCAGGCCTGTAATCCCAGCACTTTGGGAAGCTGAGGTGGGCAGATCACTTGAGGTCAGGAGTTCAAGACCAGCCTAGCCCACGTGGTGAAACCCCATCTCTACTAAAAATACAAAAATTAGCCAGGTGCAGTGATGCATACCTGTAATCCTAGCTACTCTGGAGGCTGAGGTGGAAGTATCGCTTGAATCCGAGAGGCAGAGGTTGCAGTGAGCTGAGATCACACCACTGCACTCCAGCCCGGGAGACAGATCAAGACTCTATCTCAAAAAAAATTACTTTAAATCAAATACTTCATACCTTATCCCAAAATATATCCCAGATGTCTAAGGTAGTAAATATTCTTAAACTCATAAATGAGTAAATAAATAATTTAAAAAAACAGTGAGTGTTAATGAAACCTCTAGAGAAATTACAATTTGCTTAAGCTTAAAGCATTAGCTTATGGAAGGATTTATGGTTTCATACATAATTTTTAAAACATTTATTCAAATTAAAAATAGTTGCTGGACACTTTGGGAGGCTGAGGCGGGCAGATCACAAGGTCAGGAGATTCAGACCATGGTGAAAACCTGCCTCTACTAAAAATACAAAGAAAAAAAAAAATAGCCAGGCACAGTGGTGGGCGCCTGTAGTCTCAGCTACTTGGGAGGCTGAGGCAGGAGAATGGCATGAACCCGGGAAGCAGAACTTGAAATGAACTGAGATCGCGACACTGTACTCCAGCCTGGGTGACAGAGCGAGACTCCATCTCAAAAAAAAAAAAAAAAAAAAAAAAAAATAGCTGCTAGTAATCCCAGCACTTTGGGAAGCCAAAGTGGGCAGATCTCTTGATCTGAGGAATTCAAGACCAACCTGGGCAACATGGCGAAACCCATCTCTACAAAAAACAGAAAAATTACCTGGGCATGGTGACGAGTGCCTGTAGTCCCAGCTACACAGGAGGCTGAGGTGGGAGGATCACTAGAGCCCCAGACGTTGAGGCTGCAGTGCGCCATGATTGTGTCACTGCACTCTAGCCTGCATGACAGAGTGCCACCCTGTCTCAAAAAAAAAAACAAAAATTAAAAATAGCAAAACTAGGAAGAAATTAGAGAAGTATATTATTAATTGCTTTAGGTTACTAAAACTTGTATGGTCTGTTATATCCTACTCACTTTGCACAGTACTGAGCACATAGTAAGTTTCCAATAGATATCCGTTAACCAAGTATTGCAATAGTTAACTAAGTAGACTTTGATTATCTGATGAGACAAAAAAGTGACCCTAGAGTCCAATTAGCTGCAACTATGAATAGTGAGTGCAAATTAATTTCTTTGGCCCAGATGCATAAGAACCATGGACAGGAAGCTGTCTAATCAGTTGTGAAATGGAGAAGTGATAGGAATGACAGGTGGGCTATGGAAGTGTTATTGGGCCACATCAAGTCCCACCATAAGCATGAGCTGTTGGAGGGTGAAAGCAGCCAACAGGCCACACTGGTCTGAGACAGTCAGCAGATGTATGGCTTGACTCAATTAAGAAATCTTATTCAACTTGGGAGGTCCAAAAAGCAGAGTGGCTGGATGACAAGACTTCTAAACAGCAATGTCAGCTGCTAAACGAACGCTGTGGTTGTGTTTGGAGAAGAGAGAGAGAGAACCACATACTTCTTTTCGGTCTCTTTCTAGAATAATTGCAGCATCCTGAAGCACTTACACTTGATGGTTCTGCATCTTCCATCTGAGACAGTCAAGGGATCTAAAAGTCAGTAAATGATTGTTCTCAATGTATATAGTAAGAAAAACACTCATTCAAAATCACTTAGTTGAGGATTCTGTGCAGTACAATGTTTCTGTGTTATTTTCAGAGTCTACTTTGTGCTGATTGCTCACAGCATTCCATATATTTTTGCAGAATTAGTAAATGAATTATCATTTTTTTGGATAAGGTTTAAAAATGATCATTGTGGTTTTGTCAAAATCTTGTTTTCCAATTTGGTGCTGGAAACTGGTTTTAGAAATATAGGGAACTGATCTAACATTTACTAATGATGAATCTGTTCCCATCTTTTTAGTCCTATTTTCCCAGAGTGATGACAATAAACACATTGGGAGAAATTGGGAGCACAGGCCTGTCCATCTTCATTTCATGCCAGGATTCAGTGTTTCCCTGCTATAATGATGCCCTCATAGGCCTACCTACAATAATTCTCCCATCTGTCAGATTGGAGGATAGTTCACTCAAGAGGAGTAGAATTATTTTTGCTATTTGACCAGCAGGTAAGCTACTGGATGAAATGGGCCTGAATAGATGGCAAACTATTAGTTTCCTAGCTATTCCTACAGCAACTCCTGAGCACAAAGAGGATAGAGTAGGTTTTTTAAAGCTATTTCTGAACTAGCTGGTAATAACAGGATGAGCGTTAAGCACATGTAAAAAGACATTTCTACATGGTGGCAAGACAAGAGAAACCGATATGCCAAATATTTTAAACTCCATGATCAAATTGTGATTGTAATCTGAGGCAGTAGAATTCAATTTTCCTTGCATTATGTTGATTTCTCTGAGCACACCCAGGTTAAATGATTGCTCTGAGGTTGATGACACAGTGATTCCAAGTGCCAGCAATGACTTCAGCCTGATGGCAACCTTTACAAATTGCTTCCTGTAAATTCTTTGTGAGAATAACAAGCAATTCATTTTGCTTGAGAGTGACTTTTAGCTAAGGGACTCCACCCAACAATCTGGATTTAATAAAACAAAATACACTTTGGTATTACAAACATCTTTTTTGAGATGTAAGTTCCCCACATAAGTTTTTGTAAAAGCAAAGTATTTTCATTTTCTCTCCAGTGAAAGCCAGATGGATCCTTATGCACAGCTAACAATTACTTAGTGCATGTGATGAGCTGGTGGGGAAGGGCAGAAGGGGAGGGAAGGTCACTGCAGAGTCATATTTGTGTGTGTGTATGTAAGATATTCAGGTTAATACAAAAGACTTTTAAATCCACAACCAGAACAATGCTTACTTATTCATTCATTCATTTATATATGGT
This sequence comes from Papio anubis, assembly GCF_008728515.1. Lineage (NCBI taxonomy): Eukaryota > Metazoa > Chordata > Mammalia > Primates > Cercopithecidae > Papio > Papio anubis. The sequence goes on along the minus strand of NC_044989.1, from coordinate 63,001,966 downwards.
ATTTATTGAGCACCAGGCACTGTGGCAGGCTTTAGGGACATAACAGTTGAACAAAACAGACAATACCTTTGCTGTCATGAAACTTACATTCTAGTGACAAAAAGACAGACAATGAACTAAAAACTACCCAAAGAAAAATTCCAAGGGGGACTCAATGTATTTAATGAGCAAGATAGAGGAATTATGTGCTTACAGATGAGTAGGTATAAGGGGCATTTATATCTTTGTGACTGGTAGTAGATAAAATCATAGCAGTTAAAATTTAACTAGGCATTGTTCATATATTGTATATAATTTATAACCCAGTTACTGAGCTCAAAGAGCTTACAATTCCAACTTTCAAGGTGTTCCTGCATGTCAGGCAGACAGAGAGGGAAGGAAGAACCATCAGACATTTTATATGCCATCCAAGTCAGAGCTACATTGTCTTCAGGGTTACAATGAGCATGAAGAGGGTTTAGAAGCCTTGTGCCTTGAAAAATTCATTTTTGACACTGTATGTCATTTTCTACTTGGTAAAAAGCCAATATAGTCATTGGCATGACAAGAAAACTTTTATTAGTTAGAAAGAATATTCATAAAGATGAGAACAGTAGACACTGGGGACTCCAAAAGGAGGGAGGGGGCAAGGGCTGAAAAACTTCCTACTGGATACTATGTTTGCTATCTGGGTGATGGATCAATAGGAGCCCAAACATCAGCCCCATGCAATATACCCTTGTAACACCTGCATATGTACCCACTGAATCTAAAATGAAAATAAAAATAGAAAAAGAATGTCCAATCCACTTTGTTCATTCCAATGAACTATGATTAAAGGAGATAGAAAAGGAAACATACCTTAAAAAAAAAAAGACAGACATGTTGTCCTCAGAGCTCATGAAATCAAAATCACCTTATGTTTCTGCTGTCCTTCTGGGTTCCATCAGAGCTGCACAACTTACCTCCTCAATCTTGCAGAAGAAAGAACTTTCGTAAGGACAACCATTCTAATATCCCTGATCACAGTTGCTTATTGTTCAAAACTGTGTCTTCGAAGTCTTTCATTTACTCTTGTGAGAAGATTTAATTCATGTGACAAGCACATGTTTGGCATCCACCAGGTGTAAGGCATTATGTGGGGCAAAACTAGGGCCTACAAAGATGTTGAAGACACAACCAGCTGCAGCGGCTCATGCCTCTCCTGTAATCCTAGCACTTTGGGAGGCTGAGGTGGACAGATCACTTGAGGTCAGGAGTTAAAGACCAGCCTGGCCAACACAGTGAAACCCCATCTCTACAAAAAATACAAAAATTAGCTGGGCATGGTGGGATGCACCTATAGTTCTAGTTACTTGGGAGGCTGAGGCACAAGGATTGCTTGAACTTGGGAGGTGGTGCCATCTTGGCCCACTGCACTCCAGCCCGGGCAACAGAGGGAAAGTCCGCCTCAAAATGAATACAGTAGAAAAATAAAAAATGAAGACACATGGTTGCTACTTTTAATGGGTTTATAGTTAAGAGGAGGCCAAATACACAGACAGCTATAAAACAATGTGGAAACAGGCAAGGGCCTTGAGAGAGAGAAACAAATGAAGTATCACATTGGCCCAGAGGAAGCTTCTGGTCAAGAGCTTCAGGATGGTGGCACTGGAGCAAGGCTTTAGTGGGCAGGTAGGATTACAACAGATCAGGGACACGTGAGAAAATGTGAATTTACCTTTTTCACTTATAATTTTTCTCTTATTAGTACATGTATTAGTCAGGGCTTTCCAGAGAAACAGAGCCAAAGGATATATATAGACATATAAGAGGGGATTTATTATGGAAATTGGCTCACAGGATTATAAAGGCTGAGAAGGCCCATCGTACGCTATCTGCATGCTGAAGAACTAGGGAAGCTGGTGGTATAATTTAGCCCAAAGGCCTGAGAACTAGAGAAGCAATGTTGTAACTCTCAATAAGAGACCAAAGGCCTGAGAACCAGGTAGGGTGGGGGAATGCGCTGGTGTAAGTCCTGGAGTAGGAAGGCCTGAGATGCAGGAGCTCCAATGTCTGAGGACAGGAGATAATGGCCATCCCAGCTCAAAGAGAGAGAGTGAATTCACCCTTCCTCCACATTTTTGTTCTATCTGGGCCCTCAATGAATTGAATTGTGCCCGCCTACATTGGTAAGGGCAGATCTTCTTAACTCCATCTACTGGATCAAATGCTAATCTCTTTTGGGCACACTCTCACAGACATACCCAGAAATAATGTTTTACCAGCTATCTGGGTATTCCTCAACCCAGTCAGGTTGACATCCAAAATTAACCATCACAGCTGTTTATCATTTTTGTTTATGGTCTTCAAATGAAACTTTCCTAATAAAAAATCTATTTTAACCTCACAAGCCTCTCTTCCTTTCTTTAATATTAAAGATTTAATAAATTTACTTTTAATTGGGTATTTAATCAACTTTACAATGGATAAAAACTAAATAGCAATAGCAACATGTATTTTTAAAAAACCCTCAAATTCCTATGTTTTCATAAACCCTAAAGACTTTCTCCATTTTACTGCTTGCATAAAAAACAGTTGCACATAGTTGTTAGGAACCAATATTTTATCATTCTAAATTGTACCTTTTCTCATCTGCTATTGTTTTCTATAGTCCCATAAGTTACTAGCAATATAATATTTTATTGTATCAATGTATCGTACTTGCTGTCTACCTATTTTACTCTAGGTGTGAATGTGAGCTTTTTCCCAGTTTTTAGTAATACTAATGAGTGCTTCTATACATATCCACCTATCTTTTCTTTCCTTTGAATTATCTGCTTGGTTTATGTTACATTTTCCAAAGTTTAATGAGGTAATATATAATGTGTGACTAAGAGTGTGAGCTCTGGCAGACTGACTGTGTTTAAATCCTGACCCTGCCACTTACCATCTGTATGAACTTGGGAAAGTTACCACCTCTGAGGCATGGTTCCCTCTCTAAAAAACAGGAATAATAGTATCCACTTCATATGATTATGAGAATTAATTATATGTAAACTCTTAGAACTGGCATAACACATGGTAAGCATTCAATAACATAAGTTACTATTACATAAAGGTCTTAGCATTTATTGCATTCTAGAGCTCAATAAGACCAGGTGCGGTGGCTTATGCCTATAATCCCAGCACTTTGGGAGACTGAGAGGGGATTCCTTGAGCCTAGGAGTTCAAGACCAGCCTGGGCAACATAGCAAGACCTCATCTCTGCAAAATAAATAAAAAAATTAGTCAGGTATGATGGCATGCACCTGTGGATCCCAGTTACTCAATAGGCTGAAGTGGGAGGATTGCCTTGAGTCCTGAAGGTCAAGGGTACAGTAAGCTGTGAGTGTACCAATGCACTCCAGCCTGGGTAACAAAGTGAGACCCTGTTTTTTTTGAGACAGAATTTTGCTCTTGTCACCCAGGCTGGAGTGCAATGGCGTAGTCTTGGCTCACTGCAAACTCCATCTCCTGAGTTCAAGCGATTCTCCTGTCTCAGCCTCCCGAGTTGCTGGGATTACAGGCGCCCACCAGCATGCCTAGCTCTGAACAGACCAAACAATAGATTCCACCAAATCAAATTATTAATATTAGAGAGGCTTGGTATGTTTTATGTGTTTTATTTTGTTTTTGTTTTTGAGATGAAGTCTCGCTTTGTCACCCAGGCTGGAGTGCAGTGGATCAATCTCAACTCACTGCAACCTCTGCCTCCCGGGTTCAAGTCATTCTCCTGCCTCAGCCTCTCGAGTACCTGGGACCACAGGCGCGTGCCACAACGCCCCACTAATTTTTTGTATTTTTAATAGAGACAAGGTTTCACCGTGTTAGCCAGGATGGTCTCAATCTCCTGACCTCATGATTCACTCTTGCCTCGGCCTCCCAAAGTGCTGGGATTACAGGCGTGAGCCGCTGCGCCCGGCCTATTTTCTATTCCTATGTGAACCTCCTCCTCTTGTGTGGATTGTTCGTATCTTTGGCTATTTGTCAAAATATATTTTTCCTATAAATGTATTTCATTCCTTAATAGTTGTGGAAATACAACTGTGCAACTATCGAAAAAATTCAGGATGGCATCAACAAGCATATTGAAAAACTATGTATAAGGCATTGTTCTGGGTGCTATGAGGGGGGCAGAGAACTGCGGCATTGTAGAGAAAGAATTCAGTCTCTAATGGGGTTGAACAATATAAGTAAAAAACGAAATAACAAAAGGCTATACAATAGTGCTCTTCAACTATGGAGACCATGTTCTTAAGAACTCTGAGACCAGGGATTTGTGGTTCAAGAATTTAAACCCATATGGTGAGAATCAGCTTAGGGGAAATAATGTTTGGAGTACACTTCTGAAAACCATTAGAAATGTATTTTCTTATACTAAAGAAAATATGAGTTTCATACATCTTAAATCAGTAATTATGACGACATGGATATTCAACCCTTTACCATTTCATACTAACTAGAAAGATACTTTTCAGGACCTTCTTTTCCATAGTTTCAATAAGAGATTTATAAATGATTCTGTAGGATTGCTGAAAATATCCATAGTGAGAAGAATTCTTGATGAGGTTGGTCTTCCTCTGAATGTTCATGGTCTTTCTTATTTTATGACTTAGTGCTTTCCATCAGACACACCACTGTCCTGCCCATATCCCTTATACATTAAGGGCCTCTCACTGCAAGTATCTGTGACTCTGCCTAAAGGCTTTTTCCGGCTGCAGGAGCACATTTGGTCAGGAACAGGCTAGAAGTACTGGAGAGTTACTGTCTTCAGGAGCAAAAGAGAGTTAGTGGATGGACGTACCAGCTCTCACCCCTCAGGTGGACCAACTCAGTAGATAATGCTTCACAGTGTTCCAGGGGTCTCCAGAGGGACCGAGCCCCAGTTGACCACAGCAATGATGTGTTAATACTCTGCATTGATTTCTTTATATTATGTCTAAATAAAATACTCACATTAAAATCCTTAAGTCTGTATGTTGGGGGACCCCATTCTAAGACAGTTTGACTCCCACCTCCTGGGCCTTGCTTCCTAAATATCTGCTTCTGAGGGATATGCTGGAGGCCTGAGATGGAAAAGCCTTTGAGAACTGATCTCCTCTGATACCCAGAGTTTTGCAGCTTGGATCTGCCCTTAGTAACTCTATGCCACGAACATGCATCTCTCCCCTTTCCTCCTCACAGATGCCACTGAAAGTACTTTCAAAGTCCAGGATTATTACTGCTTGTCTTCCTTGGTCCTACCCAAGTTTTCATTTCAAAAATCTCTTCATCTCTGTTTTAGTTCCTTTTCTATTTTTAACCTCCATTTCTTTTTTCTCCCCTCAGCTAACCACAGAAGGAATGATCTGCAATGTACACATGCCAGGACAGAAATTCTACAGTTGCTGATAATATGTAAACCTATAAGTATTGAATAAGAATTATGCCCAATAAAACATCATGGCTAGGGAGTTAAAGAGGGAGTGCTGAAAAGGAAGTAGAACGATAACTGGGGTAATCAGGAAAGGCTGATTACCTTTCCTGATGGGGAAGGGTGAGACCCCTAATCTAGGGGTAAAATCTAGGGTAAAATCTCCCATTTTACAAATAAAGAGACTGAGCTCCACAAGGTTAAGCTACTGGTCCAGAATCCCATAGCTCACAAGTGGTGAGCTGCCTCCTTCACCCCTCAGCTCCCTCTGTGTTCCACTCTGGGCTGCCCATTCACCTTTTGTCCAGGGGCAGCCTCACCTCAGCATTTGTCTTTTGTTGGCCTTGAGCTTTACCATGATGACTAGGCCTGGAAAATGGTGAGAACAAATAGCACATTCTCCTAAGCACTCTCCACACTGCACAATATCAGCTGTCCTAAGAAGATTTTGAATATGGGTTGAAAATATTGTTTGTTTTGTTTTAAATCTTGGAAAAAATTCTAGTTGCATGAAATTTTTTTCTCTAGAATTAATCATGAGTAGCATATTCTTTAGCCTTGTTATTTGGCAAAGCAGAAAACAAAATAGCCATTGTAGGGCTCCTTTGTTTGGAGTTGGAGACCAGTGACGTTGCTCACCCTTCCCACTGAGCAGCCTGCAGATATTGGTCTCTCTGGAGAGCACTGAGTACCCGGGGTGGCAGGACTCGCTGAGTAAGCCCTTCCCCGTACTAAACTTGGTTTCATGCAGACAATTCCTCTAACTGTTCTTGAGCTTTCTCGTCTCATATACTCTCAAGTTCTTCCAATTTCTGTTTTTAAACTAAAAAGAAAAAGAACAGCACATTCTTTTTACGTTTGTGCAAATGAGGGGGAGGCAAGTTGCTGGGGAAAATCTAGCAACCGTCTTTTGATATGTAATTTGAATGATTTCCTACTAAAGTCCTGAAATATGAATTAAAATCATGTATTCACTTTTGTCTCACATTTCAAGATCATAATCTTTGTGCTTTCTATAAACTGCAGGATCAATATTCTAAGAATGAGTCTGTCTTTATTAACCTCTGGTAATAGTGACTCAGGTATGATTGGGATCCATTAAAATACAACTTTCTCTTCCCACGTCATCCTTTGTTTTAAAGTGGGACATCATTAGCTTACTTAGTGTTCACTATAGAACAATGCTATTCACCACAAAGTCATTCAATTAGAAAGCTAATTTCACTTCATGTAAAATTTCAGGCAATTCAATATCAGTTGAACGATACACTGACAGTAATATTATGCACACTGTACTGCTCTCATTTTCTGCATTGATTCATGTCTGACTTGAATCTAATCACGCATGTCCCACTTACTACAGAAAACACCCCTATTTGACCAATATTTTGAGCCCCTGGAGTGTGTTCTGCTGTCAGGTGTGGATGTATGATATCCACACAGACCTCCTAGCCGGCCTCAGAACCTGCCTTATACCTAACATGTGTAGTACTTAACTAAACAATGAGCACAACCTCAATTCCATTTCCCCCTCCTTAAGAACACCCCACCACCAGCGTTCCTGCTTCTCCTGTAAAGGAATCATTATAGAAAAAAATTAGAGGCTTGAGAAAATCAGAAGTTCATAAGGGAAGAAAGGAAAGAAATCATAGGAAGCAGGAAGAGCTCTGGGGAGCTGTTTTCAGGAGCAAATATCCAGCTAGGAATGGGCCTTCTTTTTGGGAAGCACTCCTCTGAAATCAAACAAATAACAAAGAAAACATAAAAACAAGGAAGAAAAAACCACCAGGAGAGCAATGTGATCATCAGTCATTCTCATCTTAATATGGTTTCTGTTCAGTCAGCTTGCTTTCCTTCTTACAAACCAGCTGTACCAAGAAGACAGAATTTTGTTTTCTTGGGAAAGAAAAGTAGATAATTCTAGAGCATGGCATACTTCTAGAAGTGGGGTGGCGTGCGTGTGTGTGTGTGTACAATCAGAGCACAGGGCATCCTAGGAAAGGTGTAGAAAGGAGGTAGAAAAATGCCCTAATTTTAACATGTGGCCCAAGCAAGAGAATGTTAACATTCTGCCGTCTTGCCCTCTCTTCCTCCTCATCTCCTTCTCTTTCCATTTTAGTTTTGAGCTTACAGCCCTTGTACCAGGAATAAAAATTTAAACTTATATTATTAGTATGAGAGTTCATCAATATTATTCATTAAATTGGCCTTTCACGGAATATGCTAGAAACCTAATTGCAATAGTGATTAATAATATTACTAATGACTAACAATAATTATAACAATTTTTATTACCATTCTTCTTTTCCCCCTTCTCCTTCTCATCATCAAAGCATTTTTGGGAAACCGTGCCAAGTTCCAAACTATTGTACACTGCAACTCCTAGGCTTAACAATGAGAGAATTCAAAGGTAGCAGGCAAATGAGCAAGGCTTCTGGGTATAGGTGTGCAGGATGGGCTCTGTACCTCGGGTTGGACCCTGTACCTCAAGTTCAGGCCACAAGGGTAAATGGAGTCTAAAGTCTGGCCTGTGTTCCATTCTCCAGAATAAACACCTTGACTCATGGCTGCATCTGCAAGGAAGATGGGACATCCATTCTCACTTGTACACAGGCTGTGGGCTGCCTGGGGTCCTGAGCCGAAGACAGGCCTGCTGCTGATCCCAGAGACAGATGGCCAGAGTAAGGAACAGCATGCACAAAGAAGATCCCAAGCCTTTCTGGAGAAGTGCCAATATCATCATTTGGGGGTCTTAAAGCCAAGCTGGGGAATAAGCGTTCTGGGGAATGCTGAAAAGGAGATGTATAATTAAGTGTGTAGGTTTAGGACTTCAATCAAGGGGCTGCTTTTTTGCTGTTCTCAGGCAGTTTTCACTGCATACCTTCGCCTCTGGTATCTTCAAGGCACTCCTTGGCTCATGCCATTAATACTTTACCTAAGGTTTTTAGAAATTCTGTCTGATTGTATGCTACATCCTACTTGTACTGAAGGAACCTTAGAATTTCCTCTTTATCGCTATACATCTCTTTAAGTCTCTTATGTTTAGTGACTAAAGTAAAATTTGGTCCTTTAATAAGTAATCACACTTAGCTGTTTCTTGATTTGACCTGTGAACATCTTTAAGCAAAGCTTGTTAGAAAGTGAGTTAAAGTTTGGCTTATTAGTCTGGAGCCTGTGAAGGATGTTACAGTTGCTGCAGATAGACAAGAAGGCTTTGTTTGCATTGAACCACAGCAATGTCTCATGCTCTTCCTTGTTCTCTATTTAGCACTTCATCTTCATCTAATCTGTAACAAAGCATGGTCTGTGGTAGGCAGTCTGTGGTAAGCATAGTGAATCAGCCTATCCTTGAAGGTGACAGCAGTGAGGAGTGTCTTAATATTTATTTCAAATGTAATCTATCCTGTAGTCCTCCACATTCAAAGATTTTCCAATTTAAAATATCCATGGCCCTATCATTCCTACGGCTTTTGCAATAAGGGGCCATGCAAATGAACTAAAGTGTGACAATTACTGCCAAGCTGGTGTAAACCATTTAACTGGTCCTCCAAGGGATAGCGTAGAGAAGGAAGGGCACTCTGCTTTGAGCAGGATTGCCACAGATGGCTTGTGTATGTTGGTGGGGGTCCCTTGTGGTATGGATGGCTGCATATGAGGATATAGTGGTTAGAATGGATCAGGTTATCTACAGTAACAAACAGCCCCAGTCTCAGTGGTTCAACACAACAAAAAGTTCATTGTTTGCTCATGCTACCTGTCCAGCATGAGTAGGCAGGGAGATCCAGGCTGAGCTATTCCATATCAATATACTCCTCTACAATCACCTAAGCAGGGAGAAGGAAGTATGATAAATCATGAAGGGGCTCTTCAAGCCTTTGCCTACCAGTGACACATGTCCCTTCTGTTTCCATTTCATTGGCCAAAGCAAGTCATATCCCCACATCTAATTACAAAGGAGGCAGAGGTGTGCAATCTTGTAACATATCCAGAAGGAGAAAAGAATGAGAATCTTTGGAAAAACCCTAAGTGGGGAGGCGGTCCATTTGGAAGGACTCCAGTGCCACCTTTGTGTTCTAGTAGCAGCTCTCAACTGAGATCGGGAAAAACGGCTTCCACATTTATATGTCTGGTAACCATCCTCACAAATCAGGTACCTTATTTCCAAAGGTAGGTCTTCTGAATAGTTTTCTAGAGGGAAAAGCAGTGAGTCCTAACTCTTCTAAGTAGGTTCACTATAATTTTTGCATGTTTAAAATAAGGTTTTCCCTAAAACACAGAAACCATTATTGAGAAACAGCATAAATAGCATAAGATTGTTTCTCAGGGGCTCCAGAAATAAAACATGCTTCTGTGTAGTGGACACTAACGATTGTCTGAGAAGCCTACCCTTTCTGAGTACTGTCCTTCTCTTCCACATTTGAGCCATATGTTAAAAGTGATGGGATCCTGGCAGCCATTCTGTTCAACATGATCCTGCCTCTAAGACAGAGCAGATTGGATCAGAGCTGGGCAAGAGTCTGACTAAGGCTGGGCAAGTGTCTCTTCCCTAGGAATTCAGAATTTGAACCCATAGAAACAACCTCAGGAAACAAGTAGTTTGGACTAATTGGTCTGGGTTTTCTGCTGATTGGAGATGTGACTGAGATTGTTAGTGCTCATGGACTTCCCAATGCTCATCTCATTTCCCAGTTTTCCTCGCAGTTAGGTTGAGGCCATGTGACTAAGTTCTGGCCAATGGGAAATAGACAGAAGTGAGTATGAGATAATTTTAGGCCTGGCTGTTGAAAACATTCCTCATCTCTTTTCACTTTCTGTTTCCCTACCACAGTGACCTTAGAGGCCACATGTTCCAAATGGCATAGTGATAGGATGCAGAAGGGCTGCTCAGCCCATAGAAAATTGTGACATGAGTTAGGAAAAACATCTTCATGGTTTAGGATTTCTTTTTTTCCTTTGAGACAGAGTCTTACCCCGTCACCCAAGCTTAAGTGCAGTGGCAAGATCTCAGCTCACTGCAACCTCTTCCTCCTGGGTTCACGCAATTCTCATGCCTCAGCCTCCCGTGTAGCTGGAATTACAGGCATGCTCCACCGTGCCTGGCTAATTTTTAGACAGGATGTTATCATGTTGGCCAGGCTGGTCTCAAACTCTTGACCTCAAGCGATCCACCAGCCTCAGCTTCCCAAAGTGCTGGGATTACAGGTGTGAGCCATCACACCTGGCCAGGATTTATTTCTTATTTCAACATAACCTAGACTATTCTGACTTACATAAAACAAACACAGGAGTGGCTGTGTTGCACTGAGAAGCAAAGAAAAGTTGATTTACAAAGAGGAATAAATATGATATACATGCACAAAGAGGAGCAGAGTTAAGAAAGAGTCCCTGGGTCCTTCCCATTCCTGGTTCCAACCTCGTCTTGAGAGCAAACCACATTTCTCTCCTTGGCTTCTGTGACTCTCTTGCATTCCTGTAAGTACCTTTCTATTAAGCCTGTACACAAAGAGTTTCTATCCTTTGCAGCCAAAAGAAGTTACAACTAATATTCCTCTTACCTCAGTGCTTCAGTTTATGTTTTACTCATTATAACACAAAGACAACTACATTAATAGGCATGGGTTCTGGCTTAGATTTCTAATTCCTTCATGCTTTTATTCTGTTCAGGAATGCCAAGAACTACAGCAAAATCTTGTCCAGATGTGATTCCACAGCACAGTCAGCCCTGAAGACACAAATCCAGAATTACAAATTTTGTCTATTTATCCAAAATGTAAGGTGGATAATCTTTTCAGTTTATTGGTTACAAATGACCAGCTGACAAGTTACTCAACTTCTGCAATTGTGGTGAAATTCTAGAGCTACCAAGAAAGGGTCACTTGTTCAAGAAGAACAGCTGAGGAATTGATTGGCTCTTCAGAACCTGTGCCAATTTCCTTTCTGCAGGCGGGCTAAATAGTGGATACCTTTTAGAGAAGGAAAGCCATCATCTTCGGGAAAAAACCTCTCTCTGCTGTGAACAAACTGAATGCAATCACAGAAACTGCAGACAAAAGAGCTTTTGATGACAGATATTGCTGATTCCTGGTGCCTTCAAAGGCATTCCAGGAAAGGTGAAGGAATAATTATGATTAACAATCACTCATGTTTCTTCCAGGATGTTACTCATTGAACCAATGGGTCACTTGAGAAATATGTCAGTGAGTCAGCTCATATCCAATTTGGCAAAAAGATCCTGGGCTCCCAAACTCTTTGCACTGAACTGAGTAAACCCCAAATGAATACATTCTGGGGGAGAAGTAAAGGAAGGAGAACTTTGGTGGTAAACGACAGAGTTGGCTCATTCAGTCTCCGCCTCCACAGTCCCATCCCCATATTTAAGTGGAATGAAATTATCAAGGCCGATGAAGAAAATCTTGAGCATACCTTTAGAAAAGATAAAGGACTCAGACGAAGGGAAAATGCAGAACCACCACCAGGAAACAAGGAGAGTCTAATAACTCACCACACATCGAAAACAATATGAACTTATAAATTTATATAGCAACTTATACAGTAAGAGCATATACCAAAAGCCAGTTAAAACAATAATGGTTACAAATAAAAAGGAGTTTGGACTGGATGGTCTAAGGTCTTTTATTCAAAATTCCATGATAAAAGGACTATATAGACTGATGTGGTTCAAGGGCCAAATTGGCTGTTGAGGAAATTTATCCTATGATAATGGCATTGACATTCATTATTTTATTTTTTACTGCCCTTAGAAGAGTTTATTAAAATATAGGTACAATTTAAAGAAGAATTAAAAACCCAATACTGGCCAGGCATGGTGGCTCACGCCTGTAATCCCAGCACTTTGGGAGGCCGAGGTGGGCAGATTGCTTGAGCTCAGGAGTTTGAGATTAGCCTGGGCAACATGGCAAAACCCTGTCTCTACCAAAAACACACACAAAAAATTAGCCAAGCATGGTGGTGCAGGCCTGTAATCCCAACTACTCGGAAGGCTGAGGTGGGAGGATCACTTAGCCCAGAAGGTGGAGGCTGAAGTGAGCTGAGATCACACCACTGCACTCCAGGCTGGGTGACAGAATGAAACCTCATCTAAAGAAAAAAAAAAAAACCCAAAAAACAAAAAATCATAAAACCCCCAATACCCACGTACTCACTACCTAACCTAGTTTAAGAATAAAACATTAACAAGTCCCATGCACCTGTCCCCAAAACCTCTCCTCTGTTCACTTCCCACCCGTGGTTATCCAGAGGCTAATATTAATTTGCACTTTTTAAAAATTTGCACTTTCACGTTAATCATTCCCTGCTTTATGGTTTTACCACCTATGTTTACATACCTAAACAATATATTGTTTAGTTTTGAAAATTTACTAGCTGTGTAAAAAAATATCAAAGTTCTATTAGTTGAAACCTCAGGGATGAGAGCAACAGAATTTCTCGGCATCAGCTTAAGCATTTACAAGAGCCCTTTCTGGGGAAGTTAGTGGCCAAGGTTATACATCAGTCCTAGGAAACACAAGGCTCTGTGCAGTCTGAGCACCTGGCAATGTTCCTAGGTGAGCCTGGTATTGAAGTCGGGCAGAAATATGGTCAGAGGGTAGGGGATGCTCTCTATTTTCTAATTCACTTCCAGCTCTCGGATGTAGGTTTAAGCAGAAACTTTGGTGAGATGCAATAAATGTCCTCAACTGATGCAAGCAGCAGGGTATGGAATAGAGAGCTGGAGCTTTTTCAGCAAAAGTTCATGACACAGTAAGAATCTGGGCAAGCTCACTCAAGCATTCTATCCTCGGGTTGAAAACGAGAGTAAAATAGCAGTGAAAACTTGGCTACGTCTGTCTCTTGAGTCTCATGCTCCTCTCTGGAACAGTTGCTGTCTGTCTGTTGATAGCTGTCCTGGAATCTCTCTTCACTGTCCTTATGGGGATTCCTTTTGCCTTTCACCAGGGTTGGATCATGTGCTTATTGTATCCAAGATCAGACCACATAATTTGTGGGACCCAGTGCAAACTGAAAACCTGGGGTCCCTTGTTAAAAAATTGTAAGAATTTCAGGCCGGGCACGGTGGCTCAAGCCTGTAATCCCAGCACTTTGGGAGGCCGAGACGCGCGGATCACGAGGTCAGGAGATTGAGACCATCCTGGCTAACACGGTGAAACCCCGTCTCTACTAAAAAAAAAAAAATACAAAAAACAAGCCGGGTGAGGCGGTGGGCGCCTGTAGTCCCAGCTACTGGGGAGGCTGAGGCCGGAGAATGGCGTGAACCCGGGAGGCGGAGCTTGCAGTGAGCTGAGATCCGGCCACTGCACTCCAGCCTGGGCGACAGAGCGAGACTCTGTCTCAAAAAAAAAAAAAAAAAGAATTTCAAGATGACAACAGCAGAGCATTAAACCAAGTGTGGGGTCCTTCTATGTGTAGAATCCTGTGTGACTATATGGGGTGATATCCACAAAGTCAGCCTTGTCTATATCTCATGTCTCCCTCTTTCCTAGTTTACTTTTTTAGTGGAACACATTCCCCAGTAGTTTGGGAAGGCATGCATGGGAAATAAGTTTTTGAGACTTGAATGTCTGAAAATGTCATTGTTCTGTCCTCATTCTTGAATGTGAGCCACTTTATTGTTTAACACTGCATTCTGAATATTGCTCCCTGGAATTGTACAATTCAGTAGCCCTGTTTGATTGATGGTTTGGCTGGGTATAAAGTTCTAGCTTTGAAATAATTTTCCTTCAGTATTTTAAAGGTATTGTTCCCTTGTTTATAGTACATTGTTGAGTGTCTGAAATTATTTGGATTCTTAACTTTGTGTATGTGACTTGTTTATGCCTCTATAGAAGCTTAATTTCCTTTTTTCCCCAGAGTTCTAAAAATTTACAACATGCCTTTGTGAGGGTCTGATTTCATCCATATAGGCCCTTTTGTTCCAGCAATTCATGTTCATCAGTTCTGAGATATTTTATTGAATTATTTCATTGATAATTTTCTCTGCTCCATTCATGTTTTCTGGAGCTCTTATAATTTGGATATTAAACCTTCTAGAACAGACCTCTCATTTCCTTACCCTTTCTCTCCTCTGTCTACTCTTTGTTCTACTTTCTGGGAAAATCTTAACCTTCTACTTTCTGAGAAAATTTTTAATCTTACATTCTAGTCTTAAATTTTTTTAATTTCATATTTTTTTTTAATTTCTAAGAGCTTTTTGTTCTCTAAATGACCTTTTTATACTATTCTATTCTTCTTTCATGTGTGCAGTATTTGTCTATTATCTGAGGATATGAGAAATCTTGTTGGTTTTCTTCTCCCCTGCGTAGTCTCTATTGCTTCATGTTGCTTTTTTTTCTTTTTTTTTTTTTGGTATTTATTTAGGTCTCTATCTTTTTCACTGGGGACTGTCCTTATATAGCTGGTATATTAGTCCATTCTCCTGCTGCTATAGGATATAGCCGAGACCAGGTAATTTATAAAGGAAAGTGGATTAATAGACTCACAGTTCCGCAGGGCTGGGGAGGCCTCTGGACTTACAATCATGGCGGAAGGGGAAACAAACACGGAGACAGGAAGAAGAATAACTGCCCAGTGAAGTGGGGTGGGGGAAGCCCCTTATAAAACCATCAGATCTCGTGAGAACTAACACATTATCATGAGAACAGAATGGGAGAAACTGCCCCCATGATTCAATTATCTCCACCTGGTCCCTTTCACCACACGTGGGGATTATGGAAATTACAATTCACTATGAGATTTGGGTGGGGACACAGCCAAACCATATCATCTGGTAATTCTTGGTTTTCTGCATTTAAAAAATTGCTGATTAAAAGCACTAGACAAGTAGGCAGGGCTTGTTGACTTTAAACTTAAGGATAATCCAGATGTACAGTTTCTTGGCAGACCCCTGAAGTTAGTGTCTTTGCTTTTTTTCCTGCCCCCTTGCTTTGCCCAGAGAATTTTTTGACTTGTTTGCCACAGAGAATTTTCTGATCTCCTGCCTGGTAGATGAGGGCTTGACTGAGAAACAGGTGAAAGAAAAGGGGTGGGGAGTCAGAATATACGAACTCATTTTTCCCCTCAGTAGGAAGTCCTGCTCCCAGCCATACCTATAAACACAAAATCTCCAGACTTCTGCTGGGACAGGGGAGGAACAGTCACCTAGCACCATGAAGAGTAAATAGGCAGCTAGGAATCCAATTGCTTCTCAAGTTGTTTTTTCTTCCTTATTTAAGTCGCAGGTACACCTGATGCTGCCAATTCCTGAGCTGCTTGAAGATTCTGTGGTTTGAAGCCAGCTTAGGACTGAGCTTTTTTGGCTTGTCCATCTGCTTTCCAGCTTCCAAACTTTTGTGGCTCTTATCATCTTTCCTATACTGGTGTGTTTGTCTTTTGTAAACATTTATTTAATGTGGTTTTAGTTATGTCAGAAGAAAATGAAATTAGATACAGTAGTCCTCCCTTATCTTCAGGGCATATGTTTCAAGACCCCTGGTGGACACCTGAAACCAGCAGATAGTATTAAACCCTATATGAACTATATTTTTTCCTATACATACATACCTATGATAGAGTTTAATTTATAAGTTAGGCATAGTAGGAGATTAATCGAAATAACTGAGAATAATTATAATAATATACTATTATAAAAGTTATGTGAATGTCTCTCTCAAAACATCTTACTGTACTGTAGTCACCCTTCTTTTGATACTAGATGAAAAAAAGCCTACCTGATGAGATGAAGTGAGGTGAGTGATGTAGGCATTGTGATGTAGCGTTAGGCTTCTATTGACCTTCTGACAGTAGGTAGGAGAATCATCTGCTTCAGGTGATTCTAGATCATTAAGTCATGACAATGTTAATGGTTGGATATCAGGAGCAGAGGATGTTGAGGACTATCAGGCAGGTAGCATATATGGCATGGATATGCTGGGCAAACAGATAATTCACATTCCATGCTGGACAGAATGAAATGGCGCCAGATTTCATTACACTATTCAGAAAGTCATGCAATTTAAAACTTACGATTGTTTATTTCTGGAATGTTCCCTTTAATATTTTCAAATTGCAGTTAACTGGGGTAACTAAAACCACAGAAAGCAAAACTGCAGACAAGAGGGGATTACTGTACATACCTTCAATTCACTATCTTAACTGAGAACGCTGTTAACTTTCTTAAACAGCCTTTTTAGAACCAACTGTACCTCTTTTATACTTACTCAAATGTGCTGATGATGAAATCAGTGCATTGGCATGGCCATGACAGCTAACCTTCAGATCCAGACATGACTTCTGCTAGGGGCTTAATGTGGGAAACATGTATGAGATTGCCTGCTCAGCACTTACCGAGGGGCTTCTCCAGAAGCCCCTCTTCTCTGAGACTCTCTTCTCTGAGATTCTTGGATATTAACCAAACTGACCATCAGGGGAGAGTCCCTCCCTGGTGGCAAATGCTAAGATGTACATTCTCCTCCCTTCCTGCCACTCAAATTTTGTTACTGGATCAAGTTTGCCTGCATCACTCTTTATTCAAGATATGTTATCTCTTAAAGGCTTCCTCAGGACCCCCTTTTCCCACATGAGGATAGATACCCAATGTAACCAGTTCATCACATAAATCTAGATTCCAGCTTCTGAGTTTGGATGAAAGTTAGGACATCCTCTCCCACTATATCCATTTTCTCATATCCATACACTCCTTCAAAAAATACTTAACAAAAACAAATTTTGTTTTACCCCATCCCCTTCCAGAGACTTGGCATATGTCAAGGCTAAAGTGACAGAAGGAACCTTGAATAATGTCACTCAAGCAAACATGCAAGGGGATAGACCAGACGGAGGTTAATCTGGGTACTGCGAGATGTCAAACTGCTTTGCTTTCCACCACTGCAGCCTGCAGTGGTAGAAAACCCTTTGAGTCCCATATCTTTGGCATCGAACAGGCTCCACCGAAGAGGGAGATCTCCAGAAGAGGCAAGACTAGAGACGAGAGGGGTTAAGTGGAAGTACCAAGATCTCATTTCCTAGATACTGATGAATTTTGAGACAGTACATACCCTTTTTATAGGGGAGGGGCTTAAAAATATTGTAGCATTAAAATGTGAATTTCACAAGTCATTAAAATTTTCCCCTCAGGGAACTCTTTGGCAGAGTAGAAAAGGTATTGACTTTGGCTCCAAAGGGTTTCGAGGTCTAGATTCAAATACTGTGACTTTGGGTAGGTTATTTGATCTCTTTTGCCTCCATTTCTTCATATGTGAAATAGGGATTGAAGATACAGAGATGAAAAAAGATGCTGTAAAAGGTGCCTGGCATGTGGTTGAACCCTATAAATATACACTCTTCCCCATTTTCCTCATCTGCTAGTGAAAGCAATAAGATAATAGAGTTTGTTCTGTACAGCAAATACATATTCTCAGGAATGTTAAAGCAGGACACATCAGCAAAGGCAAAGATGACCTATCACAGGCCTCAGGGATCTTTGAGAAGGATACTCCTTACAGATTTATGTTTGAAAAAGGAAAAGTAGCTGAGAACCCCCATATTTGTCAGGCATGGTGAAAAAAAGGTTGTTTTGTTTTGTTTTGAGATGGAGTCTCATCGTGTAGCCTGGGCTGGAGTGCAGTGGCCCGATCTCGGCTCACTGCAACCTCTGCCTCCTGGGTTCAAGCGATTCTCCTGCCTCAGCCTCCCAAGTAGTTGGGATTACAGGCACCCACCACCACGCCTGGCCAGTTTTTTGTATTTTTAGTAGAGATGGGGTTTCACCATATTGGCCAGGCTGGTCTCAAACTCCTGATCTCAGGTGATCCGCCCACCTCAGCCTCTCAAAGTGCTAGAATTACAAGCATGACCCATCACACCCCACCAAAAAGAGGTTTAAATGAACTTTTTTTTTGGTGGGGGGATGGGCATGTTTATTTTAACAATTAAGTCCCTGATCTCAATGCATTTGACATAGAACCTACACATACTATTCATATTAATTTATTAACATTTTTGAGTCACTGATCACTCTGGGACAACCTGACAATGTATGGGCGGCGTCTCCGGGAGAGCAGTGGCTGCCACGTCCCGCCTCCTAGAGATGGGGAGGCGAGGAAAGAGGGAGCAGGCTGAGCTGAAGGAAGGACCCCGCCTTTTGGGAGAACTGTGAGTTGACAGCAACTGTACCTACCAGTCCCAAGGACAAGATTTTTCACTAGAACCTGGATTATTTCTCCCTTCTCCATCTTGCCACGCCCAGCCAAGGGGCTTCTAGAGCTTCGCAGGGACAGAAAGGAGCTGAGAACGCCCATATTTGTTAGGCATGGTGGAGGGAGGTTTAACATGGACTTTGTTTTGACCATGAAGTCCCTGATTCCTATGCATTTAAAATATAATCCATACATAATACCAATATTAACTTGGCGACATTTTGTGAGTCACTGATTCCTGCAACACCTGCTCCGCAGTGGGCAGGACCCTCAGAGCCTGCAGGCCTGAAGCCGCGTCTGGGGACAAGAATTACCCGCAACACAGCCCAGCAGTGCTGGCCACGCGTGCGCAGGGTGGGGCGGGGATGGGGCCCAGGCCTGCAACCTCAAATGTTTTGGGGGTAGGTTCAGAGATGTGGACGCCGGCAAGAGTCAGGGGCTGGGCTGGGCTGTGACAATAAAAGGGATGGCCCCACTCCCTGCGAGGTATGAGTCCCAGGACAGGTGATTATCGTCTCTGTGCCTGACCCCCACCCCCAGATCTAAAGGGAAAAAACCAGACCAGCTATTAATTCTGCAAGCTGTTCAGTGTGCAGAAGACCCAAAACACACCCACCCAGGCTATTTGAGTTAATAAATAACAAAAACCGCATTCTTAAATGGGGGGGGAGCGGGAGGAAGGTTGCATAAAGTCTAATATTTTTTTAAAAATAAGATAAAAAATAAGTCACGCTTGTCCCTGAAGATTAACATGCTTTCTCTGTTTTACCCTCCCACCCGCGGAAGTGGGTGTCTTTTTGCCTCTCCATTTACAAATGAAGAAACTGGCTCTGAAGGGTTGTTCAAGGTCATGCAGTTAATAAGTGACAGAATCAGGGCCTGAAGCGGGCTGACCTCAAGCTGGTGTCCTTTGTTGGTGCCACATTTCCCTGTCAGCGGTGAGGCAGATGTGTCTTCATCACTTTTAGCAAAGAGAACTGGCCCCTGTCTATATAAATAAAGATGCGACCTGCCAAGTTACCTGGGGGGCTGCTGCCTTCACTTCTCAAACCACAATGCGTTTTATGCTCTGAGCTGTTTACACTCTCCTTTATGAAATGGCTTGCTGTATTTAAGATTGCAGTCTGTGAAACTAGATTTTTTTTTTAACCTTTTTTGAATCTTACTGGCCTTATGATATGGGCCTTACTAGCCTATATTCAGACCAAGTGATCCACCCAGGTAGTACTGACAAATGCTGCACACGCCCTTCCAATAAAAGCAGACCTTTAAATTACCTTGGTCATTTAACCATCAATTATCCAACCACTTTACAGGTATTTAATGAGCATCTCTGCCTTTCCATGCGCCAGTCTACTTTCTCCTCTGCCAATTTTTTATTTTTTTTCCAAACATGATTCAGATCCAGTTACTCCTTTAATTAAAAATCCTCAGTGGTTTCCCACCATCTACAGGGTGAAGATAAGACTTGTCACATGAGGCTCCTGCCTCTCTTTGCAGCTCTTAAGTTTGGAATACAGGCAAAGTGAAACTCCAAAGTAGAGCCAAGTGTTTGCTATAACTACAAGAGTACAGATTCCTGCCCTCAGGCACCTCAAATCTTGTGTGAGAATAACCACAGTGTGAAGTATGAATAGTAAATGCTTCCCTACTTAGCTCACACTTGACCCTGGAGAGTTTGGTACTCACAGAGAAATGTAGGCTGCTGAGAGTAAGGTGTTCAGAGTTCCTTTCTTTCTCTATAATCTATCTCTTTTGGAAAAAGAGCCTGGAAACTCTGGAAAAAAAGTTGGTTAACTGGGAATAGAAAAGTAGGACAAAAAAAAAAAAAAGGAATGTAAATATTCTAGATATAAAGGTCAATGCCACTGCTAGGTTCAGGTTTCAAAGTTGACTTTGGATTTCCTGGCAGCCAAGGCAATAAGGGAAACAGGGTGCATTATTTGCACTTTACTGACAGAAAAGAAGAAACCTATCCATTTTTGAAAACAAGTAAATTATTTTATGATGCTATTTTTAATCTTTCTCATCACTGCTTTTTAAATTATAAAGTTACTGTGTGTCCTTTATAAAAAATCCAAATAACACAAATATCTATAGGGTAAAAATGTATGTCCCCCTTACCTATATACCTCTATTCCCCTTTTCCAGAAGTAAAGCCTACCCCTGGAGACTGACCATTTATTTCTAGAGGGGTTTTTGTTCTGTGCAATTAAAGGTACTTACACAGTTTCCATAAAATTTGGGTTTTATTTGCTCGCTTGAAAAAAAGGATCAGATTAACTATATTCTTTGTAACTTGCATTTTCACTTTACGATGTATCAAAGACATCCTTGTCTATCTCCCTAAATGAATCTCTTCCATTTTAATGACTACTGTATTCCATTATAAGGAGGTAGCATAATCTATTTAACCATTCTTCTATTTGTTTCTGATTTTACAGTCATAAACAATGAATATGCTTGTACATATACTTTTTTGTAGAAGTCTGTCTATGCCATCAGTCTCTAAAAGTGGAATTATAAGAGCACGTCATTCATATATTTAAAATTTTGATGTATCGTCTTCAAAACGACTGCACGAATTTATACTCTCACCAAGAGTGTCTGAGTGTGCCCATTTTCCCATTCCCTTGCCAGCACTAGATATCATCAACGTTTTTCATTTTCTGGCACAAACTTCTGGATGGAATTTCTCCTGGCAAGATCAACATATTTGAATCAAGAAAGGAGACCAATGAGACAGACTCATTTTTCTGGTTCTAGGGTGGTGGTTTTGGGGCTGTGCTCCATAGAGCCCCAGGAATGCTGAGGGATGGGTGTGAGGGAGTACAAAAGGACAAGACCTTCACCTCTTAACCAGGGCAACTGAGTTGATCTGTTTTACATGTTGCAGTTTGGAATAAGATTTTGTTTGAAGATAAGATTCTATTGCTTAAAAACAAGTTTAAAAATCCCTGATCTGGGGCCTTATTTCTTATTGAACCATCAGCAGATTGAAGAATTAAAAATGTATTCCTTCAAGGGAAAGAAGAGATCTTAAAATAGTGAATCTCCAGCCATGGTCAAAATATTCTCATTTATACACTGTGTGTGAGAGTGTGTGTGTGTCTGCAGATGTTCTCATTCACGCTAGGCCTCTCTCTATTGCCCACCTGCCCTCCTGCAACCAGTCCCAAAACACCATTTCCTCCAAGGTTTAGATGAAAATGCCTCTTCTCTAAGCCTCCCTCCTTGCAACATGCATGCGTGCACACACACACACGCACACACACACCATCAATGTGGATCATATCTTCTTTATTTGTATAAACTGGATGTCAGCTGCTCCTCCTTTCCTCTGAGACCTGGATAAAATTTCATAGTCATGATCCTCTAACATTTCTGGGAGCTCCTCCGAACTGTAGGTTCTCAGCCTCCTTTCCCTCCTGCTTCCTTAGGTGCCCTCTTCAAGATCCATTACGTAAAACTCAGCTCCTTTTTTGACAGTCACGCACACAAACAATAATAACAGCAGCAACAAACTATTCCTCTGCACAAAGCATCCTTGAAAAGAGTAAAATACTACAGACAGCACCTGGGGAAGAGTGAGAGAAAGAAGAATTTGAGTCACAAGGATGCAAACTATTTCAAGATGGCATGTTAGCATCCTAGGGACCTTAGCCTAACACCAGCTCCTTTTTATCTCACTGGCTCTTCTCTCCTTCTGTTCTTTATCTTCACCCACTCTCCTCTGGATTGAACCAAGAACTTCAAATTATTTTCTCTATGAAATGTTGCAATTCAGCTCTCCCCAGCTTGTGGCTTCAACGTTGTATGGTCAATATCTTCACAGCACTTGTCTTACTAAATGGAAAAAAAAAAAAAAAAAACCCTTTTTTCATTAATATAAGTAGTGCTAAATAACAGAATAGATTTACACTATATTTTAGCAGAACAAGATGGTGTTACTAATTCCTCCTGCTGTATATCTATCAGTACTTCCTCTCGAGTAGAAACAAACATTTCAAAAGTTAGAGAGCAAGTGATCTGGTTACAACAAACTCTAAACCATTATACCTCCTTCTTCAGAGGAGGCTGGGATTTGTTTTTGAGCTGTTGTATTGCTTTTGTCCTGTAATCATATTAGATATCTGGCCCCTCCAACCAAATGTTAAGCAGCCAAGGGCAAGAATTCTGTCTTTTTGTAGCTTTTAAATGCCCAAAGTCTCTGGCATATGCTTCATAAATATGTAACGAATAGAACAACCACTAATTATATGATTAAAAGAAGAGTAAATGATAAATGAATCTAAGACCCTTGGGTATTTTATAAAATGGGGTATATATTTCCTTGAAAAGGCCATAACATTAGTAATTCTTAGACAGTTCTGTTAAAACATTTCAACTTGCATTTATCTTTTAGGAGATCCATTATATAAGATTGTCCTACTCAAAATATTCACTACCTCACATTTCTTTTTTATATTGGCCTTTATACTCTTCTAAAACTTCTTTCCTACTTCTCCTATAAGCTAGATATTATTTTTGTTTATTCCCTTCCCACGTGGCCAGATAGGAAGGAAGCGGAGATGATTATCTATATCAATACAATATCTCCTCTTGCAGGGATCCCAAGAATAAAGAGTGCTATATAAAGTAGCATGCTATGTAAACCAAGGCTTAAAACATCCTTTAGTGAACCGTCATAAAATATCACTTGAAATTCCTACAGGATCTTCTGCCTGCTATGTTTAATTCCTAAATCTCATGTTATTAAAAGAAGTCTGTTTGCTCTTTTATCTACACTCCACATCATACAATTTTTTTTTTTCATCAAAACTGGCTTAGTTTGGTGTAAGGAAGCAGGAGCATATGACAACTTAGAATTTCTGATATTTGACCCTTTGCTGTAAATTTAAGCTCATGAATAGTTCAAAGCTCAGAAACCAGGCCCAATTCCACTGTGGATATATATACAAGGCCAAGTTCCACTGTGGATATGTATATCATATATATGTGTGTATATATATATAATCTCCAAGTTAGTATTTACAATATATATCCTAATTCCATTGTGAATGTATGTGTATGTGTATGTGTATGCATATCTGTCCTGTTCTACTTGTCTGGATGACAGCATTTTTGCCAACACATTCAAATGAAACAATTTTTTTATTTAATCAAACTTACTTGGTGCCATGTAAATAACACAGAATAATCATAACCAGCTCTTTCACTCCTAAAGTATTATCCAGTCTCTCTCAAGTCCAGTGAAGAGCTTGACTTGCTTACTTGTTGACATTCAGCTCTTATCTGCTATCGTTCCAGTTGTCCAGCTAAGGAACGTTCATAAACAGGATGTGAGGGTAAAATGAGTTACCATTTTAAGCACTTATTCTTTCTGTAGTTCTCACAATAAACGTGATCAATGAAGAGAAAAACATTGAAGATGTAAGAAGAGTGATTTGAGATGTGGTTTAAGAGTCAGCCACAGCTGGGTTTGAATCCTGGTTCTAATGCTCGGCAGCTGCGACCTTGGGAAAATTGTTTAACTTACTAAGTCTGTCTGCTCAGCTCTAAATTAGGCCCAATAATACTGTTCTCATATTGTTACTGTGAGGACTAACTGCAAACTATGTGTTTAATAAGTGGTAGCTGTTTTGTTGTAATTATTACCACAGAAGCTTCGCTATGTGGGGCTTTGCCATCCTAAATTAATTTTTGTATTTGTGTCTCACTTTGAGCTTCTTCAAAACACCTCTCTATCCACCACTTTATTTGAATCTCACAGTAATCATGTAAGCTAGGTATAACAGACACGATTAACCTCATTAGGAAACCAAGAACTAGATAATGTCAATGCATTGCCTCAGTCAACCCGTGTCTGGGCAAGTGGGGCAAGAATCCACGTCTCGTCCTTACCTTCATGAACAATCCTTCAATCCGCTCTCAGACAGCAACTACAGGGAGCTGTTAGAAGTACTGTGTGATCATGTTACCCCCACCCCCCTCCCCATCTCCATTTAGAACCCTTCAGTGGCTTCCCAATGCTCACAAGATAAAAGGAGAAATCCTTCCTGTGGCCTGCGAGGCCCTGCAGGTCTGACCCAGTTCTCCAGCTCCTCTCAGAACATCCTTGCCCTCCCGAGACCCTTCTGGGCTCTGGTTCCTTGAACAAGACCCACCTCTCCCACTCTGAGGTCCTCCTCGATTCCTCTCTCCCCATGAAGAGAGGACCATATCTTCGCATCATTCACTTTCAGCCCAACATATCACTTTCTCAGGGAAGGCAGGCCTTCCCAGGCTATTTTGGGTCCCCTTGTTGTTTATGCTCATGCTTATGTTCTTATCTTTGTAGAACTTGTCATATTTTGTAATGATATATTTTTTGCAATCGTTTTTCTGGTGTCTGTTGTCTCCACTAAACTGAAAGTGCCAATTCAGCAGAACTGAATCTGCCCTGTCTCCTTTGAGTTACCTGATTTCAGTATAATGCCTGACCCTTAGCATTGAAAATAAGCCTGTTGAATGAATTACATGTGTTGTTAGAGACAAGAATATAAGAATGAGAAAAATAATCGCAAGTGAATCATAGTCCTTTTCTCTCTCATTCCCTCTCCTTTTCCTCCTTCTCCTCTTCTCCATCTCCCTTCCTCCCTGCCCCTCTT
This sequence comes from Papio anubis, assembly GCF_008728515.1. Classification (NCBI taxonomy): domain Eukaryota; kingdom Metazoa; phylum Chordata; class Mammalia; order Primates; family Cercopithecidae; genus Papio; species Papio anubis. Next base: position 62,976,713 of record NC_044989.1, on the reverse strand, counting down.
TTTCTGTCTCTCTTTTTAAGTTCCTTTTGTTTTGAGACAGAGTCTCTCTCTGTCACCCAGGCTGGAGTGCAGTGGCGCTATCTTGGCTCACTGCAACCTCCGCTTCCCAGGTTCAAGCGATTCTCCTGCCTCAGTAGCTGGGACTATAGGCACATGCCACCTTGCCCAGCTAATTTTTGTATTTATGGTAGAGACAGGGTTTCACCATATTGGCCAGGCTGGTCTGGGACTCCTGACCGCAGGTGATCCACCTGCCTGGGCCTCTCATGAGCCACTGCGCCCGGCCTCCTTTTAAGTTTCTATTTGGAATCGCTCCAGAAAATGAAAGCCCTGACTCCAGCTCAGCTGGGTGAATGTCCATATAGGACAGGAAAACTAATAGTTGTGATTTATAGCTTGGTCAGGTTGTACTCACCTGTTCTTTCCTTCACAAGTGAGTGCAACCTGATCAAACTACAGTGAATACTTACGTACACTCTCCCTCCTGCCTCCTTCTTTTCTTCTGCTTCACTTTCTGCTCTTACAAGGACACTTCAAATGCCCAGCTAGAAAGCAGAAAGCAAAATGTGGCGAGGGGAACTATTTGGGCACAAAAATTTGTATTTATTTATAATCATTTTCTCAAAAATGTGGGCAGAAAGTGTGAGAAGAAAATACATGAGGAGAAACATATGAGGCATTGAAAATATGAATCTATTCTAATGTCACTTTGCTGTAGGTCAATGATTCCTCAACTTTTTTAGGGTTGGAACATTATCATCTATATGTGCTATTAGAAACAGAGAAAATAAGGATGAGAAAAATAATTGCAAGTGAATGATAGTCCTTTTCTCTCTCTCATTTAAGAATGTCATGAAGCTTTCAAAATTAAATTCAATTAAAATCAATTTGTTTGAATAACTCCAATGGTAAACTGATGTTGCAAGACCATCACCTCTCTATACCGAAATGTAAAACCTTAGATATTTCAAAGGAGCAGTGTTTGTGATTAAGGCATCATGAGGTTAGCACTTACCAGGTCACTTTTATCCACAGAAGAAGTAGATAGGCATCTGTATGTGTGAGACATTGCTACATTGAGGAAGGAGCTTCCCCTCAAAACCTGTCTCCTTCTCTCTTTTTACCTCTGTCTCTAATGCCTAAAACTCCATTACTAAAGGCTAATTCCTTTAGAAAGTCAATATTGTTGGCCGGGCGCGGTGGCTCAAGCCTGTAATCCCAGCACTTTGGGAGGCCGAGACGGGCGGATCACGAGGTCAGGAGATCGAGACCATCCTGGTTAATATGGTGAAACCCCGTCTCTACTAAAAAGTACAAAAAACTAGCCGGGCGAGGTGGCGAGTGCCTGTAGTCCCAGCTACTCGGGAGGCTGAGGCAGGAGAATGGCGTGAACCCGGGAGGCGGAGCTTGTAGTGAGCTGAGATCCGGCCACTGCACTCCAGCCTGGGCGACAGAGCGAAACTCCGTCTCAAAAAAAAAAAAAAAAAAAAAAAAGAAAGTCAATATTGTTTGGTACCAGCCTTTATCAAAATCAAAGATATAAACCACTGTAAGACGCACCACTATTTTATATGCCGCTAAGAAAGAAAAACCAAGGCCTAGTATAATAAGACATCATCAATTATAAGAAACATCCCAATTTCAGATATACTAAAATGTGAAAAACCTGTGTCTTGGGCTGTGTGAATGAAGCAATGAAGAGCATGGACCATGAAATCAAATACACCTGATGGACATCCTGCTTCTGCCATTTAATAAATGGGTTGCCTTGGGTGGGTTACTTCTCTGAATCCATACCATCTTCCTTGTGAAATGAAAATACGAGTACACACCTGCCTTGTTAGCAAGAGTGACCTATTACCTAATTCCTAGTTACCAAGAATGAGGTATTACAAAGTGTTTAGTGCAGAACCCAGCCATTAGTTAGGGTTCCAAAATGAAAACTATTATTGCTATTAAGGAATTATCCTCTAAAGCAATTACCATTGGGCAGAGTAGTACATTGAGTCCTTACTGCTCATGTTTCCTTACTTTCAGGGAGTTTTAAAATAAAACAGATCTCCATAGGTCCAGGTATTTCACAAGAGATTTGTTTGTAGGGAAGGAGATAATACCAAAATTGGGAAACTATGTGGGGAGGAAAGGCCTGGGGGGTAGAGTAGAGCTGGATCTAGAAGAAGAGGTCAGAGGATACCAAAACCAAATGTTACCACTGTGTCCTTCAAATTTTGCCCAGGATTGCTTCTGGTTTCAACTTGAATCAGATATCAAAAATGCACTCATAACCTTGATACAATATGGTAACTGAAAGAAACCAATCACAAAATTGACGTATTGTATGACTCCATTTATATGAAATACACAGAGTAGGCAAATCCACAGAGACAGAAAGTAGATTAGAGGTTTCCAGAGGCTGAGGGCAGAAGGGAATAGGGAGTGGCTGCTAAGGAATATATGCTTTTTGGGGTGGATAAAAATATTCTAAAATTAGATTGCAATGATAGTTGTAAAATTCTTTGCATATCATTGAATTGCATATTTTAAATGGATGAATTTTATGGTATGTGACTTATACCTCCATAAAAATGCTTAAAAAAGAGAATACATTCATGTGTTCTGTTATTTTAAAGTCTAGAACTAAAGTTTTTTCAAAAATTCCCTTTATTTTTTAAACAATAAAACACCTGTACACATAGAAAAATAAATATATCTGATTTATACTTGTCGATAAAACTCATAAAGTTCAGTTAAGCTTTTCATTTTACTTTCACCTATTACATGTAAAAATGGCCAATTTCTTTTTTTTTTTTTTTTTTGGAGATGGAGTTTCGCTTTTGTCATCCAGGCTGGAGTGCAGTTGCATAATCTCAGTTCACTGCAACCTCCATAAAAATGGCCAATTTCAAACAGTCTCCAACTTTATGAGCCCCAGAGGGTTTAGTCACAAGGATTTAGCTTCTATGTATTGTGCAGTGGAGATGCAAAGGAGTTTCTTATATCCGGGGTGATATTCAAAATATTTTAAAACTGTTAAATAGTTGGACACTGACCAACCAGTATGATGACAGCTGGAAACCCCTTAGTTGCTGGAGTTTAGAGGAATGGGGGATACAGAAGGAAAGCCAGGGAAGTTGAAGGGGGAGGGATTAGGGAGTGAGAGCACTTGGGAAGCTCCAGTGGGAGTACATTTAATAAGCGGCATAGGGCTCTCAAGCTTGGCGTTTGTTTGGTGGGGACTCACATGGGTTCAACATGCGTATTGAGAAGTGTTATTTCTGTTCGGGGTCCATCTACCCTGTCCACAGCATGATGTTCATCCAGAACGATTGCAAGGTGTTCAGATTTTGTAACTCTAAATGTCATAAAAACTTTAAAAAGAAGCGCAATCCTCACAAAGTTAGGTGGACCAAAGCATTCTGGAAAGCAGCTGGAAAACAGCTTACAGTGGATAATTCATTTGAGTTTGAAAAATATAGAAATGAACCTATCAAATACCAGTGAGAGCTATGGAATAAAACTATTGCTGCAATTAAGAGAGTTGAAGACACCAAACAGAAACGCCAAGCTACATTTATAGTGAACAGATTAAAGAAAAATAAAGCACTACAGAAAGTTCAAAGAAGTCAAGCAAAACATCCATCTTATCCGAGCCCCTCTTGCAGGCAAAGGGAAGCAGTTGGAAGAGAAAATGGCACGGCAGTTACAAGAGGATGTGGACAGGGAAGATGCTTCTTAAAAATCTCTGTAACCATTTCTTTTATGTACATTTGAAAATGCCCTCTGCAGACTTGGAACTGCTAAATTATTAGTTTATTTTTTACATAAGTTCACTTAAATGAAAAGTGATTAAAATATATCTTTCCTACATTGCCATCTACAAAACATAACATATTACGGACGTTTAATTGCATCTCAGTGTTAAATCTTCACTGATAGATGTACTTATGTAAATCATAAAAATTTTACTTATAACTATAGAAGTGAATTGTGGATATAAAATGGTTATGCCATTTGGATAATGGCACTAGGCAGCATTTGTATAATAACTAATGGCAAAAATTCATGGCCAGTGATGTATAAAATAAAATATTCTTTGCAGTAAAATATTCCCTTTATTAATGTTATGGAAGGTGGGGATACAACAAGGAACTAACAATTTGTATGACAGTGTCAAATATTATTTTAATTTTAGTATTGCCTGTTTTGGTTTATTTGTATCTTAGAAGAGCATAATGATGTTGTTTGATGAAGCCTAATTATGCTAGACTGTTTTGACCTGGTTTAACCCTTCTGATAGGTAGTTATGAATGTTGGGGATGAGAACTGAATAATCTTTGCCTGGAGTGACACTATACTCTAGAATTTCCACTTGGGAGAATACTCAGTTCTAACTTATGATTCCTGGTAGAATAAACTTTATTTTTGTAGCCTAGCAATGATCTAGAAGCAGAGGAATCCCAGAACCTTTTAAAAGTTATTATGTGGTTTTCTTTTAAAAAGCTCCTGTTTTTGGAAAGTAGAATTTATGGGTACAACATCTGTTCATTATTTGCACATAAAACCATTTTAAAAGTTTTTTTTTTTAAAGTGGCACAGGAGTTTTCACTATTTAAGCAGCTGGTTAGAGCTCTTCTGGGGCATATCTGTCCACTATATCTCCTGTGTTCCATGAGAATGCACACCTGACTTTCCAAATGTGGTCTTAAAATCTTAGAAGTTCAGAGATTATCTATTTTACAGATGAAGAAACCAAGGTTGAGGAAAGGTGAGTGGCTTGCTCAAGATGCATGAATAATGAGAGTCAGAATGAGTTCCCACATCTCCAAATCTCAATCCAGGTCAGTTGAGGTGGGCAAAACATCCTCATACCAAATTAACTTGCCCACTCATCATTTTTGTGCTACTTCCAAATCAGAGTTGCAATTTACTTTCTACTTGTGTTCATAGAAAAAGTGTGTGTATTCTTCATGAGAGCAGAAGACCTTGGATATGGAAAACAAAAGGGCAGTGGGCCCAGACTTCTGGGTAATTATTTGTAACTTATGTTAACGGAAAGCATGAGGGTACACATGTAGCACATCTCAACAGAATCCATGCATCGTTGGAAAAGCAAATTAGAAGAGAATAAATCAAAGGCATTTAAAATAAAATATGCTGGCATGCAATCTCATTTTGTAACTTTTTTCTTCCTAGTTATCACAAAGAAAAGATCATGAAAGAAACAAAAAAAGACAGAAGAAAAGGATTCTGTTCACCTTATAGCTTATTTAGAAAATTGCCAATAAAATGATGCAGGGGGACTTTTTGGGTGCTTCAGGTTTGGTGTGTATTGAGGGAGAAATGAGAATATTCATTCATATTTTCATAATAACTACTGATATTTGAACGGCCATTTACAGTTTTAAGTGTTTTCCTAAGCACATGGTGGTAGAAGACTATTGGCATGGGAGATATTTTGCAGTATATTATTGCTAAGTAGAAATGCAGGCTACAAAAATAGTATGCACATTCAAGATGCTATTTTTGTTTAAAAAGAAGTGTGTTTGTGTGTGTGTGTGCGTGCACACACCCATACATATAAAATAATTGAGAAGACATATTGAAATACTATATGTTCTCCTTGATTGGTAAGATTATGGGTTCTTCTTTGGCATTTTTCTTAGTATTTTTCTGCTTTGTAAGTTGCTTGCATTGAACATGTATTACTCTCGTCATTAGAAAAAAATTTAAAAGTGCTTTCATCTGCATTTTTCTTCACCGAACCTTTTAACAACCGTGTGAGGTACAACACCTCACTTTATAGAAGATGCTATTGAGGTTCAGAAGAACTGAGCGACCTGTTTGGCAAGTAGCAAGTATTAGAGCTTGGGTTTTCCTCTAGGCCATCTAATTCTAAACCTTATGCTTTTTCCTCTACATTATGACACTCAATTCTCAGAGCTGTCTTATGCAGCAGCTCACTGTAGCATGTTCAGGGCTATCTTCATGTTACCCTTGCAATAGAGCATCATCCATTTATTTGTACCTGTTGATCATTTTGTAGAAACCAATTTTCCAGTTAAAATGGTAGCTGTTCTGGATGTGGCACCAACGACTTGAAGCAATTAGGCTTCCACAACAAACTCCTATAGCTTTATTAATTTGAATAGCTAGTATTTCAAAGTGGTATACTATGTAACACTCTCAAATCTTAAAAGCTTCCTGGATGCTCTCTTGGACTCTGTCATCTTTCTCCATATCCAGTTTCTACTCCTATCAGTTTTTCAAGGTATGTGTTTTTCTGTGACCTTTTTCTTTTCTTTCATTTTTTAAAAAAATGTGACCTTTTTCTTAAAAGCTACTTCTTGCTTGCTAACAAGCCCTGTTCCACTGTGAAAAAGCAAAGAGAATCATGAGGGAAGTAGAGCAATGGAGCTAAATGTGACCACAAGCTCTGCTGGAAGCTCTGAAAATCTAATCCATTATCCCATTACTTCACCGGTGAGCTCAGAAAGCTGCTGCTGTTGATTTTCTGGCCATGGAAAGAGTTCTCAAATGAAAGCCTCTGCCTTGGGATTTATTGAACACTTTTATTCTTTGACTTTTCACACAAATTTTGCAGCATCAGGTAAATATTCTGAATAATCAACAGTGTTTACAATAGAAAAATTAAGAGTTGAAGGCCTTATAACCATTTTGTGAGGTACATAGAGAAGTTCTGAGTGTGTTAGGCCGTTCTTGCGTTGCTATAAAGAAATACCTGAGACTGGACAATTTATAAAGAAAAGAAGTTTAATTGTTCACAGTTCTACAGGCTGTACAGGAAGCACGGTGCTGGCATCCACTCAACTTCTAGAGAGGCCAGAGGAAGCTTACAATCATGGTGGAAGGTGAAGAGGGAGCAGGCATATCACATGGCCAGAGCAAGAGCAAAAGAAAGAGTAGAGGGGTGCTGCTCACTTTTAAATGACCAGATATCTTGAGAACCCATTCACTATCATGAAGACAGTACCAAGTCATGAGGAATCCACCCCCATGACCCAAATACCTCCCACCAGGCCCTACCTCCAGCACTGGGAATTAGAATTCAACATGAGATTTGGGCAGGGACAAATATCCAAACTATGTCACTGAGTTAAGGCCAATCTTTTGGACATGTGTACCTTTGGCTGGTGAAACTCTATCTTTATCCTTCGGGGCTGAGTCGTGTTGTCCTGGGCCCCATGACAATGGTTTCTAGGTGTTTATTCTTTCTTCCTGCTTTTTAAAAATAATGCATATTTCAGCCAGAGGAGAGGTTGCTGATTTTTAAGTAATGTGACCCAGATGTTCCTGAGCCTCATAGGCAGCCCTGTGCTGGGCTCACAAACACTTTGAAGGGGGACTTAACACTTCAATTTGTTCCTGTACTTCTCAGCAAGAACAAATTCAACTCCTTCAATAAATTGATAAGAAATATAGATATTATTGTAGGTTTTGTGGAGAAAGGCATGAAAGGATTATATGGAGCACCACAGAGCACATTTTAATAAAAATTCCTGTTTAACATCTGGGTCTCTGCCGAAAGTTCCCCTTAGCCACTTTTCCACTCTTCAATCTTGCCACACATAGGCTCCACGTTTTCCCTGGTTCTTCTGGATCTCATTCATTTTCCATTCACCCTGACTCCCCCCTGCCTACCTCCTACAATAAATGAACAAACAGGATTTTTCTAATGCAGAACAATTTGGTGAACTCTGTTAACCTTGCATCCTGATGCCCACCACTCCGTTCAGCAAAGAACCTCCTCTGGAGGCAGCTGGGTATTGTAAATTGCAGGTAATTTTTCTCTGTCACAAATAATTTTTTCCCTTGTCACAGTAGTGTTAGTGTAGCATGCCAGATTTTCAAACTGTAGGTCCAAATTCCAAGGAGCTTTTCTTCAAGGGTAGATCAGCAAAAACTTGCATCTTTCTTTAGCAGAGCTGTTTCATAGAGACGTAGAGAGAGAGGGCCCGAGATGGGAGGAAACTAAGGAATTTAAGGTGAAGAAAAGAGAAACTAAAATGTATTAGGCAGGCACTGTGCTAATGAATTTCCTTACATACATCATTTCATGGTATTTTTACAACCATATTTCACAGAGATGGAAACTGGGGGCTTAGAGAAGTTAAAATAAATTTGCAAAGTCTCATTGCCAGTAAGAGGTGCAGCTGGGATTCTAAAGCCAAGTCCATTGGCTCCAAAGTGTGAGGTCTTTGCTTATGTGCCATCACCTTCCATGGGCTTGGGATTTCCAATATTTAGAGAGCTACCTCCTCTACCATCCCATCAAACTTCTTGGCAGCTCAGCTTTGCCTCTGTCCACAGAAAGCCATTTCTTTTCTTACACGAACCTGGCCCAGGGACAGCTGGATTTAACGGTCTTGCCTGGCTCAGTCTTTCCCTGTTCCATTGCCAGTTCTAACCCAGCAGCCACAAGGATTCCTAACATCTCATGGGAAGGTCAAGGTATTGGCACTAGCAGGACTGGGATAGTAGATGAGCTTGACTGCTGCAGTGGAAAAGACCTTGGAGCAAGACCGAGGTTAGGCAGAATTTCACAACTGTAGGATAAATCAGTGTATATGCTTCCTTGATCTCTTTGGAAACAAATTTTTGCACATAGTGCAGTGAAACAGGGAAGAAAAGAATTCATATTTAGAGACTGGTTATCACCATGTTTCTCAAACATACAAAAGTAAATTTTTTTCTTTATTTTATGTATTAATGGTTTAGCAACTTGACATGAACAGAGTTAGTCTTGTAATATAAAATAAGACAGAACATATTTTAGTTTCCTCTGTCATCTCCAAGATGCATTATTTTTATACACAAAGGGCAAGCTGCATGTGGATTTACCTCAGCTGCCCACTTGGTGCCTGAAGTATCGTTGTTCAACTTACTTAATTTCTTTCTACTCTAGTTTCTTCGACTAAAAAGGAAGAGGGTAGACTAGATAATTCCCAGGTTCTCTTCCAGTTATGTGGTTTATAGAGTGGTGGACATCTGCAAAAAGCCATGTACCTTGTGAAAAACACTATCCCATCAAACTGGGTAGAATCTCAAACTGAACATATTTAGCAGCAATCATAACTCAATAGATGTTTGTAGAATAAATGAATTTTTAAATGTGTTACTGCTTTGAACTAACAGCAATATCAATATCCCATGCCTACTTTATTTGTATGCAATATAAGCTAACAACTGAATTTTTTAAAAAGTATTCTAGTTCTGCTGTCTTTTTAAACTTACATGCTTTTTTCAAATGAAATTCAGATTAGAGATCAATTTATATAAAATGGATAAAAATAGAGTAGCTCATATTGAAACTGGAGGGGGGAGCCCCTTCCACTCACCCCTCTTGATCCTGAGAGACTTCCAAGGAACTCATTGGAACACTCAGAGCTTAGTGTGAAAAATCATCAATCCAGCCTATCCCACTACAACCAGGTGGAAATATCCACATCACTTGAGACTTTTGTTTTTGAAATCTTCTGAGGTGAGTCCACTAGTAGGAAGAGGTGCTTACCTAAATAAACAAAAAGTCTGACATGAGACCGTCAGGTAACTATGTTTGCTTTCCTGACAATGTTTTTCTAACATGGATGAGAGAATAAAATACTCTTGCAAAGATTTAGAGCCTCAAGATACTTCAGGCATAGATGGAACACGTTTTACGATGAACCTGGACATCTGAGAGGTGGTTCAGAGCAAGTTAAAGCATAAGAGGATTTATCCTGATGCTGTCTTTGGTTGGAGCCTGAAGTCAATTACACATATAAAGTTCTAATCCTCACACAGTTGTGCTTTTCCTTATGCTGCTGATACTCAGCACCAAAGTCTAGGACTTTTTTCATTAGGAAATTTTTCTCATGAATAGTGTTTTCTGCCAAAGGGAACAAACTTGCTCCAAACAGAACAGCATTACAAAAAGCACAAGAAAGACATTTGTCAATAGGAAATCACACAATGAAATGTCTGTTGAGTGGATGACCCACAGTTGGAAGTAGTTGAGAAGAAAGTACAGTCAAGGGCCCACACAATACATTGAGTGAGGCTGTGGCACATGCTATTATCAGAGGGCCATCCACCAGGGGATGACTTAACTTAAATCCAGCAAGTGATAATTTTCTTTATATTTCTTGGGGAAAATGGGAACACTTTTATGTTCATAAATACTGTTCGACTGTAGGCCAAGTTTAAAGTACGGTTAAAATTCTGAGAATATTAATGACTATCTGATGGGGAAGTATGGAACAACCCCTATTAGGCAACAGCATGATTGAAATTTTATTTTTTTTTCATTGACTATAACATTAAGAATGCATCAAGGAAAAAAGCCTATCTAATAATGGTTAAATTTAGGAGCTAGGGCCATTGGGAAGAGGCTACATCTACCTCTGCTTATGTTTAGCACATGGCTGGCAGTGAATACACTTAACATAATTTTACTGTATAAATTGATTATTTACAGAGACAGATGAGGCAAATAGTTCATTTTTGTAATAGTTAGTTAATTCAGGATATAAGTACTTCAGAGATGGTCAATTCAGTTCCTAGCTCAAGAGCTTATACTCTAGCTTTTAGTTTCAGAAACAGGCAAGTAAATGAAGAATTGGAGAAAGTATGATGTGTGTAAGCACAAGGAGAGCAGAGGAAAGAAACACCTTAATCCAGCAAGGGTGATCTGGGGAGGCTTCCAGAGGAGATGACACCTGGGCTGAATCTTGAAGGATAAATAAGATAGAAAGGAGGGAAAGTGGGGAAAGGGCAGTGGGAAATGGAGGAGGACGTCTAGACAAAGAAGGAAGCAGATACAAAAAGACAAACACATTGCTTATTTAATAGTGCTGTGTGGTTGGAATATAGTGTTTGTGGGGGGATAGGAAGAGATTTGGCTAGAAAAGTAGACATGAAGGACACATAAGTGTCAAACTAAGGAGTATGAGCATCAGTTATTAAGGCTACAGGCAGCCATTAAGGGATTTAAGCAGAGAAATAATATAATCAGATAAGTATGTTAGAAACAATTCATTAGTAGCAGTATGATATCAAAGTGTAGTTTCCAAAGAGTTTAAAAACATGATTCACATATTAATAGAGAATGGACACTGGTCAACAGGCTCCTGCCACTGCAGGTCAGGGGATGCATGCTGCCCACACAATAGGTCCCCCTCAGCTGATTCCCTACCCTCCATCACACCACGGAGGCAGGTGGTCAGCTTCAGCCCTGGGCCCACCAAGGTGCTGAGCTCAGAGTTGTTAGAGATGGAACAATAATTATTAGACCACAAAGGAATTGGCATTAGTGTTCTTGAAATGAACAACAGGTCATTCGAGTTCACTAAAATTATTAATACCACAGAGAATCTGGTGTGGGAACTGTTAGCCATTCCAGACAACTACTGTACAAGGTCATTTTTGTGCAAGAAGGTGGGTCTGGTCAGTTCAGTACTGTCCCCTTAAACCCAAAGTGCCTGAAAGCAGGAAGGTGTGCCGACTATGTGGTGGCAGGAGCTTGGTCAGCTAAAGCTGCAGAAGCATCCAAGAAGTTTGAGATTGTGAATATCAGCTACCCTAAACTTGGGAGTTATATGAAAATTCCAGATTCAACACCTGGAACTTCATCCTTACAGCTTCTATGTGTAATACTGCACAAATGACTGGCACAGAGTGGCATTTGACTTTATATCTGATCTCAGGAAGCACTACTGGTTTTCCACATATCCTCAAACTTTCTGTCGCAGGCAGTGGATGCTTCCAGGTTTGGTGTGATTTTTGCTGGTGCCCAGAAGCACATTGGTTGTTTTGGGATGACAGTAGTGATCATTTGCAATGACTGCTGGGGTCACCCTCAGAGAGTGGCCCTTCATCCTGGAATACAAAGTACATGTTGGAAACAACTTCTTGTACAACATGCAACAGTATTTCAGCAACTACGTCATGGCTTGTTCCTGGTGTAGATTAAGAATGATGGCACTGCAGCAGTGATGGAAAAGCTCCATCAAATCTAAAATAATAATTTGTGATATTTTTGATAATTCTCAAGGATTCTATGAATGTCCAGTAAAGCCTTATAATATTCCATTATGAGGAAGATGAATATTCCATTCTATATTGGCAATGTCAAAGGAGATGGTGCTTTATAAAAAAAACGATTTCTTGAAAAAGCTCTTGAACTCAATATGCTCCCCTTGGGAGAGCACAGATCTCCTCCCTGTATAATACCATCAAGAGTGAAGATGTTCAGAAGCTGGCAGCCCTCATAAAAAGTATTTTGGAGATGCACCAGCCATGAATACATACTAACCAATATATACGCTGCCCTTGAACAATGTACAAAATAAAAAGTAACTTGGGAATAGTTATGAAAACTTAAACATGCTATTTTTCTCGAATGAATATGCTTATGATAGATTCTTTTTTCAGAGAACAGCAAAACATCACTAGTTTGGGAACGTCAGTGGAACTTAACAGCCACCTTAATTCCAACTTGAACTGGAAGTATTTTTAAAATCTTCCTATTGCTTAGCTAATGAATTCCAGCTTAGTTTGTCTTTGCTGCTACTTTTTCTAGCTAGATCTCAGTATTCAAACTTGCCTATTAACTTAATTATGCGAGTTGCAGTTAATTGTGTCTGGAGACACAGGAACACACAGAATGGTTAATGGGTGGGCCCTCTAGGTGTGAATCTAGATCCTAGATTCTAGACAGCAGTGGAGTCTCCTGGGTTCTTCAGCTAATAATTAAGTTCAAATTGAGCATTTCATGAGTATTTAAGAGTTTCAGGCAAAAGGTCAAACTGTTGATATTTCTTTATACAGTTATACGCATAAAGAGATAAAAGTGACATACTGTATGTTTATATAGCAGGGTATGTTTTAATGCCATATAGTTTATATTTCTATGCATTTCTTTTCTTTCTTCTTTTTTTTTTTTTTAGACGGAGTCTCGCTCCGTTGCCCAGGCTGGAGTGCAGTGGTGCAATCTCAGCTCACTGCAACCTCCACCTCCCAGGTACAAGTGATTCTCCTGCCTCAGCCTCCCAAGTAGCTGGGACTACAGGCACATGCCACCCCGCCTGACTAATGTTTTATATTTTTAGTAGAGATGGGGTTTCACCGTGTTAGCCAGGATGGTCTCAATCTCCTGACCTCGTGATCTGCCTGCCTTGGCCTCCCAAAGTGCTGGGATTACAGGTGTGAGCCACTGCGCCCTGCCTATGCATTTATTTTCTAATACTACAGTTCTCAGTAATATATCTAGAGATTTTTAGAAATGTGTTAGAATCCTTGACCTTGCCCATTATAGCACTGCATTAGCAATAGTTGTTCTCCTCTTCTGCACCCCCTACCCCCTCTTTTTAAGCTGCTTCACACAAAAGATCTAGTTCCATGATTCACTTTTATTCTCCTTTCAATAGCAAGAGAAGATTGGCTGGTTGATTTGTTCTTTGTTTTTTAATTGTGCCATTAATCTAAAAATCACTGTTAAACTCCAGTATCCTTTGTTTACTTGACTGTTTTCTTTATGGTGGCCAGAGTACTACTATGAGTTCTGGAAGATTTTTGCTTAAAAGTCTTTGCTTTTACTGTTTATCTATTGTTAATATTTTATGTAGAACATGTGAAGAAGATGAAAGTCCCAGAACATCTTTAAAAAAATAATACAACAGATGAATGGATAAAAAAAAAATGTATACATACACAATGGAATACTACTCAGCCTTTTAAAAGCAGGAAAATCTGTCATTTGTGACAACATGGATGAACCTAGAGGACATTATGCTAAGGGAAATAAGCCGAGCACAGAAAAAAAAAAAAAAAAAAAGTACTGCATGATCTCTCTTACATGCAAAAGCTTAAATAGGTGAATTCCAAAGAAATAGAGAGTAGAATGGTGGAGGTAAGGGCAGAGGAGAAAAGTGGAGCCTTTGGCCAAAGGGTATAAAGTCTGTTAGACAAGAGGAATGGATTTTGGTGACCTACTGCACAGCATGATGACTACAGTTAATAATAATGCATCATAGCTTTCAAAATAGCCAAAAGAGTGGATTTTATCATTTCTCATCACAAAGAAATGAAAAGCATTTGAAGTGATGGATATGTTCATTAGCCTGATTTGGTCATTCCATAGTACAAACATGTATCAAAACATCACATTGTATCCCATAAAAATATGCAATTATTATTCATCAATTAAGAATAAAACTTTTAAAAATGTACAATTGTCAAATATTTTATTGAATTCATTAAATAGTGCAGAAACTAGTAATTTGGTTAAGCTGGTTCTAAGAGACTTAAGGAATGGGTGTTTATATACACCATCAAGAGAGGACCCAACGTCAGCTTTTAATTTTTTTTAAGTTAGTGACAGATCTGGTGGCTAACGTTAGAGAAATCAAACATTGGGAAGACTACACAGTGAGTACAGTGTACACTGCTCAGGTGATGGGTGCACCAAAATCTCAGAAATCACCATTAAAGAACTTTTCCATGCAACCAAACACGACCTGTTCTCGCAGAACTATTGAAATAAAAATAAAATAAACCAAATAAATAAAACATTGGGATTACCTCTTCTATCAGAAAAAAAACTTTGCATCTCTACCATGCAAAAATCTACAAGTTAACATGTAACTAACTGCCTAGTGTGAGTCCTTAATTTATAAATTTCAGTAATAATAACAGTAATAAAACTAACTGCCTAGTGTGAGTCCTTAATTTATAAATTTCAGTAATAATAACAGTAATAACTTCAATGGAGATACATTCACAATTAAATAGCTGTTGAGTAGATCTATTTAACAATGCTTCAGCACCACATTGGAAGGACCTACCTACTGTACTGTCTTGGCCTCATTTCTAAGTGTTGCACACATATTCTTAACTGTGGAATACAGCAATAATAAGACAGGCCAGGTGCAGTGGCTCACACCTGTAATCCCAGCACTTTGGAAGGTCGAATTGGGTGGATCACTTGAGGTCAGGAGTTCAAGACCAGCCTGGTCAACATGGTGAAATCCTATCTGCACTAAAAATACAAAAACTAGCCGGGTGTTGTGGTGTGCACCTGTAATCCCAGCTACTTGGGAGGCTGAGGCAGGAGAATCACTTGAACCCAGGAGGCATAGATTGCCATGAGCTGAGATGGTGCCATTGCTGCACTGCAGCCTGGGTGACAGATTGAGACTGTCACAAAAAAAAAAAAAAAAAGAATAAGACAGAAGCAGGAAGACCAGTTAAAAGTCACTGTAAAAATCCTAGGGAGAGATGGCAGATGACAAGAATGTGAAGGCAATAGAAGTGGGATGGAGAGGTAGAGAAGATGAATTTGAGCAATTTGAAGAGAGTAGAATGATGGAATGTGGATGTTCACGGAAAGGAGATCAGAGATGATTCTCAGGTATTTGGCTTGAGTGATTGAACAAAGGTATCATTCTTTCAGGCAGGACTGGAGAAGGGATAAAGGTAGGGGGGAATGATGAGATTAGTCTATAGAATGTTAATATGAAGGGATGATTAGCCTAGAAAATGGATTTCCAACATGTGGGCCTGGTCTCAGAAGGGAGACCAGACTGGAGACACAGGAGAGTTATTTACATACAGGTAGTATAGGGCATGTGGACATTCAGCTTATGCAAATCCAAGTACACATCTTTGTTTTGTTTTGTTTTGTCAAAACAAAGAAAAAAAAATAGGGCAAAAGAAAATCAATAGTTAAAATGATGTGATGATTTTTTTCCACTATTCCTCTCAGTGTCTGTCCCCAAACAAACATGAGAAGAGAGGCAGGTTTCAGATTCTCTGGGCTGAACATCTCCCTATCCTGGGTGTTGGTCTTGTGCTTAAAGATGCTGTGCCACGCCAAGCTCAGTAGTTCTGTAGTCCCAGCTACTCAAGAGGTTGAGGTAGGAGGACAGCTTGAGCCCAGGAGTTCAAGGCTGCAGGCTGTTGTTATTGCTCCATGAATAGCCACTGCACTCCAGCCTGGGCAACATAATGAGACTCTGTCTCCAAAAATCATCATCATAATAATAATGATGCTGATACTGTGCTTGTTTTTCCCCTTAAAATTCCATGGTTCTAAACCTAAGTCAAGTACATGTAACCTGGTGCTCAGCTGAAGTTCAATACTTTCTTCTAAACACTGTGTAGACTTATTGGGAGAAAGTGCTATTCTGTGTCCATGAGTTATTCAAAGGATTTCCAACGATAGATTATATTATACCTTGCCCCCTTGACTTTACAAACTTCCTGTCCATCCCCACTCCCAAAACTCCCTGTCTCAAAATTTGATCCCAGTATAGCTAATGCCAAGTATTTCAGCAACATCATCTAAACAACCTGGAAAAAGTGAAGAGGATACAGACTCTATGAGGCAACTTCAGAGAACACCACATCTAAGGAGGGCCTGGAGGACCAAAGTCCTTGAAGGAATCTGTAGAGAATTATCCAGTGAGGTAGGAGGAAGGAATCTCAAAAGAAGACAGAAGTTAAAGGAGGAGTTTTGAGAACTGTTTTGTCTATAACTTCAAATAACAGTTGGGTAAGATAAAGGCAGACAAATATTCAGACTTGGCAATAAGAAACTGTTGACCTTAGCCCCAGACATTACATCAAGCTAGTGGTGTAGACACCAGTTGTAGTCAGCTAAGGAATGAGTGGAAAAAAAAAAAGAAAAGAAACAAGCATAAGTTTTTTCCCCAGTAACTATAACGGGAAGGAGACAAATGGGTAATCTGAGGAGGCCCACTACATGTAGATGCTCAGGCATGTAATCGTCAATCCTAGGGGATTTTATTCACTGTGTTGATTCTGCGAATGCTGCCTGCTGGGACATGCAGTTCACAACAGGAGGGGTAGCCTAATTTTAAGAGGGACACTGAGTTAAGGAAAAGCTATTTGTTTGTTCATTTGTTTAGTATTAAGAGAGATTTAAGTTCATTATATACTGGTTGGAAAAAGTTAGCGAAGAGGAAGTTATAGAGGTATGTGTGTGCATATGCGTACATGAGAGAGAGAGGAAGAAGGAGAGAATGGTTGAGAGCATGAGGTTTCTGAATAGGAGGGATTTGATCAACACACACTGGAGTATTTAATCATGAATAGAATGAAGAACACTAATTACAGTGAAATGGGCAGAAAGCAAGGGAGAAGATAATTTGATGGTGGTAAAGACTGGGGATTTATCAGGAAGGGGTGTGTGTGTGTGTTTGCGTAATAGTAATATTAGTAGTGGGAAGAGGAGGAGGAAAACTGATTTACTGTGAGTAAAGGGGACAAAGGAATGACTTAATGGGGAAGAGAACTTCAAGTTTGAAACAGCCATTGAAGGTAATGAAGGAGGAGATTATTGAGCAAAAAGATTATCGTGGTGTTGAATGTCCCCTCACATAGGAGAGACCAGGACTTTGTAGTGGAAACGACCCTTGGCAAAGCTTAAAAACAAATCCTGAACGAATGACAAGGAGTAAATGAAGGAAATAACTCATTTAAGCATTCTTTGCATTTAAAAAAAAGATGAGTAGGGTTAATAATCTACTGAAGAGAGAAAATAATCAGAATTATTCATTAAGTATATCATAAGCAGACAATTTAACAGTCAACCACAAAGGTGAAATAGCTAAGTAAAGGAAGCAATATTATATAGACATCATTTTTTTGTTTGTTTTTATGATGTCACTTAAATTAGGACAAAAATTTCAAAAGAAAAGCCATTCAGGTAAATGCAAATGTATATAGTTCCTAAATGATGGAGATGTTATGGAACACACTCCCCCTAGACTTCTTCATTACCCTACCTTTAACAAGCTCTTTATTTTACACAGAAATTCACTTTTAAAAGGGATGATAGAACATTATAGTTTGGAATATAACACCTTGGATTGGCATTATAGATGGTGTTAGATGCTTTGGGCCCAACGGGGCAGGATTTTCTAAATGAGTTTGGATTTCATATTGTGCATAACCAATATGACATGCTTTGACAAACTGAGTTACAAATATGGCCACATCTCTTGCCCAAAACTTCTCTCAACTTTCTCCTGGTTCATGAATCCATTATTAATTTAGAAACATTTATTATATTCCTCTAGGTACCACAATTCCCTTCTGATCGCTCTAACTACTCATTCTGTGCCTTCTCTGCTAGCTCCACTTCCTCTACTTGTGTCTCTTATTTTAGAAATAAGTTTCTATTAAATATTGAGTAGATACAAAACAACATTTCTAAGATATAAGTAATGAACAAAGAATGCAAAAACATCCAAGTATCCACTTCTGCCCCTAGGGGGTATGGGGCCACAAGTAAATATTTTTTTGTGAGGTCCCTGTCTACATGAACAATTTGATTTTAAAACTGCCCTACAAAATTTATGGGCCAATGTGAGGAATGGTGAGTTATGCATGAAGATTTAAAGTAACTAATAGAAAAGACATTCTTTGTTTATTGTTCAATCAGGACAGATGAAGATTCTTCCTAGAATCCAGGCACCATCTCTTCTTACTCAGATTCCGGAACTATCTCTTCAAGTTCCTTATTGAATGAACTGTTCCTGGTTAATTTCATATCTTTCACATCAGAAAAACAGTTGCACTGCTCTTAATTGTCACAGTGTCATGACTCTTTAAACTTGCTTGTATTTAAACAATGTAGATCTTCTTACCTCTGAAGTTTCCTGATTATAGTTTATTTAATACTGATGATATCATTACTCATGACTCTGTATCACACATCATGCTACAGGGCTGCCAAACACTCAAAGGTTGTTCTGGGCTTTATTGATGATGACCAGAAATGAGATTCTTACCCAGCCTATGCAGGAAAATGTGAACTGTAATTTGTTTTCCAATCATGTTAAATTTACTGATAGGAATTGTATGGCGAAAACTTAGAAAATATCTTCCAATTTAATCTCTCATTTTCTGTGATTCCTGCATTCCTACAATGTGATCTCTTTGTATCTTGACCACACCTCTGCCTTCCAAACCCCACCACCAGTAGGGAGGATAAGTCAAGGGGCCCGGGGCAGAGACCGAAAGTCGGACCCATTTGCACTGAAAGGTCAGATCCTTGTCCCGAAAGACTTAATTAAGATAGACCGGGCCGGGCGCGGTGGCTCATGCCTGTAATCTCAGTACTTTGGGAGGCCGAGGGGGGCGGATCACAAGGTCAGGAGATCGAGACCATCCTGGTGAACATGGTGAAACCCCGTCTCTACTAAAAATATGAAAAAATTAGCTGGGAGTGTTGGCGGGCACCTGTAGTCCCAGCTACTCGGGAGGCTGAGGCAGGAGAATGGTGTGAACCCGGGAGGCAGAACTTGCAGTGAGCCGAGATCGTGCCACTGCACACCCGCCCGGGCAACAGGCCTCTCAAAAACAAAACAAAACAAAAAAAACTCCGTCTCAAAACAAAAAGAGATAGACCTAAGAGACAATGATGTTATTGATAGGAAAGGCCCGTTGGCATTGAGGAGCAACGGCCTCTACATTCCTCAATGAGACAGGCAAGGCCACCCCCAGGGATGGTCTGACAGATGGCCCAGAGCCTGCGGATTGTCCTGGGTGCCAGTGACGGAGGAGGGGGTGTGTGTGCATAGGGTACAGGATGCCCACTGCCATCCCTGCTGCCCTCGCCTGCTGTGCACTGGAAGTGACACTGCAGTGGGAACACCCGTGGACATGGATACCCCAAAGACCTGACTTTGTCTTTAGTCCAGCACGAATAAGAATCACTCCAAATCAGCGTGTCTTCACCTTTCTGGAGGCTCAGCGATCCTGCAAAAGAAAAATCTCACTGGCCAGTGGGAGTGATCTGCTCACCAGACCACCCTCCAGAACCCAGGAACCGTCTCATAGCGGAGAGTCTCAAAGCTCCTCTGGGCATCTGGTTGACCTCATGGTGGTGAACAGGTGGATTGGTAGAGAGTTAGAGAATGCCCCAGAGGAGAAATGTGCCCTGGGGAGAAATGGAGGTCCAGGACCGTGAGTCCTGGACTGAGTATTGGGTACATTGCCCAGATAGCACGCCCAGTCCACAATGGTCCTAGTCACTGGACTACTCACCAACTTTTGAGAAAAGTGCTTCTGAGGACCGGGACCCATGTGAGATCAGGTTTGGGCTCAGGTGCAGGACTGCTCTGCACTCCCCAGCTGATCTCATGCACTGGAGAGAGACTTAGAACATTCGAAGGGAGGCACTCCAAAGCCTGGGGCCCAGGGCAGAGGCCCTGAATGGTCAGCACAAGACAGGTATAGCAACAACTACCTAGTTTAAGAAACTAAACATTTCTAAGTTCCCTATAAGCCCCTTCCTGATCCCACCCCTAGCCCTTCACACTCAGAGATAAACGGATTTATCTCTGAGATGAATAAAAGGAAATAAAAATGTTCCTTAATTTTCTGTTTTTACCACACATATTTGTGTTTTTTAAAAAAAAACAAAAAACAAAAAACATTGCTGGACATCGTGGGCCACGCCTATAATTCCAGGTATTGGGAGGTTGAGGCGAGAGAATCACCCGAACCCACGAGTTTGAGACCAGCCTGGGCAACATAGTGAGACCTTGTCTCATTAAAAAAATAAAATAAAATAAGACTTTTTTTGTTAACTTCATGTAAGTAAAATTGAATATATTCTTGCTTCTTCATTAAATCCATGGATCAATCAGGAGAGAATCAAAATCTGTATGATTAATTGTACTGAGGTATGTAATGTGTTAACAATAGGGGAAACTGGATGAATGATATATGTGAATGCCTGGCACTATTTATTGAACTTTTCAGTAAGATCAAAATTATTTCAAAGCAAGGAATTTTTTTAAAATGAGGGTGGAGATTGAATAAAAAGGAAAGGCAAGTGCTGACAATCATTGAAGCTGAATGGTGGGGACTGGTTCATTTTACAATTTTCTCTACTTTTGTGCAATATTAAAATTTCTATAATTAAAAAATTTTTTAAGGAAAACACAATACTATCTGGTTTTGGTATTTACTTTGTGGGACAATTTTAAATGAATTCATTTTCTTGAATATGTTTTGGAATATTATTTTTTATTTCCTCTTGAGGAAGTTTTAGTAAATTCTATTTTTTTATGAACTTATCCATTTTCCTAAGTTCTCCAACTTACAGCACTGATGTACATTATCCTCCTAATTAACCATGAATGTGTCCATCAACTGTAATTATAACCTCTCTTTTGTTCTAAAAGGCTTTCCGAAGAAAGAATTTTTGGCCTTGTGAATCCTTTCTGTTGTATTTTTATTTTCTATATTATTAATTTCTACTATCTTTATTTAATTTCTACTCTTTTATTTTTATTTCATTATTATTTTTCTAACTTCTTATTGTTAGCCTTTCATCTTTTCTAATAAAAGCATTTAAGGCTATAATTTCTCACTAGATCTTACTTTATCTACATTAAATACATCTTTATTATAGTGTCTTTATGTTCACACATTGTATTTTCTAATTTCCATTATAATTTCTTCTTTCGCCCACATGTTATTTAGAAGAGGATATCTTAATTTCTCAAATATGGACTTTCCTAGTTATCCTTTTGTTACTGATTTCTAACTTAATTGCATTATGTTCAGAAACCGTGGTCTGTATGATTCCAGTTTTAAATAGTTGAGATTTGTATTCTAACCTAGCAATGTGGTCTGTTTTCAAAAATACTCCATGTTGGTTGAAAAGAATCTATATTGTGTAGCTGTTAGGTGCAGTGTTCTATGTACTGTACTTAATTAGTGCCAGCTTGTTAATTGTGTTGTTCTAATCTTTCTCCTTACTGATTTGGTCAACTTGATCTAGGTACTTAACAGCTTAGAATTCTTACATCCTCTTGGAAGACCGAAACTTTCTTATTTTTTTATTTTTTTCTTATTATTTTTATTATTTTTTGAGACGGGGTCTCACTCTGTCACCCAGGCTGGAGTGCAGGGGCGGAATCTCTGCTCACTGAAGCCCCCACCTCCCGGGTTCAAGCAATTCTCCCACCTCAGCCTCTAGAGTAGCTGGGATTACAGTGGCACACCACCATGCCTGTCTACCTTTTGCAATTTTAGTAGAGACAGGGTTTCACCACGT
Organism: Papio anubis; assembly: GCF_008728515.1. NCBI lineage: Eukaryota > Metazoa > Chordata > Mammalia > Primates > Cercopithecidae > Papio > Papio anubis. The sequence goes on along the minus strand of NC_044989.1, from coordinate 62,954,620 downwards.
TGGCCAGGCTGGTCTCAGCTCCTGACCTCAGGTGATCCACCCGCCTCGGCCTCCCAAAGTGCGGAGATTACAGGCTTGAGCCACCGCGCCCAGCCTGAACCTTTTTTATTTATGAAACTCTTTATGAAATGTTCTCTTTATCTTTCGTGAAGGTTTTTGCCTTAAGGGTTATTTTGTCTGATACTAATATAGCAACACCAACATCCTCTTGGTTAGTGTCTGCATGATACAACTTTTTTTTACGCTCTTATTCTTGTTTGAATCCTTATGTTTTAAATGTGACTTAAGAGAATATACCTGCATTCTTTAAAACACAATATATACCACTTGTCAGTCTTTGCTTATAAATTGAGTAGTCTATTTTACTTAATTATTGATATATTTGGATTTATTTTTGCCATCTTATATTGTGCTTTTTATGTATCTTGAACCTTCAATATTTTGTTTTTTCCCCTATTCTCATCTACTTTTGTATTATTTTTCTCTTTCCACTTTTTCCCCTTATAGTTAAAAAGTTATACATTCTTGGTAGTTACGCTAGAAATTTTAACATGGAAACAATATCTTTACCATCCTACCACACAATAAACACTTTAATTCTGATCCTCCGCTCCCAGTTACATGCTATTGACAGCTGCGTATTTCATTTCTATCTTGTTTTTTTAGCCCCTTACGATACTATTTTCTAAAAAGAGATTATTGATCTTTGTAGCCAATATTTATTTACAATTAAGCACATATTCAGCATTCTCCTTGCTCCTCATTCTTTTATTCATCTCTGACCTTCCTTGTTCCCTTTCTTCCTGCCTAAATAGCAGCCTTTAGAATTTCCTTTAGTGAGGGTCTATTGATGGTAAACTCTTGTTTTTGCTTGTTTGAAGGTGTCTGATTTTGTCATTGTTTTTGAAAGATAATATTCAAATTCTGGTTGACAGTAATTTTCTTTCAACACATTGAAAATTTTAAACTTTTTCTGGCTTCTATAATTGTTAAGTCTAATTGTCCTGTTGAAAGTACACTAATCTGTCTTATCTTTCTCTGGCTGCTTTTCAATCTTTTTTTGTTTATGGTATTCTGCAGTTCAACTATATTATGTCTAAGAGTGAATGTCCTTTTATTTATCCTTATTGGGATTGTTGGGCTTTTAAAATCTGTGGTTATTCATTTCTAAAAAAAATCCTCAGCCACTACCTCTTCAGTTATTACCTTTGCCCCTCTCCTTCTCTCCTGTCTGTCTGGAACTCCAATTAGATAATTTCTATATTTTTCACAAGACCGTCTTAATGTTAAAACCTCTCGTTCATATTTTCTGTCTGTTAGGGCTACATTCTGGAAATTTTCTTGGATCTATCCATCTGAATCTATTCTCCAGTTGTGGTTATTCTGCTGTTAAACCTGTCTATTGTATTTTTAATTTGAAATATTATCTGTTAAACTTCTAGTAGTTCTTTTGGGTCTTCTTCAAATCTTCTGGTCATGTTTTATGCATATTTTCATTTTTTTCTCTTATTTCTTTTAATACATTTATTAGGCTTATTTTATGTTCTACGATTAGTCATTTCAATAGCTAAAGCTTTGCAGTCTGATTCTGTTATTTGTTGTTTATGCTGGCCTTTGCTCATGCTACATTATTGCTATGGTTTTGTTTGTCCCTACCAAAACTCATGTTGAAATTTGATTCCCTGTGTTGGGAGCGGGGAGCCTAGTGGGAGGTGGTTAGGTCCTCATTAATAGATTATGGGGGTGGACTCCTCATTCATAGATTAATGCCCTCCTGCTGGGGTGAGTTTTTGCTTTTGTGAGAATGAATTCTTTCAGAGACAGCAGGTTGTTAAAGTCTGGCTTCTTCTCTTGCCATGGGATCTCTTTGCAGGTATCCCCTCCCCTTCTGCTGTCTGCCATAGTGGAAGAAGCCTGAGGCCCTTGCCAGATATAGCTGTTCAAACCTGGACTTTCCAGTCACCAGAATTTAAGCCAAATAAACCTCTTTTCTTTCTAAATCACCCAGTTTCAGGTATTCTGTTATAGCAACACAAAACTGACGAGAGCAATTACTTCCTTTTGTATTTTGTGATTTTGACCATGAGCTTGTATTTCTTTAGAATGTATTGATGAGAAGTCATTGAGGCCTGTGTTGAAGAAGGGTACTTCCAGAATAGATTTGCATTTGTTTCTGCCGGTTGCCTGGAAACTACAAATTAAGGTTTACTTTGAACTTCATTCTTGACTTGAATTTTTTGGACTCTAAAGAACAGCGTGAATTTGAGCTGCAAGACTGTGTGAGTGCTGGTTATGTTATGAGTTCTCAGGGGAGATGTTTTTTTCTGCCTCCATTAAGAATCACGTCTCAAGGCAGGAAATTTTTCCTGCAATACTCTGGGGCTGCGGGAAAGGCAGTAAGTTAATTTATAGCTCATCCTTACACAAACGGTGTAGTTTTTTGTGGACCCATCTCTAAGCAGAGGTGGAAGGGTCTACAATTAGATTCACTCTGTACACCTTGACCGCTGTATTCACTTATTCACTCAAGTGAATTCAGCAGATACTCTCAAGGCAAAAACCTCTCCAGGTTTCTGCTTATACTCAGAAGTAAGGAATACTCAGAGGTCAAGTATTAGATGCAAGTGGAAACCCAAGGAATCTCTCCAAGTGGAAACCTCTCCTGGGTTTCCACTTGCATCTAATACTTGACCTCTGAGTATTCCTTACTTCTGCCAGCATATACATGCACTTCAAAAGATTAAAAAATCCTTTGTCAATTATTTGTAGTTGTTTTCAGTGAGCTATCATTCAAGGTATGTAGTCTGTCATACTGCCAGAAATTGAAGTCCCTCTGCCACTGCCTGAGGGTTAAAAGTCTATTTCAAGGGTTTCTTCCTTAGTCCTCCCCTCTTCTCATTCTACAGGCCCTCTCCCTTTACCAATTCCCACTACTTTGGTGCTCCTTATCAATCAGTCCCTCACCTATACCTCTGTATGTTTCTTATGGCTACTGAAACAACTTTATCACAAATCTGGTGGTTAAAAAATACCATGTACTATCTTATAGTTCTAAAGGCCACAAGTCTAAAGTCAGTTCCAACAGGCTAAAGTCAATATATCAGCAGGGCTGGTTTCTCCTGGAGGCTCTAGAAGACAATCCCTTCTCTGCCTCTTCCATCTTCTGTGAGATTATTGCATTCCTTGGATTGTGATTCCTTCCTCACATCATGTCAACCTCTTGCTTCCATTGTTACATCTACTACTCCCTCTTCTGTAGTCAAATCTTCCTCTGTCTCCCTTTTATGAGAATGCTCAAGATTATATTTAGGGTCTACCTGGATCTCCAGGATCATCTCCTTATCTCAAGATGCCTTACTTGGCTGGGTGTGGTAGCTCATCCCTGTAATGCCAGCACTTTGGGAGGCCTAGGTGGGAGGATTGCTTGAGCTCAGGAAGTTGAGGCTGCAGTGAGCTGTGTTGCACCACTGCACTCCCATTCCAAAAAAAAAAGAAGAAGAAGAAAAGAAAATCCCTAATTTAATCACATGTGTAAAGTTTCTTTTGCCATGTACTGTAACATCCACAGGTCCCAGGGATTAGAATCTGGGTATGTTTGGGGGCCATTATTCAGCCTACCACCACCTCCAATCCTTAGCTGCAGACTCAAATTTTCAGTTTCTTTCTCAACTTTTCTCATTACCCAGGCACTTTAAACTCACTTTTATCTAAAACTGAACTATATGCACCAGCTGTTAGTGACATCACCATCTTCCCAAGCATCTAAATGCAAAATCAGTATATACTGCTTCTTTTTTCACGCTTTGTCTCTAACCAGTCACTGAGTCCTTGTCTAATCTACCTCTAAAAGGTCTCAAATCTAGTCCTCTTCCTTATTCCCACTGCGACTGCTTTCCAGATCTTGTTGTTTACTATAATTGTAACCTAATTGAATTTCTTACCTCTGTTTTTCTATGGCCATTAACCTGTTGCCTTGTCTTTTTTTTCTTTTTCTTTTTCTTTTTTTTTTTTTTTGAGACAGGGTCTCACTTTGTCACCCAGGCTGGAGTGCAGTGGCACAATCTCAGGTCACTGCAGCCTCAACCTCTTGGGCTCAAGCAATCCTCCCACCTTAGCCCACCAAGCAGCTGGGACTACAGGCATGCGCCACCACACCCAGCTAATTTTTTTTTTTTTTAATTTTTTGTAGAGACAAGGTTTTGCCCTATTGCCCAGGCTGGTCTTGAACTCCTAAGCTCAAGTGATCTGCCTGCCTTGGCCTCCCAAAGTGCTCGGATTACAGGTATGAGCCACCACACCCAGCTGAGTTATCTTTCTACAACCCAAATGACTAGGTACTGTCTTCTTAAAACTTCCTCAATGGTTTTGTCTACTCCATAAAATCCAAAATCATTCACGGCCCCTTGCAGTCCGGCCATAAAGTGAGAGACCAGTCTCATCTTTGCCATGTTCTACTGAGTACTGTGTGTTCTAGGCAACCAAACTTTATCATTTCCTGAACAAGCCAGCCTCAGGGCCTTTACAGCTCTTCAAGAAGCAGCTGAATGCTTAAGTTTTCTGAGATGTGTTGGGAGACCCTGCCACACAGTTAGAATTAATGTTCTATTAACACTTGAGATATTGATTCAATTATTTACTGAGGGTCAACTATGTCTAGGACTCTATGGTAAACATTGGGCATGAAATGGTGAACAGGATGCAGACAGATCTTTTCCTCGCATGGCTCATAGTCCAGAGAGGGCTCCAGACAAGTGAACAGGCTGTTATAATATCACACAAGTGTTCTGACAGGAAAGCATAAGACAGTATAGGAAGAGACAGAGGGGCACCTAATCTAGATATGGACGATCATCAAAAAGTAGCAACTAATATGAAACCAGGTGGCAAATAAGAATTAAGGGAAAAGAGGGCTGGAGAAAGAATGTTCCAGGATGAGGGACAATGTGTGTAAAAGCCTAGATATGAGAGAAAGCACAGTATACCTACACAACTGAAAGATCAGCAAGGCTGGAATGGAGACAGTGGGGTGGGAATGTTGAGAGGTGAGGATGGTGAGGTGAGCAGGGGGCAGAAGTGATGCCGTATTTTTTGCTACTTCAGCTAAAACCAGGTTTTAGCTAACACGACCAGGAAAGATTAGGCACGCAGATACATTGAAAGGTGAGGAGAGGGAAATTCATTAAAAGAAAGCTCTCAGTGAAAAAAGAGGGGGGCATGCTGACTCCCACCTCACAGACTGAATACCAGGCCACCACACACGAGCTGAGGTGACCAAGCTGCTCCCCACTGCACAAGGCACGAACTTCATGTAGCTCCACCCCAGTCTCTCAGTGTGCAGGTGGGTCCCCGGTCTGTTGAGGGCATGCACAGACAAGACTGTGGACAGGTTCCCTTATCTGCACAAAAGCATCTGATGTAAACGCTTGTGGGGCAGGTCAGAGATTCTCCGGGGACCATCTCCCCCCACCAACCGACCAACCCCTACCCTTATCTGCCTCCTGTAGCTATCACAAGGCCGTAGTCAGAAGCTGGCCATTCTAAGTGCAAAGGAGGGCCACTGAAGGGTTTGAGGGGACGTGCCAGCCCTTGAGATAGGGTGACAAAAAGAGAACCAGATGCTAGGGAGCTGGTTCCGTTTTGGAATGTTGTAGAGCAAAGCGCTTTGTGCCCTGCTTTCTACCCTGTTGGCTCACCTCTGATGTCAGTGCAGCTGTGGGGAACATGTCCCTGCGCTGACACTATCACTTTTGCTTTTCTCCTCACAGCTTTCTCCAGAATTGGGAAATCCCTCAGCCTGGCAAAAGTATCGCTCAAATGTGCCTCAGCTACCATTTCCTGGGGGCAGTCCTCAACCAATGGCTGCTGGGAATTGGTGAACAATGCCCCAGCCCCTCAAGCCTCCAGAGAAACAATTCTGAGTGACATGGATGATGATAACCAGTCTATGCCCACAGTGATTATCAGCTCAGCAATGTACCCTTTACTGGCTTTTCCTCCTTCTGTGTCTCACTATTTCTGCTCCCTCACTCCTGCTTCCTGGAATTACCTTCCCAGAAAAACTTCATTCTGGTAAGCCCTAGTCCTAGGCTCTACTTGAGGGTAGGGGAATCCAAACTAAAGTAAGAGTCTGTAGGATTTCAAAGTAAAGATCCAACTTAGACTTTAAGGAGAAGAGATCTGGGGTAGAAGCAAAAACTTATGTTTTCTTCCTAATGGGAGCTGACAACATAGAAGTAGATGAAATTTTCCAGTGATAGGAGAAAGGGGTCTATGAGGGACCGCGAGGAACAACATTTCTGGCACAGGCAGAAGAAGAGTGGAGACAGAAACGACCAGAGAGGTAGAAGAACAAAGAGAGTTGGCAACGTGGAAGGCCAGGGAAGAGGAAGTTTCAAGAAAGAGCAGGCAAATCTATCCCAGCAGCAGCCAGGGTGGGCCTCTGTCCTTGAGCAGCACTGGAGCCAGAGCCAGTTCCCGGATCTTGCAGCTGAGGAGTCCCTCAAACGTCCACAGCCCCCACCAGTGTGGGGAGGCTGGATCCTGTGGTGGACTCCGGGGATGTGACTGCCTGATGGTGGCAGAAACAGCAGCAACATCTAAGACCAGGGAGTGGGGGTCTTGGGCAGAGACCCCAGGGCAGCTGAGGCGGCTGTGCTTCCTCCCAGCTCCATCAGCCTTTGGGGCCACGAGAATCCATTATCCTTTACAGCCCCACCCTGGCTCTGGGAAACTGGAGATAGTCTCTGTGACCCCCTTGAGAAGTGAAGCCACCTGGACTTCTGGGTGGGGTGGGGACTTGGAGAACTTTTCTGTCTTACAAGAGGATTGTAAAATGCACCAATCAGCACTCTGTAGCTAGGACTGTAAAACGCACCAGTCAGTGCTCTGTGGCTAGTTAGAGGTTTGTAAAATGCACCAATCAGCGCTCTTTGGCTAGCTAGAGGTTTATAAAATGGACCAATCAGCAGGATGTGAGCGGGGACAGAAAAAGGAATAAAACCTGGCCACCACAGCCAGCAGCGGCAACCCACTTGGGTCCCCTTCCATGCTGTGGGAGCTTTGTTCTTTCGCTCTTCACAATAAATCTTGCTGCTGCTCACTCTTTGGGTCCGTGCCATCTTTAAGAGCTGTAACACTCACTACAAAGGTCCGCAGCTCCATTCTTGAAGGAACCAACTCCAGATAACCCGACCTGGGATATCCCATTTCCTGAGGCATGGAGAGGCATCACCCCAATAAGTTGCCCATGCCCTGCACTGGCAGCCTCCCTTTCACCTGCAACCATCCAGCTTCTGGCCCCAAATTTGACCAAGGAGCCCCCATTCAAATCCCCTCCCTTCTGCCAAGTGGCCTTCCCTGCCCCACAGCTTGCTCTGCAAGCCTCCAACGTCTGAACATCTTCCAGTGTCACTCATGGCCCCTTCAGTCTCAGCCCAGTCATAAACTTCAATGCAAAGGATAAGTCTAGATTGATTTCACAGTTCTTTTAACAAGCATACTTAAAAGCTAGTGGCAATGCATTCCTTCTCAGAGTTGAAGACAAGTTCTCCCTGAAATCTGGGCAATTCATGTCCTTTTCCTAAGACTGGGGAAGAGAAGTGGAAGTAGCAGCCAGTTCGGCAGGAAATTTGTTAGCAGGGGTAGAAACTCAGATGGGAGTGAGGAACTTCACAGGAAAACTCTGGAGGAGCATCCAAGAAAGATCAACATTTCTTTTATGTGTGGGAAGCAATGCGACTTTACTGTTATTGACCCTTTACAATATCTCCTGTAAATAAATGTTTAGGGTTTTCTTCTGAAAAAGAAAGAAATTGTTACTCAGCCAGTAAATGATATTTGAAATTAAAGAGAGAAAGAAGGGGGAAAAAAGAAGAAAGGGAGAGAGAAAGTGGGGGTAGATGAAAGTAAGGGAGGGAGAGAAAAAGAAAAAGAAATAAATTGTTATTCAGCCAGTAAAAGATACTTAAAAAGAGGGAAAGAAAGGGGAAAAAGAAGGACAGGAGAGAGGATGGGTGAGAAGGAGTGAGAAAAAAAGAGAAAGAAGCTGGGAATGGTTGCTCAAGCCTGTAATCCCAGCGTTTTGGGAGGTCAAGGCGGATTGCTTGAGTCCAGGAGTTCTATACCAGCCCGGGCAACATTGTGAGACCCTGTCTCTACTAAAAATACGAAAATTAGCTAGGCATGATGGTGCGCACCTGTAGTCCCAGCTACTTGGGGGCTGAGCTGAGGTGGGAGGATCACTTGAGCCCGGGAAGCAGAGGTTGACATCGTACCACCGCACTCCAGCCTGGGTGACAGAGTGAGACCCCTGTCTCAAAAAAAAGAGAGAAAAAGAAAGAAAGGAAGGAAGGGAACGATTGATAGTGTCAAATGTTACTGAACAGTAAAAGAAAGTATAAAGAAGTAGCCATTAGATGTAGCAAATAAAGGTAGTTTATGACTTGGAGAAAAGTACTCTAAGAATGAAGTAGCAAAAGCTAGGTTACAGTGAGTTGAGTATTTAGTGGGAAAAGAGAATATAAAGAGAGTGAGTGACTATGGGAAACACTTTTAGGAAGCTTGGTTTTAAGAGGTAAAAGAAAGATGAAGAGACAGCTGGTTGAATGAGGTGTCTGTGTGTGTGTAAAAGTGGGAGAGGCTTGAGCCTGTTCTGACCATTTAGGCTCATAAACACCAGTAGACAGAGAAAGAGGTTGAAGGTAGGGGAGAGTGAGGAACAATAAGGATTTCCTGATGACTTCCTGGAAAAGGCAGGAAAGGATGGATTCCAGGTAGATTAGATTGAGTCAGAAGAAGGGACTTGCCTTCCATTGAAACAATAAAGTGGTTACTTACTTATTTTCAAGACGAGTAGGTGGTTAATTCCAAAGCATTACTGTGATATGTGAAAGGAAATGCTGGGAAAGGAAGTGTGGTCCCTTTAAATGATACGGAAGGGAGGAGGGCGTGATACCTGGCTAGGGCTTTACCCCTGGGCCTGTGCCCATGGACCTAGGTGAGGACAGGCATTTTTGTTTTCCTGCCCAAATGTTGCATTTCCCAAGATCACCCTGACCTGTCACGTCCCCAACCTGTGCCTATAAAAACCCCAGAGCCTCGCAGGCAGACACCCAGGCAGCTGGACATCGAGAGCAGTGCATCATCAGAAGAAGACATGGGCAGCTGGACGACGAGAGGAATGCACCGATGGGCACCAGCACACCGGCAGGCCACCAACCACCGCAGCAGGCCACAGACCACCCCGGCAGAATGACACGGAGTTTGGCTGGGACAGTCTGAGGAGAGCCCAGGCTGCTGAGCTCCAAGGGAAAACCATCTCCCTTCTGACTCCCCCATCTGCTGAGAGCTACTTCCACTCAATAAAACCTTGCAGTCATTCTCCAAGCCTATGTGTGCTCTGATTCTTCCAGTACACCAACGCAAGAACCCCAGGACACAGAAAGCCCTCTGCCCTTGTGATAAGGCAGGGGTTTAATTGAGCTAACACAAGCGGCCTATGGATGGCTAAACTAAAAGAGGACCGTGTAACACATGCCCACTGGGGCTTCAGGAACAGTAAACATTCACCCCTAGACACTGCCATGGGGCTCCCTGCCTGTGTGGATACTCACCTAGAGGCTTGTGCAACAGGGCACTGAAGAAGTGCCCTGAAGAAGCGAGGGGGAAAAGGGAACTTTTCCTGCTTCAACTGTATACTTATACTTACCTTGCTCTAAATTGTCTTTATCTGTCAGACTTTAATGGTATTTAAACATTGGTAATAGTTGATAACAAGTATGATATGTCCGTCAACTAACGTACTTGATCTTGCCATGATATGAAAATTGGAGTCCTTCAAATGTTATATGGGTATTTGCGTCATTGTCTGAAAAACATGTTTCTCAGGTAGGGAGATAAAGGGAAACATTATGACATTTCAGCCTGGTAGTCTGGCATTACATGACCTCATCTGCCTTTTTAGGGGAAGTCAGCAAATTGTTTTACTTCTTTGTGATCTATTTCTCATTTATAAACTGGGCTAATATGATGGGTACCTAAGCTCTAATTTATTCCTAAATATTGGTAACAAGATAAGTTTCCATAAGTTAAACCTTTATTATCTCTAAGGTTGTAAGTGAAGACAGTATTCCTGGAGACCCATTTGACACTATAAAATACTAAAATCAATCATGCAAAAACAAAGATATGCTTTTACAGTGATTTCCTAAGTTTAAAAAGAAAAAGTCAATGTTGTAAATGATCTTTTGGAAGATACTTCCTTATCAACTAACTGGTTGATGCTTTTAAAAACACAAATCCAAAGAAATTCCAACTAAAGATACTTTATTTTTCTGATAGATCTCCCCAGAGCAAGTAAATGCTTCAGTGCTCTAAGAACTTTCAAACTGTGATCAAAATTAGGGCCATCTGTCTAAAACTCCTATCTATAAATTCATTGGGTAGACAGTTCTTTGAATGTTCAAGTTTTCCATATTGCTGTGTTCTCTTCCTTTTCTCCTTCTCCCACTACTCCTCATCCTCTTCCCATCTCTGCACCCAATTTTATTACTACCAAATACTCACAACACACAATAGCCTTCATCTTTAGCAGACTTTGTGGGCAAATTATCTGATACCACTCTGTTGGTTCTTGTGGCTTCTTCCCCGAACAGCTAATGTTTTGCCATCTTCCAGAAGTGCTCTAAAAAGCTTTAGCTTGCAATAAAAATTTCCTCCTTTGATGTCTTGGGGCAGCTCTTTGAAAGATAGATACAGATAGACAATGGCTTTGCAAGAGTGTTGCCTAATTCAAGTGCATATAAGTTTGCTTCATCTACAGCTGCATCCATTAAAATCAAAAGTTTTTCCACTTTACTCCTAGAGCCAATCAACATAAGAGCAGCTTTATTTTTCTATCACCTATAGTGAGAGTCATAGGCAAGCACCATGGTGATATTTAGCCAAAACTGGGGGGATCATATTTGCAATAAAAAAGGTCATAAAAGCAGGGGTCTAAATTGAAGCCATTGTGAGTGAAGAGCCATCTGTACCCTCCTATCCATGTTTATGGTAAGGATTTAGAGCATGAAGTGCTTTTAAAACTGCAAAACATTATACAAAAGGGAAGAATTATTGCAATCTAAACCCATATAATACATACAAACCAAACAGAACTAATGCTTTCCTCATACAAGTCTGTGTGGTTAAAATTGGAAGCACTTGTTTTCCCTAAAAATCACAGGCTTCTTGCTGAGTTAAAGAAGCATTTTGGTCATCACAGAAGAGTAACACAAAGTGAACAATCCACCCCATGACTAGGAAAGAAGCCACTCTTCCTCCAGCCTCCTCTTTTGCCCCCTCCATCCTTATACATTATGTACTGCCGGCCTCCCCGGCATCTTGCAGGGATCACTGTCTGCCACTCGGGATGACATCTCTCGCCTTGGAGTTTTCAGACTTGAAAAATCCTGACAGCACTGTACCATTCAAATCTGAACCAGTCTCCCACCCTAGTGGCAGACTGTTAAATAAAAAACTCTGTCCTTCCCCAAAGCTTTTAAAGGATCAATGTTTCCTTTAAGTACAAAACAAAGTAAGGAACACCCAACTAACTTGCTATAAACAAAGAAATTTGAAATTCTAGTCACATCCTGAAAAAAGTCAAGAGATCTTTTTTCCACAGGAGCCTCCTACTAATGCCTTGTGTGACTTTCCAGAACGCTCAGGCAGAAGAATGCTTCAAAAATTCAATCTGGGATTTGCTGCCCTACCTACTCCTATAGGGCCAAAATGCCAAATAAGCTCTGAGAAATGAAGCCTCAAAACAATTGCCAAGCCATTTTCATTCCCTTAAATTTCCAATGATTAACATAAGATGGAAATGTTGGGTACATTCGCATGTGTTAACTAAATAATGTTTATTAAATGCCAACCACACCTACACAGGTTGTCCCCTTCTTCTCTTAGCTGACTACAATTTACTTCTATGATAGTATTTCTTATCACAGTAGAAAAACGACTACAATAACAACTACAGGAAATTTTACTACAATAACAGTAATCAGTAGCCTTCATAGTTCACCATGACAGCTAAAATAAGGATAAATAGAAAAGAGTTCAGTGAAATGTTTCCACTGTGCCGTACCATGATTCATATCCATGCTTATTTCCACCATTAGTTACTTAAAAGATGTTTTATAGATCTTTTGAGTTTCCACCAAAGACAAAACTAGAAGAAATGGACCTTTGGACCTGACTTTGGTGTGATACTTTCTTCATAGCTTATAGAACATCTTTGTGTTCATAATTTCCTTTCATCTGCTCAGTAGGTATTATTTTAGATTGAGAAATCGAGTCTGAATTCAAGTAACTCAGTTTGAAAGTAGTGATGTTTAAAATCAGGCTGTCCAACTCTTTTTCACATCCTATGTTTGCCTAGGTAGATGAATATAAAGACAATATGACATAAGGAATGTTAATATGAGAAACGTTCAAATATAAGGAAATCAGAAAGACTAAAAAGAGGATTAGATAGAATACATTAAAAGACAGCCTTGATTTTTTAGAATACACACACACAAATGTATATGTGTATATTATACATCACTATAATTTTTCAAACTTATAATCTATAGATTTTTCTTCTATTTCTCTTCTAACGAGGCTGATAGTGTTCATAAATTAAAAACTAAACAAAACCCATTGAAACGAATATGTGTTTCTGTTGATTCATTTATGGTGATGTTGACACTGGAGCTGCTTGTCGACTATCTTCTCACACATAATAATTATTATTTACTGATGGCAAAGCTCTGTGGATGTGACCAAAGTGCCAGTGACATAAAGAAAAGCCTGTTTAAATGATCTGCAAAGCAGGGCCACAGCTGTAACTTTGCCCTGGCAGAGCCTGTCAAGTAAATAGCATGATCTTTTCAAACACAGCCATATTATTTTCTTCCTGGCATTTGTAATTTGTTAAAACTCTCAGTGTGCATGCCTTTCTTCCTAATAACAATGGCAAATGGCCAATCTCTGTACTTATCTCTTGCACACACATTACTTCTATGTATATTTGATCTAGTTTTTATATTTGAAGGAGTTGCATATGTATATAGAAGAATGTACCTAACTACAAATTTTAAACGACATTCTGTGACTATGATGGTATGAACTCAGTGATAAAACATTCAAAAATGTCAAATAAAACAACTTTGTTTAGAGATGATATAAAAGTAGCCTAACATCAACTGCTGGCTTTAGAAGAAAAACCCAATACCATGATGCTTCAAAACTGCTGATATTTGGTTTTTGTAAGACATACTACTTGTGGTATTCATAGGCTTAGTCTTATTGCCAGAGCCCCAAGAGCATCTACTGGGATCCCAGCCATTGTCTACCAACTTATTTGTGCCTTGGTAGATGTGTGAATATCCAATAGTTTTTTTTAATTTAGATTAATTGGATTTTCAGTAACTTTTATTTTATTCATAACTTAAAGCTTAGATACTAAAACAAGAACTGACATCACTGCCAACAAAATTTATCTTTAATACAAACCCCTTTAGGCATGACTTTTCCCCCCACACAATCATATAGTCTCAGGGTTTAAAGAAAGCTTGAAGATTATTGAAACCAGCCACTCTTTCCAGACAATTTAGTGCACTAAATTCTGTTAAGAGTCAAAGCTCTGGAAACAGACTGCATGGGCCTGAACTCAGGTTTTCATACTTACCCACTATGTTATACCAGACAACTCTTTTTGCCAAACATTCTGTTTCATTTGATAAATGGGATGAAATAATGTCCCTCATTGGGTTGCCATGATTAAATGAGACAGTGCATGGTTCAGAAATACGAGCTCTTGGTTGGGCATGGTGGCTCACATCTATAATCCTAATGCTTTGGGAGGATGAGGTGGGATGATTATTTGAGGCCAGGAGTTTGAGACCAGCCTGGGCAACATAGCAAGACCCGTCTCTACAAAAAAAAAAAAAAACTTAAAAAAAAAAACTAAAAAAAAAAAAAAAATAGCCAGGCATGGAGGCATATGCCTGTAATCCTAGTTACACAAGGGTGAGGCAGGAGGATCACTTGAGCCCAGAAGATCAAGGCTGCAGTAAGCCATGATCACACCACTGCACTCTAGCCTGGGTGACAGAGCAAGACCCTGTCTCAGAACAAACAAAGAACAACGAGCTATTTAGCTCCTAAAGCCTTAGAGGATTCTACAGCATTCCCACTACATGGTTACTCGGCCTTTAGCTGAAAACCTCTAGTGACAAAGAACTGTCCACCTCTTAAGGCACCCCATCACAGTTTTGAATTATTCTGACTCTTAAAGTTCTGCCAGAGCTTATATCTCTCTTCCTCTTGCCTGTCTGTTGACCCTGGTTCCCGGGGCCTTGGGGTTGGTGGGTTGGGGTGAGGGAGGTGAGGGAGGGTGTAGATAATCCCTGTTTTGAATAACAATTCTTCTTTTAAATAGTTGAAGACAAACTAATTTGACTCTTTTTCCCTCCTGTGTGTCTTTTTTCCACAAGTGAAGTATTCCCAAATCTTTTACTCATATGCCATGGTTTTTAAAGTCCCCTCATCGCCACCACAGTTACTTTCCTACAAATCTCTTTTAGTTATTTCCTCACAACATGTGGAATAAGTGTGATACACACAGCTATGAAACAGCCTAGGAAAGGACTAAGAAGTTAAAAGCACATGAAATTCAACTCTGGATAATGAGTTTTTATATCTTCATTTCCAATATTTACACCTTTTATTTTTTTTTCTTGCCTGGTTCAGTGCTGAGTAAAAGAGAGGAGGAGTAGTAGACAGCCTTGTCTTCTTGATTTTAAAAAGAATGTTTCTAACATTGAATTTTGTGCCAGCAAGCTCTACTTGATGTCAAGCAAATTCTAGCTAAACTTGGACTATGTCCATTGGAAATGGAGGTGTGGTTTTAAGAAGCACAAAGGTTTCCTGAGAAATGTTTAACTTTAACGCCTGTGATATTTGTATCAGACAACCTCAAGCAAATTTAGAAGTCTAAATAAAAATGAACAGTTGAAGCTATACTTTTTATCTCCCTTGATCACTATGAAAATTTGTCTCTGCCATATCTTGAGGATGAGGGAATATTTTTATTACACAAACTCTCTGCCCAACAATTGCTCAAATATTAACCAATAAAATAAATAATCTCAGGCATATCTAAATCAAACATACTATGAAACCTGATCCCTCTGACAGTAGTGTAGGACTGTAGCCTCTCTGGTTCTGGAACTTAACCTTTATTAATGTTGCCCAAAATCCCAGTTTTTTGGCAGCCAAAGCACACTGATGCTGGCAACCTCAAAAGCTCTTCCATCCAGAGGTTATCTAACTGATATCCTGAACCTAAGAGCTGGTCTTTAATCTATTTGTATTAAATATTATATTATAGAAGATATAGAATTTGAGGATGCCTGAGTATGCCATAAAAAAAGATTTTTCTCAATAATTTTATCAATATTTGGCAATAATATATTATTTTTGTAATCAAAATTGTTATTTAAATGTGTTCTTGTTAGAAGTAGCCATTGTTCCAGTCGGGCACGGGGGCTCACGCCTGTAATCCCAGCACTTTGGGAAACCGAGGCGGGTAGATCACGAGGTCAGGAGATTGAGACCATCCTGGCTAACATGGTGATATCCCGTCTCTACTGAAAATACAAAAAATTAGCCAGGTGTGGTAGCAGGTGCCTGTAGTTCCAGCTACTGGGGAGGCTGAGGCAGGAGAATGGTGTGAACCCGGGAGGCAGAGCTTGCAGTGAGCCAAGATCTTGCCACTGCCCACCAGCCTGGGCCACAGAGCGAGACTCCGTCTCAAAAAAAAAAAAAAAGAAGTAGCCATTGTTCCAGCTTGGAAGCGCCTGTTAAATAATATGCTTTCCGTTAGTGAATTTGATAAGCGCCTGTTTTCAACAAAGGTGATAACAGTGTTTATTAGAACAGGGTCAAGGCAAGAACCTTATATTTAAAACAACAACAAAACCCTCCCTACAGGCTGAAGCAATTCATTAACTAGTATCCTTTGGGTATGTTCACTTAACGAGTTTCTAATTAACTGATTTATTAAATATATTCACATTTAGTGAAAATTTTTCAATTTTTTCCATAAGATGTTGCACGTCTTAGTGAAATACTTTGCTGAAGCCCAGATATACTTTTTTTTTCACATTTCCTGGATAGATTAGTCCCTTCTGATTGCAAGGAAGAGAGGTTCATTCAGGTCACCTCAAGAAATGGGCTTTTTTCGTAAGATTACACATATTATACCTAGAATTAAATAGCTCCCAGGAGCCAAGGCGGTTCTGGACAAAATCTACTTTGCATCTCTGTTTTATTGCCTACATGTTACCTCCCTCAAGTATCTGCTTCTGTTTTAGGATCTTATTTTGTTATTTTGTTGTTTTTGTTACTGACTCACCAGTCCCTCCTACACTGTCCTATTCCAAATCACAGAGAGAGCTAATCTGACTGGTCACCACTGTGCAGGGAACAGCCCAACTCTACTTCCGTGAACAGAGGGCTGTGGATGAGGCATTTTCATCTGGAAAGAAACACTGGGTATGATAGGCACTATGACTGATGTGACAGGTATTACTAATCTGGTAATTCTAGCAAAGAAGAAAGTGAGGTTAGAATGATACAATTTGCTGTAGTAAACACAGTCTGCCTAATAATCACCAATTTTGCTTCTAAACATACTCATAGATCAAAGCATGGGGAGAGAAAAAGAAATAGATTTTAAAGGCTGGGTGCAGTGGCTCACGCCTGTAATCCCAACACTTTGGGACGTCAAGGCGGGCAGATCTCTTTTGAGGCCAGCCAGGAGTTTGAGGCCAGTCTGGGCAACATGGTGAAACTCCATCTCTACGAAAAAAAAAAAAAAAAATTAGCCAGGTGTGGTACTGTGTGCCTGTAGTCCCAGCTATTTGGGGGGCTAAGGTGGGAGGATGGCTTGAGCCCAGGAAGTGGAGGTTGCAGTGAGCCAAGATCGCACCACTACACTCCAGCCTAGGCAACACAGCCAGACTTTGTCTAAAAAAGAAAAAGAAAAAATACATTTTAAAACCATAAGAGACATATATAATACAAATGTAAAGAAGTCTAGTTTTAGATGCAACTGGAGTTTCAGAAATGAAGAGAGAGAAAAAGAGAAAATGGGAGAAGCATCAATATTTGAATAGACAATGGCCAAGATTTTCCAAAATTCCAAAATATATGAAGCCACAAGACGTGCTATGTACCTCAATAAATTTGCATTAAAAAAATAAAATTCGCATCTTAGGCATATCACAGTCAAACACTTTAAACCAAAGACAAAGTAAAATCTTCAAAGTAGCCAGAGGGAAAGACACATTACCTTCAAAATAACAAGAATAAGACTGACAATTGACTTTTCATGTATGTCATCTTTAAAGAGGTGAAAGGAAATAATTGTCCTCCTAGGATTCGATACCCAGTGAAACAGCTTTCAAAAATAAACAGCTTTCAAAAATGAAAGCAAAAGAAAGATATTTCAGACCAATAACAACAACAACAAAACCCCAAACAAACCCAAGAGGGTCTATTGTTAGTAAACTGATACTGAAACAAAGAGATAATAATCCCAGAGAGAAGCACAGAAGTGCAGGAAGGAATAAAGAACAACAGAAAGTTTAAAGATCTGGATAAATCTAATGAATATTAACTACGTAAAACAATAATAATAACAACATATGTGGGATTTCAACTGCATGCAGAGTTAAAATATGTGACAACATTAACACAAAAAGGCAGAACGGGGCAAGCAGAGCCCTTACATTGTCTTGGAAATAGTATAAGATTAGTCTGTATTAGATTCAAGGAGGCATTTTATCTCCAGAATAACTACAAAAAGAATAACACAATAATGTATAATTCACAAGCCAATAGAATGGGGTATAAGATAATTAAAAATAAATCCTAAGAAAGCAAGAAAGGGGAGCCAAGAAAGGAGAGCAAAGGGAACATACAAAAAGTAGGACAAATAGAAAACTAGTAGTAAAATAATAGACTTAAACCCCACAATTTCAATAATTATTAAAAATGTAAATGGACTAAAATATCCAATTAAAAGACAAAGATTTTTCAGAATAATTGAAAAAAAAAAAGCTATTTGACACTTACAAGATATACATCTCATATATATGACACAAGATATACATGTTCTTGTTCACTTACAAGAACACACAGAATTTGAAAGTAAAAAGATGGAAATATATCTACATACTATCAATATTTATTAAAAGAAAGCTAAAAACCAGAGCACACTTTAAAGTATTTCTAGAGATAAAACAGTGTATTTCATAATTATAAAAGTGTCAGTTCACTAGGAAGATATGACAGTTCTAAATTTCTGAGCTCCTAATAACATAATTTCAAAATACCATAAAGAACTAAAACTAAAAAAAGAAATGGACAAATTAACAATCAGAATGGAAGATTTTAACACATCTCTGACATCTTTGACAACAAGTAGACAAAAAAAAATCAGGGCATAGAAAATTTGAACAACATAATTAACACGCATGGCCCATTGAACTTATATAGAAATTACACCTAACAAATGAAGAAAACACATTCTTTTCAAGTGTACCCAGACATTTATTAAAATTGATCAAATGCTGGGCCAACAAAAAGTTTCAACAAATATCAAAGGATTGAAATAATGCAGAGTATGTTATCCAACCATAACGGAATTAAGTTAGAAATCAATTACAAAAAAGATAACCAGAAATTTCCTAGTGTTTGGAAATAAAAACAATACATTTCCAAATAATCTGTGAGTCAAAGACGATATCTCAATAGAAATTAAAACATATTTTAAACAAAATGATAACGAAAATACAACATATTAAAATGTTGTAAGAACAAGCCAAACTTAAAGGAAAATTTATAATCTTTAATGAACATATTTAAAAAAGAAGAAAATCTAAAAACTAAAGATCCATAATATCTACCAAAAAAGTCATATCCAGCCAGGAACAGTGGCTCACTCTGTAATCCCAGCACTTTGGGAGGCCAAGGCAGGCAGATCGCTTGAGCTCAGGAGTTTGAGATTAGTCTGGCCAACATGGTGAAACACTATCTCCACAAGAAATAGAAAAATTAAGCAAGCATGGAAGCATATGCCTGTAGCCCCACCTACTTGGGGGGCTGAGGCAGGAGGATCACTTGAACCTGGGAGATCAAGGTTGTGGTTAGCTGAGATTGAGCAACTGCACTCCAGCCCAGGTGACAAAGAGAGACCCTGTCTCAAAAATAAAATAAAATAAAATATAAAAAGTCATATTCAAAGAGGGTGAAAAGACAGAAAATTAAACCCACAGAAGGCAAGAATAAGGAAATAATAAAGATTAGAAAAGAAATTAGAGAGAGGTTCCAAGATGGTCGAATAGGAACAGCTCTAGTCTACAGCTCCCAGCATGAGCGACACAGAAGACGGATGATTTCTGCATTTCCAGCTGAGGTACTGGGTTAATCTCACTGGGGCTTGTTGGACAGTGGGTGCAGCCCATGGAGTGTGAGCCAAAGTAGGGCAGGGCATCGCCTCACCTGGGAAGCGCAAGGCATCAGGGAATTCCCTTTCCTAGCCAAGGGAAGCCATGACATATGGTACCTGGAAAATCAGGACACTCTCACCCTAATACTGTGCTTTTCCAACGGTCTTAGCAAACGGCACACCAGGAGATTACATCCCGTGCCTGGCTTGGAGGGTCCCATGCCCACTGAGCCTTGCTCACTGCTAGCACAGCAGTCTAAGATCGAACTGCAAGGCGGCAGCGAGGCTGGGGGAGAGGCGTCCACCATTGCTGAGGCTTGAGTGGGTAAACAAAGCGGCCGGGAAGCTGGAACTGGGTGGAGCCCACTGCAGCTCAAGGAGGCCTGCCTGCCTCTGTAGACTCCACCTCTGGGGGCAGGACATAACTGAACAAAAGGCAGCAGAAACTTCTACAGACTTAAACGTACCTGAAGAGCTTTGAAGAGAGTAGTGGTTCTCTCATCAAGGAGTTTGAGATCTGAGAACGGACAGACTGCCTCCTCAAGTGGGTCCCTGACCCCCGAGTAGCCTAACTGGGAGGCACCTCCCAGTAGGGGCTGACTGACACCTCATACAGCCGGGTGCCCCTCTGAGACAAAGCTTCCAGAGGAAGGATCAGGCAGCAACATTTGCTATTCTGCAATATTTGCTGTTCTGCAGCCTCCGCTGGTGATACCCAGGCAAACAGGGTCTGGAGTGGACCTCCAGCAAACTCCAACAGATCTGCAGCTGAAGGTCCTGACTGTTAGAAGGAAAACTAACAAACAGAAAGGACATCCACACCAAAACCCCATCTGTATGTCACCATCATCAAAGACCAAAGGCAGATAAAACCACGAAGATGGGGAGAAACCAGAGCACAAAAGCTGAAAATTCTAAAAATCAGAGTGCCTCTTCTCCTCCAAAGGAACACAGCTCCTTGCCAGCAACAAAACAAAGCTGGGTGGAGAGTGACTTTCATGAGTTGAGAGAAGGCGGCTTCAGACAATCAGTAATAACAAACTTCTCCGAGCTAAAGGAGGATGTTTGAATCCATCAAAAAGAAGTTTAAAACCTTGAAAAAAAGATTAGACGAATGGCTAACTAGAATAAACAGTGTAAGGAAGACCTTACATGACCTGATGGAACTGAAAACCATGGCACGAGACCTACGTGACACATGCGCAAGCTTCAGTAGCTGATTCGATCAAGTGGAAGAAAGGGTATCAGTGATTGGAGATCAAATGAATGAAATGAAGCAAGAAGAGAAGTTTACAGAAAAAAAGAGTAAAAAGAAATGAACAAAGCCTCCAAGAAATATGGGTCTATGTGAAAAGACCAAATCTACGTCTGATTGGTGTACCTGAAAGTGACAGGAAAAATGGAACCAAGTTGGAAAACGCTCTTCACGGTATTATCCAGGAGAATTTCCCCAACCTAGTGAGGCAGGCCAACATTGAAATTCAGGAAATACAGAGAACGCCACAAGGATACTCCTCGAGAATAGCAACTCCTAGACACATAATTGTCAGATTCACCAAAGTTGAAACAAAGGAAAAAATTTTAAGGGCAGCCAGAGAGAAAGGTCAGGTTACCCACAAAGGGAAGCCCATCAGACTAACAGCGGATCTCTCGGCAGAAACTCTACAAGCCAGAAGACAGTGGGGGCCAATATTCAACATTCTTAAAGAAAAGAATTTTCAATCCAGAATTTCACATCCAGCCAAACTAAATTTTATAAGTGAAGGAGAAATAAAATCCTTTACAGACAAGCAAATGCTGAGAGATTTTGTCACCACCAGGCTTGCCTTACAAGAGCTCCTGAAGGAAGCACTAAACATGGAAATGAATAACCAGTACCAGCCACTGCAAAAACAAGCCAAATTGTAAAGACCATTGATGCTAGGAAGAAACTGCACCAACTAACGGAGAAAAGTAACCAGCTATATCATAATGACAGGATCAAATTCACACATAACAATATTAACCTTAAATGCAAATGGGCTAAATGCTCCAATTAAAAGACACAGACTGGCAAATTGGATAAATAGTCAAGACCCATCAGTGTGCTGCATTCAGGAGACCCATCTCACATGCAGAGACACACATAGGCTCAAAATAAAGGGATGGAGGAAGATCTACCAAGAAAATGGAAAGCAAAAAGAAGCAGGTGTTACAATCCTAGTTTCTGATAAAACAGACTTAAAACCAACAAAGATCAAAAGAGACAAAGAAGGCCATTACATAATGGTAAAGGGATCAATTCAGCAGGAAGAGCTAACTATCCTAAATATATATGCACCCAATACAGGAGCACCCACATTCATAAAGCAAGTCCTTAGAGACTTACAAAGAGACTTAGACTCCCACACAATAATAATGGGAGACTTTAATGCCCCACTGTCAACATTAGACAGATCAACGAGACAGAAAGCTAACAAGGATATCCAGGAATTGAACTCAGCTCTGCACCAAGCAGACCTAATAGACCTCCACAGAACTCTCCACCCCAAATCAACAGAATATACATTCTTCTCAGCACCACATTGCACTTATTCCAAAATTGACCACATAGTTGGAAGTAAAGCACTCCTCAGCAAATGTAAAAGAATAGAAATTATAACAAACTGTCTCTTGGACCACAGTGCAATCAAACTAGAACTCAGAACTAGAAACCATTCGACTACATGGAAACTGAACAACCTGCTCCTTAATGACTACTGGGTACATAGCGAAATGAAGGCAGAAATAAAGATGTTCTTTGAAACCAATTAGAACAAAGACACAACATACCAGAATCTCTGGGACACATTTAAAGCAGTGTGTAGGAAAGATCTAAAATTGACACCCTAACATCACAATTAAAAGAAATAGAGAAGCAAGAGCAAACACAGTCAAAAGCTAGCAGAAGGCAAGAAATAACTAAGATCAGAGCAAAACTGAAGGAGATACAGATACAAAAAACCCTTCAAAAAATCAATGAATCCAGGAGCTGGTGTTTTGAAAAGATCAACAAAATTGATAGACTGCTAGCAAGACTAATAAAGAAGAAAAGAGAGAAGAATCAAATAGACGCAATAAAAAATGATAAAGGGGATATCACCACCAACCCCACAGAAATACAAACTACCATCAGAGAATACTATAAACACCTCTATGCAAATAAACTAGAAAATCTAGAAGAAATGTATAAATTCCTGGACACATACACCCTTCCAAGACTAAACCAGGAAGAAGTTGAATCCCTGAATAGGCTCTGAAATTGAGGCAATAATTAATAGCCCACCAACCAAAAACAGTCCAGGACCAGATAAATTCACAGCTGAATTCTACCAGAGGTACAAAGAGGAGCTGGTACTGTTCCTTCCGAAACTATGCCAATCAATAGAAAAAGAGGGAATCCTCCCTAACTTATTTTATGAGGCCAGCATCATCCTGATACCAATGCCTGGCAAAGATACAACAAAAAAGAATTTTAGACCAATATCCCTGATGAACATCAATGCAAAAATCCTGAATAAAATACTGGCAAACCAAATCCAGCAGCACATCAAAAAGCTTATCCACCACGATCAAGTGGGCTTCAACCCTTGGATGCAAGTCTGGTTCAACATACACAAATCAATAAATGTAATCCATCATGATTATCTCAATAGATGCAGAAAAGGTCTTCGACAAAATTCAACAGCTCTTCATGTTAAAAACTCTCAATAAACTAGGTATTTATGGGACATATCTCAAAATAACAACAGCTATTTATGACAAACCCACAGCCAATATCATACCAAATGGGCAAACACTGGAAGCATTCCCTTTGAAAACTGGCACAAGACAGGGATGCCCTCTCTCACCACTCCTATTCAACATAATGTTGGAAGTTCTGGCTAGGGCGATCAGGCAGGAGAAAGAAATAAAGGGTATTCAATTAGGAAAAGAGGAAGTCAAATTGTCTCTGTTTGCAGATGACATGACTGTATATTTAGAAAACTCCATCGTCTCAGCCCCAAATCTCCTTAAGCTGATAAGCAACTTCAGCAAAGTCTCAGGATACAAAATCAATGTGCCAAAAATCACAAGCATTCTTATACACCAATAACAAACAGAGAGCCAAATCATGAGTGAACTCCCATTCACAATTGCTTCAAAGAGTATAAATACCTAGGATCCAACTTACAAGGGATGTGAAGGACCTCTTCAAGGAGAACTACAAACCATGCTCAATGAAATAAAAGAGGACACAAACAAACGGAAGAACATTCCATGCTCATGGATAGGAAGAATCAATATTGTGAAAATGGCCATACTGCCCAAGGTAATTTATAGATTCAATGCCATCCCCATCAAGCTACCAATGACTTTCTTCACAGAATTGGAAAAAACTACTTTAAAGTTCATGTGGAACCAAAAAAGAGCCCGCATTGCCAAGACAATCCTAAGCCAAAAGAACAAAGCTGGAGGCATCACGCTACCTGACTTCAAACTATACTACAAGGCTACAGTAACCAAAACAGCATGGTACTGGTACCAAAACAGAGATATAGACCAATGGAACAGAACAGAGCCCTCAGAAGTAATACCATACATCTACAACCATTTGATCTTTGACAAACTTGATAAAAACAAGAAATTGGGAAAGGATTTCCTATTTAATAAATGGCGCTGGGAAAACTGGCTAGCCATATATAGAAAGCTGAAACTGGATCCCTTCCTTAGACCTTATACAAAAATTAATTCAAGATGGATTAAAGACTTAAATATTAGGCCTAAAACCATAAAAACCCTAGAAGAAAACCTAAGCGATACCATTCAGGACATAGGCATGGGCAAGGACTTCACACTGATAAAAGAACTTAAACAAATTTGCAAGAAAAAATCAAACAACTCCATCAAAAAGTGGGTGAAGGATATGAACAGACACTTCTCAAAAGAAGACATTTATGCAGCCAACAGACAAATGAAAAAATGCTCATCATCATTCACCATCAGAGAAATGCAAATCAAAACCACAATGAGATACCATCTCACATCAGTTAGAATGGTGATCATTAAAAAGTCAGGAAACAACAGGTGCTGGAGAGGATGTGAAGAAATAGGAACACTTTTACACTGCTGGTGAGATTGTAAATTAGTTCAACCATTGTGGAAGACAGTGTGGCGATTCCTCAAGGATCTAGAACTAGAAATACCATTTGACCCAGCAATCCCATTACTGGGTATATACCCAAAGGATTATAAATCATTCTACTATAAAAACACATGGACATGTATGTTTATCATGGCACTGTTCACAATAGCAAAGCCTTGGAACCAATCCAAATGCCCATCAATGATAGAATGGATAAAGAAAATGTGGCACATATACACGATGGAATACTATGCAGCCATAAAAAAGGATGAGTTCATGTCCTTTTCAGGGACACGGATGAAGCTGGAAACCATTATTCTGAGCAAACTAACACAGGAACAGAAAACCAAACAGCGCATGTTCTCACTCATAAGTGGGAGTTGAACAATGAGAATATATGGACACAGGAAGGGGAACATCACACACTGGGGCCTCTCGTGGGGTGGGGGGATAGGGGAGGGATAGCATTAGGAGATATACCTAATGTGAATGACGAGTTAATGGGTACAGCACACCAACATGGCACATGTATACATATTTAACAAACCTGCATGTTGTGCACATGTACCCTAGAACTTAAAGTATCATAATAAACAAAAGAAATTAATGAAATGGAAAACAAATATACAATAGAGAAAACCAAGAAGCCAAATGTTGGTTTTTTGAAAAAAATAATACAATTGAGAAACTTCTGTCCACACTGGCAAAGAAAGAAAAAAAAAAAAAGAGAAGGTACAAATAACCAATTTCAGGAAGGAAAGGGGAGCCCTCAATATAGACCTTATCAGCATTAAGAATATAATAAGAAGAAATTATAAGTAACTGCATACCAATGAAATGAATTATTATTATTATTATTATCATCTTTTGAGATAGGGTCTCACTCTGTCACCCAGGCTGGAATGCAATGGCACGATCTCGGCTCACTGCAACCTCCACCTCCTGGATTCAAGCAATTCTCCTGCCTCAACCTCCTGAGTAGCTGGGACTACAGGCACCTGCCACCACACCCAGCTAATTTTTGTATTTTAGTAGAAATGGGGTTTCACCATGTTGGCCAGGCTGGTCTCATACTCCTGACCTCAAGTGATCCACCCCACCTCGGCCTCCCAAGGTGCTGGGATTACAGGCGTGAGCCATCACACCCAGCCGAAATGGATGAATTCTTAGAAACATACAACTTATCAGATTGGGGGAAAAAAAGGTAAAAGAAATCTGAAGAACTCTACACCTATAAACAAAAATTAAATTCATAACCTTCCCACAAAGAAAGCTCCAGGCATAGATGGCTTCTCTGGTGAATTCTTCCAGACACATTACAAAGAAAAACATCAACCTTACCACAAACTCTTCCAGAGAACAGAAAAAGAGGGATCATTTCCAACAATTTTATGAAATCAGTACAACCCTGATGCCCAAAGCTGGCAAGAATATCACAAGGACGAAAAATTACAGGTCAATCTCTCTCATGAATGTAACCGTGACAGTCATAAGCAAAATATGAGCAAGCAGGTCCAGTAGCACTCTCTGCAGTAGCCCAAACTGGATACAATTTTTTTTCCATTAGCATTTGTATAAATAAAATTCATGATATATTCAAACAGAATATTGTGCTGCAATGGAACAAACAGGCTACTGCAACACGTAACAGCATGGATGAATCTCACAAATGTAATATTGAGTGAAAGAAGCAAACATGACAGGCAAATAATGTAGGACTTCATTTATAGAAAAATAAAATCAGGCACAACTAATCTACACGTATAGAAATCAAGATAGTATGACTTTGGGAGTGGGAGAGGGCTGGTGACTAAGAGACAACATAAGCAGGCGGTTTGGAGGCGTTGGTAGCGTTCTATTTCCTGATCCAGGTGCTGGTTACACAGGTGGGTTCGCTTGAGCAAAATTCATGGACCTCTACAGTTCTGATCTGTGCACTTTTTTGTGTGCATGTCTTACTTCAATTAACAGGAAAAAATGTTTTCTTAAAAAATAAAAGCATTCTATTTCCTTGCTTGAATTGATATCAATCTCATCTGTCTATTATTTAGAATTGATCATGCCATCCCCCCCTAAAAATCAGAACTCTGATGGATTGTGTAATTACTTTCTTGAGGATTCTCAATTCATTGGGGGCATAAAAATGAAATAACTTTATTTTCTTAAAATTTACCCACCATGGGCCGGGCGCTGTGGCTCACACCTGTAATCCCAGCACTTTGGGAGGCCGAGGCGGGCAGATCACGAGGTCAGGAGATCAAGACCATCCTGGCTAAGATAGTGAAACCCCGTCTCTACTGAAAAGGATGAGTTTGTGTCCTTTGTAGGGACATGGACCAGCTGGGAGAATCATCATTCTTAGCAAACTATCACAAGACAGAAAACCAAACACCGCATGTTCTCACTCATGGGTGGGAACTGAACAATGAGATCACTTGGACTTGGGAAGGGAACATCACACACCGGGGCCTATCATGGGGAGGGAGGGAGGGATTGCATTGGGAGTTATACCTGATGCAATGACGAGTTGATGGGTGCAGCACACCAGCAAGGCACAAATAATATATAACAAACCACCACGTTATGCACATGTACCCTACAACTTACAGTATAATAATAATAAATAAATTAAAAAAAAATTATTGGCTGGGCATGGTGGCGAGGCGCCTGTAGTCCCAGCTACTCCGGAGGCTGAGGCAGGAGAGCATGAACCCGGGAGGCGGAGCTTGCCACTGTGCTCCAGCCTGGGCAAAAGAGCGAGACTCCGTCTCAAAATAAATAAATAAATAAATATCCACCCACTATCCACTCTCTTTTTTTTTCTGGGTGTCAACTCTTTTAATCACACCCTGGCTTGATTCCATTTATTAACCTCTTCAAGTTATTAAGATCATCTCATTCCAGCATGTAAGGCTCCATTTTGTTCATTTCAACTTAAGCTTCAAATGGGATGTAAAACTATTTTTTCCTCCCTTCTTTTTCCTCC
The DNA here is from genome assembly GCF_008728515.1 of Papio anubis. Classification (NCBI taxonomy): domain Eukaryota; kingdom Metazoa; phylum Chordata; class Mammalia; order Primates; family Cercopithecidae; genus Papio; species Papio anubis. Next base: position 62,926,951 of record NC_044989.1, on the reverse strand, counting down.
TTTACTTCCAGACTTGTCCAAAAGTAGACGTCTATTGCTAGTGGCTTGGAGTGCATGCGTGTGTGAAGGTGGAGCGGCAGGTGCTCTGCTCTTTATATCCTTCCCTCTCTTTCTTTCAGTTGCTTCCCTTCTGATATTAGGGCAAGAAGAATAGGGAAGTAGATATTTCATATGGCTTCCTAGAAAGGTTGCAATTTCTTCTCTGTAGGATATTGCTGCTTCTTTATTTAGTCCTGTCAGACTTTTGATGTCCTCTATACTGGAGAGAATCCAAGTACTGGCTCCCTCACTGGCAAGGGTCATTGGGGGCCTCTCCACTGCCCAGTTCCTTCAGATGTATATCTTGCACCTACTTGACCTCTCCTGTGAGGGATCCAGCTAGCAGCCTCTTGGAGATAGGGATGTGGGCTACTGTGGTGCCTCCTCCCTTAGCTAGGCCATCTCTCTTATCCCCTCTCCTTGCTCTGCAAGCACGGAGCAGTCAGCTGGTCCAGGAAAGGTTACAGATGAGATGATCACCAATCTCCTACCTTGTAGAGGGGGGATGGCTGGGCATTTCTAAACTTTATAGGTAATTCTCCTGAGGGTTCCTTGTTAGACTTTGAGAGGAAAAAGTGCTTCCATCTTCTCCCTTACAGTGAGAATGGGGTGAAGGAAGGGAAGAGAATATCCTTATGAATATTATACTTCACAAAAGGCTAACCTCCTCTCTACCCACCCTTTCCTTATACTTCCATGAGTAGGAATGGGGTAGTTTGGGAAACGTTTGTGGTAGGACTGTTTCCCTGTATCAACATTCCTTAGTAGGCTGGCCTAACTATAGGTGGTCTCTCAAGTTAGAATATGTGAACTTACCCCATTCTGTGCATAGCTTTGAACCTTAGTCAGGGATCAGAGCACATTCCTGTTGACATCTTATTACACTTGTCTCCAATCACCCTGAACTTCTATTAATCTTCACACCATGTGTTGGGGAAAAAAAAAAAAAAAGAACAATTCTGTAGTAACTAAAAATACAGCACGAAAGGAAATGGGATACAGGAATAATGGCAATGATTTTCTATTTTGCAAAGCAAATACCTTCAAGAAAATTTGGATAATTGTATTATTCAGCTACCTAAGTAAAATAATTCAAATGTATTTGAACTCTTTGCCTGTGGGTACATCTTTCATTTTAGTACTAACTTGTCTATTTATAAAATTTCTACTCTTACAATCTTGATGTGATTGAGGATCAAAATTGAACATAGCTAAGCAATGCAAAGTATACTGTTGAAAACAAAGCATACTATTTGTTAAAAGCACAGAACCACAATTTAAAACAAGCCAGAGAGAACAGTGAACAATGTATCAATATTTACTGTGGGGAAAGCAATATTTTATTACAATCAATAACAGGTCAAGATTAATTTTTCTTCCAGAAAGGGGAACATAATTTATGCTTTACACAGTGTAATATACAAAATATTTTTAGTTCAGTAAGACATCACTACTAAAAATGGAACATGTTACTTATTCAGTAAAATGACCACCTGCTTCTAATCAGTATCATAATTCACTTGACAGATCTGAGGTTTCCTTAAGCGGGTTTTTGCTTTACTGATTTTCTTCCCTCGGCTTGACATTCCAGTCTCCCACATGGTTGATGCATGGAGCAGCTGCTTGATATAGCAGGTGAGCAATGTGGTAGACCAACACAAAGAAATGCCACAGAACCAAAAAACTATCATATAAACAGTATTTTAAAGGGGAAACAATTTTCTAATAAAAATTCTCAATGGCGATGTCTTTGAAGACAAAATATTAAAGTCAGCCTTGAAATATCACTTAATATAGTATAAAAATTCCTTTCATGAGATTTTGCTTTCTGTATAATTCATAGCCTGATTCTTTCTTATAAACCTTTGAGAAGTACTGTGAATAGAATATATCGTACCAGGGACTTGTATCAAAAAATCTTTGATTATCCATTAACAATTCGAGGATTAAGCCGGGCGCGGTGGCTCACGCCTGTAATCCCAGCACTTTGGGAGGCCGAGGCGGGCGGATCACAAGGTCAGGAGATCGAGACCACAGTGAAACCCCGTCTCTACTAAAAATACAAAAAATTAGCCGGGCGCGGTGGTGGGCGCCTGTAGTCCCAGCTACTCAGGAGGCTGAGGCAGGAGAATGGCGTGAACCCGGGAGGCGGAGCTTGCAGTGAGCCGAGATCGCGCCACTGCACTCCAGCCTGGGCGACAGCGCGAGACTCCGTCTCAAAAAAAAAAAAAAAAACAATTCGAGGATTATAAGATTACATTTCAGGTAATATAGAGTAAGATTTTTTAAATGTGGATGCCAATGTGGAATCATATCATAATCATAATTACATATCATACCCAAATATATAATTTATCTTTTAAATTTATCTAGATTCTGAGAAATGTCTCTCAGTTCATTTGAAAGCAATAAACTGAATGACATATTTACTTAAAAATATTTCTAAACTCTTTATTAGTATCAAGTGGAAAGAATTTTTGTTATGCCTAGGAGAAATTTAAATAAGTCAGGTCAGGTGTGGTGGCTCATGCCTATAATCCTGGCACTTTGAGTGGCTGAGGTGGGAGGATCAGCCTAGGCAACATAGGGAGACCTTGTCACTACAAAATTAAAAAAAAAAATTAGGTGGACGTGGTGGCATACCCCAGTAGTCCCAGCTATTAGAGAGACTGAAGTGGGTGGATCACTTGAGCTCAGGAGTTTGAGGCTACAGCGAGCTATACTTGCACCACTGCACTCCAGCCTGGGTAACAGAGTGAGACCCTACCTCAATAAATAAATAAATAACTCCCCCAAATCAGTTTCTTGTCATGTAAGATAATACATTATTACCAGACAACATGGTCCCTTATCAAAGGGAAGCTAATCATTGCATCAGTCTCAAAATGTTTGTGAAAACAAATAAGCAAATGATAAATGTAATTAAACCCCAAGAAATACATTAAACAACTATTGTAGAAACAGCTATTACTCTGAACATCAACACTGGTATAAGAACTAAGCAGTTTAAACTTTATGGGACTATGCATTAACCTAAAATGATTCCTGTGACTTTAAGTACAGAGATTCCATACTTTTTTTTTTTTTTTTTTTTTTTTCTTGAGATGGAGCCTCACTCTGTCGCCCAGGCTGAAGTACAGTGGCACAATCTCAGCTCACTGCAACCTCTGCCTCCCGGGTTCAAGCGATTCTCCTGCCTCAGCCTCTCGAGTAGCTGGGACTACAGGGGCCCATCACCACACCCGGCTAATTTTTGTATTTTTAGTATACACGGGGTTTCACCATATTGGCCAGGTTGGTCTTGAACTCCTGACCTTGTGATCAGCCCACCTTGGCCTCCCAAAGTGTTGGGATTGCAGGTGTGAGCCACTGTGCCCAGCCCATACTTCTTTCTTTAGATCCTAATAAGTAGTACATCTAGAAGATGGGAAACCCAAATCATACTAGTCTTCATTGTTCATGAATGTCGATCCCTTCCTGTATAGCCAATCACATTAGTGAAACACTGAAGGATCTCCCTTAGTATTTCTAATGTAATTGCCTATAAATATTGGGAGCATCAACTAATAAAGGTAACATTTGGAAAGTTTTTTTGAGCCCCTTGGACCATTTATGATACATCAATAATGGTAGGACTCATTCCAAACCACATTTTTTTCCTCTCAAATTATCTTCTCTAATGTTTTTGCATCATCATTGCCTCTTCCTCTCAATTTATTTTTAACAAGATTTTTTTCAAACTAGAAAATGTATGCTCATATAGGAAATTTGAATAATAAAATTAGAAGGAAAAATACCCATAATTCTATCAATTTTTTTTTCCTCCAGGATTTTGATAAAATAATTACAATCTGAAGAAGGTATCTTACATCTTTTCTCAGTGCTGGGGGAAAATATATTTAAAATAATTCACTTAGGGTTTTGATAAGAATTCACATAGGTTTTTGGTTAACATAATGGGCTGCTTTAATGCTTAATTGCCTCTACTGTCTTTATTAGGAAAGCAATAGAGGTATTACCTAGCAGGTCCAGTAGAATTCACAAAATTAAATACCAGCATTATTTGACTCCACTCTAGGTGTTGCTTCTTCATAAACTTCACTTTAATTGATGTGTAAATGGTAATTATCATGTATAGAGAGCCTTAATGATATAATATTCACATCAACCACAACAGTAAGATATTATTATTATTACTTTACAAAACAAGTATCTGAAATCAGTCACATAGCTCTTAAATGGTACATTGGGAATTTTAGGGTATTTGAACCCTGTCCTCTCAGCTTCCAAGGACATTCTCTCTACTGCAGCCCAACACCTCGCCATAAATATCATAATCTGCTTAACCAGGCCCTGTGGTTGGGCACTTCAAATGCCCACTCACCTCTCTCTTTTCTAAACAATTATCAATAATGTTGGAGAAGCATTTGGTGTATAAAACTTTGTTTCTATGATTATTTTCCCCAGAGTCTTAAGATTTAAATTATTGTATTAAAGGAGGCAGGAATGTTTTAAAGGCTCTTTTTTTTTTTTTTTTTTTTTGAGACTGATTCTCACTCTGTGGCCCAGGCTGGAATGCAGTGGTACGATCTCGGCTCACTGCAAGCTCCTCCTCCTGCCATTCTCCTGCCTCAGCCTCCCAAGTAGCTGGGACTACAGGCACCCACCACCACACCCAGCTAATTTTTTGTTTTTGTTTTTTTGAGAGGGAGTCTCGCTCTGTCGCCCAGGCTGGAGTGCAGTGGCCGGATCTCAGCTCACTGCAAGCTCCACCTCCCGAGTTTACGCCATTCTCCTGCCTCAGCCTCCCAAGTAGCTGGGACTACGGGCGCCCGCCACCTCGCCCGGCTAGTTTTTTGTATTTTTAGTAGAGACGGGGTTTCACCATGTTAGCCAGGATGGTCTCGATCTCCTGACCTGGTGATCTGCCCGCCTCAGCCTCCCAAAGTGCTGGGATTACAGGCGTGAGCCATCACGCCCAGCCTAAAGGCTATTTCTATATATTGCCAATTGCTTGTCTCAATGCAGTTGGCCAAATTATAATTCAATCAGCTGAGCCTGAGGCCTCCTGCTTCACTGTTCCCTTTATTTAAAAAACCTCGGTTCATTTGATAGATGAGAAGTGATTCTCTGTTGCTAAGGTTTTTTAAATTGTTATAAATTCACTATGTTTTAATACACCAATTCACCATTCTACAAAGTGAACCTTATACAGGGCTGGCTAAGTCCTTGAACTAGAAAGGGAAGACAAGAGAGTGGTTATTAGGCTTTTTCTTCGTTTTACTCACTCAACGGTCATCCAGCTCCTACTCTTGGCCAGGTACCACACTGCGCTAGTGTTGGGGATATAAAGATGAAAGTCCATTCTTGACCTCTAAGAGCTTAAGGACTAGCAAGAGACACAGACACATAAACAGACAATTTTAGTATAGAGTGACCAGCACTGTGACCAAAGAAACAACAGGAAGATACTTTGGGAAACACGGAAGAGAGCACCTAAGCTACTTCAGGAGGGTCCTAGAAGCCTTTTTGGAGATTCTCAGGTCTGAGCTCCATCTTGAAATGAAGCAGAAGTTAACCAGCTTTTCCCTGACATCTTCAACCCGAATTAATTGGTTCTTCATCAGTGGTCCTTTAATAGAGCACTCATAACAACAGTGTTTGCACTTACTTCTTTCCATATCTCTCACTCTTTCACTGAGCTGTGCTTCTTGATGAAGAGGGACCATATCCCTAATTAGCCTAGCACAATACCCAAAAACACAGTAGGAATGCAATAAACGTTTGTGTAATTATTTTAAAATTCTAGTCATGAATTTATTTCCACCCATATCTTCTTCTTGCATTTATATAAATGTGTGATTTTCCTTTTGATTGTAAAAATAATACTTTTACCACACACCCATCAGAAGGGCTAAAAGGAAAGGATAACAAATAACAAGTGTTGGTGAAGTATATGGAGTAATGGAAATATTCATACATTGCTGGAGGCAGCAGGAATTGGTTCGATCACTTTGGAGAACTGTTGGCAGCCTCTACTAAAGCTGGGTCTTTCGTATCCTATGACATGGCAATTCCACTCTCGATACACACTCAACAAAAATGCATGCATATGTTCACCAAGAGGCATCTTTTCACCAAAGCAGCACTATTCGTAACAGCTGCAAACTAGAAAATACAGACACTCATCAACAGTAGAATGAGTAAGCTTATTGTGGTATGATCACACAGAGCAAGGCAAAAGAATCTACACTCAATGATATGAAGGAATTTCATGAAAGTAATGTTGAAGACAAAGCCAGTTTTTTATTTTTAAAAAGTATTTACAGTACCATGGCTTTTATATAAATATGCAAAACTGAGAAGCAAGATGACAAAGGGAGTGTCACATCTAGAAAGTGGTGCAATAAGATGCACAGCTAGTGCTGCCTTGTGACTCTAAGATCTACCTCCTTCAAAAGTTTGCCTGTGGCAAATGCGGCTCGGCTCCCAAGCCAAGACAAAGTATAATTGGAGTGCCGAGGCTAAAAAACAAAATACCAACGAGACTGGTCGAATGAGGCACCTAAAAATTGTGTACAGCAGGTTAAGGCATGGCTTTTCTGAAGGAACGCCACCTAAACCCAAGAGGACAGCTGTTGCAGCAGGAGTTCAAGACCAGCCTGGCAAACGTGGCGAAACCCTGTCTCTACTAAAAACACAATAATTAACCGAGTGTGGTGGCGGGCGCCTGTAATCCCAGCTACTCGGTAGGCTGAGGCAGAAGAATCACTTGAACCCGGGAGGCGGAGGTTGCAGTGAGCCGAGATTGTGCCATTGCACTCCAGCCTGGGCGATAGAGCAAGACTCTGTCTCGAATAAAAAATATATATATAGTTGGATTAGTCACACAATAAATGTTCCGATTTAAAAAAAAAAAAGGCAAAACTCTCCTTTGCTGTTAGAATTCAGGAAAGGTCAGTTATGAGTGAGGAGGGGGTTTAGTGACTGAAAGGAAATAGGAAGGGGGAGTTTCTGGGAATATTGTAACGTTTCTTGAACAGGGTGCTGACTAGACATGCAGATTTCAGTTTGTCTATGTATGTATATTACACTTAGTTTTTTTAAGTAATATATCTTTATATGTTTATTACTTACAAATGGTATACAATTTTTCTGTATGTATATTACTTAGTTTTATTTAAGTAATATATCTTAGAGAGAAAGCTAGAAAATACAGAAGTGTTTAAAAATTTTTGAATCACCTACAATCCCACTATCCAGTGATAACTACTGTTAATATTTTTTTCCAGTTTTTTTTTTTTGAAGTCAGTGTGCACATGCTCTCTCCTCCCCTCCACTCATACACATAAATTTTGCTAAATTAGGTTTATTCTCATTTAGTTTTATTTCTGCTTTATTTTTACATAAACTATATCATTCAATATTCTTTGCAAGCATTTTATAAGCAGCTGAAACATACTCCATTGAATGCATATGCTCCAGTACATTTAATCAGTTGCCCATTGCTCTATTTTCTTATTAAAAAATAATCAGTCATAGTATCTCTCTCTCACACATACCGCTACACCTCTAGACATTCTTTAAGCTCTGCATTCATTCTCTATTTCCCTCCAGAAAGGTTGTACTGATTTACAGTTTCACTGGCAAGATATGAGGGCTCCTTGTATCGCAGTCCAACCCCAGCTCATTTCTTAGTATAGGTTTGTTTTTAGGATGGTCGGGCTCAAAGCAGAACTAAGAGATCTGCCGTTTTGGACTCGGCCGAGGCGCGCGGCTCCCGGGGCCTGGAACGCGCTCTGAGTACGCCGGTCGCTTCAAGGTTGCGCGGGCTCCCGACGAGACCCGGCACAGCCGGGCACCCCCGCGCGCTCCCGGATCTCGCCGGCCTCGCGCCGGCCGGTTGCCATGAGAACCACGGAGCCTCGGAACGCCCGCAGACTAGCCTGTATCTGAGGGGGCGAGGGATACCGAGGCCCAGGCATGGAGCTGCCGGATCCGGTGCGCCAGCGGCTGGGAAACTTCAGCCGGGCTGTGTTCACTGATTCCAATCGGACCGGTCCGGAGTACAGTGAGGGTCCCGGTGAGTGACCGAGGCCGGCGCAGGGGGTGTGGCCTGCTGAGGGCTTGGCGTGGGTTTTGGAGCGTCCAGAATTTGCCCGTACCTAAAATGGCGATGTCGCCTTCAGTCAGTTCCCCGCAGTGCGGGCCAGAGCCTTGGAGGAGGGGCCGGCCGGGGCGGGGAGCTGAGGCGCTGGCGGCCTCCGGCCGCGGGCTGGGCCTGGTCTGCGCGCGCTAGTGCCTGGCCTGCTCCGTGCAAGCCCGGCAGCTGAGGTGGGGCCGACCTCTGTGCCATGCAAGGCCCATCATTGCTCCTGGGAAACCCCAAAAATAAAAAGATAAAAGCCGCCCTTGCTGCACAGGCTAGTCCCCCGCGCACCGCGAGAGCGAAGGCCCAACTTGCTTTTCCTCTGCGGCGCCCGCCCCGGCTTTTCTGTCCAGGATGGCGAGGAACAGCCCAAGCAATCCCACCTCCCCTGTCCCCACCCGCCGCCCAGGGAGCAAATTTGCCTTTTCCCTTTTCGTAGCAGAACAAGTATGTTCCTAAGCAAGGCCATTTTCTGGCAGAAAAGATTAGGGGGAAAAAAATTTTTTTTTAAAGAGTCCTTTCAAACCACCATCCACTCCCAACTGGCATGTGCCATACTAGCCGGACGTTCAACAAAACTCACCCCTTCCCTGCCTTCTCCTCCTCCTCCCCTATATGTAACTCTTACCATAAGGTAAGAAAATACCATGATGCCTCTGCATCCTTCAACTTGATGACAAGTGATAACACAGTTTCCTCCAGAACAGGTTCCTCCTCCTACATCATGATGGTAGACAACACACTGTCAACCAAACCCGTGTGGTTTCCATCATTCAAATCTGCTGGGAAATATAAATCTTTTCCACTGCTTGGTTTTACAGAATTTTTAAAAGGGACAGAGAAAAGTAAAGGCAGTCCCCAAAGCTGCATTTTGTCGTCTTGATCACTTGCCTATTCCCCAAATGTAGGCCTTTATGATTTAGGATGTACAGAGAAAAATGTGAAAAAATTAGGTTTCACGTTTCTGGTTCCAAGGATGAGGCTTAATGAGCACTAACGTCTGATAATACAAGGTAAAAAGACGTTTTCTGAAAAGGGCCAGATAGTAAGTACTTTAGGCTTTGTAGGCCATATGGTCTCCACGGCAGCCACTGACAATAGTTATTGAATAGGCATGGCTGTGTTCCAATAAAACTTTAAGGATATTGAAATTTGTATTTCATATGGATTTCACATATGAAAAAAATATTACTTTTTTAACCATTTAAAGGTGAAAAAACATTTTTAGCTCATTGACTGTACAAAAACGTTTAGGCAGCTGACCAGTTGTTTACCTATCCCTGATTTATATTGTATGTTTTAATTTAAATTCCATTTATAGAACTCAACTTGAACTTTGGCAAAATTCAGTAAATGTATATCTTATGCTTTTAAGGTTCATTTACATATTAATTTGATTTTCATTTCCATGATTATAAGTTTGATCTGCTGAAATATGGACATAGCATAACCTTTAAGATGTTAACACACAATACTTCTAACATAAAAACCGTTCTTTGCAAAATTTGACTACAGTTTCTTCTCAAAGGTACTGAAATGTTCTGCTTGCCCAATTTATTATTCTTTCCCGTATTTTGTTCTTTGTGGATCGAAGTAGGTTTGATTATTTGTACTGTAATAACAAATTTATGTAATTACCATGTCCACAGCATTGTGCTGTTGCTATCAGAAAGATCCTAGGCTGGTGAGTTGTCTTCAGATTTAACAGATTTTAAGAATTCATTCATTTATCAGTGGTAATTTAATAAGCAGTTGCAAGCAAAAGTAGATCATAATAATCAGGCATATTTTTGGAGCTAAAAGAAACTATTTTGCTGTGAGAGACCATGACTGTTTCTTATATTTTAAAATTATTAAATGACAGATAAAAACACTCAACTATGGAGAAAAGGAGAAAATAATGTTCTTAAGACATTTATTTTAGGACCTTTAAAATCTTACGTGTAGAACAACTGATTTCAATATATGTGTCCGCTCTTAAGAATTTAGTCAAATTTAGGATGTATTTTGTAGGGTTCAATTTTAAAAATCAAATTCTTAATTTAGGACCCTTCTGTCTTACATAAAAGCAAAAAGTGTTATGGAATCAACCTTAGGTAAATGGAACTCATGTATCACAAATGGCTATACTAGTAATGTCCTTATGACAGTATGCTTACATTAATTCATTCTTATGTGTATTTGATATTCACTGCATATAAAGCAAGATGCTAGATTCTATGAGGGTCTCAAATTAGGGTGGGACATGGTGTGTGCTTGCAGATAAGTAGATAAATAGAAGAGAAGAAGGAAAGGGGACTAATATTTGTTGAGTGCCTACTAAGTGTGCCCAGCACAGTGCTAGGAAGAAATAATTCATATTGGCTCTAATTCTCACAAGCAGCCTGTAAGGAAGTTTTAATTTCACTATTTTACAGATGAAGAAATAGAAGCTCAAAGAACTTAAATAATTTATATCAAGTCTGACATCCAGGGTCACAGAGGTTTGGGGAGCTCGGGTTTGCTTGAACTCTGAAGCCCGTGATCTGTTCAGTACACCAGACTGTTTTTCGGGGAGGGGAATGTGGTTCTTTGCTAGCACTTCTTATTGACAGTTTAGAGTGATAAGTACCTGAAGGGAAAGGTATTTCTGCTGGGGTGGGGGAACTGATGAAGGAAGTATTGATGGAAAAGACGACGCTGAATTGGACTTTAAAGAATGGCTAAGATTAGGGTATGCTGAAAAGAAAGATGTGTCTAATTATATAATCTTGGTAATCCATTTTTGTATGAGATTAGTTTATATGTGAGAGATTCATTTTTATTTATTTTATGCATTAATTTTATATGCTATTTACATAGAATTCTACAAAGGAGGCAACGATAATTATCTGTTGAATAGGATTTATATTGATATTCTACATTAAATCTGTACCAGTAGTATATGCAAAAAAGTCAGAAGACTGTAATGGCAAAATGGTAAAATAATTGAAAAATATGAAGCATACCCCCAAATAGCCAATATTTGACCTAACTGGTATTAGGATGAATATTCCTTTTACTGTCAATGATTATAAATAGGCTTAAAATTTGGTGTTTTACTGAGCCAATATTATAGTTATTAATTCTAGGGGATAGGATATATATATATATATAGGGCATAGACCAAGTTTCATAATTTATTCCTTTTCTATTCCTTCTGTAGAAAATGAAATGGTCTCCAGTTTGGCATTGCAGATGTCACTTTATTTTAATACCTACTATTTCCCACTGTGGTGGGTAAGCAGCATTATGATGCTTCACATGAAGGTAAATCTAAGCTTTAATACTTTTGCTGCCCTGACGTTGTTAGAGTGTCAATAAAATTAAAGTTCTTAATAATTTTTTTCTATCTCAAATCAGTGTTACTATAGGTGCGATTTTACAAACATGTTTTGGCCTTTCTTTTAGTATTCAATCTTGCCTGATTACTACAAATTCATTGTGATCACTGTTATCATCCTAATAACCTTAATTGAAGCCATCCGGTTGTATCTGGGCTACATGGGTAACCTACAGGAAAAGGTAAGCTCTTTTTTCCTTTCTCTCAGTGATAGATATAAATGAAATCAGTTTTCATAACAAGTAAAAGGCAGTGAGGTGTGGCAGAAAGAGCACAGGCCTGAATTTAAAGCCTGACTCCAGCTTTACCACTTCTGTCACTGTGGTCTGTTTGCTTAATCTCTTGAGCCCTGGTTTCCTCATATATAAAATGAGGAAAATAATATTTACTTCACAGGTTTATTGTGATTAAGTGAAATGATTTATGTAAAGCATATGAATGTGGTAAACACTTAAAATTGATATTTTCCCTCTTCTCATCAGTCTTGAAAATACATGGTTACTTAAACATGTGTATTTGGATCCTGAATAAGAAAATGGGGGAAAATTATGAATTCGTTTCCTACGCCAGGCCCGTTTTCTGCATCATCATGCTACCTAAGCATTTATGGTTACCAGAGTGTAGGGATAATGCCTAAAGATTCCTGTGGTTTTCTAGGCCCTTCATAATAAGGCCCCACCCAGCCTGTCTTACTGTAGGTTTTGCTGTTTTCTCACTCAGCCATTCATTCCAGGCTGATGTGCTGATTCCCAATCATGCTAGTTTCACGTGTTTGCTTACTTACCTTTTTGCCTCTTCCTCCTCCACAACTTTAAAAGCCTACATCCCTGAGGTCTTTCTTTCACCTACCCTAATCACTCTCTTATTTCTTGTAGCATTTAGTCTGTACTTCTAAATATTGCCCTTAATTGTTCACTAAAGTGTAGTATTCTAGGATTGTTTTACATAAATTAGTTTTCTCATCTAGACTGTAAGTTCTCTGAGGACAAGGACCATGTCATCCTCCTTCGGAATCACTCACAGAGCCCATAATGTAGGTTCACAGTAGTGATAAGTACTTATCTGTATAAACAAAAACTATATTTTACTGATTTTTATTACTCTTGATATGTGTCATTGCAGGTTCCTGAGCTGGCTGGCTTTTGGCTTTTGAGCCTTCTATTGCAGTTACCTTTAATTCTTTTCTTGCTCTTTAATGAAGGCCTAACAAATCTGCCCTTGGAAAAAGCGATACATATCATCTTCACTCTCTTCCTTGCTTTCCAAGTTGTTGCAGCATTTCTTACCTTAAGGAAAATGGTTAATCAGTTGGCAGTTCGTTTCCACCTCCAAGACTTTGACCGGCTCTCTGCAAACAGAGGAGACATGAGAAGGATGAGGTCATGTATAGAAGAGATCTGACCCAGTGTTGAGTGAAAATCTGACAGATCATTCTAGAAGACTGTAAGAGTTAGGAAAATATCAGAGCTCTAATATGAGAAAAGGGACAAAGCAATTGTTTTGTATACACTCTTACTCTGAAATTCCAAGGTTGGGGGCAATGATGAAACTTTGTACAATGTATGAATCAGTATATTAGCCCCAAAACCTAGATGTTGTCCACCTGATGCCAAATTTCTTAATGTTTTTTGATGTTGTCTTTTTCAGGAGTGTAGAAATGTATGTATTGGTGGTTGTCATTTGCCAGCTCTCCTGTAGTAATTCTGGTTAGAATCTGTAACTAGAGATGTGTCCATTTCTTTAAAACTTGTTGGTTGTCCGTGTCTTGGCTGTACATATGACCATGTTTCTTGACATGGAAATGCCAGTCAATGTTCCTATGTATCTGACTATATTTATAAACCAAGAGACCCGCCAGGCGCGGTGACTCACACCTGTAATCCCAGCACTTTGGGAGGCCAAGGGGGGTGGATCACGAGGTCAGGAGATCAAGACCATCCTGGCTAACACGGTGAAACCCCGTCTCTACTAAAAACACCAAAAAAAAAGTTAGCCAGGTGTGGTGGCGGGCACCTGTAGTCCCAGCTACTTGGGAGGCTAAGGCAGGAGAATGGCGTGAACCCGGGAGGCGGAGCTTGCAGTGAGCCAAGATCAAGCCACTGCACTCTAGCCTGGGCAGCAGAGCGAGACTCTGTCTCAAAAAAATAAATAAATAAAAAATAAACCAAGAGACCAAATTTTCATGTCTGCTAGGGTTAAATTCTAACCCTAATATTAGCTGTTATACTGAGATTAAGAAGAAAACAGGTGGATTGCCTTGGTATTTAGGAAATATTTTTGTTATAAAATTATAACTTTCATAAAACCATATTCAGTATTTGTAATGGTGGTATATAAAATGCTTTTACAATAAATTATTAAATATTTAAGGTATCAACAACAGATCATCCTTGTCTTGTGCAATTCTTTTGGGCTATAGATTTGTGTTTTTTATTACAGAGTTGCAAGGGAAGGAAGGAAAACAAATCCTAGAGAGCTTTCTATGTAGTGGGCACTGTAGTAGGCGTTTTAAATTAGCACTGTGATCTCATCTACTAGGTTATCGGTCACCAAAGAACTGCTTCATACCCATTAAATTCACATGAGGCTTGATTTGGAAACCAGAGCGCCTCTTAATACATATGAGAGCTAAGATGGCCAAAGGGACTATACTCATGATCCTGAATGAGCATGCTCCCTTGCTAATAGGAGAAATCTATTTTAGGAGATTTGGTTAAGAACAAAGTTGCTTGGATTATCCGAACATTATATTTAAGTGACTGTTGGACTGTCTTAAAGGATGTGATATGTTCATTACAGGTTTTCTTTTTTTCTATAGGGAAATGGGCCTTCATAATGTATTTCACTGAGAGACAGTTGTAGCTGCATTAAACATTGCTCTTTTCAAGTTTCTTTTTCTACAATTCATACTTTGGATTCCCAGGTTTTGCCTTATTCATTCTTGTTTTGCTGAACTTCAAAAAATGTCTTTAGTTCCCACTCATTCTTGATTCTTCCTGACCAAACTATGCTAATTTTATTATTTCTCCTCTTTATGATTATATATAAAGTTCAGCCAAATATTTCTCCCTCCATGCAGTGGCTAGTTAATCTTTCTCATGCCAAAGTAGTCACTAGTTATACTCTTAATAATTTGGAATTTAAAATAGAATTCTGTTTGAATAGTTTTCTAAAACATATTCATTTGCATTTGTTTCCCAGATAGGACTAGGTAGGTATCTGGGTAGGTATAGGTAGGTGATTCTATAAGAAAATATAAAATAAAATTAAATCTACAAAGCAGATAAATTAGGGGATGATGGAGACATTTCTATTTCAAGATTGTTTCCAGAGTTTTATTTTAAATAGCAGAACTTCTGGTACATTTAAACTTTAAGAGATTAATAACAAAATGTCAGTCATAATCATAAAAAAATTTTTTAACTGTAAAAAATTTGAGAAAATTGATTTATCAAAATTTCCAAGTAATTTTGCTGTAATAAACATATTGTTTAAAATGCAGATATAGTAACAGTGGGGGAAAAAAAAGATAGTAAATTGAAACCATGACCAAGTCATTTGTTTGTTTTCCATCTGAACAGTAAAACCATGACTTTTTGGGTCAGGCTGAACCAATATTTTCTATTGGAGTATACCTGGTTCCCTATATAAGTATGTGAAAATCAAGGTAGAGAAGATATTTACATGTCAGCACATTTGGGGGTTAGGTAGTCTTTAATTTTATCTGAATATGTTTATCCATCCTTAATTTATATTTTATCCTTCTCTCTTTACAACACTTCTGAAAATTTTTGTTTAAAATGTTGAACTTCACAAATGTTTTGTCCTTTACATATTTTTTCTATAAATCAAAATTATTTTATTTTTATTTATTTCTTCTTTTTTTTTTTGAGATGGAGTTTTGCTCTGTCACCCAGGCTGGAGTGCAGTGGCACGATCTTGGCTCACTGCAACCTCTGCCTCCTGGGTTCAAGTGATCCTCCTGCCTCAGCCTCCTGAGTAGCTGGGATTATAGGCACCTGCCACCATGCCTGGCTAATTTTTTTGTATTTTTAGTAGAGACAGGGTTTTACCATGTTGGTCAGGCTGGTTTTGAATTCCTGACCTCAAGTGATCCATCTGCCTCGGTCTCCCAAAGTGCTGGGATTACAGGCGTGAGCTACCAAGCCTAACCTAAATCAAAATTATTTTAAAACATCAAAATGTATTACTTTAACATACACTTGAATGACTAGTATATATAAGGAATAGTCAAAGGTTCATAGACAAGACAGGCTCCTAGTTCTCAGGGATATGATGTGGGAGGTAAAACATTTGTACAACCTTAAGACAAAGTAAAAAAAGCATAACTTTATCAGGGAAATGCATTGAATGAGTTTCTACCTGCTAAGTACCTCACCAGTAACAGGCCCTTGGCTTCCAGTGCATCTTCCCTCTGTGTTCCTAGCACTTAGTATCCCAGGATTAGCACATTAGCCCTACACCAACACGATTTAGTATTCACCATACTTCACATTGTCTGAGAGGGGATAGGCGGTATTCAGGTTAAATGAATACACACTCAATCCCACTTGTCTATGCAAACAAGAAGTCCACTGTCTGGTAGTAAAGGCAGATAAGCAAATCAGTGATAGCACAGGGTGGTGGGGCCCTATAGGATTACAGAGAAGAGACATCTAAATGAATGACGAATCTGGAAAGGCTTCCCAAAGAAAGTGACACTTGAGATTTAAAGAATGACAGCATATTAAGTTCAGTGTTAAGAAACAAAAAATAGTGACTGTGAGTTCTGTTTCAACTGCTACAACTAGTTTGTTGAGGCTAGTGGAAAGGGTGCATGAGAAGAAATGGTACAGAATAAGGCAGAGAAGCTTGGAAGGTGCTAGGAAGCCTGGGTAAAGCTTTGAATATATTCTGTCTTTAATTTTTCAGAACTCTATTCTGAATCCCTGAACGGTTTAAACAGTGGAATATCACAAACAGAATTAGGTTTCAGAAAGATCTCTTTGAAGACAATGTGAAAAATGGATTGAAAGGGTTGGACCAGAGGCAGAGATACCAGGAGGAATGTGATTAAGTAAGTTAGATGAGAACAAGCTGGCCTGGATAAAGTCAGTGGCAATAAAATAAACTTGAATAGAACCTACTATAGTGTTTTAAAGATAATTTTGTATTTTAAAACAGATATTAGGAGGGTTTTTTTCTAATTCGTCTTTTCAGAGATGACCTATAAGGGTAAACAAAATGAAATATTGCCTTTCTTATCTCCCCCACACCCACAGTTATTAGATTATTATTTTGTTGTTGTCTTTTAGAGACAGGGTCTTGCTCTGTCACCCCGGCTGGAGTGCAGTGGCACAATCATAGCTCACTGCAGCCTCCAACTCCTAGGCACAAGTGATCTCACCTCAGCCATCCAAGTAGCTAGGACTACAGGCACAGGCCACCATGCCCCGCTAATTAAAAAAAAAAATTGTAGAGCTGAGGTCTCCCTGTGTTGCCTAGGCTGGTCGTGAACTCCTAGCCTCAAGCAATCATTCCGCCTCAGCCTCCCAAGATGCTGGGATTACAGGTGTGAGCCACCACACCCAGCCATTAGATTATTATTAGACTTAAATAGAGCTCTATCTAATCTAAGTTTTATTTGACATAACCTACCTAATGATTCATTTACTTGAATTAAGATTATAGTTTTTAAAAACTCGGTTGGGCGCAGTGGCTCACGCCTGTAATCCCAGCACTTTGGGAGGCCGAGGCGGGCAAATCACAAGGTCAGGAGATTGAGGCCATCCTGGCTAACACGGTGAAACCCCGTCTCTACTAAAAATACAAAAAATTAGCCGGGTATGGTGGCAGGTGTCTGTAGTCCCAGCTGCTCCGGAGGCTGAGGCAGGAGAATGGCCTGAACTCAGGAGGCGGAGCTTGCAGCGAGCTGAGATCCCGCCACTGTACTCCAGCCTGGGCGACAGAGTGAGACTCCATCTCAAAAAAAAAAAAAAAAGATCGAAAGGATCACAAGATTTTTTGAGAGTAAAGAAAAATCATCTATAATTCCACCACCTTAAAATAACAACTATTCACAAATGTCATGTTTCTTTGATGTTTTTACTTTGCAAATAGTTTTTTAAAAACACAATTGTGATCATAAGCACTTACAGTTGTGCACCCTGCTTTTCTGAAAACACTGAAAGTGTTTACCCATGTTTCTACATAGTGACACAATCATCATCTTAAATGATTGTGTGTTATTTCATCAAGTAGATGGGCCATAATTTATTTAACTTCTCTCCTATCATTAGATATTTGTGTTATTTCCTTTTTCTTTTATACATAACATTGTAATGAACAGCTCATGCATATAGCTTTTTCCATCTCTTAGATGATTCCTTTTAATTAATAAGCCAGATTCCTGGAAGTGAAATTGCTGGGTCCTAGAGTATGGACATTTTTAAGGGCATATTGCCAAATTATAACATCCACTTTCTACTATTCACCACGCGCAATTCTAAAAATAGTACAATGAAAATTTTGACAAGGACAGATTTGTGGACTTTAGTTACCCATTTGTCGTTGTATTTCTGAGTAGTTACCACAGGAACACTGAGTCTCAAGAGAAAGAAAAAAAAAAAATCTAAAAGCTGTGAAAGGAGAACTGGAAAGAATAAAAAAAAAAAAAAGATTTTTGAATTAAGGGAAAACTGATAAGGGACGGGAAAAGGATTAGGCAAGCTGGTCGCAGTCAGCAACAGACAGTGAGATGTGACACAATAAAAACTGGGTCATTGAGTTGGGACAGCCCTAGGACATAAAAAGACTGAAATGAAGTAAAGCTCTGGATTACTTTGTTCTTGAATATTGAATTTTTTCAGAAGCATGGAGCATGAAATATTATAGTGATAAGCCAAGATTGGAAACATAGCCAAGAAAAAGAGGTCTTTAAGGGATTGTTTAAAATGTGCTGAAGGAATAATTTGGTTTGGTCTTAAACGGCTCAAAAAGTAAATTGACATAAAGCTTTTGCATAGCAAAATAGGCATGGAGGCAGAAAACAAAGCGGCAAACAGAAGAGTTTACCCTGCAAATTGTTTAGCATGTAATATGTTAGATTTTGGTCATAGAAATGATTTATCAGAAGACTGAACTGCTGTATTTTGTAAGTGTAATTAACACCAACTTGTTATGGGTATACATCTTTATTCTAGTTTTAAGAGACTGTTAATTTGGGGGTTTTAAATCAAAAAGCAAAACTACATAGTTATGAGGCCATTCTAAGAATCATTCTAAAAATCTTTTTTCACCAGTGTTTAAGCACTTAAAAATATTCAAGCCCTAGAAAAATGTGTTTAAATGTAAGTTTAACCTCAACATTTAAATGTATTCTGACAGATTTACATCTTTCTGAAAGTGAGGCTAGGCATCAGTGTGTCATCATCTTAACCCAAGTCAAGACAGGCTGGAACTCCTGAAAACAAGATACAAATCGCAGGACAGCATGGAACATATATTCTATGAAAAGCCAAAGACATTTTGAAATTTATTTTATCAACATGCTTTATCTAAACATATTCCACAGCTGAACATTCTTGTCTGAAAAGAGCTTTTTAATCTAGTAAAGTGTACAATCACAATGTATTTACTGTTCCACAGACCTAAGTGTTTAGCACTCAGCTACATTAAAAATGTAGACTTTTAAAAACAATAATCAACCAAGAATGGCTTTGTCTTTAATTTTTCAGAACTCTAATAGCACTATATTTGGCTGGTAGGAAAGTGATATTATTGATTCATTTTTAAAGGTTTTTAGTTCCTAATCTTGAGTTATTTATATTCTAATTCAAAACACATTAGCTACATTGCTCAATATTATAGCCTAAAAGAAAAGAATATTTGATATTAAAATTATATGCACATTTAAAAATTATTTTTAAATGCTTGATTCATTAATACCCAGAAATACTAAAATGACCACTAGAGAAAGTAGAAGTTTCAGAACTTTGCTTCAATAGTTTTCCTAAAAAGACTGAGAGCTTATTAAGAGTCAAAATTTTTGCTATCCTAAAAACTATTGCTCCCAATGGTCAATAAGCCCTTGCTAAAGAAGGCTGGAGATTTAGCTGTTGATTGTTCAGTACTTTACAAAGCAGAGCAGCAGAAGATATGCTCTGTGTTTTTAGTACACTATGATTTTGTTCTGCAAAGTAAACTATTTAGTTAGCTACAACAATATGTCATCTACTATGCTTTGACACTCCAAGACAAAAAAGATAAATAAGATTAAGTCCTTGCCCTTCCAGCCATCTAGCAGAGGAGACAAATTTAAGGTAACCACAATCCCTTATAATTATTGTAATACAGCTATGTAAAAGATGAAAATAGGTGATGAATCCTGCCTAGGGGGTAGGATAGGCTTTCAACAGATGGAACAGCATGGGTAAAGATATAGACATTTGAAAATATAAGTCCTGAACAGAACCAAAAGTAGTTTTGTGTCATTAAAATATAAGGTGTGTAGAAGAGAAGTGGTTGAGATGAGCTGAAAAGACTGGCGTCGGAAGTTATCAGTCTTTTAAATAATAGATTATTATAAAGAGTTTGAACTTCATGCTGTAGGCGATGAATGGTCTATCTATATTTAAGCAGCATTATAAGTCATTGTTGCCACATTTGAAAATGATAGAAAGCTGAGAAGGAGAGCTAATTTGATAGATGATACAATCACATTTCAAAAGAATCTCCTAACAAGCTGAAATGCTAGATCCAAATACATTTTACAGACACACATACACACACACACACCCTCCTCCAACATGTACTTTTCAAAAAGCTCACCAGTACATAATTCTGTGCTATTTTTCAAGGAAAAACATCTGGGTGGTCTCAGGAGACGATAAGCATATATTAATAGAAATATAATGACCAGATCATGGAGGGTAGCAATCTCACTGTACTCTTTAATGTTGTAGTAGTAATGTCTCATCAACTTTTCCGTACCAGCCCTATGATTGCATTTATCAAGAAATCTAAAACCAAATCTAATCATGACACTACTCTCGTTAAAATTTGTTAAGACTCTCATTTTCAGGCTGGGCATCGTGGCTCATGCCTGTAATCTTAGCACTTTGCGAGGCCAAGGCAGGAGGATTGCTTGAGCCCAGGAATTTGAGACCAGCCTGGGCAACATAGTGACGCCCTGTCTCTACAAAAAAATTAAAAAATAGCTAGGCATGGTGTGTGCCCGTAGTCCCAGCCACTCAGGAGGCTGAGATGGAAGGATTGCTTGAGCCCAGGAAGTTGAGACTACAGTGAGCTGTGATCACACCATTGCACTCCAGCCTGGGCAAGAGTAAGACCCTGTATCAAAAACAAAACAAACAAAGGACTCTCATTTCCTGCAGGATAACGCCCAAACTCCCTAGCCTGGCATACAAGGCCTCTTTCCACCTGCCTGACCTCACCTTGCTCTTCCTCACTCCTTCAAGCTACAGTTCTTCCAGTGCACCATTCTGGGTTTTACCTGCAGACTTTCCCTCCAAACTTCTCTGTCTGCCTGAAGTAGTAATCTTATCTATGCAGTGAAACTCTACTTATTTTTTAATTCCTGACTCAACTATCATATCTTCTATGGAATTCTGAATATTTGTTCCTCCTACAGTCCTACAGTCACTGAGCATCTTGGGGACAGGGACCACCACTCTTATTCATGATATCTCTAGTGCATCTAACCGTGTTTATGCACTTAGTAATGTTGACTGTTTATGCACAGATGAAGGAATAAGCAAGCTGTTAGAACTCAGAGCTCCTGCCTCCTGTTCTTAATACACAGTATCTTTTTTCATAAACTTTCTACAAAATAGAAATGCCACATTTACTCATACTTGAATCTTTGTGGCATGAAAAAAAATCCTAATCTTAAAAACAATAACCACTTTTATATTAAGATGAACGTTCAAATTTTGCTGAATCCCCAAAATTCATGCAAATAACAGCCACCATTTAACTGAATACCTGCAATGTGCCAGGTGGTGTGCTGGGACTTTATTGCTATCTCATATAATTCTCATGACAACTCTGTAAGGCAGATCTTATTCCCATTTTACAAAAGCTAAAACTAGAACTCAGGAGAAGTTAAGGAACTTGCTCAGGGTTACACAGCAAGTAAACAGAAGACAGGATTTAGACCTAACCTTGTCTGGCCCCAAAGATCATGCTTTTTCACTCTACAGTGCTCCCTCTCTCTAAACACATGCTCCAAAGATATATTTAGGTTGATTTAGACCTGTCCCATCTAGAAGCCAAAGCAGGAACATTGCTCAGCCTTGGACCCTCAGACTTCTCGGGGCCAAGGAAAGTGGCAAAACAAGGGTCCAGAAACTACTCCATTGTTTTTTAAAAATCTAAATCTAGGCGGTAGCGGTGGCTCAAGCCTGTAATCCCAGCACTTTGGGGAGGCGAGCCAGGCCGGGATCCGCGAGGTCAGAGGTCGAGACCATCCTGGCTAACACAATGAAACCCGTCTCTACTAAAAATACAAAAAAAAATTAGCGAGTGGTGGCGGCAGCCTGTGAATCCCAGCTGCTTGGGAGGCTGAGGCAGGAGAATGAAGGGAACCGGGGCCCGAGGAGCTTGCAGTGAGCGAGTCGGCGCCACTGCACTCCAACCTGAAGCGACAGGCGAGACTCTGCCTCAAAAAAAAAAAAAAAAAAAAAAAAAATCTAGAAATCTAATAATATGTTTACCTATAGAAAGGCCCAACAATGAAACTAAAAGTCTGTTTTATTGTGTGGGGGGTTTGTTTTGTTTTTGTTTTGCCTTTAGTTGGTTTTCACTAACTCTGAGCATTATCCTCAGTCATTTCATGTTGATCAAAGCTGACAGTTACAGAGATGTATATTCGATTAATTTTTTTTTTTTTTTTTTTTTTGAGATAGTCTCGCTCTGTCGCCCAGGCTGGAGTGCAGTGGCCAGCGATCACCAGTTCACCTAGCTCCACCGCCTCCCGGGTTCCGCCATTCTCCTACCCCTCCCAGCCCCTCTCTTGAGAGTAGCTGGGACTACAGGTGCCAGCCACCACGCCCGGCTAATTTTATATTTTTAGTAGAAACGGGGGTTTCACTGTGTTAGCCAGGATGGTCTCGATCGACCTAAGTGATCCACCGTCGGCCTCCCAAAGTGCTGGGATTACAGGCATGAGCCACTGCGCCCGGCCTTGATTAATTTTTTTAAATGGGAAAACCCTTTGGTTGACTAATTTAAAAGACTGCCATTTGCTGAAGTAGGTCCTTGTGAAATGCTAAGTGCTTTATCTTATTTACTCCTCTAAGGTATTGTAACACTTGTATATTAACTTTATAATTGTAATACCATTTCCCATTTTGAACATGAGAAAAACAGAGTATTCTAAAAAGTTAACTAAGATCACCTAGCTGGTAATTGGCAGAACTGGGATTCAAATTGAGGCATGTCTAATTCCAAAGCTCTCCTACACAGCTCAGTTCTACAAATTAATTGAGGGTTGTTGTTGTTGTTTAAATAGACAGGGTCTCGCTGTGTTGCCTGGGCTGGAGTGCAGTGTGATCCCACTGCTGAGCAGCATGCGAGTTTTTGACCTGCTTCATTTCCAACCTGGGCTGGTTCACTTCTCCTTATGGCAACCTGGTGGTCTCCTGCTCCCAAAAGGTCAACATGGGATGCTCAACTAAGTGTGGACACCCGATTGGCATAGTGCACTACAGCCCCAGAACTCCTGGGCTCAAGTGATCCTCCCGCCTCAGCCTCCCGAGTGGCTGGGACTACAGGCACACTCCAGCACGCCCAGCTAATTGAGGTTCTATTGCGTGGCAGGCACAGGGGATTCTATGATGAGAATACTGTCGCTGCACGGAAGAGGCTTTTTTTCTTTTTGAGACGGAGTCTCACTCTGTTGCCCAGGCTGGAGTGCAGTGGCACCATCTCAGCTGACTGCAACCTCTGCCTCTTGTGTACAAGCAATTCTCCTGCCTCAGCCTCCTGAGTAGCTGGGATTACAGGTGCCCGCCACCACGCCCGGCTGATTTTTTTGCATTTTTAGTAGAGACAGGGTCTCACCATGTGGGTCAGGCTGGTCTCAAACTCCTGGCCTTAGGTCATCTGCCTGTCTTGGCCTCCCAAAGTGCCAGGATTATAGGCGTGAGCCACCACGCCATTTGAATCTCTGCTTGTTCTATACCAGTTAAGGTACCCACATACTTTTCTGTTTCTCTAGTAATGTGCCTGTTTATTAAAATTTAAAAGTAAGAAAACCATTGCCACAAACTCATAACTTCTTGACTCCTTCACAGCCCTCTGAATCTATGATCCAAAGTGTTTTAAAATTTTAAGCTTCGAAATATGAGAAGTTACCGTATTTATAGTTCAGTATTTATAATAAGGCTTTAAAAGATATCAGACTTGCTGTTCATGCCTGTAATCCCAGCACTTTGGGAGGCCAAAGTGAAAGGATCTCCTGACTTCAGGAGTTAGAGACCAGCCAGGCAACATAGTGAGACCCTGTGTCTACAAAAAATGAAAATATTAACCAGTCATGGTGGCTCATGCCGGTAGTTCCAGCTATTCGGGAGGTTTAGGTGGGAGGATCTCTTGAACCTGGGTGGTTGAGGCTGTGGTCAGCCAGGATTGTGCCACTGCACTTCAGCCTGGGTGACAAAACAAGACCCTGCAAAAATAATAATAATAATAATACACACATATATCAGACTTTAATTTTCTGAAATCAATTTTTAGTCTTACAGAAATAATAAGGAACTCACTGATTATTTTTCTTTCTTTTGAGACAGAATCTCGCTCTGTCACCCAGGCTGGAGTGCAGTGGCGCAATTTCAGCTCACTGCAACCTCTGCCTCCCAGGTTCAAGTGATTCTTGTGCCTCAGCCTCCTGAGTAGCTGAGATTACAGGCAAGTACTACCACGCCCAGCTAATTTTTTGTATTTTTACTAAAGACAGGGTTTCACTGTGTTGGCTAGGCTGGTCTTGAACTTCTAACCTCAAGTGATCCACCCACCTCGGCCTCCCAAAGTGCTGGGATTACAGGACTGAACCACCACGCCAAGCTAACTGATTCTTGATTTAATATGTGTAAAGACTGTGGAGCTCAAATGTATAGGCTTACCTATTAATACTTTGATGCAAGGTTTTTGTTTTATTTTTGATTTTTTTAAAATTTTTTAATAGAGTTTAAAGTGGGGCACAAGTGCACTCCTTATCTCACAACATTTTAGTAACACCTAAGGCTTGCCAAATTTCTTTTGAAAACTTCAATCTGCTAGGTCATGAAAACAGCTCCCAAGCCCCCAGTAAGCTCTTGCCTTTATTGCATAAAATGGAATGAATCAAATATTTCTTCCTTTTGCAAGCAAGCCCAAATAAGCATATGGTTTGAAGAGTGAAAAAGACACAACAAAAATACAAGAATAATTAAGCCCCTCACTAAAATGCCTACTCCAATCACAGGATACAGGCAGTCATGAGTCAACATGTGATCCTCACTAAAGACAAAAACAATTCACTCACAGCAAACCCAGCTGCAGCTAATAACATGAGCAATACCAAGAGCAGATCTGAATGCACACATGCCAATAAAGAGACTTTTATGATTTCAGTAGAAAGAACTCCACCTTTGACTCCATTCAGGGCCAAGAGCAGTCAGGCAAATGGAAAAATGTGCTGGAAACAGCGTTGGGACTCTCCAACAAAACATTCCTTCCCTTGTCATTTTGACTATTTGAGACAGCAATGCTTTGGAGTTAGAAGATGAAGAGTCGAAGTCATCACTCATCCTCGGGGAAAACCCGCCCTAGGAATGTTTTATTGTAATTGCTTTCTGAGATGCTGGCCACTCCAGGATACATTTACCATTTTCAAACCTCAGGGGATATATGTGATGTGTGCTGCCATCCTTGAGTCACCTGGTAAGGGTGTCCGTGGAAGGCACCATTGTTTTCAAGTTTAATTCCTGGCTTAAAAGCCTACGTCCCTGTATTATTGACTAAAAGTCAATCAAGTACCCCAATAGTGTGTTCCCGTATGTGTCTTGTTTTATTTTGTTTTTTAATCTGACCCCTAAGCAGAGAAGTTGTGCTAAGGTTGGAGAAGTTTTTAATTCTACTCCAAAAAATAGAATAAAACAGAGAGGAAGTGCTAGTAAACAGCAGCTCAGTGTAAACCTTTTAAAACCAGCCTCTTTGTAGGTTGGAGATTTTTCTTTCTTTATTCTTTTATTTCCATAGATTCAAGATCCAATTCCTAAGCTTCCTAGTCGAGTTGCAGAGGGAATTAAGCTTATTGGGAGAACCACATAGTTGGGTCCTATATGTTTGGACAGCAGTCATAATGGCAGTCAGAATTCCTCTTTACTAGTTGCTTTTAGGATTGTCCTAAGTATCATAGGTTCTCTAAGTTGTTTTTTTTTTTTTTCCCCAAAACTCATCTTTTATTTAAAAAAAAAAAGTTTATCCATATATTGCTTGCTTGTTGCAAATCGTCTACTCCTCCTTCATGGAAAATTCAACAATGTCAATATCAGGGCCATGGTTTTTATTCTCCATTCACCATCCTTCTATGACATTCATTTTAATAAATATAGGTAACTTTGCATTTGGGTCATACCTATTTACAGTAGCTATCTGTGTTAAAATTATCATATTGATCACTTTCAAAGCCACCCAGGAAGGCAAAAAGAAGGACTCACAGACTCAACAAGAGGAAATGACAAAGCTTGAGGGGAATTCCAAAGGTGGATCAAGTTTGTGTGAACATAAAATCTGAATCCAGGTCTGACAGCTAGCCATACAAGGTCATACTTTCCCCACACCCCTCCTCTTTGATAGGCATTGTCATCTAGAGCAATAGCCTCAAAATAAACTGAACGTTGTGGCCCATAGCTTAACTCCGTTCCAACCTCTATTTCAAAGTAAACTTGGGCTAGGAATGGTGGCTCACGCCTATAATCCCAGCACTTTGGGAAGCCAAGGTGGGCGGATCACCTCAGGTCAGGAGTTCGAGACCAGCCTGGCCAACATGGTAAAACCTCTGTCTCTACTAAAAATACAAAAATTAGCCAGGCATGGTGGCATGCGCCTGTAATCTCAGCTACTCAGAGGCTGAGGCAGGAGGATTGCTTGAACCCAGGAGTTGGAGGTTACAGTGAGCCGAGATCGCACCACTGCACTCTAGCCTGGGTGACAGAGCGAGACTTCGTCTCGAACAAACAAAGAAAATAAACTTGGAGTGGGGCCTGTGCAAGTTTTATTTTTTTATTTTAATTTTTGACTCATACTTTAGCTTCTTTGTGCATTAAAGGGGATAATCCCACCCATTCTCCTGTTTCACAGGCATTTTTAGGGTCAAATAAGGTCTTTAAAAGGGCTTTAAAAAAAATGAGGGCTTATTATCATGGTGGGCAGAATAATGATCCCCCAGAGATGTCTACATCCTAATCCCTATAAACTATGAATATGTTAGGTTACATGCAAAAGGGAATCCGGTTTGCAGATGGAACTGAGCTTGCCACTCAACTGACTTTAAAATAAGGAGAGTATCTTGGATTATCTGATGCAATCACAAGAGAACTGAAATGAGGAAGAGGGAGGCAGAAGAATGAGTGTCAGAGTGATGTGATGTGAGAAAGGCCTGACCAGCCATGACTGACTTTGAAGAAGGAATAGGCCATGAAGCAAGAATGTGGTGGCAAAAGGTAAGAAAATGGATTCTCCTTGAGCCTCCAGAAAGGTGCACAGCCCTGCTGATACCTTGATTTTAGATGAGTGAGATCCATTTTGTTCTTCTGACCTCCAGGACTATAAGATAATAAATTTGCATGGTTTTAAGCCACTAAGTTTGTGGTAATTTGTTACATAGCCATTGGAAACTAACACAATTATTAAGATGATTGAACTTCCAAGGACTGAAACAAGTTCTAGATGGATTCTGAGAGCTAAGTGAAATACAGTGAGCAGCTCCCCTACCCCACATCACCCCCTTCACCCCCCAGTGTCTGCCTTGTAGGTCAGCAAAGCGCATCCAACAAGAGAAAGACAGCAGGTCCGGCAGGAGCACAGCAGCCAACCCAAGAGTGACGTAGCTGGAACTGGAGCTGTCCCTGGGATACCTGAGTAAGGGCCCATGCTAAAAATGGCAGGAAGCTCCTATCTGTCCCATATGTTCAATGGGAACACCACCACTGTTACCAAAGTAGGCAGATGATCCTTGCATCCTGTCCCTTCCACTAGAACAGCATTCACTTTGTTTCTTTTCGTTCCCTCTACTCTTTTCAGTCTCCTCCAGGCTTCCCCAAACTAATTTCCCTGTTAGCAGGAGTTGGAGCTAGCCAAGAGTCTACCAAATCCCCGAGGGCCAAATGCCCAGGAACACCTCTGTGAGTCAGGTTCCAGATTCACAAATGGGGAGGAGTAACTGAGCAACTTCATTCTTATTCTATTCTTGCTGGAAGATCATTCCTCCTTCACATACATCTCATCAGAGGGCCTCCAGGGACAGAGGCAGAGCAAATACCAGATTTTAAAATTATTTTCCTCTGGCTGTGCATTAACATTCTATTTCAGTCTTGACCCAAAGCCTGCTCAAAATATAAAGCTTGAGGGGAATTCCAAAGGTGGATCAGAGCCAAACTGATTTTTGTCCACATCTTCAGGCCCCAGTTCTCCCTCACCTCCAGCAGCCTTATCATTAGAGTGAAAATCCTGCCCTGGAGCATCCCCTATTCCTGCAGATTTACAGGCACCCAGCACCCCAGTCAGGCCTGAACCTCTCTTTCCTGGTCAATTCAGCTTCCACAGGAGCGTCCACTCTGACCCACATTCCTGGAACGATTTCTTTTGCAAATCAGCAGGTTTTAAGCAAACAAGGGCACATTTCAGGACATTGAACTATGCAATTAGCTGAGGGTAAATTTGGCAAAGCATCTGGTCTGCTTACTAAAATGGAAATGGGGAAAAAAAGTACAGCTTTTAAAATTAAACATTCACTTTGTAAGGTCAATTCCATGCAAATCTTCTTGAAATGACATAGGCACTGGCTCTGTACAGGAGGGTGGAAGGACTAGGATTCTCGGGGCTGCTCAGGAGCACTGTTCACTGATTGGGGCAGACACTGAACATGAGACCAACATAATTCAGTGGTGCCAGAGAATGACAACAAATAACCAATTGTCTTTTGTTGATGTCTCCAAAATCAACTTTCAGTAGGTTTTCACATTTTATTAACTTTGAGCAGTAAAACTGCTAAAAGGATACACTGTGTTAATCAAATTAAAAAGTGTATTTCCTGATCTCTTGGGTTTTAGAACCCATATTTTATATTAAAAGCTGTGTCCCACTCTTCTGTTGTATAAAGCAAGGTCAAAAGCACAGGCCAATGAGACTATAAAAGGGCAAAGTCGTGGTGGCAAATATACTCATTATTAGACTTTTGAGTTACTTCCATTTCATGAATATTTTTGTTGAAGTTTTATCATCTCCTCTGAGAATTAGAAAAGCCAGTTTGAGATAATATTTCCAAAGACTACAGTAAGATAACACATATAACAGCAGGACAATCAGGGAAGTAGGTTTTCGGGAGAAAGAAGTGGGGGAAGAAATAAGGGAATGTAGAAGTCTAATCAATGTTATCATTTCCCCACTTTTACAGCAGTGGCATCCCCTGATGCAATGGAAATTATGAATCAAGCTGGGCATGGTGGCTTACACCTATAATCCTAGCACTTTGGGAGGCCAAGGCAGGAGGATCACTTGAGCCAGGAGTTCAAGACCAGCCTAGGCAACATGGTGAAACCCCATCTCTACAAAAAATATCAAAAAATTTAGCTGGGCATGGTGGCACACACGTAGCTGTAGTAGCTGTAGTCCCAGCTACTCAGGAGGCTAGGGTGGGAGGATTGCTTGAGCCTGGGAGGCAGAGGTTGTAGTAAGCTGAGATCATGCAATTGCACTCCAGCCTGGGTGACAGGTGAAACCCTGTCTCAAAAAAAAAAAATTATGAATTAGTTGGGAAAGCCATGACTGCTCTTCATTTATGTTTCATTCTGTTTGTCTGAGGAATATTTATGTAATTCTCCACCAGCTCACTCCATAGTATGACAGTCCATTTTGGTCAAAGCCGAACTATTCCAAACAATATGGAAAACAGGAGTAAAAACAGGATTTCAGTAATGACAAATACAGACTTGAAGCCATGAGAGCATATCAAAACCCTCAAACAGAAGCTGGAAACCATGAAGAGGTTACATAATGTAAAGGGTATTAGTGGGCCACAAACTGAACAAAAGTAAGCAGGTCTTAGAAGAGCAAGGATAGTCCTTGGGAGGCAAGAAACAAGAACGGAACATGTGTGCACTGCATGTAATTGGGGGAGTTAGCTGCTAGCTCCATGTGACTATTTTTAATTTAATTAAATGTAAATAAAAGTTTAAATTCAGTTCCTTGGTCACACGCACTACATTTCAAACGTTCAGCAGTCACCTATGGCTGCTAGTGGCTGATAAGAGAAAGACAGCAAGACAGTAGGTCCAGCAGGAACACGGCAGTCAACCAGAGTGTGGCATAGCCAGAATCGGAGCTGCTCCCAGGATACCCTGAGAAGGGGCCCATGCTAAAAATGACAGGAGGCTCATATGCATCCCAACTGTTCAATGGGAACATCCCCTAACCCCCAGAACAGGAAAGCACAGATATAGGTTCCCAACATTGCAGAAAGTTCTAATGGATGGTGCTGCTCTAGAGAAAGACGGCCCTGCAGATGGTCTGGAAAGGCATCAACCAAATCATTAGAAAATGAAACTTTGAAAAATGCAATAAAAGTGAAATTAAGTTTCTTAAGCTTTGAAGGGAGGATGGTGAAGAGTGGCTTTAGGCTTTAAAATGGTGATAACTGTTGAGTGAAGACCAGATGTTTTCCACTTGTTTCAAGAGCTAAGGCAGGAAATTTTAACTTAGTCATAGAGAAACTCTCCTTTCCTTGTGAGGTGACTGGATGCTGGAATGGGAAGAAACACTTTCAAATCAGTATCCTAGGCCAGCCGTGGTGGCTCACGCCTGTAATCCCAGTGCTTTGGGAGGCTGAGGCAGGTGGATCATCTGAGGTCAGGAGTTCAAGACCAGCCTGGCCAAACTGGTGAAACCCCTGTCTCTACTAAAAATGCAAAAATTAGCCAGGCGCGGTGACACATGCCTATAATCCCAGCTACTCAGGAGACTGAGGCAGGAAAATTACTTGAATCCGGGAGGCGGAGGTTGCAGTGAGCCAAGATCCTACCATTGCACTCCAGCCTGGGTGACAAGAGCGAATTTGTCTCAAAAAAAAAATCTGTATCCTGGGAAATACATAAAAAGGTAGCAACTTAACATCTAGGAGTTCGGATTTGGGGGACTGACTAGAATGAACTTTGCCTTAATCATCTATTTGCTTTGTCTGTTTAAGTCCTGTATATGGAGGATACAAATGATAGGCACAAATAAGGAAGGACCACTGCATGAATCCCAGAGGTTTTTGTTTAGGTTGTCTTCTCCAAAGAAGCCTATAATGCCAAAACAAAGCCTTCACTCTTGACCTCAAAATCTAGCCACTTTTGCTTCACCCCACAATCTCCTTTGTTTCCAAAGGGAATTAGAAAAGATCCCCTCAGACTTTCTTTCAAGCAGCTTTTTCCATCTTTATGGAGAAGCTCCAGAGACAGAGCCTGCTGTAAGGCCAGATGTGCTGACTAAATTAGCATGGTTATGGCATGATGCAGCGGTTATGAGCCTACACTTTGGAATCAGACAGCGCTGGATTTGAGTTCCAGTACTTTGTCTTAACTAGCTGGGTAACCTTGGGCAAGTCACTTAACCTTCATATTAGACATAGCTCTCTTGATTTCAAGTTACGTTTTCTTCAGCAGAATTGAAAGCTGATTGGTTTATGTACTTGGAAAACCCAAGAGGTCTGCTCCCCATGCATAGGGAATCTACATTTTAGGATCCCTTACAATACTCCTCTTCTGATACCAATTTGTTTATTAGTCCCTTTTTAGCAACTGACAAAACTCCAACACAAATATAAAGTTTATAGGCTTATGCAACCTGGGTGATCCAAGAGCACAGAAAACTTCAGGCACGGCTGCATCAAGGGGCCCAAATGATCTTTTTCTTTCTACCCTTCAGATGAGCATGCTCTACATGTTGAGAATGGTGACCACCAGAAGCCCCAGACTTACCTCACAACTTCCAGGAAACAAGGATCAAATCTTCCCTGGTAGAAAAGCTCTAGGGAAGTTCCTGTTTGACCCAGCCTGGATCAAGGCCTATTGATGGACCATTCATTGTGACCAACAAGATAAGATGTTCTGACTGACCAAGGCTGGATATATGTTCATCCCTCCGACTAAGGGTAGACTGAATAATTCAAACTGCACAGGATGAGTTCCCCACCAGGAGAGGGGTTTTGGGTTCCAGATGGTCCATAACAACATGCTCACTACAACTTCTCAGTCTCCATTTCCTCACCTGTCAAACAGGGATAGAATACTTTTCTCACAGGATGAGGATGAGATTAAATAACTTATATAAAGGCATCTGAAACACTGCTCAAATGATGGCAGCTAATATTTTGCCAAACAATAATTTACTATTATTTTGTTTAGGACATGTGGTGGCTTTGTAATATGTCAGCTTGGCTAGGCTGAACTACATTTCATAGAATTCCCTTTCCTATATGTTTCTGGTTAGGCTGTGCCAACAGAGAAACTCTTGTGTGAGATCTGGAAGTTAAGCAGCTGCCATTTTGTCACTCACAAAGGTTATCCTTTATCCGCTGGTTCACTTTGTTGGTAAGCAGTAGTGGTCAAGTCTACAGCAGTTCTACCTTCCCGTGGATCCTTCTTCAGCTTCTCCAACTTCCAGGCCAAATGTGTGTTTAGTTCCATGACAGAGGGTGCCAGCTTCTCTTGAAGGACACACAAACCATCCAGTCAGAGGCAGTGGAACTGACACTGATTTATATCCTTCCTCATAGGTTTCACTTTATGCTTGTAGGTTCCAGCTTGTCCTTTTTCTCACCTGCACTTGCCAACTATCTTTTCCAAGGACTTCAAACTCCATCATTAGACACAAAGATGATAGCCTCGCAGACTCCTTACCCAGCTCCCATAATTGTAGAAGGTTAAATCACTCCCCCCTCACTCTCTCTCTCACACACACACACACACACACACACACACACACACACACCCCTTTAAGGGGTTCTACTTTTCTCATTAGTCTCTGACTAATAAAACCAGACCCATTCCTTCATGACAAAAACTCTCAGTAAATGATGGGTAGAAGGAAAGTGCCTCAACACAATAAAGGTCATGTGTGACAAAGCCACAGTTAACATTAAATTGAACCAGGAATAGCTGCAAGCCTTTTCTCTAAGAACTAGAACAAGACAAGGATGCCTACTCTCACCACCCTTATTCAACATGGTACTGGAAGTCCTAGCCAAGTAATTAGTCAAGAGAAAACATAAATAAATAAAGGGCATCCAAATTAGAAAGCAGGAAGTCAAATTGTCCGTGTTTGCAGAAAACGTGATCTTACATATAGAAAAACCTATAGACTCTACCAAAAACCTCTCAGAACTGATGAAATAATTCAGTAAAGTTGCAGGGTACAAAATCAATGTACAAAAATCAGTAGTGTTTCTATATGCAATGAACAAGCTGAAAAAGAAATCAGGAAGGCAATCCATTTACAATAGTTATAAAACAAAAAACAACAACAAAAAACAGAACCTGAGAATAAAGGTAACCAAGGAGGCAAAAGACTTCTGCAGGGAAAACTACAAAACTGATTAAAGAAATTGGAGAGAGTGCAAAAAATAAAAAAATAAAAAGATATCTCATGATCATGGTTTAGAAGAATATTGGAATTAATGTTGTTAAAATGACCATACTACACCAAGTGACCTACAGATCCAATGCAATCCGTATCAAAATACCAATGACATACTCCACAGAAATGGAAAAAAAAAAAAATCTTACAATTTGTATGGAGCCACAAAAAACCCTGAATAGCCTCCTCAGGGAAAAGTAATCCTCAACAAAAAGAACAAAGCTGGAAGCATACTACTACCAGTCCTACAAATATTCAAAGCTGTAGTAACCAAAATAGAATGGTATTGGCATAAAAACGGACACAGAGACCCATGGGACAGAACAGAGAAACTAGAAACGAGTCCATGTATCTACAGCCAGTAGATTTTTTACAAAGGGGCCAAGGACATTTATTGGGGAAAGGACGGTCTTTTCAACAAAAGGTGCTGGTAAACCAGATATCCCTTTGCAGAAGAATGAAACTAGACCCCTACATCTTACCCTTAATCAACTCAAAGTGAATCTGAGACCTAAATGCAAAACCTGAAACTATAAAACAACTAGAAGAAAACATAGGGGAAACAACTTAGAACATTGATCTGATCAAAGATTTCTTAAGTAAAACCGCAAAAAGCACAGATAACCAAAGCAAAAATTAACAAATGGGATCACATCAAGTTGAAAAGGCTTCTGTACAGCAAAGAAAATGACAGAATGAAAGGACAACCTACAGAACGGGAGAAAATATTTCCAAACTATTCACAATTGAGGATTAATATCCAGCATACACAAGAAACTCAAATATCTCAACAGCAAAAAAAAAAAAAAAAAAAAAAAAAAAAGCAATCTGATTATAAAATGGGCAATGATCTGAATAGACATGTCTCAAAAGAAGACATACAAATAGCCAACAAAGACATGAAAAAACTGTTCAACATCACTAATCATCAGGGAAATGAAAATCAAAACCACAATGAGATATCACCTCACTCCAGTTAGGGTGGCTATTATCAAAAAGACAAAAAATAACAAATGCTGGCAAAGATGCAGAGAAAAAGGAACCTGTATATATTGTCAGTAGGTAAACTAATACAACCACTATGCAGAATAGTATGGAGGTTCCTCAAAAAACTACAAATAGAACTATCATATGATCCAGCAATCCCATCCCATTACTGGAAATTTATCCTTTTTTTTTTTTTTTTTTTTTTGAGACAGGGTCTTACTCTGTCACTCACTCAGGGTGGGGTACAGTGGCATGACCTCAGCTCACTGCAGCCTCAACAACCTGTGCTCAAGCGATACTCCTACCTCAACTTCCCAAGTAGCTGGGATTATAGGCACGTGCC
The DNA here is from genome assembly GCF_008728515.1 of Papio anubis. Classification (NCBI taxonomy): domain Eukaryota; kingdom Metazoa; phylum Chordata; class Mammalia; order Primates; family Cercopithecidae; genus Papio; species Papio anubis. The sequence continues at coordinate 62,892,172 of NC_044989.1, read as the reverse complement.
ACCACACATGGCTAATTTTTTTTTTATTTTTTGTAGAGATAGGTTTTGCCATGTTGCCCAGGCTGGTCTTGAACTCCTAGGCTCAAGTAGTCTGCCTGCCTCGGCCTCCCAAAGTGCCGGGATTATAGGCATGAGCCACCGTGCCCAGCCCCACTACCAGGAATTTATACAAAGGAAAGGAAATCAGTATATCAGAGACATCTGCACCCCCATGTTTATTGCAGTACTATTCACAATAGCCAAGATATGAAGATATGGAATCAACCTAGGTGTCTAACAATAGATGAATGGATAAAGAAAATGTGGTATAAATACACCAGGAATGCTAGCAGCTATAAAAAAAGAATGAAATTCTGTCATTCACAGCAACATGGATGGAACTGGAGGACATTGTGTTAAGTGAATAAGCCAGGCACATAAAGTTAAACATTCTCACTGCATGTCCTCCCTCATATTGGAAGCTACAAAAAAGTTGATCTCATAGAATTAAAAAGTAGAAGGATACCAGAGACTGAGAAGGGTAGGGAAAAGACAGTGATAAGAAGAGATTTGTTTAAGGATACAAAATTAAACAGCTAGAAGGAGAATAGAGAATGTTCCCAACACGAAGAAATATACATGTTTGAGATGATGGATATGCTAATTACCCTGATCACTATACTTCATATGTATCGAAACATCACTATGTACCCCATAAATATGTATAATCATTATATGTCAATTTTTTAAAAGCCCAGAATCTAAGTTTTCTAAACTCCCCCCAATCTCCCTTTTGGGAAAGAAGACCCTTTGGAAATTGTTTCAAGGGAAGCATAAATTAGGATAGAACTAGAGCTAATAGTTATGGTAACTTTCAAAATAATAGTTTTTTAAAACTTATCTTTTAATTTTTTTTAAATAAAGAAAACTAGAAAAATAAAAATACCACAGTACTAACCATGACCTACCAGAAGCATAGTACATGAAATAAATGGGACCAGCATCTTCTGTTATTCATCCAGCATTGGCTCAGACTTACCCAAGGTCAGTGCCAAAGCCAGTGCAAGAAGCAACAAGATGCTTGGGCCACTAGGAAGAATTCCATTGTTTAAATCAAGCAAGAGCTCTTTTCAGTCTAGTTGCCTCAAAACTTAAGGAGTGAGGGTGTCCATCACACCCACGTGTACAGGATGGGAATTTCTTGCCGTGTGCCTTTCTGCACGCAGAGCCTGGGCTGGGTCTCCTGTGGCCGCTGTTCAGGACAGTGTTCTCTGAACTTCCTCATTCCTGCCTTCTCTCTACAGGAAGCAACAAAGCAGTACATGTTGCTCCCTTCCCTGAGCTGCAGGGAACTCATTACAAGCAACACTGGCTAAGAAAGGAATCATTTCCACCCTGTCACATGAACTGAGATGGATTCAGGAAAACATGAGTTCATGTTGTGGCTCTGTCAAGGCATCTCTCAGGATATGGAGACTCATTGGCTCTTTGACCCTCTTCCCAACTCTGTCTACAAATCTCTCTTCCTTGGACCTGCCCACCTGAAATGCTACCACTAGAGCCATTTATTTCAGGCCCAAATTACAACCATGTGAGATAGTTTAATCATCTTTTTGCCTTGAAACAGTAAGTAGAGATCCTCCCAGTAAAGAGTGGGAGGTTTAATGGCAATTGGTGGGACGACTGGGGAGCTGTAGGATCCAGGCAGTAGAGCAGGGGAGCCCTACAGAAAGGCGGTGAAGCAGTGGGAGTTCCAGGAGCTGCCACTGCTTGAGTGCCTTAAAGTCTACAGGTCAGGGGGCCCCTCAAGGTAGGAGAGAGCAAATAAAGGAATGTAGAAATGCTCTGAACTTTTCTTTGCCACAGCTTGGCCTAAGGCCACGTACCCTTCCTGTGTTTGTATCTCAGTCATTCCAAGGGTCAAGTCCGGGAGGGGCCTGGCCCACATTCTCTGCGATAGTAGATCAGATACCTCTGCTGTTCTGCCTCCCATTCTCAGCCTCACCCCTGATTCTAACTCAGTCTATGCTGGCCTCATCCTGACAGCCTCTTGCCTTAAGAGCCAGCCCATGTCTTTTGCTTTCTCTATTTTGGGATTTCTACAATGCTGTGGACACTAATGGGAGCCCACTTAGCACTCACATATGCACGGCTCTGACTGTGAGGGAGTTAATGGCTCCAGTGTAGCCCTCAAACAGGGGCCAGTGGGAGCTGCAGATGAATGCCTCTTCTGGTTGACCATCAGAGAGACAACCCTCCGAGATTTTTTTTTTTTTTTTTTTTTTTTGATAGAGTCTCACTCTGTCGCCCAGGCTGGAGTGCAGTGGTGGGATCCTGGCTCACTGCAACCTCTGCCTCCTGGGTTCAAGCGATTCTCCCACCTCAGACTCTCAAGTAGCTGGGATTACAGGTGCCTGCCACCAGGCCAGGCTAATTTTTGTATTTTTAGTAGAGATGGGGTTTCACTATGTTGGCCAGGCTGGTCTCAAACTCCCGACCTCAGGTGATCTGCCTGCCTCAGCCTCCCAAAGTGCGGGGATTACAGGCATGAGCCACTGCTCCCGGCCATGAGAGAAGGTCCTGGGAGGGATTAAGCTGCAGTTGCACAGCAATGGCCTCAATAACACACCTTATGTTGACTATCCCTCCTTCCCTCTCTCTCCCCAGTCCCTCACTTCTGCCCCCTGGGATCACCTCCCAAATAACTTCCAAGTAAACCACCTGCACACCATCCCTTATCTGGGGCTCAGCTCTCCAGGGAGGACACAGGATAGGAAAGATAACATTTTTGTGTAACCCCAATAAATGCCAGGGCCCTGTGGGTGCTCAGTCTCAGCAGGAAGTCCAATACACAGCTCAGCAAGCAATAAAGCTTTTATAAAAAGGAATTTCAGTCTTTACCAATCATAGAGATAGGTCAAAACACATCCAGCAATTTCTAAATTCCCCTTATCCAGACCCCAAACCATCTCACAGCTACTCCAGACCCCTTTGGATACCATTCTAGCTCTTCTTCTTTTCCATCTCTTTTAATATATGAATGCATTTCACTTCCCTAGCTTAAATACATACAGACAGTCCCTGATTTATGATGGTGTTACTTAGGATTTTTCAACTTTACAATGGGTTTATCAGGGTATCAGATGCATTTTTTACTTCAGTATTTTTTACTTACAATGGGTTTATCAGGGTGTAGCCCCGTCATAAGCTGAAGAGTGCCCGTATCCACACAGCCTCCCGCTCCTGTCTTTCTGCAGAAGCTGTTGTGGATCTGCATCACTGAAGAGCAGCCATCTTCTTTCCTGGTGGTAGTGGAAGCCTGAGGGACTGCTGCCTCCCACCAATGCCCTCCCTGTCTGGTTTGTGGATAAGAGTCAGGCTGCAAGCTTCCAGAGCATCAGAGTAGAGCCTACCCTGCATAGTGCCCAGAGTGAAGCCCACAGCAAACCTGCAGGGAGCCAGCCTTTTTCTGCAACAACATACACAGAAAATGAGCATTTTTGTGCCCTATACTCAAGCAAATGGATACAACTGCCACCCTAAGAGCTGAGGGGCTCCCTATCTTATTTGACAAAGCGTGACCCCCTTGCAGCACATCAGTGGGCTGACCGCCCCCAGTGGGGAAGGCTGCTTGCTAGGCACACAGGCAGTGACCAGAGCTCTGACACCGTGGTAGGTCCTGGGAACACATGGAGAGCTGGCTCCCTCTCCCTCAGCTTCTAATGAACACGAGCACTTGCTTGACATTTTCCTGCACATTCTTACATTTGCCAACTGCCTCCCTGCCCCCATCCACACATTCCACAACATGGCAATTAATTGTTCTCTGCTGTTCAGCAGCATTGGTGTGCACAGCCACAAGTGCAGTCGTGCTTTGTTCCTGGTTTAACCAGTGGCTATCCCTGGCTGTCCCTCAAAAAACAGACAAAACCAGCCAGCTGCAGACCCAGCTGTTAGCAAGCCCGACACTGGCATTCAAGTGGCCGCAGGAGAACCTATACAGTGCCCAGAGAGAGCCCATTCTTTTCTTTTCTCCTCTTTACAATTGACAGGCTCTGAGGAAGGAAACGTGAGCTCTGGGCTTGGCAGCGGGGCAGGAGGCTCTTGTTAACAGCTTGCCTTCCTGTTTATATGGGGTCTGGCAAAACTGTTAATTTCTCTCACGGAGGTGACAAATGGGAAACCCAGAACCGCCAGGGAGCAGCAGCCTACAAAACAGCCCAGGCGTGACTTGTTGAAGCAAGGCCAGGGGGCTGGAAATGGGTGGGCAGGGACTCTCGTAGGTTCCCGGGCCCACTGGAGAGGACAACCACACTCAGCGGTCCCTCTCGAAGAGGCACTGAGCCTGGCTGTGTGGGCATGGCTCTGCCGCCGTGCCCCAAGACAGGACAGACACAATGGGGTGCCTGTGGTGCAGCTCAGAGGCTGCTTCCCAAATTAGCATCTGTGTTAGGACCTGCCGGGTCTGTCCTTACCATCCTTGAGTGGTCCTGGTCTGGCTCAGAAGCTGAAAATACCCCAGGAAATACACCAGGGTTGGGCAGCCCCCTTCCTGCTGCCTCTCCTGCAGCATCCTAAACCCTCGGCAGTGCTTCTCCTGCTGCTTGCACATGGAAAGCACCTGGAGAACATCAGGTTTAATTGTTCTAGGATGGGACCTGGGTGCTGATCTTTTTTAAAAGCTTCCCAAGTGATTCTAATGGGCAGCCGGGGTGGTGAACCATCATCAAGGATAGATTGCTGTTGCTGTTGTTAGTTTCATTATCAATCATTATTATTATCTGAAGTTAAATGCTAGCTTATTTCAAAAGCCTGTTTGCAGGGGTGGGATAGAGGCAAGGAATGAGATGAGGAAACAGATTCCAACAGTCAGAGCCCCCCAGAAGGTGAACAATAGCTCCAGTTTAACTGGGATTGGGGATATAGGTTTAGGGCAGTTTTCCTGGGATGTGGAATTTTCAGAGCCAAAACTAGAAAAGTCTGTCACGCTACCAGCCCCCAGGGCACCCTGGGCTGTGTCTCCCATAGGTTCACCAGCTCTCTGAGCCTCTTCAAGGGCTAAAGTCTCATTCATGTTTGTATTCCCCAGTAGCTGCCGTACAGTAGGTGTTCATTATCTAGTCCTGAATTTGCTGCCTCCTGTTTAATTCAACAAAGGCTCCTTAGCTGCTGCTATTTTATGTAGGAATGTTACCGTGCTTTCATGGCCTGGAGAAAGACATAGTATTATTTGTTCTGGAGAGAGATACAGCTTCAGCGTGGGTTGAAGAGCAGGTTGTGGGCTGGGCTTTGGGAGAGATTCGCAAGCCTGTGGACGTGGAATGCTGTGGCTGCAAACATTTCAGGGAAATGGAGCTATTCTCACCACAGATATAGATCTCATTTAAATATCCCTCTGCACACAATTTTCCTATCAAAGCAACTGGACTGCAAAAATGAACTATTTTGGAAGTTTTGTCTCTTATAAAAGGAAAATCAGGATTCTCTCTCCTTTTTTGCTTCAGTTTTATTCAAAACAAGTAAAATAAGGGTTTGTGGAGAACATAGCAGCTCCCTTCTCAGGCTCTTTGAGGACTCTCAAAGCCTGACAAGCAGGCCTTCCTGAAACTCACAGTGAAGGCCTCTCTACCCCCCCACTCTGGCCCCTCCCCATCCTCCGTGTGGCCTCCCTGGGTCCCTGCATGGATGGTCCTGTGGCTATGCAGACTCCTTGTCATCTCTGTCCAGAAGGCTCTCACCCAGCCCCTTACTTCCACTCTTTCTGCAATGATCAGCTCAAGCTTGGGATCCTCCAGGAAGACCTACTTCCTCCTCTCTCTTCTGAAAGTTTCCAAAGCAAGCAGAGTCTCTGCCACACTGTCCAGCGTTCCTCTGTGATCCCTTGTGGAAGTTACCAGGTCATTAGTTCCACCAACATGTCCTTTGCTGATACAGTCTCTGCCTACCAGCCCCAGTCCTGGTATTCCTGGGACTGTCTGAAAATCTGCATGGCTGCGGTCTTCCCACCTGCTCACCATGATGTGTAAACAGTAGGAAAGTATGCAGATGAGATATTTAGTCAGCAAGAAGCCTGGGGAAGCTGCAGTCCCCTGCTGCTTCCCTCACTCCCAGCACTGAAACAGGGAGTGGAAAGGAGGGGTACAGTTGGTTCTGCAGCCAAGAGCCCTTGGGTGGGAGTTCTTTGATGTGGCTACTTTCCCAGGAAAGGACATCTCTGCATCCCTCCAGAACTCCCAAGGGGCCATCTCTGCTTCAGCCTACCATCTCTGCTGCAGTCCCTACTGTGTTCTCACCTCCGAAGTCCTGGCCAGATCCTAAGCTTGGCCCACAGGGAGCAGCTGACCCTGGAATCAGGAACCTTACTCTGAATTCTGGGTTCTAGCAGTGTGGTTGGGTGCTCCCAGTACCTTAGTTTTCTTATCCAGAAATGGGGGTTAATAATAGCACCTACTTCACTGGTATTCAGAGGATCAATTGACCTACTTCTGTTAAAGCAATTAGAACAGTGCCTGACACATAATAAATGTTGGCTATTATTTAACATTCTCTTAATGGAGGAGAGGGAGGAGATGGCAAATATCTCTAGGTGAGAGGCCACCTGAATTTTGTGAGTCCTGCGTCCTGAAGTTTTCCCATCTCTGAGTTTGGTTCTTATCGCTAGAGGCAGTTCTGGCCTCCTGAAGAATCTCTCAGCCCAGACACTCCTGAGTTTCTTTCTGTGTGTGTTGTGTCTCCAAAATAGGCCAGCCATGGCCGAGCTCTAAGGAAGTTGCCTTTAATTGCCACCTTGACACAGTCCACTTCTAATTGTTTTGAATGTGTTAATCTTGATATCTTAAACCTCCATGTGCTTCTTGAGGCAAGCAATTCTGTCTTGTGCATTTTCTTGATCTCCCAACTATGTCTAACATAGTTCTAGGCATTGGTTGAGTGACACATTAAAACCTGGGAGAACCCAAAAACAATTTACCACCCCACTGCCCAGTGTCCATGAGACCAGAAATAATACTGAGGAGACCCCCTTGACCTTGAGCATCTGAGTCTGGATCAGGCAGGTTGGAAAATACAGTTGCTTTGGATTTTGGGAATTTGGGAGAGTGGAGTGACAGCCAGCAAAACTTCCATCCCCAGCAGACTAGCCTCTGTCCACTCCCTAAGGTTTGGAGTGAGCCCAAATAGCTTCATTTGGGAGACAGGGGAGGCGCCAGCCAGAGTCAATAAATAGATACCCTTCTCTCCCTCGATTTTACTTCCTCAGTGGTGCATGGAAAGCCTGGAGTCTGCAGTAATCAAATAGACATGGACCAGGAAGGGGCTCTCATTTCAGGCTGCAGGGAAAGCCCCAAGACTCTGCCATGGCTCTTCATGCCCACGCTTCTTTGGCTGGAAAGGGAGCTGTTTGTGACATTTCTTGTGTCCCTCTCACATTTCAGAGCTTTTGTTGGAAAATGCTTTTAGATTAGCATTAAGTCTGCGTTATCCTTTAAAAGACTGGATGAGTAATAAATGAGCTAACCTATCCTATTTTCCAAAAAGAATTCGACATTCCTCCCACTTCCCTGAACAAAATATCTGTATTCCCACCCACACTCTCAGCGACCTGCTGCCGAGGCTGAAACCCCGCCAAGGTTGGCTTCAGCACTACTGCTCCTGGGGCTTTGGGCTGCTCCCCATTCCAGCCCGGGTCCTTGACTCCGCATCTGAGTTCTTGCTCTGTTCCAATATGGATAAAGGCATGTTACTGGGGCCAAGAGTCCCTCTGCCAGATGGGCTGAAACACCATAGACTGACTATAGTCAGCAGCCCATGGAGAAGAGTTCAGACATTAAATGCTTTGCTGTGCAGAAGTTGTCAACAAACAGCAAGGCACACCAGCCCGCAGCCACTACCCATGCCATGTTTCTACCCTGGCTTCCAGCCTCAGCCTTGCCCCCTGCCCAAAAGGCCCTCCCTTCTCCTAGGCACCGGACAAATTCTACTCTTTCAAGATTCAGACCAAGCTCCTCCCCCTCCCCAGCACTTCTTCAGGATAGTTGCATTTACTGAGCACCTGCTGAATTCCAGGAGTGGACTAGGGATTCAGATACAAAGATTAAACTCCCCAGCCCTACCGGCAAGGAGTTCCCAATCTGGGAAGCAATCTCTGACCATTTTAGCCCACAAGTGCTATCCTTCTTCCAACTCCTTCGAACAGTTTGAGGTACGGTGTAGATCTCACAGAATCATCAGTCTTAGAAACAGAAGGAACCTCAAAAAATTCATCTAATTGGTCCAGCCTTGGCTGTTGTAATATTATCCCCAACTTACAGACAAGTTAACGGAGCCTCTGAGAGGTTAAGAGCATTGCCCAGAGTCACAGAGTGAGCTGGTGGCCCTTATGTGCTCTAACTGCTCTCTGTGTTGGTCTTACTTCCCCAGTTGGTCTCTAAGCTTCCCAGGAGGGGCCAGGACATTTTAACTTTCCTGCCTATAGCCTTTCTGCCAACCCTCCACACACATTAAGTGCCTAATAAAGACTGGCGACTTGCTGATTGCTCGTGGGCCTCTCTCAGCTCCTCAGGTCACAGGGCCCAAGGGCACTACCTGGAACCTGCAGTCCAGACCCTGCATCTGGAGAGAGGCTGAGCTTCCTCTCCATTGCTCACATTCCCTTGGTGTGGCCTCTTTTTGAGAAGGAGCAGCCTGTAGCCCCCAGGAGAGGGCCTACATCTCACTGTTTGCAAACAGGCTTTGCTTTCTCTAAAGGCTCTGTTCTCAAGACAGGCTCAAGTGAGCAGCCCTTGGAACTGGAGTGGTTAAGTTAAATAAGGGTGTTGGTTGCAGCCTTCCTCCTCAGAGAAAATGAAGTTGACCTGATCTCTTTCCCATGAGCCATTTGGAGAACAGAAGATAATAAAGACAACTGAATTTTCCCCTGGACCGTCCTCTGGCAGCTCTTTGTGAGGGGCTGTGGTGTTGCTGGGAGAATGCAAGAAGGTGAAGAGAAGCTGGTGGGATTGTGCATGCTGCTTCAAGGTGGACCCCACCCCCAGTGGTGGGCCAGCCACAGTGAGTGACTGAGGACCCTGTGTGCCTGGGCCTCTGGCCAAGGAGGTGAGGCCTGGTTGTCATCCAGCTGAAGGCAGCTGTGCTTGTGAAAACGTTCATCTCTCGACACTGCACTCACCTGAAATACTATAGGCCATGGCATGAGCCCAATCTGCTCATGCGTGTTTATCCCTCCGAGGGCAGCCATACCAGGTGGGGGAACTGAGGAAGCAGGAATTGAGAACTCTGCATGGGAACATGTAGATTTCGGGATTCAGATCAGAACCTTACAGTAGATTTGTCTTTGAGTTCAGAACCTTACAGTAGATTTGTCTTTGAGTTAAATGTTCCATTTAACTCCAGAGCCAGCCCCAGGATCCTGTGAGTTGGAAGAGGAACTTTAGGACCTTGGAATTATACACTAGGGGTGGACAGATTGAGAGAGAAGTGCTCAAAATACAGAGGAAAGGTGCCCCAAGCCAAGGATTAATCAGTGTAGTGGGGGAAGCAGACTAATCAAGATGTAATTATGCCAAAGGGAAACAAACCAACTAATGGGTGTCTTCCTAGAGCTCCCAGACCTGAAGGAAGGAGCAACTTGCTGGCTTCAGGGGTGAACTTTTCTTTAGGGGCCAGGAAAATGAGAGGACATGCTGGACATGTGGATTCAAGGCCCAGGGAACATGGGGATACAAAGGCAGAGGCCCTGGGACTAGAGTGGGGATGGACTTGCTCAGGGGCTGCGGAAAGGAAAAGATCAGACAACCTGAAACACACTTGTAGCCAGCCAGCAAGACCCAGGCTGCCCAGACAGCTGATGGCCAGGAGACAGCCTGTTTCTAGAGCACCAGACGCTGCCTCTTCCCAAAGACTGCAAAGCGTCAGCCAACAGAAAAAGCCACCTGGGCCTCCTTGCACACTTTCTATGCTCAGGAGCCAAGAATGTGCCTCCCTCTGTCCTGTCTTCCTGACCTCAGCAACTACACTCAGAAGAACAGCCACATAGTCTTCAAACTGCTGTTTGCCTCCCAACACCTGGCAACAGGCAACAGGCAGACTGATGAACCAAAAACTTTAAATGTTTGTTTTCTTTAAATAAAATTCCTTGGAAAGATCTCTGAAAGTGAAGAGAAGAAATCCTAATTTGGTAACACCATTGAATGTTTGCATTTTCTAGGGCAATTCAATCTCTGGATTTTTAATTAAAGAAAAAAGAAAAGAATTAGCTGGAAAGATCTCGCCAAGAAGCTAAATGAGCCCATGCAGTTTGAAAATGAAGGTGAAAAGTCTCAGCAGAGTTTGTACTTCCCCAAGATCACACATGTGACAGGGTCAGGTGACCTCCCAGCCTTGCCTAACGTGTCATCCCACCCTGATTCCATCCTGGGTCCTCTTTGAGGGAAGAGGTTAGCAATCTCCACAAGCCCAACCAGTTCTACTGGGCCTGAACCTGAGGTTGGAATATGCCACTAGCCAATTTAGGTATGTACCTTCTTCTGTACTAAGGGTTGCCTGTATAGCATATACATTTACACTAAATAAAAAATTTAGTGTGTACCTGAAATATCGTAAAATGCATTTGTACATTTCCTGGAACAGTAAAGGTATTGTTTGGTTTGGCCATCTGGGGATGCAATGACAGAGAGTAAAAGAGGTGGGTGGCTGCCATGGCTGCGCCTGACATGGCATAGACCCTAATTGACCCCATGGTCTGCATTCAGAAATTGGATATGGGGGCTTCTAGGTTACCTTTGGTTCTTGTTCCAAGGACAACATTTGGCTCTGTCAAACTCTGCTAGCTCTAGCTACCATGCCTCTAGCTAGTCCCCTCCCGCCTCTGAGCCATCCCCCAATTATCTGACAGCCACACCTGATGGGCTCCAGTCCCCTGAGTCGGCCTTGCTGGCACAGAAATACAAGCATCCTTGGTTTCTTGCACATATATGGTACTGTCTGCTTATCAGCTGAACCGTAAGGGTCTTGCAGTCTGAGACTTTACTCTCTGGTTCTCCCCTGTGTCTCCAAGTTCTCTCTGTGGTGAACACTCAGTCCACTGTGACAACCCTCCCCCCCAACACCCACAGGCACCCACATGCACACAGCTCTATCTAGCAATCTAGACATTAAACGTAGATGTGACGAAAACATCAATAGCTCAAGTCAGGGCCCCAGCTGTAATTCCAGCTGGAAGCCACTGATATTTTAAGGGGCCAGACATGACTGTCCCTTGGACTTCAGGCAAAATATCAAATGAAGATGTGGAGTCCCGATCTTCTAATTTTTACGGTCTTTTCCACTGTTTGAAAACCTGACAGGGTGTAAGCTGGTCCAGGGATGTGCTGGCATACCCCGCCCTCAGCCCTCCTGAGGCTAGAGAATACACAGCTTTCTCTCTTTGCTCAGCCCTGGGCCAAACCACAGCCTCTTTAAGAGCCGGTCAGTAGGGCTGCTGGCTGCCTCTGCAGAGTCACGTGGGAGAGCACCAGGATGGGGCCCACCCAGCAGGGGTGAAGTGGAAAGGGGCTTTCCTAAAGGAGGGAAAGGGAATCACTCCAGCCCCCTGCACAATTGCAAAGCCACACCAGTCTCTGGGGCTACCAGAGTTGGGGGTACCAGAGTACCACTAACAACTCCTCAACCCCAAGCCTTCCTAACCAGACCCAGCAGAGGTCATGCTGAGTACCCCGAGGATTTGCTTCCTCTGAAACACGTCCTAATTCAACAAATACTTGGTTTCACAATTCACATCTGTTCTCTGATTAGGAAAAAAAAAAGGAGAGATATGTCATGCCCACAGTCTCCTGCGGGGAAGCTCACCCACCGCCCCAAGCCCTGCCACCTGGCCTTGCAGAGTGTGTGAACCTCTGAGAATACTTGGCCTCCATGCCTCTGGAGCTTAGAGGAGCTCCTTGGGCTAGAAACCCTGACTCTCCCAGCCCTGAATCATCATGCAGCCCCACCTGGCCCTGCAGCCAGAAAACAGAGCCACTTACTTTCAACCAAAGGGACACGCAGTTTGAGAGGATTCAAACAGGATCATTACTGCTCAGTCTTTCAGTGAGACTAAGCAGAACAAAGCAGGACTGAACCAGAAGAGACAAGCGCTCAGTTGGCACCTGAGGCAGAGCCCACTCTATCTCTGGGAGGCCTTGGCTCCCGGGTGAACCTTCCCAGAAGTGTTTTGACAAAGACACTAGAGAAGTCTCTATAGTGCTTCCAAGTTCACATGTTCATAGAATGTTAAAGTAGGAAGGGACTTTTTGTGGGACTTTCGCAAGTCCTTTCTCCTTTTTGGGCTGCAGTTTGCTTATCTACAAAATGAAGGGATTGGACTAGATCTGTGGGTCTCAATCCTGTCTGCACAAGAGAACCACCTGGGGATCCTGCAATCATGGGCATGGGATGTCTGTGATAGCTTCAAAGTAAACAAGGGGCAGGTGCTTGGGTGGGGAGGAGTGGGCGGGGGAAATGCTGCAACAGGACTGGCTAAGTGTTGAAATTGTTTAAATGGGATAATAGGTAAATGGGGGGTAAGAGGGTGGGATCATTCCATTCCCTGTTTTTCAGAATAAAAAGTTAAAAAAAAAAAAAAGGAAAAGAAAAACCAAACCACTGATGCCTGGGTCTCACCTGGAACCTATTAAAATGAAATGTCTGGCAAGGCGCGGTGGCTCACACCTGTAATCCCAGTACTTTAGGAGGCCGAGGCCGGTGGATCACGAGGTCAGGAGATAGAGATCATCCTGGCTAACACAGTGAAACCCTGTCTCTACTGAAAATACAAAAAATTAGCTGGCTTGGTGGCGGGCGCCTGTAGTTCCAGCTACTCAGGAGGCTGAGGCAGGAGAATGGCATGAACCCGGGAGGCGGAGCTTGTAGTGAGCCGAGATCGCGCCACTGCACTCCAGCCTGGGCGAGAAAGCAGGACTCCGTCTCAAAAAAAAACAAAATGAAATGGAAGGTCTAAGGGCTCGGGGCCATGGAATTGGTGTTTTGAAAAAGTAGTCCCCAGGTGATGCCAATATGCAGCCAGGATTGAGAATGTTGGACGAAACACTCTCCATGGGCCCCGCATGCAGCTGAGCAGTTGAGCCACTCAAACCTTCCACCAAGCTATAGCAAGTCAAATTCAGGTCCCACTTGCTTTTACCTTCTACTGCTGTAGTTCCTCCTCTCAGAGGAGAGACGATGGGCGGGGTCAGCGCAAAGCCCTGCCAAGCTGCAGTCCCAGGTCCTCCAGTTGGTCTATTCTGCCCCGAAAGGTGGTGTCCTCAAATAGGCTGATTCCTAAGGCTTCCAGGGCCAAGTGTGCCAGCTCAGGGAGGGTGGCATCTGCACCTCCAGGAAGTTCCAGACAGGACCAGTCCCTCTCCACCATACGGTGAGCCTGAACTTAGCCTCATTTTCTGTCTCCTCATGTGGCCAAGTAGGCCTCCCACCTCTCTGAACACAGCAAGTCACACTCACATCGCATTTGGTTTAACTTCCCAGCCGACGCTGAATGTTCCTGGACTGTTTCCCAACATCCATTTTCTCCCTTTTGCACTTCAGCATCTGGGACCAGCAGGCAGGAAGCAGGCTCAGCTTGGATTTCCACCAAGGATGCTCAGCTTCCAGGGGCCCCTGCAGAAAGGTTCCGCTTTCACTGTCTCCCACCCCAGAGCACCAGCCACAGACCCCCTCCCCCACCACTACCACCCTGCAGAATCGAATCCTACTGGCTGGAGTTTATCCTTCACTCATTGGTGAAGAAGTGTACATTCCAAACTCCTAGAAAACTTTTCAGAAGGTTTCCTCCTTCTCAGATCCTTTGTCCTTTATCAATGACAAGGGAGATCTGCAGGGCAGTGGGGACCCCTCCGGATTTGGGCCTGTCTGAAAGGCAGGAACTTCTTGAATTCTGTTGTCCCTTTTGAACAGAGGTACTTCCTACTGCCTTTCTCCAACTAAAACCAGCTCTCCAGTTTGGCATTTGAGGCCTTTCCTGCCTCATGTCCCACTATTTCCCTATTTTTTAAAAATTCAAAGACTTCTGCTTTCGCCTGTCTGGTCAGCTTATTCCCCCTACCCACCTAAACGTACTGGGTACCTTTCTACGTCCAAGTATCTGCTCTTGCTAGTCCTTCTGTTTTGAATGGATTGCCCTTTACTTTACCTGCCACCTTAGTATTTTTCAAGTCAAATAACAAAAATAATAGAGGTTCAAACTTCTTGAGCATTTGAGGGACTTTAAAACAAACTTCTTGAGCACTTACTGTGTCAGTGCTAAGTGCTAAGCGCCTTATTTATATGTGTCTTCTCTTTTACTCCTCACAAAATGCTGAGTCTATTTTTTTAAAAATATAGACGAGGTCTCACTATGCTGCCCACGCTGGCTTCAAACTCCTGAGCTCAAGCTATCCTCCTGTCTCAGCCTCCCAAAGTGCTAGGATTACAGGCCTGAGCTACTGTACCCGGTCGCTGAGTCACTTCTTAAGAAACTTTTCGTTTTGAAATTTTAGACTTACAGAAAAGTTGGAAAAATAGTACAGAGTTCTGTGTACCATTCCCCTCATGTTAACGTCTTACACAAATACAGCACAATTGCCAACACCAGGAAATTAATATTGGTACAATACTATTAACTACATACCTCAACAAGTTTCTGATGTTTTTCTCATGATTATGAAAGTGTCACTGCAAAATTATAACTGAGGCAGTGAAAGAGATCTGACCTAACCAACTCCATCTTGCTTCTCACTTCCAAACTCTCCTTGTTCATTCCTGAGTGTAGGTCTCACTAACTTTGGGAGGAACTTAGTTTATAGTTTAACTCTGAAACAAAGACCCATAACAGCTCTTTCCCAAAACAAACCCCCTCCCTGCCTGGGGACTAGACTGCCTTTGTAGGACTAACAAGTTAGCCAAAAGATTAGAAATGATGGCTTAAGAGTCATGCAGCTGGAGGCTGCAAGATTCTGACCCTCCCCAAATTGTTCATAGGGATAACATCTCTATTGTAAAACCTAAACTCAGTGCTTGAGATATTTTGCAGAGCCTGCACTTGATGGATCAGCTGGCATGACCCAGATCAATAAACTGGCTCACTTGATCTATGCCACTCAGGAACTGACTCAGCACAAGAAGACAGCTTTGACTCCCTATGATTTCATCTCTGACCCAACCAATTAGCACTCCTGACTCACTGACCCCTGTCCACCAAATTATCCTTAAAAACTCCGATCCTTGAATGCTCTGGGAGACTGATTTGAGTAATAATAAAACTCCAGTCTCCCACGTAGCCAGCTCTACATGAATTACACTTTCTCCGTTGCAATTTCCCTGTCTTGATAAATCGGCTCTGTCTAGGCAGCAGGCAAGGTGAACCCATTGGGCAGTTACAATTAGATGGAGGTTATGCACTTTTGGCAAGAATACCACAGAAGTGATGTTTTGTCCTTCTCAGTGTGTCATACTGATGAAGCAGGATATTTCCCTGACCCCTTTGTGGGACTCATGACAGGGGTGCCTCGTTTACTCAGCCCGCTGCTCTCAACTCCTCACAGGAGGTAGCGCACAAGTGAATGAGGTGAGAACTGGAGTGCATGAGTGCTGCTTTGGTGCTGGCAGGAGGGCCCCGCAGCAGCATCCAGATGGGGGCTGTGAGCCCTGAAGCCCCAGAGGGCGTGTTACAGTGCTCTTTTAGCTCTGCTGTCCATGGACAGCTTAAGTGTTAACTCAGTGGACCCTTTGCCTCGTCGCATGGGGCAGCTGCCATCCACCAGCGAGGGCAAAGGGCCAGTGAGGCAGCCTTTTGTATCCACACCTGTGGCCCCTGAGCTCTTGTCCAGTGTCCAGGAATAATGAGGTCACATGAATGAATTGAAGGGTGGTAAATGTGGAGGATTTTATTGCCAATGAAAGTGGTTCTCAGCAGGAAGGGGAGCAGAAAAGGGGATGAGGAGTAGGTCATCTTCTTCTGAAGTCCGACCGTCTCCAGCCAGATTCTTCTCCTAAGTTACACCGTCAAGCTATCCCTCTGAAGTTAAGCTGCTTCTCTCTGACGTCCAGCCATAGTCTCGATGTCAGCTGCTTCTCCTCTCTGCCAGCTGAGTCTGGGGTTTTTATAGGCACAGGATGGGATGGGGCAGAGCCATGGGTGATTTAGGAAAAGGCAACATTTGAGTGGAAAAACAGGAATAGAAGTTCTCACTTTGGGCCTTTCAGCTTGAGGGTGGGGTTTTCGCTGGGACCCGCTCTTTTCTGCCTAGAATTTCTCTACCTCCTGTCCCTATCACTAGCAGGTACATGATACTGATTTGTCTTATTACAAGTTGTGTTAACCTTGATCACATGATTAAGGTGGTATCTGGTAGGTTTCTCCATAGTAAAATTATTCTTTTTCTTTTCATAACTGTTAATACCCTGAGGGAGACACTATGAGACTATGAATAGCCTATTTCTCCTCCAACTCCTGTCCACTTAATTTAGATCCACCTGCAGATCTTGCCTGCAGTAGTTATTACCATAATGTTGGTCTAATGGTGATTTTGTATTTCACAAGGGTCCGTGTTTTCCCCACTTTGTAGACAAGATACTGCAGCTCAGATCTGTAACTTGCCCAAGGTCCCAGTGCTAATAATTGGCAGAGTCAAAACTCAGGCACCAAAGCAGTGCCTCTGACCCTAAGCCCTTTACTCTTGCAGTGGGGAAGTGAACCATATACTGTCTCATGGCACCTCTTATCACCACTTGATTTTCCTGTGTGTGATCTTCTCCCCAAGACACACAGTTTCTGGAGGGCAGGGACCGGCTCCTATTTGATTCCCCCAGGCTGCTCCAGGCAAGGTCTGGTGTCACGTAAGTGCTTGTGGACTGACTGGTAGCCAGAAGGATTGAAAAGGCCACCTGTGTTGAGAGGAGGAGGTAGAAACTAAATATCCAGCTTCTTTCCTTTTTCCCAGCCCACAAGGTCACAAGGAAAGAGGTGGGGACATACCCAAATCTGGACAGAGGAAAAATGTGGGCAGGGCCTCTGCGGAGGGGCAGAGGGCTCAGGAGGGCAGATACCAGCTGGATAACAGGTGGGAATGGGTGGGAGAAAGTTCCAGAGAAAAGGTAAAGAAAGGAGGGACTATCTTATCTAGTTCATCATTTTCCAGGTGAGGAGGCCAAGACCACATTCTAGGGCTTTATTGATTATAATCAGACCCTCAAGTGCAAAGTAGGGTTTATTGAAAGTATTCAGGGAAGGAGTTCACTGCAACTCATTGGTAGGAAATGTAGCCTTGAGGAACCTTTTCAGCTCAAGTGCTTCCCCTGATTGCCAGTGTTTCTGTGCCTCTAAGTTCACATTTATCCATAATCCAAATACGGAGTACCTTCCATGAGGTAGCACTGTATTGGGAATGAAAATGTAAGCAAAAGCAGAGGTCACCTTAGCCCAGTGAGGAGGGGTTTTTTTTTCTGACTTATCTTCCCTGCGGCCTATGGGTGGGGTAGACTAAGCCAGAATGAGAAGCCAAAGGGACAAGTGCATGGAAGGATGTCCTGCACAGTCCAGAGAAGGTGACTTGCTCAAAGTCACACAAGGCTGGAACTTCGGTCCTGCAGTGCTGGTTTCAGGGCTCTTCCTGTGCTCAAACATGTTCCTCATTCATCTTTACTTACTTTTTGATGCAGGGGGTGAAGGGTGGGGTGGCCTGAGATCCCTATGGCAGCAAAGGGAGGTCAGAGAGCGTGGTGTGGGTGTTTATGGAGATGCACTTGAGTACAAAGCTGGGGCCCAGGCTGGGACCAGGGCTGAGAGTGACAGCTAGGCCTACGGGAGGAGTGCTGGATGGAGGAGAGAATTGTTCACAAGGAAGCCACAGGCTGAAAACACTGAGAAATAGCCTCCAGGGGCCAGCTACTGACTTCAGTTTCCAGTTCCTGAATTCACCTCTTCTACAGTAATGCCAGCCCTCTGGCCTGACTGCCAGAGCTGAATGCCCAGGACCTAGACTTTGGTCTGCACAGTCAGAGGAAAGAGAGCAGGGCAGCAGTGTTGAGTGGAGTGACTAACTCTGGATTGGCAGTGGTCCTGGGCTCTCAGCCCAGCTCGGCCATTACAGGCAGTGCCTTCACCTGTCAGGCTCTGGTTTACTTACTGGATGCAAAATGAAGGTGTGGGGCTGCTTCCAAGGTTTTCAGTCTGAACCACCAGGACAGCTAATGAGACAGTGAATTCCAGGCCCTCCTGAAATCAGGTTCAGGGCGTCTGGAATGAGACTCAGGGACGTGCCTTGTTAACAGATGCCCCCAGAGGGTTCTGGGCCATCCTCAGTCCTGGGCCACATTTTAACCAATAGGAACTTGGCCATCTCCGGGGTCTCTTAAGTTTCCCTGCAAAAAAACCAGGTTCCTTGGGCCAAGGAGAGAAAGACAGCTATTTTCCTGGTACCCCCTGCCAGTCAGTGTGGGATGGGCCAGTGGGAGAAGAGACTGGGCATCCTCCATTGACCAGGCAGGAATGGCCAAGCAGGACACTAGCAGAGAACCAGAAAACCAGCCCTGGCAGTCAAGATTTGGGGATTGAACTGGAGGTGCAGAGCCTGCGGCTGAGGGCAAGCTGCATGATCTGTTTAGGTCTCTGAGGTCCCACTCATCTCCATCTCCCATTCCTTGGCCTGGCCTGTTTACCTTAAATCCCATCCAAGCCAAAGCTCATTTGAACATATTGGTAACCAGAGAGCAGAGTTCAGGACCTGAACCCTAAAAGCACTTTGTGTTTGCTCAAATTCCAGAAGATGGACAAGTTGAAGAAACTTCTCAGGAGCCCAAGAGGCTGGCCAGAGAGCCCAGGACTCCGTTCCTCTGTGGGAAGGCACACGGTCTCCAAGTTATAGCTCTGTCTCACTGGGTATGGGCCTTCCAAAGCCCCATCTTTCAAGGGCTCCTTCCTCCAAAATCCGTCCTCATCTCCCCAGCCACAGTCACCCGCTTTTTCCTCTACAACTTTGTCAGCCAGCCATTTTAATGTCCATCTCCTGCACTAGACGGAAGTAGGGGCTGTTCCACCTTTGTTCTCTGCAGCACCTGGCACACAGCAGGTGTTCATCAAATTGAAAATAGCATTGAATGAGGCAAGGGTTCCAGTTCAAAAGGTTTTGTCTGGAGACAAAAGTGCTGAGGAGGGGACATGTGCAGCCCATATTAAAAGAACTTTATCTCAGAGTTTATTTCACTATTTATAAAAATAATGACTGGGAAAAAATGCGACCTTCAGGACTAAAATACCTGTTCTTAAGTTTATCTGATAGCCTCTGAGCAATCTGTTATGCATACAGTGGATAAAAATTTTTTTAAAAATACAAATATGGTTAACTATTCAGGTGGGATGCCCAGCCCTGATAACTGGCTTCCAGGAGCGGGAACATAATGGTGAAATGTGGAATTTTAAAGAGGGGGTAAAAGGTTTGTTGGGTGAGAGTAACTAATGGCCCTGAGACGTTTATGATAAAAACTTGGGAGCACCGTGGCAGAAAGAAAACTAGAAACTCAGTGACTGAAACAAAGACCCAGCAGCCACGCTCGGGTGGGCATGGTGCTCCATGGCTCCCTACGATGGCTCATCTCAGCTACTCAACTGCAGCCAAGGCAGGAGGGAAAACTGATCTACTCATGGAGCCTCAACTCCGTCATCTATAAAATGTGTGCAGCAGTCATTCCTACCCATTGGTTTGTTGTGAGGATTAAATAAGATCACAGCAGGGCTGGTAGATGCTTTTCCTGAGACCAGAGTAAACAGTACCTGATTAATTATATGTAACTATCTACAGGCTGATGTAGAAGACAGAGGCACTATTCAGTTACTCACAGCAGCAGGCATGAGCCCCATTCTCCCCTATTTTCATTATTTTCTGGTTTTATGAAATGTTCCCCTTACTTTGCTTGTGTAAGGAACACCATTTCATCAGGACCTGAGAAAAATCTAGTATTCAAAAATGATTATAAATGGGGCATGGTGGTGCCCACCTGTAGTCCCAGCTACTTGGAGGCCAAGGTGGGAGGATCAGCTGAGTCCAGGAGTTCGAGGCCACAGTGTGCTATCATCACACCTGTGAATAGCAGCCATACTCCAGCCTGGGCAGCATAGCAAGTCCCCATCTCTATTTTTACAGAATAAATATAAATTCATTTAAAAATGATTATAGCAAAAGAAGGAGAGGCGAGGGCGGAGCAAGATGGCCGAATAGGAACAGCTCCAGTCTCCAACTCCCAGCGCCAGCGACACAGAAGACCGGTGATTTCTGCATTTTCAACTGAGGTACTGGGTTCATCTCACTGGGGAGTGCCGGACGATTGGTGCTGGTCAGCTGCTGCAGCCCGATCAGCGAGAGCTGAAGCAGGGCGAGGCATCGCCTCACCTGGGAAGCGCAAGGGGGAAGGGAATCCCTTTTCCTAGCCAGGGGAACTGAGACACACAACACCTGGAAAATCGGGTAACTCCCACCCCAATATTGCGCTTTAAGCAAACAGGCACACCAGGAGATCATATCCCACACCTGGCCGGGAGGGTCCCACGCCCACGGAGCCTCCCTCATTGCTAGCACAGCAGTCTGTGATCTACCAGCAAGGCAGCAGCGAGGCTGGGGGAGGGGCGCCCGCCATTGCTGAGGCTTAAGTAGGTAAACAAAGCTGCTGGGAAGCTCCAACTGGGTGGAGCTCACAGCAGCTCAAGGAAACCTGCCTGTCTCTGTAGACTCCACCTCTGGGGAGGTGTTGTGTAGGGCACAGCTACACAACAACAACAACAACAACAACAAAGCAGCAGAAACCTCTGCAGGCGCAAACGACTCTGTCTGACAGCTTTGAAGAGAGCAGTGGATCTCCCAACACGGAGGCTGAGATCTGAGAACGGACAGACTGCCTGCTCAAGTGGGTCCCTGACCCCTGAGTAGCCTAACTGGGAGACATCCCCCACTAGGGGCAGTCTGACACCCCACACCTCACAGGGTGGAGTACACCCCTGAGAGGAAGCTTCCAAAGCAAGAATCAGACAGGTACACTCGCTGTTCAGAAATATTCTATCTTCTGCAGCCTCTGCTGCTGATACCCAGGCAAACAGGGTCTGGAGTGGACCTCAAGCAATCTCCAACAGACCTACAGCTGAGGGTCCTGACTGTTAGAAGGAAAACTATCAAACAGGAAGGACACCTACACCAAAACCCCATCAGTACATCACCATCATCAAAGACCAGAGGCAGATAAAACCACAAAGATGGGGAAAAAGCAGGGCAGAAAAGCTGGAAATTCAAAAAATAAGAGCCCATCTCCCCCGGCAAAGGAGCGCAGCTCATCGCCAGCAACGGATCAAAGCTGGACGGAGAATGACTTTGACGAGATGAGAGAAGAAGGCTTCAGTCCATCAAATTTCTCAGAGCTAAAGGAGGAATTACGTACCCAGCGCAAAGAAACTAAAAATCTTGAAAAAAAAGTGGAAGAATTGACGGCTAGACTAATTAATGCAGAGAAGGTCATAAACGAAATGAAAGAGATGAAAACCATGACACGAGAAATACGTGACAAATGCACAAGCTTTAGTAACCGACTCGATCAACTGGAAGAAAGAGTATCAGCAATTGAGGATCAAATGAATGAAATGAAGCGAGAAGAGAAACCAAAAGAAAAAAGAAGAAAAAGAAATGAACAAAGCCTGCAAGAAGTATGGGATTATGTAAAAAGACCAAATCTACGTCTGATTGGGGTGCCTGAAAGTGAGGGGGAAAATGGAACCAAGTTGGAAAACACTCTTCAGGATATCATCCAGGAGAACTTCCCCAACCTAGTAGGGCAGGCCAACATTCAAATCCAGGAAATACAGAGAACGCCACAAAGATACTCCTCGAGAAGAGCAACTCCAAGACACATAATTGCCAGATTCACCAAAGTTGAAATGAAGGAAAAAATCTTAAGGGCAGCCAGAGAGAGAGGTCGGGTTACCCACAAAGGGAAGCCCATCAGACTCACAGCAGATCTCTCTGCAGAAACTCTCCAAGCCAGAAGAGAGTGGGGGCCAATATTCAACATTGCTTAAAGAACATGCCAGAATTTAAAGACCCATCGAATTTCATATCCAGCCAAACTAAGTTTCATCAAGTGAAGGAGCAAATAAAATCCATTTACAGATCAAGCAAATGGCTTAGAGATTTTGTTCACCACATAACAATCTTAACCTTCAATGTAAATGGACTAAATGCTCCAATGAAAAGACACAGACTGGCAAACTGGATAAAGAGTCAAGACCCATCAGTCTGCTGTATTCAGGAGACCCATCTCACACGCAGAGACATACATAGGCTCAAAATAAAGGGATGGAGGAAGGTCTACCAAGCAAATGGAGAACAAAAAAAAGCAGGGGTTGCAATCCTAGTCTCTGATAAAACAGACTTTAAACCATCAAAGATCAAAAGAGACAAAGAAGGCCATTACATAATGGTAAAGGGATCAATTCAACAGGAAGAGCTAACTATCCTAAATATATATGCACCCAATACAGGAGCACCCAGATTCATAAAGCAAGTCCTTAGAGACTTACAAAGAGACTTAGACTCCCATACAATAATAATGGGAGACTTCAACACTCCACTGTCAACATTAGACAGATCAACAAGACAGAAAGTTAACAAGGATATCCAGGAATTGAACTCATCTCTGCAGCAAGCAGACCTAATAGACATCTATAGAACTCTCCACCCCAAATCAACAGAATATACATTCTTCTCAGCACCACATCGTACTTACTCCAAAATTGACCATATAATTGGAAGTAAAGCACTCCTCAGCAAATGTACAAGAACAGAAATTATAACAAACTGTCTCTCAGACCACAGTGCAATCAAACTAGAACTCAGGACTAAGAAACTCAATCAAAACCGCTCAACTACATGGAAACTGAACAACCTGCTCCTGAATGACTACTGGGTACATAACGAAATGAAGGCAGAAATAAAGATGTTCTTCGAAACCAATGAGAACAAAGATACAACATACCAGAATCTCTGGGACACATTTAAAGCAGTGTGTAGAGGGAAATTTATAGCACTAAATGCCCACAAGAGAAAGCAGGAAAGATCAAAAATTGACACTCTAACATCGCAATTAAAAGAACTAGAGAAGCAAGAGCAAACACATTCCAAAGCTAGCAGAAGGCAAGAAATAACTAAGATCAGAGCAGAACTGAAGGAGATAGAGACACAAAAAACCCTCCAAAAAATCAATGAATCTAGGAGTTGGTTTTTTGAAAAGATCAACAAAATTGACAGACCACTAGCAAGACTAATAAAGAAGAAAAGAGAGAAGAATCAAATCAACGCAATTAAAAATGATAAAGGGGATATCACCACCGACCCCACAGAAATACAAACTACCATCAGAGAATACTATAAACACCTCTACGCAAATAAACTGGAAAACCTAGAAGAAATGGATAATTTCCTGGACACTTACACTCTTCCAAGACTAAACCAGGAAGAAGTTGAATCCCTGAATAGACCAATAGTAGGCTCTGAAATTGAGGCAATAATTAATAGCCTACCAACCAAAAAAAGTCCAGGACCAGATGGATTCACAGCTGAATTCTACCAGAGGTATGAGGAGGAGTTGGTACCATTCCTTCTGAAACTATTCCAATCAATAGAAAAAGAGGGAATCCTCCCTAACTCATTTTATGAGGCCAACATCATCCTGATACCAAAGCCTGGCAGAGACACAACAAAAAAAGAGAATTTTAGACCAATATCCCTGATGAACATCGATGCAAAAATCCTCAATAAAATACTGGCAAACCGGATTCAACAACACATCAAAAAGCTTATCCACCATGATCAAGTGGGCTTCATCCCTGGGATGCAAGGCTGGTTCAACATTCGCAAATCAATAAACATAATCCAGCATATAAACAGAACCAAAGACAAGAACCACATGATTATCTCAATAGATGCAGAAAAGGCTTTTGACAAAATTCAACAGCCCTTCATGCTAAAAACGCTCAATAAATTCGGTATTGATGGAACGTACCTCAAAATAATAAGAGCTATTTATGACAAACCCACAGCCAATATCATACTGAATGGGCAAAAACTGGAAAAATTCCCTTTGAAAACTGGCACAAGACAGGGATGCCCTCTCTCACCACTCCTATTCAACATAGTGTTGGAAGTTCTGGCTAGGGCAATTAGGCAAGAGAAAGAAATCAGGGGTATTCAGTTAGGAAAAGAAGAAGTCAAATTGTCCCTGTTTGCAGATGACATGATTGTATATTTAGAAAACCCCATTGTCTCAGCCCAAAATCTCCTTAAGCTGATAAGCAACTTCAGCAAAGTCTCAGGATACAAAATTAATGTGCAAAAATCACAAGCATTCTTATACACCAATAACAGACAAACACAGAGCCAAATCATGAATGAACTTCCATTCACAATTGCTTCAAAGAGAATCAAATACCTAGGAATCCAACTTACAAGGGATGTAAAGGACCTCTTCAAGGAGAACTACAAACCACTGCTCAGTGAAATAAAAGAGGACACAAACAAATGGAAGAACATACCATGCTCATGGATAGGAAGAATCAATATCGTGAAAATGGCCATACTGCCCAAGGTAATTTATAGATTCAATGCCATCCCCATCAAGCTACCAATGAGTTTCTTCACAGAATTGGAAAAAACTGCTTTAAAGTTCATATGGAACCAAAAAAGAGCCCGCATCTCCAAGACAATCCTAAGTCAAAAGAACAAAGCTGGAGGCATCACGCTACCTGACTTCAAACTATACTACAAGGCTACAGTAACCAAAACAGCATGGTACTGGTACCAAAACAGACATATAGACCAATGGAACAGAACAGAGTCCTCAGAAATAATACCACACATCTACAGCCATCTGATCTTTGACAAACCTGAGAGAAACAAGAAATGGGGAAAGGATTCCCTATTTAATAAATGGTGCTGGGAAAATTGGCTAGCCATAAGTAGAAAGCTGAAACTGGATCCTTTCCTTACTCCTTATACGAAAATTAATTCAAGATGGATTAGAGACTTAAATGTTAGACCTAATACCATAAAAATCCTAGAGGAAAACCTAGGTAGTACCATTCAGGACATAGGCATGGGCAAAGACTTCATGTCTAAAACACCAAAAGCAACGGCAGCAAAAGCTAAAATTGACAAATGGGATCTAATTAAACTAAAGAGCTTCTGCACAGCAAAAGAAACTACCATCAGAGTGAACAGGCAACCTACAGAATGGGAGAAAATTTTTGCAATCTACTCATCTGACAAAGGGCTAATATCCAGAACCTACAAAGAACTCCAACAAATTTACAAGAAAAAAACAAACAACCCCATCAAAAAGTGGGCAAAGGATATGAACAGACATTTCTCAAAAGAGGACATTCATACAGCCAACAGACATATGAAAAAATGCTCATCATCACTGGCCATCAGAGAAATGCAAATCAAAACCACAATGAGATACCATCTCACACCAGTTAGAATGGCGATCATTCAAAAGTCAGGAAACAACAGGTGCTGGAGAGGATGTGGAGAAATAGGAACACTTTTACACTGTTGGTGGGATTGTAAACTAGTTCAACCATTATGGAAAACAGTATGGCGATTCCTCAAGGATCTAGAACTAGATGTACCATATGACCCAGCCATCCCATTACTGGGTATATACCCAAAGGATTATAAATTATGCTGCTATAAAGACACATGCACACGTATGTTTATTGCAGCACTATTCACAATAGCAAAGACTTGGAATCAACCCAAATGTCCATCAGTGACAGATTGGATTAAGAAAATGTGGCACATATACACCATGGAATACTATGCAGCCATAAAAAAGGATGAGTTTGCGTCCTTTGTAGGGACATGGATGCAGCTGGAAACCATCATTCTTAGCAAACTATCACAAGAACAGAAAACCAAACACCGCATGTTCTCACTCATAGGTGGGAACTGAACAATGAGATCACTTGGACTCAGGAAGGGGAACATCACACACCGGGGCCTATCATGGGGAGGGGGGAGGGGGGAGGGATTGCATTGGGAGTTATACCTGATGTAAATGACGAGTTGATGGGTGCAGCAGACCAACATGGCACAAGTATACATATGTAACAAACCTACATGTTATGCACATGTACCCTACAACTTAAAGTATAATAATAATAAATAAATTTAAAAAAATAAATAAATTAAAAAAATAATAATAATAAATAAAAATGATTATAGCAAAACAATATTTCTAAACAATATACAATGGCATTTGGGTTGATTGTATGCATTCTCTTTCTCTCAGGTTAGGAGCTTATGGAGACTACATGAAAATTAAGCATTATACTTTGTTTTGTAAAATAAGTGTATAAGGCAGTCAGTGTGTAAAATAAGTTAGTTTGTAGTGATTAAAAGCATTAGCCCTGGTTAAGCTTCTTATAAAATCCCTTGTTGTGACAGCCTGGAAAGTGAGTTAATGAGAATTCTGATGCTCTATCAAATCAGTTGGTCAAGAAACTTGGTCAGGAGGTCAGAAACATGGCCCCTGCCTGAGCAGCAAGCCTCCATGACCCAAGCCAACCTGAGGACCAAGGCCTCAACTATTCCTTGAACCACGCTGACAATCAGGACATTCCGAAGAAATAAGTGATGTGGATTTCAGTGACGTACAGTAAGGGGCCCCTGAGGGTCACAACAAGGCCTGCCTCTTTGCAGCTGCAGCTGCTGCCCTCAAGAGCTGAGTCAAGGTGGAAGGCAGACCCCCCACCACAGAAATGCTGCCTGATATTCACGAAAACCACCCCTGACTCCCAATACCTGTGGCATTCTCCCTGTCACATCTGAAATGTCTCCCTCCAGGGAACAATTATCCAACTATCTTACAATTTTCAGTCAGAAATTCTACAAGCAAGGAAACCACATGACCCAAAAATTATACTCCTGGATATTTATCCAAGAGAAGTGAAAACATATGTCCATATGAAGTCGTACACAAATGTTCCTAGCAGCTTTATTCATAATAGATTGTGAATCTGCCTTAAAGACTGAGGCCAAGTTTACTTCAAAACCAGAATTTAGTTTCTCCTCAAACTGTCTGCAGAGTTCCATCTTGGCATCGCCAGGGACTCTTTTGATTAGAGAGGACAAACACATCCAAGACAGCTTTGGACCAGCTGTCATGCTCACAGATGTCTGGGAACCCCAGAGCACTGCCTTGCCCTGAGTTGCTACAGAGATGGGCACGCTGTCCAGGAGTAGCAAGAACCTCACCAGAAGGCTCAACTTATCCTGGGTTCTCTCCTTTAAACATTTTCTGGCCTTACTATCAAAATCCAAGTGTTCACGGTCTGAATTGCCAGAGCCAGGTTGCAGAGTGCAATAAGTCCCATTCAGCAGCATCCCATGCGTTACCACAATGCCTTGAGATGGGTCATGCTCTGCCCATTTTGCAGATGGGGGAATCAATCCCTGCAGAGGTGAAGTGACTTTCCCAAAGCCTCATGGCTGGTGGATCTTGGGCTGACATCGAACCCACGTGGTCTGGCTCCCACAGTAACTGAGGATGTGTGCTTACATGTGGAAAGAACTGCTGAGAATCTCGGAGCTGGAGCCAAGGCCAGCATGAGGGTCCACTCCTGTGAGTACCTGCGCTGTAGATAGCTCTGTCAGCTGGGCCAGGCTGCATTTCCTGTTGTGCTCCATCAGGAGCAGGCTCACCTCACGGCCACACCTATGCCCATCAGCTGGACTTGACACCTTCCTGGGATCCGCCCAGACTAAGAGATGGGATTTTTAAAGCCTTGAGTTCTAACCTTGGCCCTTTACAGGAATTTGCTGAGTGATTCCTCATAACACCCTCTGCAGTAAGTGCTGTTAGCCTCCCCATTTAACAAGGGGAGGAAACAGGTAGAAAGGAGTAAAGTGCTCCCCCATCTTCTGCCACCCAGCTAGTAGCAAAGTCAGACGTAACACCCAGGTCTTTTTCTGACCCCAGATCTGGGCTCTAATCTCTGATTTCTCTGAGGCTACAGAAATAAGCCATGAGGAAAACGTTGGTGCAACAAATGAAGGTCTTAGCTCCCTTGCAGTGGAATAGCCGTTCCTGGGTTCAGCGGCAAAGCAGTGAGGGTAGCTGAGGCTGCTGGAGGCGACCGCTCAGGCCAGGCCACAAATAAAAGTGAGAGCGCACCCAGTTAAACTAAGACCTTAATCAGAGGCTTCGTTCAGAGAGCCTAGCAGCAAAAGCTTGCTGCAGCCCCACAGGTGCTGGACGCTGAAGAGTTCCCACCAGCCTGGCTCAGCGCTCTGCACCCAGGCAGCCCACCTTACCCCCACCTTCCGAAGGTGGAACCACGAGGACTTCCGAATCAGATGCACTTTGGAATCTGAGATGCTTGGTAAGAAGCTCATTCCAAATCTAGAAGTTCACTGCTATCAGGATGTCCTTCTCAGAGCTTTCAGTGCACAAAGAAACGGACGTGTCTGCCTGCCCCTGAGGCCGCTATTCCTAACCATGCTACCAGCCCAGGCCCAGCTCTCCCTCCGGGGCCTTCCTGCCGCGCCCAGCCCTTCTCCAGGCCCACGATGGGGAGGAAGCCCGGCCAGCCTCCCAGCCCGCACCAGTCCACTCCTGGCTGCCACGCCCAAGGCAGTCTGGGCCTTCTCTCAAGCGAGAGAGCAGCGGGCCGGGGAAGAAGTGGAAAGACACAAACGGCTGCGGGGCTGGGACCACGAAGCAGCAGCCCCGCACTGCGGGGGGCTTGGCAGCGGTGGGGGGTTGCAGAGCCCTAACTCTTGGCCCGCCCAGTCCGGTGACCTTTTCCACGGGGGATGCTGGCCCCTGCTGGCCGCGCGAGAGATCGCAGGGTGGCTGTCGCCTCGGGAGAGCAGAGAGGCCAGGAAGCGGTGCCAGCCCCGGGAAGGGGCTGAGCTCTCAGGGCAGCAGCAGCCCGCGACCTGGCCCCTGCGTGGAGGCGGTTAGCCTGGAGGGGAGCTGGGAGAAGGCAAAGACGGGAGGACCTGGGCACGAGGCCCCGAGTTTTGGTCCTGTCCCCGCCACCACCCTGGTAACAGTGCTAGCTACCTCAGCATCTCCCTGCTCACACGTGCTATCAAACGCCTCATATCATAGTTTCTAGAAAGGAGATGAGTCAGAAGAGGTGAGAGGTCTCTAGCATGACTGGCTCTGGTCTCCCTCCAGGGCCTACCTGTGCCTCCAGAAGACTTCTTCAGCCTGATGTCCTCCTCAAGACCAGCCAACCCGGAACCATGAACTGGTGGGGCCGTGTGCATTTGACAGGTTCCTGACTGGGTGGGCTGAATGATGGCCCCCAGGGACAGCCAGGTCCTAACCCCTGGAACCTGTAAATATTATCCTACATGGCAAAATGGACTTTGCTGGTGTGACTAAAGGCCCTTGAGATGGGGAGATTATCCTGGATTATTCAGATGGGTCTTAAATGTAATCACAAGGGTCCTTCTAAAAGAGAGGCAGAGGAAGATTTTACTACAGAAGACAGACAAAGCCATATTACAAAGGAAGCAGGGAGAGGGAGGTCTGGAGATGCTATGCTGCTGGCTTTGAAGATGGGTAAGAGGCCAAGAGCCAAAGAATGCAAAGACTGCGGCTCTGGAAGCTAGAAAGGGCAAGGAAATGTAGAGCCCCTGCAGGCTCTGCTGACCCCTTGATTTTGGCCCAGTGAAACTGATTTCAGACTTCTGATCTGCAGAACTGAAAGAGAATAAATGTGTGTTGCTTTCAGCCACCAAGTTTGTGGCAATTTGTTACAGCAGCCACAGGATGCTAATACATGACCCTCTACTCTCTGACTCTTGTACTCAGCACTTGGGATCAAACAGTGAATCAGACAAACCTCTATACCTCCCAGGGAAGATGACCATCTGTCTGTCTCTGGATTTTAAAAAGGAACAGCCAAGTGGACATTTTTTCAAAGATATATGAGTGGTCAATAAGCACATGAAAAGAAAATGCACAAAATCATTAGCATTAGGGCAATGAAAATTAAAACCACAATGAGATACCATTTCATACTCACTAGGATGGCTATAATAAAAGTCAATAACAAATGTCAAAAGTGTGGAAAAACTATAATTTTCATATATTGCTGATGGGATTGTAACATGGTACAACTAATTTGGAAAATAGTTTGGTAGTTTGTTTGGTTTTTTGAGATAGAGTCTTGCTCTGTGGGCCAGGCTGGAGTGCAGTGGTGCAATTTCGGCTCACTGCAACCTCTGCCTTTCAGGTTCAAGCAATTCTCCTGCCTCAGCCTCCCGAGTAGCTGGGATTACAGGCACCCACCACCACACCCAGCTAATTTTTGTATTTTTAGTAAAGACGGGGTTTCACAATGTTGGCCAGGTTGGTCTCGAACCCCTGACCTCTGGTGATCCACCCACGTCAGCCTCCCAAAGTGCTGGGATTACAGGCGTGAGCCACTGTGTCTGACCAGTTTTTTAAAGTGATCTACCCAAAATAAGCACATACTCCAAATACATGTGCATATAAGAACAGAAGCTATGAATGTTCATAGCTGCATTATTCATAGTAGCCCAAACCCAGAAATAAATGTTCACCATCAGTGAATGAAAACACGGTATTTGCAATGGAATATTACTCAGCAATATAAAGGAACAGATTACGGTTATGCTGCAACATGGGGGAGTCTCAAGAACATTACACTAAGAGAAAGAAGCAAGACACAGAAAACCACATATTGTATTATTTATATAAAATGTCAAGAGGCAAATCCATACAGACAGAAAGATTAGTGGTTGCCTGGGACAGGGACGGGGTGGGAATGGGAATGGGAATGGCTACAAGTAGAAGTATCTTTGGAGTGATAGCATTTTAAGGTTGGATCATTATGGTGGAACAACTCAAAATGAATTTTATGATATACAAATTAGACTTTAATAAAGCTGGGTTTTTTGTTTTATTAAAGGCAAGTCTAGGATATAGGATAATAAAGCCTCAAACCTCACAGGAGTATTTGCATTTTAAGAGAGGGACCTTAAAGATTTCGAAACCTATAGTATGATGGAAGGCCTGGTGACAGAACAGACCTGGGGACTACGGCCCAGCACCTCTCTGGATCATCCCAGTGGGCAGCCCTACCACCCTGTACCGCAGCTATGCTGTGCCACCTTTCACATTCTGGGGAGCAGTGGGAACAGAGCTGCACACTGTTCGCCTCATACCTTCGCTGGGGCTCAACATGGGAACCAGTGCATGCTCCATACAGCCATGATTCACACAAAAGCACCCCGTGCCTGATGCCTCTGCTTTCCACGAGTCAGGCATGGAATCTGCTCCTCCCACCCCCAGAGCTGGGTCTGTGGAGACACTGCATTCCCCTCCTCTCAGTAGGGCTCTGTACCTCACCCCACCCGGCTCTCCCCAGCTCCATTCTGCTGACTAGGCTGCTCTCTAGGGAGGTTAAGATGTGGAAGCTGGACCAGGAGGCTGCTGCAGCAAGATCAGAGCTGCCAATCCCATTTAGCTCTGCATCTCTCAAGAACCTAAGGCCAGCTTAGAAGCACCCCTCATCCTGAAGCTTTCCTTCAAGTAAAAGAGTTCCTTCAAGTAAAAGAGTGCCCATGCCTGGCACTGCAGAGAATGTGGCCCTGCTTCCAGAAACTCAGGACCCACCCTGCCTAATTCGAAGTTTTTCTTCTTGATCTACTTTACAAATCTCTCCCATCTTACCTCCATGAGACGCAAGCACATACAAGTATCTATTCTCTCATGGCATGTGAATTCCCCCACCCTTTAGCTCAGTCTAATAAAAGCAAGCAAACCGTGGGTGAGAACCATATTTAAGACCTCTAGCATCCTCTCCAATGGTCTCCTCTACAAAATGACAAGTGTAGGCCTAAAACAGAGGAATGGGAATAGCTCCACTTTTAAAAGTAAAGGAGTCAAACATTGCCGGTAGATTTTTAAAAGATCTAGAGGTTTTCTGTTTATTTTTTTAAACTACACATAAAAGGGTTTCTTTTATTTAGGGTGAAGCTGTCAGGCTCTAATAGCAGCCTGGCATAGACAGTGGCCAAAAAAAGAACAGAAGACAGGATCTTGTAATACAAAATAAATACAAACTTGTAATCCAATAAAATACAACCAAGGGTGAAGGAAAAAGGAGGAGGTCTCACCCCGCACCCAGCCTAAAAGGAGAGAAAAGTGCTGAGGCCAAGTAAGTTTTCTAAAACATGTTAACAGTTTCTTGTGCGTCCATCACTAAACTCATTTGTTAACTTTCCAAGTTGGTGCCGTGTGCTTCCTGCTCCCCTGGGCACCTCCTGCAGACCATACTCATCACTAGAGTATCTGAGTCACCAGAGGTCTACCTCAGCCCATTGTTGGGACTACAGGCTGGGTCTTGATGCAGAACATACAGCATACAGGCCTTCTCCCAGGGAGAGAGTCAGAAGCCCAGCATAATTTACATCATGGAGAACAAGGATGATGCATAGGATGGGACTCAAGCTGCTTCTTCCCAAGTTCACAGAGAATCTGTGTGACTTGATGGCACCTCCAACAGGACACAAGGTGGTCCTCTCTCCCACCCTGCATTATAGACAGACATCAGGGAGGCAGCAGGCCTCTGATTGCTCCCTCCACACCTGTGGTTCCCAGCTCTGATGAACCTTCTTGCCCTGAGCACCATCTGGAACCCTGGCATGCAGCTTAGGTTGGCAGGGGGTGAAGGGAGGGAGCTTACAGAAGTCCCTCAGGTTGGCCAGGCACACTGACTCATGCCTGGAATCCCAGCACTTTGGGAGGCCCTGGCAGGTGGATCACCTGACGTCAGGAGTTCTAGGCCAGCCTGGTCAACATGGCAAAACCCCATCTCTACTAAAAATACAAAAAATTAGCCAGGTGTGGTGGTACACACCTGTAGTCCCAGCTACTCAGAAGGCTGAGGCAGGTGAATTGCTTGAACCTGGGAGGCGGAGGTTGCAGTGAGCCGAGATCATGCCACTGCACTCCAGCCTGGGCAAGAGTGAGACTGTGTCTCGGGAAAAAAAAAAGAAAGAAAAGAAAAGAAATTCCTCAGGTCAAAAGTAGGTGCTATAGGTGGGCACTCCTGTAATGTTGTATTCTGACCCAGAGAATTTGCCTTCTTCATGTATGTTCTAGTCATGAGTCACACAAGACCAATAACTAACATATGCAACATTGCAGTAAGCACAGCAACTCCAACCAGCGGGCCCAGGTAGTTAAGGGATAATCCAACTCCTGAAACACAGAGGAATTTTTTTTAAAGGGAACTAAGTGACGGGCCGAGAACTAAGTAACAGGGTGAGAGCCCATTCCCTTTCCTAATGGGCTCTTGAAAGTACCTTCAGAGATTTATGCTCTTATACCCATCCCTAGCATGTTGTCAGGCACATCATAGATAAATATTTTTTGAGAGAATAAACAAATGTTAACATTTGATTAAAAGCCAAAGCCAGACTTGGAACAAATGAACCTGGTAATATAAGGGCTCGCCACCTATTTTTGCTATATAGCTCCCTCAAGAACCCTGTGCATGCACACAGAGTTAACTTTGGAAAACGCCTAACATTCCTTTGTGATGCTGAATCTAAATTGCCTGAGAGCTGATGATTAAATATTTTTCATTTTATGCATATCAAAAATTGTTTATTTTTAAAAAGATTGTTACATTTGAGACCATGTACCCAGAGAAGCACAAGGCCAGTTGTATTTCAGAATGTATTCTACCATCAGATAGCTTATATGGATGCAAAGAAATAGAAACTATCTTTAGAGCAAAATCCACAGAAGCTAGATGACTGCAACCTCCAGATGACTGACTCACAGACCCTGTTCCAACTTAACTCTTGTCACTGACTTATCTGGACACCTGGGAGGGCAGGGGAAGAAAAAACAAAAAAACATGAAATATTTTAAATAGTTACATGTAGATTTGTAGCCATAAGAAATTCAATTACTATATACTGAGCTTCTATTTTATGCCAAACTCAATCTTCTCTTGACATATACAAACTAAGAAACCCCCACCTCAAGAAAAAAAACTTGCAAATAGCATTGCAAGATTACCCACCTGCCCTTAGAGTCCAGTGGAAAAAGATTGTGCTAAATGGCATCTTTGCTGGGATTTCAGCATCTAACATTCAAAGATCTAAACAAAGCCTTCGACATCTAGTCTAATCCTTTGTTTCACAGGGATATGCAAGACCTGAGCATCAAGGTCACACAGCAAGTTAGCAAGATGGGAAATAAAAATCATGTCTATTGATCTGCCTGTGGCAGCACAGGCAGGTTACATTATTTCAGAGGTAACTGTACCAAATGAATTACCATCACCAGCAGTAAGTCCTTAAAAAGGCTAAGGGCATCCGTTAATTCATTACCAAGTGCTCTATGCTGGACCCGCTCACAAGGAGCTCACATCGATTTTCCGGTGCAAGTCCCTGCCCAGTATAATCTTTGATAAGAAGAAAAAAAGCAAGACAAAAGCAAGGGTCACAAAGGAGCCTTGGGGAAACAACTGGATGCTCAAGTTAATTCCTACTCACGTCTACTTTGATCAGAGTCAGGAATAGCATCCTATGGAAGTATTTCAAAGGCAAAGTTGCAGAAGAAAAATCAGCACAATGAACATTCTCATAATAAATGATCTTACAACATGTTCCAAGTTCTAGAACAGTTCCTGGACTTTGTCTAGAACATTTTTCCTTTGGAAAATGCTTTCTTTGGTATTTGTGGCCAAAGTCTTCAGAATAAGAGCTCCACCCTGACCTGCTCAGGGTACAGGACTTCCAGGAGATCCCAGCAGGTAAATACAGCCAGTGGCAGGGTGCCTGGGCAACCGATATCTGGGCGGGGAGCATGCACACACAGCATGCCAAGCTGCATGGGGGCATGAACTTCAGTCCTCTTGGCAGCGAGGATCACCAGAGCTTTAGGCCTGTCTCACACCCATTCACATCTAAAGACAGAAGAAATAGGCTGTTCTGGTCAGTCTCACTGTCCAGTCCCTTCTACCATGCTGTCTCCTAGTGTCCCAAAGGCTCCTCTGCTGCTCTTCCTCTCTGTTGCTGGCCTCCACCTGTTCCTTGAACACACCACACACAACCCTGCCGCAGGGCCTCAACACTATCTAGAAGCCTCTTCCCGAGGGCTACACGGCTCTCCCTCATCATCTTCTCAAGGAGGCCTTCCTGCACCACCTTTTAAAGACTATTATCACATACATGTGCATACACAAAACCCTATTTATCCCCTTTATCTGATTGTTCTCCATACAGCATATCAACTCAGATACTCTGTAATTTATCCAGTCTATCTCCTGATTAGACTGTGAAGTACACGAGGGAAGGGATTTGCCTTTTAGGTTTGCTATTGAATCCCTAGTGTCCCAAAAAATGCCTAACCCATAGTAAAATGCAATACAATATATTACATACATGATGAATTAATAGCCAATTCTTCCTCGGGTTGGGGGACAAGCATAACATTCCCATGATGTAGACTGAGTAAGGGTCTGCTCTCCATGTGAAATGACGTGGCCTAGCATCGGGGGACTTTGCCTAGTTCAACTTGATCCTGATTGAATCATGCCTAATCCAAGTGTGGCACATGATACTGACCACCAGCAGCCAAGAGACCTATCCATACCTTCAAGGAAGGGGCACCTCTTTGCCACCTTGTGGGTTCCTAGAGCATCCTCAGTGATGGCCCTTATCTGGTAAGACAGGGGATCAGGCACATCTATTCCTTGAGACCTTGAGTGTAGCCAGGAAGCATATGTGACATTCACAGTGTCTTTTCTAGGAATGGTTTGAAAGGGAGGAGAAGAAAACAATCTAAACACCACTTGGTAAAGAAATGTTACATTGTTTTTAAAGACTCTGAGATTAGACAGTAAAGTTATGAAACTATATTGTAGACTATTGCATTCATTAATTTAGCTTATTTCAATTCAGGATTCTTTTCCACCAAGTAATTTCTTAATTCATCTCTGTAGGAAAAAAGCTGATTTTCACATGCAGGTTTAGCACAGGGAGTGTTTTTGTTTATTTTTAAGAGACAGCGTCTCTCTCTCTCTCTGTCATCCAGGCTGGAGTGTAGTGGTACAATCATAGCTCACTGCAGCCTTGAACTCCTGGGCTCAAGTGATCCTCTCCTGCCTCAGCCTCCTGAGTAACTGAGACTAACAGGCATGTGCCACCATGCTTGGCTATCTTTTTTGTATTTTTTGTAGAGACAGTCTCACTATGTTGCCCAGGCTGGTCTTGAACTCCTGTTCTCAGGAGATCCTCCTGTCTCAACCTCCCAAAGTGCAGGGATTACAGGAGTGAGCCACAGTGCCCAGCCAGGGAGAAGATTTTTAATCATACTCTTCAAGACATTAGTGACCCTGGCCACAGTTCATTGTGTTTTACCAGGCTCTTCTCCCATTTACTACAAAGGAAGGGAAAACTGATCAAGATCTTGTTTGACACTCTAGTTTTAACACTTTATGGGTATTTTCCCTTTATTTCAGGTACTTGAACTATAGTAAAACTATATATTTTCTCCCCCAAATGGAATAACCACAAATAACTCAAATTAACAGTTTTGAGACAGGGTCTCACTCCCATCACCTGGGCTAAAGTGCAGTGGAATGATCTTGGCTCACTGCAGCCTCTGCCTCCCGGGTTCAAGCAATTCTCCCACCTCGGCCTCCCAAGGAGCTGGGACTACAGGTACACGCCACCATGCCCAGCTAATGTTTATGTACGTGTATTCTTAGTAGATATGGGGTTTCTTCATATTGCCTAGGCTGGTCTCGAATTCCTGGGCTCAAGTGGTGCTCTCACCTCAGCCTCCCAAAGTGCTGAGATTACAGGCATGAGCTACGACACCTGGCCCAACACATCTTGAATAAAAGTACTAAACCTCGAGAACAGTTACTTTTCCATTCGTTAGCTTGCCTTCATCATTTTGGAGTGAATAACAGTTGTTTTTTGTTTGTTTGTTTGTTTGTTTTTTCCGAAGATCTGCAAGCAAGAGTAGGGATTATGATAGTATAAGACTACTTTTGTTTGTTATTAGAACTAGCCAAGAGACAACACATTCCTACCAACTGATTGTGGAGGCTGCCTTCGGATTGAGAATACTTCGGAGTGTTGCCAAAAAAGACCCAATGGACCGTGGCATCATGTAGACCACTGTTGCTTATCTCTGTTAGGAGTGTATTCTTCTGAAGAGACTTTAAGAACAAAAGTTAAAGGCAACTAATTCCAGGAAAGAACTACTGAGTGGACACTTAGTTACTGATCATTAAAGTCAAGTCAGGTCTTGACAAAAAGTAAAGGACCTTATTGTCTTCTGTTCCCACTTTTGGTTGTGTTCGACTACCTGTGATATCTGTTGCAGACCTCCTTGTTAGTTATGAAAGAAAAAGGAAGACTCATAATGCCAAAGCCCACATACTCCAGGATCTATAGCAATGTTACAGTGTCCATCATTGTATACTACTACATAACTACGTCATTATAGTTATGTCAAAGGCATGCAGGCTTATATCTTTTTTTTTTTTTTTTTTTTGCATTGCTATTAGTCTTTCAGTGGCTACAAAGGAGTCAAGTAGATGATCTAATTTATTTGATCTTGTTAGCCACTCGTTTTAAAATTTACATAATAATCCTGTGATGAATATGTTGGTATGAGTTTTCCAAAGTTATATATTTCTGGGATTTCTACAAGTGGGATCTCTGGTCTGAGAACCATTTGGTTTTGGCTCTTAATATGTCTGTTGCATTGTTTTCCAAGAGGCATATCACAGTTCACAACCCTGTAAGCAATGTTTTCTCATCACCACTAACACTTTATAGATTGTATTATAGGCCATGCCCATGCACTGTTTGAAACTTGTCATGTTAACTCATTTAATCTTCACAACCACTTCCCAAAAACAGGTCAACCACCAGTTCAGAGAAAGGGTAACGATGCTGGTTCTGGTGATAATGACAGTAATAGTGTTCCTCATCAGTTAGGTCTCGGTGAGTTAGAAACTTTGGAACTGGCCGGGCGCGGTGGCTCAAGCCTGTAATCCCAGCACTTTGGGAGGCCGAGATGGGCGGATCACGAGGTCAGGAGATCGAGACCATCCTGGCTAACACGGTGAAACCCCGTCTCTACTTAAAAATACAAAACAAAAACTAGCCAGGCGAGGTGGCGGGCACCTGTAGTCCCAGCTACTCGGGAGGCTGAGGCAGGAGACTGGCATAAACCCAGGAGGCGGAGCTTGCAGTGAGCTGAGATCCGGCTACTGCACTCCAGCCTGGGTGACAGAGCCAGACTCCGTCTCAAAAAAAAAAAAGAAACTTTGGAACTAAAACCTTGTTAAACTTACATGTGGGCCGAGCATGGTGGCTCATGCCTGTAATCCCATCACTTTGGGAGGTCGAGGCGGGTGATCACCTGACATCAGGAGTTCAAGACCAGCCTGACCAACGTGGAGAAACCCCATCTCTACTAAAAATACAAAATTAGCCAGCCGTGGTGGCACATACCTGTAATCCCAGCTACTCAGGAGACTGAGGCAGGAGAGTCGCTTGAACCCAGGAGGCGGAGGTTGTGGTGAGCCAAGATTGTGCCATTGCACTCCAGCCTGGGCAACAAGAGCGAAACTCCATCTCAAAACAAACAAACAAACAAACAGAAACAAACAAACAGACAAAAAACCTTACATGTGGACTTCATAGAGCTAAGAAAACAAATTTAGAATGGAGATTTTGTCCAAAACCCTATTAGGGACTCATCTGAGACTAGAATCTAATCACCTCAATCCCAGCCTGTTACCCCTACCCCAAGTCCCGTTGCCCCTTAGTAATGTTCCTGGATCCCTGGTAGAAGACAGATCAGCAAGTCAAGGTGTAAAGAACAGTTTCCCACTCGGGAAAAAAACAAAAGCCAGGAGTGTGTGTGTGCGCGTGTGTGTACACATGTCTGTGCGGGGGCAGGAACTGACATGCCCACAAGGGACTGCTGACCTTGTCACAAGAACAAGAGTCCAACAGCACACAGTCCAACCCTCAACTTACCTTGTGCTTCATTTCCCTTACCACAGATTCGAACACTTTGGAAGATTCAACACTCAGACTCTTTGAGATGCTCTGACTTAACCATCACTGTCACTAAGACATTTGTGGAAGACAGGGAGAAAAAAAAAAGCCCCATCAACAAAGCATCCCAATAGTGCTTCAGTATCACATGCCCCCTGTTGGGATTTTTACCCTCAAACTGACCTCAATGCAAGATGAGAACGTGCTTTATGTTTAAGTTTATACTGGACTTGGGAATGGATTATGGAGACAATGGCCCCTGGGTAATGCTGTTATTCAGATTAAGCCTGAGAAATACAAAACCTTAGACATAATACACTAAAAATGACTAAAAACATATTGAATTTGTGCGTTTGTAAAGTTGGGAGAGTATATAGCTTGAAATCTGGATCACAAAGGTTGATTTTGTCCATTTCCTGACATGACCAGTCAAAGAGCATACTTTGCATCCTGAATACACACCTGCTTTCTGCCATCAGTTTAAGATGGGTTTAGGGAATTCAGGTCTCTAAATGTGATCAACAGATTGGGAATGTATCTGGTATTCTCCAGTAAAGAAATCTTACCTCCTGGATCATGTTGAAATGCTAGAATGGAGCCATTTCCAGGAAGTGAGGAAAATGTTGTTGCATCTACATTGGGTAACAGGAGAAAGGGAAAGAGAAGTTAGTTTTAGGCCGGGCGCGGTGGCTCAAGCCTGTAATCCCAGCACTTTGGGAGGCCGAGACGGGCGGATCACGAGGTCAGGAGATCGAGACCATCCTGGCTAACACGGTGAAACCCCGTCTCTACTAAAAAATACAAAAAACTAGCCGGGCGAGGTGGCGGGCGCCTGCAGTCCCAGCTACTCGGGAGGCTGAGGCAGGAGAATGGCGTAAACCCGGGAGGCGGAGCTTGCAGTGAGCTGAGATCCGGCCACGGCACTCCAGCCTGGGTGACAGAGCGAGACTCTGTCTCATCAAAAAAAAAAAAAAAAAAAAAAAAAGAAGTTAGTTTTGCTTGCCTATAGTATCTTAAACTTAGTTCAGACATTGATCATGATTGTAGTAGTAAATACATGAAGCATATTTAGCTCACATTCTGTGCTAAGATACTGATGTTCA
Organism: Papio anubis; assembly: GCF_008728515.1. NCBI lineage: Eukaryota > Metazoa > Chordata > Mammalia > Primates > Cercopithecidae > Papio > Papio anubis. The sequence continues at coordinate 62,851,935 of NC_044989.1, read as the reverse complement.
ATATGCTGCCTATAAACTGGTTAATCTTCACAACCTTATGAGGTGCTATCATTTCCATTTTGCAGAGACTAGACTGAGACGTTACCCAAGGTCACATAGCTAGAAAGCTGCAGAGCCTGTATGTGGCTCCAGACTCCACTTTTAACTACAATACCTTGTAAGACTGCATGAGTGCCTGGCTTCCTTCATTCTCAACCTCAGTCACCTCACCTGTAAAATGGAGATCCTATCACCAATTTCAGGACTCCTGAGGGATTCACAGTGGAACATTTGTGAGCAGCTGTGTCTTTATATTAGTGAGTTCTCAACTGGCATTCACTCTCTCCCATGAGGAAAGGTTTATTTCTGAGAAAAAACAGAATCATAGAAATATGATAACAGAGGTGGATGGGACCTGAGAAATCACCCATGGCAACCACTCTTTCTCTCTACACTTGGAAGGGTCAAATCCCTTCTCCAGCTTCTTTGGTCACTTAGAGTAGTGAGTATACCACCTACAATGCAGTCCAGTTCATCTCACTACAAAGAGGTAAATTCCTTACTAGTAAGGAGAAAACTTCTGACACCTCTTCAAATACTTAGAGCAGCTACCAAGTAATCCCTTCCAACTCCCAAGACTCCCAACTCCCCCGGTAACCCTCCTTGGGTTCCAGCTTGACAAAGCTGCCTTCCAAGTATGGTACTTGGAACAGTTGTATCAGGTAGGATATGACTATACCAAAATAAAGGGGTACTTACCCCTCCCTTGACCTGCTGCTTCTACTCCTATTAAGGCAACCCCAGGTTATATTCCCCAAGTAATTCTGAAACACCCATGCCTGCAATACCAGATCCCAGCTCCTAATCTCAAATTACCATCCATCCTCCAAAGCTGCCTCTTGATACTACAGTGGCTAAAAAGGGCTTTTTCTAAAATAAACCGAGACAATTTCTCTCAGCTGGAACAGGAGAACAAGGCTAGGAAACCCCGCTTTTGTGGCCTTCAAGCCCACTAACTGACTAAAAGTCTGACATCAGTTTGAACTGAAGCCCTAATGGCCAACACACTCAACTCCTGTTGCTGATTCTGAAACTGTTCAAATACTTCCAGCTCTTTCCCCTATAGATGTAAGAAAATTGTCCTTCACAACTCTCGTGTTTGGGCATGGTTGTGAGATCACTTCCAGCCAGTGACTGTCATTTCTGTCCAGAGCATCTAACTGCCAGTGCAAAGACCCCCCAGCGTGCTTCCCCTCAGGCCAGGTAACATAACCGTCAGGCTGGTGCCCAGGGGACTGCAATGAGCAGAGCCCACCCGCTGCACGCATGGACTGTGGCCCAAGTGAGAAGGCTGGGTTGCTCTTGAAACCACATCATAACTTAGCATATTCTGACACAACTCCATTATTAAACTCCAGAAAAGTGGCCAGTTGCAGTGGCTCATGCCTGTAAACTCAGCACTTTAGGAGGCTGAAGCAGGAGGATCATTTGAGGCCAGGAGTTTGAGACCACCCTGGGTAACATAGGGAGACCTCATCTCTGCAGTTTTTTAAATTATTATTATTATTAGCCGGCCATGGTGGTGTGGGCCTGTAGTCTCAGCTACTTGGGAGGCTGAGGTGGAAGGATCACTTGAGCCCAGGAGTTTGAGACTACAGTGAGCTGTGATTATGCCACTGTACTCCAGCCTGAGTGACAGAATGAGACCCTGTCTCTAAAATAAATATATGAACTCCAGAAAGAAGTGGGAGTCTCCCCTAGATCCCTCCAGAGCTCCCAGTATCTCTTAAGAGCTTACACTTACCCAACACTTTTTATTCCCTCTTTTTTCTGATTGGGCTTAACAACTTTATTTGAAATGAAAATATTTAGGATTACAAAGGCTCAACCATTATCTGATGAACCAGCAAGAAGACCTCATCCGACTCACAAGTTCCTAGACAACCATGTTTCTAGAAGCTATAGTAAGGACGGGGCTGTTCTCGTCTTCACAAGCCACTGCTGCCTAATGTGTAAGTTTGGGAACTCAGATGGGGAGGGTGATCAAAGGGAGGGAGAAAGATACATTCCAGATCAACTAAGCTTTTGAGCAGCCCTGCCATCAAGTTCATGGTTTTCCCTGGGAACAGCTTTCCACTGAGTGAAACTGGTTCGTTCCAGCCTGAGGCCCAGGAATGAGAAACTCCCCGCAAAAGCTGAAGCATAGAAGTGCAGTCATTGCTCCCATAGGAGGTATGGCCAGAAACAAATAGTGGTGACTTATTTAGAAAGTTACTAAGTTGCTACTTTTGTGTTTTTTCCTCTCCACAGCATAGGAAAGTGACTCCCTACTGAGCGCCCAGCAGATACAGAACACCCAGGTCACAATGGCAGGGCTTGCCAGGCTTTTCAATGGTCGCGTCGGTGCAGGAACTCTCACCTCTCCCCAAAACTCAAGGGGGGCCCAGGATATGCATTTATTTATCTGGAGCAGAATCAGCTTCATGGGCTCCACTAGCCTTCTTAACCTACCAACTTCAGAACATGAGTACTGAGGGGAAAAGTTTAACGTAATCCTCACAGGATTCTAAAACCCAGTATTTTGGCAGAGTGGGGGTACAGCAGTCAAAAGACAGGGAGAAACCTACCCAATTTCCTGTATGGCATTTGGGAGGGAATATCTGCCAGTCATTACCCCAGTGGAGCTCCACTGATGCAAATAGAGAAACAAAGCCTCTAGAACTGAGAAAAATACCTCTAGAGCATTCTTTAAGACCCTTCTCACTCAAAGCCCTCCCTCACCAGGATTCCATGAAGACTAAAGTCACAAGCAAGTATTCAGTTGAGTTGTATTTCCTGAAGTGCCTCATAGGAAGATACTAGAAGAAGAGGTAACATTCATTCAACAGCTATATGCTATGTGCCAAGTCCCTTGCTGGTTCCTGAGGATACACCAGGGAAAAGTCAGATGGCAAGGAACCTGTCCTCATGACACTTGCATTCCACTGAGAGAGACAAGAAAAGTCACCAACGGCTGGTCACGGTGGCTTACACCCATAATCCTAGCACTTCAGGAGGTCAAAGTGGGTGGATTGTTTCAGTACAGGGGTTCAAGACCAGCCTGGGCAACGTGGTGAAACCCCATCTCTACTAAAAATACAAAAATTAGTCAGGTGTGGTGGCGTGCACCTGTTGTCCCAGCTACTTGGGAGGCTGAAGTGGGAAGATCACTTGAGCCCAGGATGTCAAGGCTGCAGTGAACCATGATCACACCACTGCACTCCAACCTGGGTGACAGAGGGAGACCCTTTCTTAAAAAGAGTCGCTGACAGCAGTAAGTGCTCTGAAAGAATGAAAGAGGATGATGTGGCAGTGACTGTTGGTGGCATCTGAGCAGAGCCCTGAAGGATGAAAAAGACTGGACAAGAGAAGAGCTACTAACAAGTTAGGTGATCTGGGAAGCTAGATGTAGTGAGGGTCACAAGTAAGTGTTGATGAAGGGAAGACAAGGACAAACTTCAGTCTGAATTCTCCCAGGCCTGCCACAATGCAAGACAGCACTGAAAACAATTTGAGGTATCAGCACTTGGTGATATGGTTTGGATCTGTGTCCCTGCCCAGATGTCATGTTGACATGTAAATCCCCAGTGTTGCAGGTGGGGCCTGGTGGGAAGTGATCAGATCATGGGGGCAGGTTTCTCATGAATGGTTTAGCACCATCCCCTTAGTGCCATCCTTGAGATAGTGAGTGAATTCGCTTGAGATCTGGTCGTTTAAGTGTATGGCACCTCTCCTCAATCCCCAATTCTCTCTGGCTCCTGCCGTTATTATCTGATGTGCCTGCCCCCGCTTCACCTTCTGCCACGAGTAAAAGCTTCCCAAGGCCTCTCTAGAAGCTGAGCAGATAGATGCCAACACCATACTTCCTATAAAGCCTGCAGAACTGCAAGCCAGCCAATTAAACCTCTTATCAATTACTGAGTCTCAGTGATTTTTTGTGTTTGTTTTTTATTTTTTGAGACAGGGCCTCACTCTGTCACCTAGGCTAGAGTGCAGTGATGCAGTGTTGGCTCATTGCAGCCTCAACCTCCTGGCCTCAAGCAATTCTCCCGCCTCAGCCTCCCTAGTAGCTGGGACTACAGGCATGTGCCACCACACCTGGCTAATTTTTATATTATTCGTGGAAACAGGGTTTTACCATGTTGCCCGGGCTGGTTTCAAACTCCTGGGCTCAAGTGATCCTCCTGCCTTGGCCTCCTAAAGTGCTGGGATTACAGGTGTGAGCCACTGTGCCCAGACAGGTATTTCTTGTGTTGCTTTATAGCAACACAAGAACAGCCTTATGCACTTAGGTAACCCTTCCACATTCATGCTTAAGAGCATGCCAGCTCCTTGTGTCCAGGCCTTCCCACTGGCCATTGCCCGTACCAGAGGTTGAGATGAGAAGGCCATTAATGGTCGTGATCTTCAGTCCCCTCCCCAGCAGGGAGATGAAGCACCGTGAATTTATGCCCCATGTCCTGATCTTCCTGGATCTCTGGTGCTGGGACAAGGGTATGGCCTCCAACAGTGCCTGCTGAGGGATTATCTGTGGCCCAGTGGGGAGGTTCGAAAGCCAGAGAGCAGCCTGGTGCTCAGCACTCGCACTCTTCAAACCCAAGAGTTTGGCCTAGCTGCTGCCAGCAGGTGGAAGGTTCTGGGCAGTTTGGTGCTCAATACTGCCTTCCTGAGCACTTTCCCAATCCAGGGGCTCCTCTTGGAGAGATCTTATCTCCCAGAGGGCAGGTGAGGAGTCCAGGCTTTCTCTTTTGGTCACCCCCTCCCACGTCTGAGCCACTTGTCCATCCCTCTCTTCAAGGGCAGCTCTGGACCCCAGCACTCTCTCCTGATTATGTGTAAAGAGCAGAGAGCAGAATGGAGGGCCATTCTGAAGGGGCTGGCAGCAGATGATTCACCAAGCCATCCTGCATGGGTTTAGCCTTCGGTCTGGGGAAAGCAGTAGTGAGCAGGGTTTTTGTTAGACCTTATACTCTATCCCATGTCTTGCTTAACTGCAGCCTTGGGGCTATTAAGGTTTCATCCATTAACAAAGGATCTTCTTTTCCAGTGGGTAGAAGGAAGAGAGGGATCAGATGCTGTGGGCCTCCCCTCTATCCTCTGAGGCTTCCTCATTCCCCATTTGAGAGGGCCCCCCAGCCTCTGCCCTTCTGTTTCCCACATGGGTGACACTTGGATCTGAGATGGTTCCTAATGGAAACTCTGGAGCCAGAACAGAGAGAAGCTGCTCATACCAAAGCTCATGAGGGATTTCTCTTGACCTCAGCAAAGGCACAGTACTGGCCTCGGAATGCAGCGCTGGTGGGTCTTGAGGTCAATCTCATGGAAAGCAGCACCACGTTGACAGCCAGTGGCCCTGAAGGAAACATCTGACTTCCCCCGTGTCCACATGCATGTGAGACCTTCCTCTCCACAGTCAGGGAAACCCCATGGAAGATGAGCTTGTCCTGGCTCTCGGCACAGTCCTCATGGCCATCAAACCCTTGGATGTAAATGACAATGTTTCTCGCCCATCCCAGATGACCCAGTTGTACCAGATGTTTGGCAGGCGGCTGAATCGATTCCGTGGCAGCTCCCCTAATGGATCCTTCAAAACCACATGGCACCTTCTGATTGGAACATACACTACCCTGAGGTTTTGTCTCATCTCAGTGGGTAAAGGATGGAAGAGACAGGAGAAAGATGAAGGAATCAGGTTAGTACAAGACTCAGTTGAGTCATAGAAGGGCACGATAAATGCCACCTATTTAACCCCAAGTTAGCATAAGACTCGCCTTAACTTACACTTATGGAACAGAGCTGCTGGCTTCTCAGAAGGTGGTCAGCTCATGTCACCAGCCCTACAGGCTTCTCTTCTACTTCCCCATAATTCCTCCCTTCTCTGGTTGCCCTCAGTACCCTGCAAATACTTGTATCCTGAACGTTGTCATGCATGGCATTAGTCATGCTGTATTTGGCTGTCATTGGTTTGTCTCTAACCCTCCACTTCTTGATGGCAGGGACTGGCTCTTGTCTCCCACTTGCCAACAAGCACCTTCAAGTGCCTGCTGGATGGAGAGTGATCTTACAGCCTCTCCAGCCTCTGCTCCAGAACACAGGGGCAGAGATCTCAGGGGCCAAGATCTCATTTCCTTCACTGACCCAGACCTGGGAAGGTGATAAGAGGAGCAAGCTAATCCAACCCATGGCTTATCAGCAAGCAGAAAAATAAATGACACTTGGAACACATGGCAAGGTCCCCAACAGGCTCTTAAGGGGCCTTCTGCCATCCTGATGCAGAGCTTTCAGAGGGTGGTGTGTGGGTCAATAGAGACCCCCTCATCCATCTATCATTTGCCATCCTTCTTAACCCTCCCCCATCTGAGTTATCTGAAGCCTCTCACATTGGCTTTCAGTGCTACTAATCCTGGCATTGGCAGCTTGGAGAGAACAGGCAAGGCCCACATCTAGGCTCTGTATGATCTCATCTCTGCCCTCCAGTGAGTACAGATCTCAACACTCCACGAAGGAATCCCCAGACATCAGATACAGTGCTGAATTGGAACACCATGAAGAAAGCTGTGCACAGCTTTAACTTCCTAAAGAGACTGAAAGTTTTATTCAATTCCCCTGCAGAAGACATAACTGCCAAGTTTAACCAGAGGTGAGAAGGAAAATAATGTAAGAGAGAATATCTACCTCTGGTATACAAAATGTTTTATTTGCAAACAAGAGGTCTCTATGGACCCTCTCCCCACCTTACCCTCCAGAGAAAACCATGATGGGATTAGAACAGCAAGAACTTGCTAAGAGCCACATTGCCCTGAAGGTACTTGCAGACACTAAGCCCTGGGATGGCAGGAAAATGAGGACACAAATCTGGGACTCTTGCCCTGAGGAGAGCCCTGGAGGGCTGGTGTGCTTCTAGTTTGGTACTCACCAAGCTACAAGCAAAAACAAGTCCTCTTCAAAGGAAAGCATGACAGTTTAGGCCTAGAGCGGGGATCTGCAAACTACAGCTCATGAAACAAATCCAGCTGCTGCCTGTTTTTCGTAACTACAGTTTTATTTAAATATGGTCATGCCATGTATATAAATGATGGAAGTTACTCTAATCTGCCCTGCTCAATACAGTAGCCACTAGACACGTGGCTATTGAGAACATGAAATGTGGCTAGTGCAACTGAGAAACTGAATTTCTAACTTCTGTTCTCATTTAAATAGCTAGTAGACAGTGTGAGGACTAACAATAATGATGCCATTTTACAACCTTGACGACTGTGTTCTCAGAAACCACCAAGTTGCCTCCTCTCTCTCGCTGTCTTCCTTTATATCTTCCAAACAGACAGTGCTGTATAGATTAAGATCAAGAGTAAAGCATTTTTAGCAAAAAACAACAAAAAAACAATTTATATCCAAGGACTTACTAGAATTTTAAGATAAAGAAGATAGTTACATGAGAAATGTTTAAAGAAATAAAGAATATAATCAAAATAAAAAACACTACTAGGAATAGGCAGATTAGAAAATAAATGAACTTCTAGAAATGCAAAATTGAAATAAAGCTCAATGGACACCGATGCAGCAATTTACCTGAAATACATCAAAAATAAGATGAATATATAGATATGAAGTAAGTAAAATATGAATGGTAGAATGTAGGTAGTAGATATTGGTTGTTCATTGTAAAGGTCTTTCAACTTGGCCATACGTTTGAAATTTTGTGGTAAAATGTCAGAGAAAAGAAAAACTCATGAACCAACAAACTCACCCATAATTTAGTACAAAGACAAGGAGATAAAAACATGAAAGAAGAGATTTGAAGGCTCAAAGAAGAAAGTCTTAGATATCTAACTGGAGACCCAGAAAGAAAAAGCAGAAAAATGGAAGAAAGAGCAACATCTGATGACTACGAGTTTTCTAGAACTGACAAACAACATGAATCCACAGATCTAGGATGTACAATGTAGTATTAAAGATGGCCATAAAAACTTCCCTATACCACCCCTTGCGGGGTAGTGTCTAATCCTTCTCCCCTTGTATCTGGAATGGCCTCAGCAACTTGCTTAATAAATAGGACCTAAAAGTCATGCTGTAAGACTCCCGAGGCTAAGTCAGAAGCAGCCTTAGTTTCCATCTTTGTCTCTTGTTCTGGGGAAAGCCAGAGGCCTTGTAAGAAATCTGACTAGATTGTCGGCCGGGCGCGGTGGCTCAAGCCTGTAATCCCAGCACTTTGGGAGGCCGAGGTGGGCAGATCACGAGGTCAGGAGATCCAGACCACCCTGGCTAACAGGGTGAAACCCCGTCTCTACTAAAAAAATACAAAAAATAAACTAGCCGGGCGAGGTGGCGGGTGCCTGTAGTCCCAGCTACTCGGGAGGCTGAGGCAGGAGAATGGCGTAAACCCGAGAGGCGGAGCTTGCAGTGAGCCGAGATCCGGCCACTGCACTCCAGCCTGGGCGACAGAGAGAGACTCCGTCTCAAAAAAAAGGAATCTGACTAGATAAATCTCAAGACTGTGTAAAAGGAAGAGGGACACATCTGAGTCCAGCCTCCCAGCTGTCCCCACTGATGTTCATGTTGTAAACGCATGTGAGCAAAGCTATCTTGGACCTTCCAGACCCGCCCAGATTTCAGCTAAATACCACCAAGATACTGCAGCCAATCTCGTGTGGGGTGGAAGAATTGCCCAGCTGATACTTGCTTAAATTTCTGATTCACAAAAGAGGTAATAAAATGGTTATTTCTTTAAGCCACTAAGTTTTGGGGCAGTTTGCTATCCAACAATAAATACCCAGAAATTAGTATGCTCAAGCAAAATTTAAAATAAAAAAGGATTTGACACAGACATAAGGAAATTTCAAAACTTTAAAAAGATCTTAAAATAAAGTCAGAGACAGGATTGATCACCTTGAAGAAATGTCACTTAGGTTGCATAGCCACAACAGAAACAAGAGACAGTGGAATAATTTCTGGCAGATGTTGAGAGAAAAAGTTTTCAACTTAGAATCATGTACCCAATACAACTATAATGAGGCTGGGCATGGTGGTTCACACCTGTAATCCCAGCACTTTAGGAGGCCAAGGCAGTTGGATCAGCTGAGGTCAGGAGTTCAAGATCAGCCTGGCCAACATGGTGATACACCGTCTCTACTGAAAATACAAAAAGTAGCTGGCGTGATGGCAGGTACCTGTAATTCTAGTTACTCGGGAAGTTGAGGCAGGAGAATTGCTTGAACCCAGGAGGTGGAAGTTGCAGTGAGCCAAAATTGTGCCACTGCACTCCAGCCTGGGTGACAGAGCAAGACTGTCTCAAAACAAACAAACAAACAAACAAAAACTATAATGAAAGAGGGTGAAAGACACTAGATAAATAAAATCAGAGTCTACCTTCAGGAAACTGTAATGAAACTTCTAAAGTTCATTTAGAGAAGGATGGTTTGAAATACAGAGACGGATGCGGACAAATAAAATACTAAGCTTTTCTTGCAGATAAGAAAAAAAGCAGTACCCACCAGTGTAGTTCTGGAGTGTCAAAGTCTCCAGAGAGGATTCACCCTCTTCCCAGGGGACAGATGGGTAGAACAGCAGGAGCCCCCACAGCATGGGTCCTTTCCCAGGGGTGTTCTCTGGAAAGCTAGGAAGAGAACCTGGCAGATCCCAGGTGAAGTCTTTCCATACCTGTTTCAGGGAATGGGTGGATTTCCAGATCTTAGCTTCCTTTAGAGCAGCCCCTTTGGAGGGTAAGTGGCCATGTCAGTATGCTCTTCAAGGGACTCCCCAGAGGAGGTCACTGCCCAGCCAGTTTACAGTTCCACGACCAATGCAGCAGCCACATGCGGTAGCACATGTCTTTGGCCCTGAAGGAGCTTCACATCCAGGGGAGGGTCCCAGAATGTGAGAAAGCCAGAACCCAGGAATTAACCCAAGAGCAAAGGGATGCAGTGCATCACCCAGTCTTCCTCCTTCAAGGAGGCTGCTCCTTCTGTGCTGCCTCTGCTGTATGAAGTAGCTGGGAACAGTTTCCCACTCGACCTCAAGTCGTGAGGACCAGCTATTGTCCCACTAGGAACAGCTTCCTTGGGCCCAGGCCAGGAAGTACTCACTAGACTTCTAGATGCCAGCTCCATTTCACCCTGGCTTCAGGAGGGAGACAGAGAAGCCACTGAGCTCTGCAGAAGGCACTCCATGTCAGTCTGCAGAAAGCTTGGATCGCAGCTCCCAAGGAGAGAGGCTGCTGGCAGCCTCTCTCTCTCCTTGACTGAACAAGCCCTGGGGAATGGCTGGACTTAAAGAGCTGAGGGAGGGTTCTACCTCCCCTCTAGTCTCAAATAGGTTCACAGTTGCCTTCAGATGTCCTGACAGCAACCATGAAGCTATTGTAGACATTCCTATGGTCCCCTCTAGTGTTCCGGGTTCACTGTGGTAGGCAGAGGGTGGGAACACCAGTGTAGGTTAGGAAACATATTGGAGGGCAGTTGTGGCTACAGGAGCTTGTTGAGGGGCCATTGTCAGCATCACACTGGCCAGGTTCTCCAGCAATTCTGTGGCCAGCCCATTTGGACTCCAAGAAGTGTGTGTTGAGTCTCTTCCTGTAAAATTCTCATGTTGCTTTGAGGAGACACCCTCTGAGATCACACCACGGGGCAGGCCAGCTGTCTGTCCTGGCTCAGGGAGGGCTGAGGATAAGGCCATCCAAGGGAGAAGATATGACTTCACCTCAGAGGTAGCCAAAGGCCTTGGGAGAGAGCAAGAGGTATTAACGCTTTGCCACCCAGAGATGCATCTGCCAAGGTAACTCTTGCCTCACTGGAGATGAGCTTGGCTCTTGAGCAAGCAAGCCCCTTGATGGTAGAATTTGGGATGTCTGTAGGAATTCACCAAAGCCAAGTCAGTCAGAGAGCACTCAGCTTGGAACATAGCAAGAGCAGAACTGGAGATAGGAGAAAGATGTGTGGTAACAGAAATAGAATCTGGCCTGCCTTCCAGAGACAATCAGGCCTCAGTGGCCAAGCCTGCCCCAGGCTTTCCCCATGGGAAACATGGCGTGTCATCAGGCAAGACGCTCATCTGTATAGGAAGCTGCTTGTACGCTCCAGGAAGTTTTCCACTCCCTGAGAGGGGCTGAGAGAAAGCAGCTCCCTTTCCCAAGATGTCATTCTTTCCCATAAGCCCAAATCTGAGTGGTTAATTGAATTAGAATTAGAATTAGAATTAGAATTAGAATTAGAATTAGAATTAGAATTACAGGTACCTGTCATCATGCCTGGTGAGTCCACAGAGGCTGGCCCATCTTCTGAAGTGTTCCCCGGCCTTCCCCATTCTACAAGTGAGGACCAAGCTGCCAGTTTGGGTCACCATGGAGCTTGTTATGGAACTTGCAATGCTGGAAGGGACCTCTCTGCTGCCTGAGGCCCAGGCAAAAGTACTTTTTTCTGGGTTTTCTGACCACCTTGTATCAAAGACTGATGTTTCTACAGAGGTTGAGGAAGAGGCTATTTTCAAAAATCTATCTCACTTGTTTCTGGCAACTTGGTGGCCAGGATGCTGCCTGCTGTGGGCTTGCTAAATAACATGAGAGACTGGCTAAACCACATGGGGCACCGAAGTTCCTGAGATCCCAAGTCTCTTCTCCATTTGGGTTTTTGGACCAGTGATACTTTTAACAGTAGGTTTGGAGGTGTCTCTTTGAAATGGAACGGGAGATTTTGTAATACAGGACTTCATGATCTTTTCCCTGGAATCCACTCTAGGATCCCAGAAGACACAATACTTCCCCCTGCAGTGCTTTATCTCCACATCAAGCATAGTTCTTAGCTAGCAAGACCACATGCACAGCCAGAGCCTGGGTGGCAGAAACGTGTACTCTCTTGTTTCAACAGGCATGGAAAGAACATGGGGTCATGTTCTTTCTACCACAGGGGAAACGCGCTGAAACATGATCTTGTCAGGGTTTGCCTCACAGTCATTGATTCCTGGGGCCCTAAAGCCACGGGCATAAATAACAACGCGGCTTTGGGGGCCAGCTCAGATGGCCCAGTTGTACCAGATGTTCCGAGGAAACCAACTTCACATCATCACAATAGAGAACTCACCCATCTTGTCTCTCAGGACGACATGGCAGCATTTCACGGGGACAAAGATTTCTGTCCAAGAGAGTCTGAGTCCTGTAGGAAGAAAAGAACTGGGTGGAGGCATTGGGAAGAAAATCAGTTTATATGAGTGCTCTCAATAGCAAAGCTTCTAGTTTGCCCTTTGCATACATTTCCTATGCCTGGGCCAGAAAACAAGCATGTTCAAGTTGTTGAGGGGAAGGTATGAAGAAAGAGGCTTAAAATATAAAGCAAAAAGACATAACAAATGATTCATAGGATATGGTATTCCCTTCAGCTGACATTTAGGACCGGCTCCCTCAAAAGAGTGGGGGGAATGGGGTAGGACCTTGTAGGGGAAGAAAAATAATCCTTTCTACTCTTCATAATTCTTAACCAGGACTCACTGTAACAAAGACACGTTAACAAGCAAAAACACAAACAGAAGTTTGATAATGTGTATATCTCCTGTATATATGGGAGATAACCCAGAGAAATGAGATTTCAAAGAGAAAGTTTAAACTTCAGGTTTAAATACCTTCGGTTCTCTGAAATAAAGAAATAAGAGTATGGAAAAAGACCCTGTTAAGACCCGAAGACCAGGAAAAGCACCTTAGACAAAGGTAAGGTTGTTCTGCAGGTTTAAGTCATGCCTCCTCCATTAAGTGTCTGGTGATTTAGCCATCCTTCTCCTCCTGGGACAGAGAGGGAGACACTCTTACAGGTGGAGACTTCCCTTATTCATGTAACTTTCTCTTAAAATTGTAACTTTTCAGCCATATTTTTGTGGTGGCATATTTTGGTCTCCAACCACCTGAAGTCACTCACAGAGGGAAGTCGTCTTCATGGAAACCATTGAAAAGGTAGCTCTGGCACCTGCCAAGAATAGTATGTGGAGGGAGAACTTTCCCTCTGTCCTCTGAGGCTTTGATGACTGAGTCTATGAAACAAACTGGCAGTAGACAGATTAACAGTAAAAATAAGAATACAAATTTATTGTATGCATGGGGACATCACATGAAAGAAAAGTGAATATCCCCCAAAACCTGGTGAGATCTAGAAGCATATTCACTCTCTTCATATGGGAGACTGGAGGGGGATGTAAGCAACTTAGGGAACTATAAATGAGTTTTGGTGGGAAGTAAAATCCTAAGCCCCCCACCTGACTGAATAGGCCGCCTCTCGCCAAGGGAACCAAAAAACAAACCTGAGTTCCAGGCCATGATGGGCTGGGAGGTTAGATAGGCCTTGTCATCTACCCCTTCCTTCACCCAACCCCCATTAGCCCTTCTTCTTCCCTAAGGGTTAAACAGAAACCAGCTTCCGACAGACTCCCTTCACCAATTTCAACCAGTAACCTGACGCCGTCCCTCCCTTTTGCTGTTTTGACACAGCAACTGACCAGCATTCCTTCCCAATAGAGACCACCAATCATGAAGTGATTCTAGTCAGTCTACAGACTTTGCACTGACAGCCTTCCTGTCCTTTGCTTCACTTTTTGTTGTAGAGTCTAACTGAATATTAAGTCTTTACCCCAAAGTGAACATGGAATGCATGTTACATACATGTTAGCCTACTACACATGTACTCACTCCCCTTCATGAATATTCATAGCTCCTCCTACAACCTGTTGACTATGTGTATTTAGTCCTTCAGCATAAATTCCCATCTCATCCTTCTCTCCCTCAGAACACTTGCTTTTCAGTTTCAGCTGGTAGCTCCATGTCCTGCCTGCAGGTCATGGGACCCTCCTTTCCAAATGTTCAAGCCTCGTGATTCTTCAGTTCATGCTGGGAAAGATGAGTGGGCCCTCAGAAGAAAAGGTGACAGCCTGTGACAAAGTCTGTTTTCTGGGCATGAGGTCAAACCTCAGTCTCCTCTCCTGTGTTATGAGCTGGTCTTCTTGGTTGAAGAGATTCCTGGGGAAGTCATGACAGTTGAGTTCATTTTGGAGGATTGTCTTTAGACAGATAAGGGGAGCTCAAAGCTAGCCTCTGCCTTCATCCACTGTCTCTCAAATGCCCTCATTTCAAAGCAATCAGCACACCAAAGCATACTCTGGGGGTGGCATTTTCTGAACTCCTTCAGCAGACAGATCACAATGAGGCAACATTTGCTCAGCAGCATCATAAATTGAGAAGTTGCTGGTATAACACCCAGATCAACCATTTGCCACCCAAATTCCTGCCTGCCCAGAAGGAAGGCAGGCAGGCAGGAAGCTATTTCAAGTGGTCACTACTATCAGGGAAATAGTTTTACTCCCTGAGTCTGTTTCCTCATCTCTAAGGCTGTCATCACTACCTGAAAAGGGTTTAGCCCAGGTTTAGTCCATAGCATGCTTTCCTATGTTCTCACAACTGTTTTTATTCTATTGGGAGTGGGTAGGGCTGCAGGATTCAGAAAAGCTTAAAATATGGCCCTTGAGGACATGGTCCAGTTATGGACAAAATCATGTTTGTGAAGAAGTACACAAGCCAGCCTATGATGGCCAATGTAGGCACTCAGAGGATGGGAGAGAGCCTGTGAATCCCTCCACATTGTTCCTATCCCCTCTATTGATGTGGGGCTTTGGGAAAGACTTTAGACTATTAAAAAAAAAAAAAAAGACTCCAGTCTTAATTCTTTTCCAGCCCAGACTAATCCATCAGCATGTCCTGTTGACTCCTTCTTCAAAATATCTAGAATCCAACTGGTTTTCACCCTTACCTCCATACTGCCATGTCTCACACTTGGCATCTCCCTAACTCATCTCCCTGCTTATACTCTTATGGAATGGTCCATTATATAGAGGGATTTTTGTTCAAAGATAGATACCACCTTGCTCATATCAATACCTTTAAGTAGCTGGCCCATCATTCAAAATGAAATATACTCATGCATGACATAATGACATCTTGGTCAACAATGAACCACATACATAATGATGGTCCCATAAAATTATAATGGAGCTAAAAGATTCCCTTCACCTAGTGAAGTCTTGATGAATTAGCCTCGTGTAGGCCTAGGCAAATATGTTTGTGTCCACATTTCCAATAAAAAGTGTTTACAAAGTTAAAAAAAAAAAATAGAAAAAAACTTATAGAAGAATGTAACGAAAACATTGGCTGGGTGTGGGGGCTTACGCCTGTAATCCCAACACTTTGTGAGGCCAAGGCAAGAGGATTGCTTGGGCCCCATCTCTACAAAAAAAAAAAAGATAGGCATAGTGGCACACACCTGTTGTCCTAGCTACTCAGGAGGCTGAGGCATGAGGATCACCTGAGCCCAGGATGTCAAGGCTGCAGTGAGACTAGATTGCATCACTATACTCTAGCCTGGGTGACAAAGCGAGACCTGTCTCTAAAAAACAAACGATTTTGGTACAGCTCTATGTACTTGTCTTAAACTAAGAGTTATTACAAAAAATCAAAAAGAAAACTAAAAAAATTATAAAGTAAAAAAGTTCTAGTAAGCTAAAGTTAATTACTGAAGAAAGCAAAATTTTAAATGTAGTGTAGCCTAAGTGTACGTTGTTTATAAAGCCTACAGTAGTGTACAGTAATGTCCTAGGGCTTCAGATTCACTCACCATTCACTGACTCATCCAGAACAACTTCTAGTCCTGCAAGATCCATTCATGGTAACTGCACTATACAAGTGTACCATTTTAATCTTTTATACTATATTTTTACTGTATCTCTTCTATGTTTAGGTGTGCTTAGATACATAAGTACTGACCAATGTGTTACAGTTGCCTACAGTATTCAGTATAGTAACATGCTATACAAGTTTGTAGCCTAGGAACAAGAGGCTGTACCTTACAGCTGAGGTGTCTAGTAGTCTGTACCATCTAGGTTTATGTAGGTCTACGATATTCATACAAGAAAGAAATCACTTAATGATGCATTTCTCAGAACATATTCCTGTCATAATGTGACATAAAACCATACTGACACCTGAGGGGTACCAGAATATGCCACCCTAAAATATGCCCCATTGGAATAAATTATTTTCAGCTAAAAGTCATTGAGAACCAGCAGATTCAGAGAAAGCTCTAAAATCAAGTTTTTATATCATAAAGAAAATTTACATCTATAAAGGAAATTTCCCTTTGTAGAGGTGTTTCTCTCTCCAGGAATGGAAGGATTCTTAACTCTTCTCAATGGAGAAGGCATCAATTTAAATCTGTATAACAAACCTTGATAAACAATCCTTGTTTACCATACTTTTCAGGGTCATCTTCCCATAACCTGCCTTACCTGTCTAAGAGCCTGAAGCCCTTTTTGTTGTTGCTGTTGTTGTTGTTGGTATGAGAAATAAAACTAAAATCCTCCCAACTGACTGGATGGACCCCCTCTTTGCCAAGCATACCCCACAGGAAACTTAAACACTGAGTTCCCCACCACGACCAGATGGGAGGTCAGACAGACCCCATTATACTCTTCCCTCCCTAATTGCCATTAGGCTTTCTTTCTTAAGGGCTAAACAGAAACTAGCTCTTTTATTTATTTTTAAGTAGAGATAAGGTCTCACTATGTTGCCCAGACTGCTCTTGAACTCCTGGCCTCAAGTAATCCTCCTGCCTTAGCCTCCCAAAGTGCTGAGATTACAGGTATGAGCTACCAACCTTGACCAAAGCCAGCCCTTTCAAAAGACTTGCTCCACCACTGATTTTAGCAGGACTCCTCTCCCCTTCTGCAGTTTGACACAAATACTAGCCAGTATTCCCTCCTGCTAGGGGGCCACCAGCCATGAAGTGGTTGTGGCTGGTTTACAGAGGCTGTGCACAGGATGCCTCTGTGACCTCCATTTCACCCTTTGACAGACAGCCTGATTCTAATGCATTTAAGTGTTAAGTCTCCACCCCAGAGTGAACACGGGATGTATGTAGCACGCATGTTTGCTTACTATGTGTGTATACATCCCCCTTCTGAATATTCATAGCTCCTCCAATAACCTGTTGAATATGTATAATTAGCTAACCCTTCAGCATAAATTCTCATTTCACCTTTCCTCCTTCGAAGTGCGCCCCAGCCTGAGGATGGCCAGCCTGCAGGCTGCAACCCTTTATAAGAAATAAAGCTCTCTTTTCCAAATGTATGGACCTTATCATTCTTGAGTTGACAGGTATTTAAACCCAAGTTCTAACTACCCCTTTGGGTTACTTATCACTGAGTGCTCTTATATGTGCAAGTGTGATGCACACGTTAGGAAACTTTAATTTTCTTCTGTTAATGTCTCTCTGGCCAGTCTCATTTACAGGGCCCCAGCTGGAGAATCTAGAAGGGTAGAAAAAAATTTTTTCTTCCCCTACACACCTATGCAGGACCTCTAAGGCTTCTCTTGATCTGGCTACTGCCTCCTGGACCTGACTCCCTGCATCTCTCCTCCTTGCTATTTCCTCTCTGGCTATACCAACTTCCTTTCTGTTCTTAAGAACATGTGAAGCTCATTCCTACCTTAGGACATGACACTACTGTTCCCACTTCCCAGGATGGGCTCCCTTCATTTGGCTTTCTCATTTCAACCAGCTTTCTACTCAAACATCACCTCAAAGAAGCCTTCTCTAACCACTATCAAAAATAGCCTCCCAACCTTCTCTTATGTTTTCCTTCCTATCACCTAAGCAAAAAAATCTAGTAGTTCTATCAATGGACCATCTCCCCCACTAGAATACACGCTGCATGGAAGAACATACTTTGATTTTGTTCATTGCTACATTCCCAGGGCTTAGTATAGTGCCTAGCAAATGAGAGCTGCTCAGTAAATGTTGACTGCACACATAAGAGCCTGTCAACTATTTGACACTGTGTCACTTGGACGGACATAAGTAATCATAAGGCCAGTAATAAGGCCATAGAACCCATGGGGGTAGTTAGAGGGAGAGGTTTCAACCCAATTTAAGTTAAATATAACTGAGAACAAACATGTCTCTTGTTCCTAATAACTAGAGTCTACTTAGCAGACGTGGATGCAAAGCAAGACAGTGGTTCTCATACTTGAGTGAGCATCAAAACCACATGGAGAACTTGTCAAAAATAGCAACTGCTGGGCTCAGAATTTCTGATTCCTTAGGTCTAGGTGCGGCCTATGCATGTCTAACAAGTTCCCAGAGATGGGGCGATGCTGATCTGAGGACCTCATTTGGAGAGCCATCTGTTGTAGAAGTTTGGACTACATAATCACCTTTCCACTGACAGAAACCCAGGGAGTAGACTTATAAGAAGTATGGGCATATTGGCCGTCAAGTATCACATGGATTCTAATAGCTGTGCTTTACTACTGTTATCCCCATTTCACTAATTTTCAGGGAAAAACCCTCTTGCCTAAATTCTTCCCAAGATCAAGTATTTCCTCCCTTATGGTGCATTCCCTACCTGCACTAGTCCATGATGCCTGTAATCCCAACACTTTGGGAGGCCAAGGAAGAAGGATCACTTGAGCCCAGGAGTTTGAGACCAGCTAGGGCAACATAGACTCCATCTCCACAAAAAAATTTAAAAATTAGTTGGATGTGGTGGCGTGCACCTGTGGTCTGAGCTACTCAGGAGGCTGAGATGGGAGGATCACTTGAACCTGGAAGGGCAAGGCTGCAGTGAGCTGTGATCGCACCACCACGCTCCAGCCGGGGCACAGAGCAAGGCTTTCTCTCTCTCTCTCTCTCTCTCTCTCTCTCTCTCTCTGTCTCATACACACACACCAGATACAGAAGGAAAATAATAATAGAAAATTCAATTCATTCTTCACCTCCAAAGCATCTAAATCCAGGCCTGACAGAAATACACCACCCAGTAACACACCAGGAGCAGCCTTCTCCTTCGTCCCTTCTCCGGTGACCAATACAGCAGATGTCAAAAGCACAGCCTGCTCCAGCATCCTGAGCGGACAGGCTTCAGCCCCACGTGGAGACGCCAGGTGGCCACACAGGTGTTACCGTGGTGGTTCTCAGCACTGGCTGCACATTGGAACTGCCTGGGAAGCTTGTAAACATCCAGACGGCCGGGTTCCCCTCAAAACCAATTAAGTCAGACTCTCTAGGGGTGGGACTCAGGCCTCACAATTTTAAAAGATCTTCAGGTAATTCTCATGTTCAGCCAAAATTGAGAAAAGCCGCTTTGTTTTTTTCCTAACCTCAGGCCCTCAGAAATACCAGTGTAGACTTGGCAGGGTTGTCCACCCTAGTGGATCATTCATTCTGGCCCTTAGGATGATCCTGGTTCTTAGCTGTTCCATATCACTCAGCTCTGAGACATAACCTCATGCAGGGACAAGAAACACTTCAACAGAATCAAATGCCAGAGCAAAGGACTTCTCAATAGACCTAACCTCAAGGTTACATCTCTCCATTTAATAGTGTTGTCAGTTTTGAGTTCCTAAAAAGGTCAAAGGAGGTGCCTCCCAGCCGTAACCCTGGTCTCATTGTTTGGCTGGAGGCAACACTGTGGGAGGCTGGCAGGAGCACCTCCAGGACAGAGCAATCAGCTTCAGTGCCTGCAGCACTCTGACTTCTATTTCCTCTTGATTTTCTGGAGTTTTGGAGTAAAGATAGAAGATGACACCAGATGGCCGGGGGCAGTGGCTCACGCCTATAATCTCGGCACTTTGGGAGGCCAAGGCGGGTGGATTGCCTGAGTTCAGGAGTTTGAGACCACCCTGGGCAACACAGTGAAACCCCCATCTCTACTAAAATACAAAACATTAGCCGGGCTTGGTGGCAGACACCTGTAGTCCCAGCTAGTCGGGAAGGCTGAGGCAGAATTGCTTGAAAGAACCCAGGAGGCAGAGGTTGCAGTGAGCTGAGATTGCACCACTGCACTCCAGCCTGGGCGTCAGAGCAAGGCTCTGTCTCCAGAAAAAAAAAAAAAAAAAAAAAAAGGACACCAGAATAGAAGAATTAGTAGTCCTGGTCTTAGAGGCATCACAATTTGATGGCCCCCTCCTCACTCATTTCCTCAAGGGCTAAAGTCCCAAAATGTTGATAACAGTGTAGATTTTTTGCCTGGTTTGCTAACATGAGTACCTGACTTGTCTGTGTCCCTACAATGTCATCCACCTCTTCAAAAGCTCCTCTGCCTGGGTCACTGGGTTTCTGGGCCTGAGGTGTTTGCCTGGCATCCCCCAAGATGATGGATTTCCTGAGGTCAGGAGCTAAGGTTTACAGGCTATCTCCTGTGGTTGCCCCCATTCAGGGGTTCCAAAAGCATTGATTGGTTGGTAGAAAATATGGGAGGCCACATTTGAAGAGGAAGCTGTTCTTCCCCCTGGCCGGGCTCTCTTGAGAATTAAATGCGATTAAGGGCACAGTGGGCAGCAGGCAGTTAGAGTTCACCTTGGGGGAGTTGTCAAGAACCTCACTCACCACATCCCAGGGCCCGATATCCCAATATCCACCTGATGTCTGGCAAAAGACGCGCTTCCTTCTAGGAACAGGAGGCGTCTGTTTTTCACAGAGGCCTTTTCTCAACCCCTGCCCCTCCAATTTATCTAGCAAATGGCCCCAGGAGCTACCCATCTACTTCTCCCCCTTGCCCAAGGGCATCCAAAGGGGCTCTGAATAATATGCTGATATGCAATTTGGGAGCCTCAGGACAGCCCACTTCCCTCATGGGCACAGCCATGCACCACCCACTCCTGGAAGGTCTCCTCAACCCAGGGCTCCCTGAGAGCAATGGGGTGGCAGGCCAGGCACTCTCTGCACGGAGCCCGGGCAACCCCTGAATACTCACCTCTTTGGCTCAGGGCCTGAGAGTCAGGCCAGGCTTGGGGCTAGGCCTGAAACCTGGTTATGGAGGTGGGCCTGGGCCTGGCCCTCAGGGAGCTTCCATTCCAGCCCTCAGGCAAGAGAAGAAGACCAGGAGGAAGAAAAGCCTATGGAGAGCAGGGGCCCCCTTCTGACCAGTGCTCCCTTCCCTCTTCCAGCAGCAGTGGTCTGAGGCGGGACAAAGCTTCCACTGCCTCCTCCTTTTGGGTAGCTCTGAGGCCTGAGGAGGTAATTAACTAATGATGCACCTGCTCTTCGTTAACCAATGAAGCAGGGATACCCAACCACAGCTGGAATGTAACCAATACTGGGGGAATTAAAGATCAAAAAACACCAAAGGCCAAGACAAAGCTGATGGAGTGGCTTCTTCCCACTCACCCCCCACCTCTACCCCACCAGCCCTCACCAGAGGCTGAAAGAGATTCCTCCTCACTTATTTCTCAGGGGATCTTGCTGGAGCAGGAAATTTCCCTGACCCCTTGTGGGTGGAAACTGGAGTGTGGGTGCTTGAACTAGCTACTTCAGTGCCTGCAGGGCAAACCCCACTCAATGGAATCCGCTGCACTCAACCCCTCCAGGGAGGGAGCATGCAGGTGAGCCGGTGCAGGAGCCAGGGAGAGCACTTTGGGTGCCAGCAGGAACACACTCTGTCCTGGCCCTGCAGCAGTGTCTAGGGGGGTGCCCACAACCCCTGAAGCCCCAGAAGGAGTGTTTCAGTCAGTGCTCTTTTAGCTTTGCCACCTGCAGATGGCTTAAGTGTTAACAGCTCAGTGGAGGGTCAGTGTGACAGCCCTTTGCACCCACACTCGAGTTCTTATCCAAGGTCTAGGAGGAATGAGGTCACACAAACAAATTGGAGATGATAAATGCAGGGGATTTTATTGCTGATGAAAGTGGCTCTCAGTGAGAAGTGGAGCTGAAAAGGGGAGGGAGTGGGTAGGTAATCTTCCCCGAGAGTTCAGCCGTCCCTGGCCAGACTCCTCTCCAAAGCTATGCCATCAAGCTGTCCCTCTGAAGTCAAGCCCCTTCTCTCTGACATTCAACCGTGGTCTCTGACATCCAGCTGCTTCTTCTCTTCTCTCTCTGCCGGTGGAGCCTGGGGCTTTCATGGCACAGGAGAGCGGGTGGGGTGGGCCATGGGTGGTTTTGGAAAAGGCAACATTCAAGCAGGAAAACAGGAATGTATGATCTCACTTTGGACCATAGTTTCAGACTTGAGGGTGGGGCCCTTGCTGGAGACCCGCCCACTTCTGCCCAGAATTTCCCTGCCTCCTGTCCCTATCATTGCCACCCAAACCTGGGCAAAGCTAAGGCTGAAATTCCCCTGGAGTGAAAACAAGATGGACATGAAGACCTGCTAGACCAGGAGTCACTCCTGCCACCGGCCTCCCCTTTTCTGAGCACTTCCTCCCTTCCTGGTGCCTCCTCATCACTCAGCTTTCCTTGGAGTGCACCCTCCAGTCCTAGGGAATCTGCTTCCAGAAACCTACTGGCATTAGTCATTTGCACCTTTGTGTGATTTCAGTCCTTATGTCATCTCTCCCACCAAAATCCCTGGGCCTCTGAGTGGAACGTCAAAGTCTTGTAGCCACTTTTCCTAGGTTGAAGAACTCCAGGGATGGCAAAGCCCTGGAAGAGATATGGGGTGGAGGAGGGATGCAGAGGAATTCTGGGTCCTGAAATTATGCCATTTAAGTGAATCTTGCCATCTCAGGCCCCACCACTCCGAAAGTGTTGGCATTCCTCAGAGTTATGTCCTTGGTCAAGGTCCCTCCACACTTCTCTCAGGTCTTTTTTGCAGCACATAAGACTTCCACCACCACCCATCCCCGATACCCTCAAATCCTTACCTCTACCCGGTGTCTCTGAGTGCCCTGCCTTCGGATCAGGCTGGCTACTGAATGCTCAGTTTCTACCTGAACATGTGGCATCCCCTTCCCCAGATGCCATCTGCTCCTTCTTCCATAGCTCCATCAGTGGGACCATTCTACTCGGGTGACACCTGCCACATAAGCCCCTCTCCTCTCCATCCATCCTTCCATTGCCTTGGTTAGAGCCCTAGAACCCTCACTTACCTATGAGAACAGTCTACGTTTATTGAGAGTTTGAGGAGTCCTTGTAGGTGGTTTTTCTGCATGGAAAAGATTAAAGATAACTTTAGTTTAAAAAAAAAAAAAAAGCAATGTAACTTTTTGGCATGATCAATTAAAAAAATCTTCCCTTAGCTTTTTTTCCAACAGGAATAATTTAATATAAAGAATTAACTAAGCATACATTTGTTGACTGTATCACCAATAATTATAATTATACTTTATTGGGCAACATTTTCAGTAAGTAGAGCTTTTAAAGGTCTAAGGATTGAACACTTTCAGGTGTCATTTCTCTCTCTCTCTCGATATATATATTTCTATATATATATATATATTTTTTACTATCTTAACCATTTTTAAGTGGCACATTGTTCAGTGACATTAAGTACATTCACGTTGTTGTTCTACCACTGCTAACATCCATCCACAGAATTCTTTTCATCTGCAAAACTGAAACTCTGTACACATTACACACTAACTCCCCATTCTCCTTCCCCTGCCCCAGCCCCTGGCACCACCATTCTACTTCTGTCTTTATGAATTTGACTACTCTAACCTCACATAGGTAAAATTGTATTATATTTGTTATTTCATGACTGGCTTATTTCACTTAGCATAGTGTCCTCCAGGTTCATCCATGTTGAAGCATGTGACAGAATTTTCTTCCTTTTTAAGGCTGCATAATATTCCATTGTATGGCTATACCACATTTTGTTTATTCATTCATCTGTAAAAAACCTTCCTTTAGCTTTTAAGTTCTTTGAAAGATTTTCCGCCTATTTATAACTGTAGCAAATTATAGGAAACATCTTTAGAATGTTGTTGGTTAATATTTGGTCCTATTTATAAGCTTATGTATATACATTCAAACATTTTAAAGTATTTTTATAAATTTAATATATGCAACTTCTTTTTAAATACCTCAATTATCTGACTTAAACAAAATCTTAACAATCACTTTTAATAAATGTAAATATAATAAACTGATAAATATAGCAGTACTTAAATTCTTCTAACTCTTCCAACACAGAAATTTATAAAGCTTTCAACTTAAAATCACAAGTCTAACTTCTGCAATTGCACTTTTAAATTCAAATTATAGTCCCAGCACTTTGGGAGGCTGAGGTAGGCAGATCACTTGAATTCAGGAGTTTGAAACCAGCCTGGGCAACATGGAGAAACCCCGTCGCTACAAAAAATACAAAAAGATTAACCAGGTGTAGTGACGCATACCTGTAGTCCCAGCTACTTGAGAGGCTGAGGTAGGAGAATTGCTTGAACCTGGGGGCTGCACTCCAGCCTGGGTGACAGAGCAAGACCCTATCTCAAAAAAAAAAAAAATCAAATTATAAGCCTCAGCTGTTCCTCTCATAGACCAAATTCTCTTAAACATCGTAAGTACTTAAAATGTCAACTATGTATAGAGTATTCATAGAACAAAAGAATTAATACTGACCAAGTGCAGTGGCTCACACCTGTAATCCCAGCGCTTTGGGAGGCTGAGGTGGGTGGATCATGAGGTCAGGAGTTTGAGACCAGCCTGACCAATATGGTGAAACTCCATCTCTACTAAAAATACAAAAATTAGTTGGGCGTGGTAACGCACGCCTGTAGTCCCAGCTACTTGGGAGGCTAAGGCAGAAGAATTGCTTGAACCCAGGAGGAAGAGGTTGCAGTGAGCCGAGATTGCACCACTGCACTCCAGTCTGGGAGACAGAGTAAAACTCCATCCCCCGCCAAAAAAAAGAATTAATACTATCCAATGTATTTGAAATAATTTCTAATTTCTATACTGTACTTAATTTTCATGGGCCTAAAGAGGTTTTCCCAGAGAGGAGAGTTTTCCAGACTTACCAGAAAATAAGAACCACCTGGGCATTTGTCAAATACACAGATTCCTGGGCCCCAACCTACATTCCCTGAATCTGCATTTCCAGGAAAAAGACCAGGTAATCTGCATGATTATAACAGCCCCAGTTTTATCTCATCACTGTGGAAGTTTGGAAACACTTTACTTAGGGGAAAATTGCTTCTCAGTCATCTACGGACCAGATTTTGGCCAGGCTCTGAGTAGATTCTTGAGGGTAACTCTGACAGGATCCCCCTACCCCCTTTTTATCTTTCATTTCAGGGTTGTTGTAAGTTACAGGAGGCAACTCACCTTCTTTTGATGTGTATCACATCATTATTCAGTTTTCAAATCAGAGTACAGCCTGGGGCCTCATCACTCTCTGGCTGTATAGATAATGTCAATATCTTCTCTTTCTATCTCTGAAGAACTTTTAAAAAATTCTTGTCTCTCCAGGCTCTCAGGACCACATATCTTTAGAGACTGACAGGCTCCTAAGAAGCACCCTGATTCTGGCCCTGCCCCCTCCACAGGTGATCTTCCCTCCACATGTGATCTTCCCAAGATGCAAGAAAAGGGCATACCCTATTAAACCCTCCCCTGGCTGCCACCGCCAAGGTCCTATGGACCTAAAGGAAGAAGGCATAAAACATCATTTTAAAGAGTTAACGTGAAGGCTGGGTGCGGTGGCTCATGCCTGTAATCCCAGCACTTTGGGAGGCCAAGGCGGGCAGATCACGAGGTCAGGAGTTCGAGACCAGCGTGACCAACATGGTGAAACCTCATCTATACTAAAAACACAAAAATTAGCTGGGTGTGGGGGCATGCACCTGTAATCCCAGTTACTCAGGAGGCTGAGGCAGGAAAATCGCTTGAACCCGGGAGGTGGAGGTTACAGTGAGCTGAGATTGCACCATTGCACTCCAGCCTGGGCAAAAGAGCAAGACTCTGTCTCAAAAAAAAAAAAAAAGAGAGAGAGAGTTTACTTGATTTTTAAACTTTTATGTATTTTTTATTGTTGTTGCAGAGACAGGTTCTTGCAATGTTGCCCAGAGCTGGTCTTGAACTCCTGACCTCAAGCAGTCCTCCCACCTTGGCCTACCCAAAGTGCTGGGATTACAAGGATGAGTCACTATGTCTGGCCTTAAAGAGTTTATTTGAGCCAAAGTGAGGGCAGCTGCCCAGGACACACTTCCAAGTTGCCTTGGGGAGTGTTCTGTTCCGCCTTTGTTGCAAGCAAGTTTTCAAAGGCGAAAGGGAACAAGGAGTGGGATGATATAAAGTTGTTTGACGGTTCTCATTGGTTTTCAGAAATAACGCTGATTAGTGATTGGCTATACATTGTTGAACTATAGAATATGAGTTATGGTGTCCAGAGTGTGGCATTTTACGGCTACTGAGTGTCAGTCTAGAGCCCAGATGGCAAGTGGCTTCAAGAGGGAATTATTGATCTCATGGGCGGAGTGAGACGTGACTACAGCCACATTTTAAATGTCTCTCTGGGCCTGGTATTTCAAAGGGGCTGATGTTCCTCAGATTAAAAAGTTTCTTTTCTTTCTTACTCCCTAGCCTGGCATGAAAAGCCTGGCTCACAGCCCACCTCCCTTTTCCCAGGTCTGTCTCTCAGGCCACCTCCACTGGGTCCCAGCTGCACAGAACTCCCCACAGTTCTCCAAAGAGCCCACTCAGTGCCACACTTGAGGCCAGGCACCTTAACGTGCATTATAGGAAAATTCTCGAAAGCAATCTTTGCGACCCGCTGAATCCCATCTCCAGGCCTTTGATGTTTTCTCTGCCTGGAGTGCCCTCTCCTAACTTTCTGATTCCCACCCACCCTTTAGGGCCCGGTGTAACCGTCTCTTCCTCTGTGGAACATTTCTTGACTACTAAAGTCAAGTTCATCTGTCTTCTTTGTGTCCCCACTGACCTAGCAGATACTTCAGTTTGTAAACATCTGTGATGATCACTGACCTAGGCAAAGCTAAGTGAGGCCAGGGACCCTGTCTCTTGTTCATTACCGAGGTGCCAGCACCACGTAGAGCCAGGCTCACTCACTGAATGATGACCCCATGTCTCCCCCGGCCGCATCAACCGCGGATGAACAGATGTACCAGGCTCCCCTGTACCAGTGCCTCTCCACTGCCCTTGGCGCAAAATGTTTGTTTTTCATTTCATTAGGCTGAAAAAGAATGGTTTAGCTGCTTCCCTGGGTATCACTGCCAACATGCCCCAGTGGCCCAGATGGCTTCTTCACCAACAACTGTGACTGGTGACCCCAGTGTGACCACTAGCTAAGACCTTTGTCCCACGGGGGAAGTGCAGACAGGTGCCCACGTCAATAGATCCTGCCAAAGATGTCTAGTGCTAATTCTTCTCCCCAGCCAAACCAAGTTGGCCAGGCTGCAAAATGCCTGAGGAAGACCTGCCGCCAGAGCGGGCCTACCCACACCTGAGGGCTCCCAGGTGCCTGTGGGCCAGGCTCTGTGCCTCCAGCAGTTGCTGCTGCTGCTGCTACGGCTCTCCCAGTCATGAGCCAGCCCCGTGGACTGCTGGCATCAGCCTGGGAGCTTAGCCATTTCATGCATCTGCAGCAAGCATTGGCTCCTTCTCCCAGCTCTGTGTGTGGAAAGTAGCAAGCTCCACTCAACTTAACCATGGACAGAGCAGCCAAGTTTTAGAGCACCAGGTCTGAAGGCTGCCTGACCTTTCTTTCCCAGAGTACAGTCCTGGCTAGGACTTCAAGCCTCAGTGAAGATTTATTTTTACTCAGACCTAGCGTTGAAAGCTCAGGCAACAGGCTTTCATTTAATGTCTGGCCAAGAGACATGCTTGGAGATTGATGGCATTTCAGGTCAGGTGCCTCTGGTTCTGGCCCAGGCAGAGGCCGGTGTCTGCCAAAAGAGTGGCCGGGGCTGGGCGCGGTGGCTCAAGCCTATTATCCCAGCACTTTGGGAGGCTGAGGCGGTCGGATCATGAGGTCAGGAGATGAGACCATCCTGGCTAGCACGGTGAAACCCCGTCTCTACTAAAAGCAGAAAAAAATTACCTGGGGGTGGTGGCAGGCGCCTGTAGTCTCAGCTACTTGGGAGGCTGAGGCAGGAGAATGGCGTGAACCCAGGAGGCGGAGCTTGCTTGGAGCCGAGATTGTGCCACTGCACTTCAGCCTGGGTGACAGAGAGAGGCTCCATCTCGAAAAAAAAAAAAAGAGTGGCCAGAGGACAGTCTGCATCAGAATCACTGGATGGAGAAGAGTACATCTGTTAAAATGCGTCTTCCTAGGCCCCATCTCACGTCTTCTGTTTCTGAGCCTCTGGGGAATGGGGTCCCAAGATCTGCCTAATTAACAAGCCCTCGGCCCCAGACCCAGGAATTCTGGTGCTCACTAAAGTTTGCAAAACATTGCCTGCCCAGTCCAGTTGCAGTAAGTCAACGTGCTTCATTATGCTAAAGCAGGAAGAGAAAACTCATTTCTGTCCTAGGGTCCAGATTTCAGCAAAGTAAAAGAGTTGCAATCCTCAACATCCACATGAACTCCATGGTTTCATATTTGTCTCCAGAAACCCTGTGCATATGTTCATGTGTGTGGTGAGGGAGGGATAGTCTTTGCACTTGAAGGAGGTTATAGTGGAAGATGCAAAGGAGACAAGAGGGGAATAACGAGAAAGAGGCAAAGGAAGAAAGGTGGTGTCCTGTGGGACTGTTGCACAAACGTGAGCCGAAAGCCCGGGACCCTCCAATCCACAGGATCATGGGAAAGAGGAAGACTAAGGAGGTGCCTGACTGAAGTATAAAATCACAAGCCACATTCCCCTATAGCATGGCTGGATCTCAAACACATAGCATTGAGTGGGAGGGAAAAAAGCATCATAAGGAATAATATAGTAGAATCCATTTATATAAATTTTTTAAATTAGCAAAAGCAAATTGCATATGCTATAGGAGGTAGGCTATAAAGGAAGGCAAAGGAATGATGCACCTGAAATTCAAAACAGGGCCCCCTTCTACTTCTGGGAGATAAAAGACTGCAGGGAATTTCAAAGGCTCTGATAAATTTCCATGTCTTACACCAGACGGTGGGTGCTCAGACATGGTAACATGTACATAATACATATAATACATATCATTTTGTGTGTAGGGTACACTAAGATTTTTTTTTTTTTTTTTTTTTGAGACAGAGTCTCGCCACGCAGACTGGAGTGCAGTGGTGCAATCTCGGCTCACTGCAAGCTCCACCTCCCGGGTTCACGCCATTCTCCTGTCTCATCCTCCTGAGTAACTGGGACTACAGGCACCAGCCACCACGCTTGGCTAATTTTTTTTTTTTTTTTTTTTTTTTTGTATTTTTAGTAGAGACGGAGTTTCACCGTGTTAGCCAGGGTGGTCTCGATCTCCTGACCTCGTGATCCACCCATCTCGGCCTCCCAAAAGTGCTGGGATTACAGGCGTGAGCCACCGCGCCCGGCCAGGATACACTAAGATTTTAAAACATATATATGAAGTAATGAGCAGCATGAATAAAATAAACATGACTGTTTATCAAATTCTGAAATACAAGGAAAAGGCGGCAACCTCTGGAATTTGTGTAAGTACAGCTTGAGCAAATAAAAGGAAACCCCATATACCAAGGGGGTTATGAACGTTCAGGACTCGTTACTGTCTGTTCTTGCCTCCAGGACAGGGATGGGCAGGAGGTGCCATCACCAGCTGGTGAAGTCTCCAGGACCTGCCTGGGAGAGGAAGTACAGTGTGGCATGCCCAAGGCTGCAGGCAGAGGGCTGAGGGCCAGCCAGTGGGGCAGTGTCCCATGGGGTGTGTGGCCCATGCTGGAGCTGGCAAATCCAAAAGTGGCCAAATGGGAAGGGGAACTAAGACTGGCAGCCAGGCAAGGGGTGTAATGGGTGGGGCATCTGACAGGGATGCCTGTAGAATTCTCTGAGGTGGGGTGTGTGATGGGGACAGTCTGTAGAATTCTCTGAACCAGATTCAGAACTTGTCTGGGCTAAGTGGGACTTGCCTGTGGCAAGATGCTGGAAGTAGCCAGTGGACTCACATGACATGGACATCACCTCTAGAGGTAACAACAGCAGACAGAGCCCCAGAGGCCAAGAGCAGCCACCTGGAAGTACAGCCTGAGATGGCCCCATTAGCCACACACTCTCAGAGACATAAGGAGCCCCAGAGGCACCAGTCCACTCGCAGGCTCAATGTAGAAATCCCTTCTCCATCTGTCACACAGGTCCCCAAGCTCTGTTTGAGTATTCCAGTGGTGCAGGACATCTGCACCTCTTTTTATAAGGTGAAATAAGTGAAAATAAGTTCACTGTAGCTGTGTGGATTTGTTTCTGGGTTCTCTATTCTGTTCCATTGGTCTAAGTGTCTGTTCTTATGCCAGTACCATGCTGTTTGGTTGCTATAGCTCTGTCCCATTGTAAAGAGACATTTATGATTAAGCCTTTTGTTCTGAGCTGAGGTTGGCCTCCTTGACACGTTTCCCTGATAGTCACATCTCTGCTCTCAGGGGCTGTGCAAAATGAGCCAAGTCCTTCTTGCACACACCCCATTAGCAGGTCTGTGGGTCCAAGCCAGCAAGTGGAACAAGGTCCACTAGGGCGATAGTGTGGTAGACACAGAGATATGCCAACTCAGCTGCCCCTCAAAGAAGGACTTGCCACAGCCTGCAGACAACCTCCAGCTCCCTCAGGGTTGACTGAGAGCTGCCTCACCAAGACCATGCCCACATCCAGTGACTGACCATGGGAAGGGCACCTCAATGCCTGGACACTTCTGCCCACCCATAAACAACACCAATGGGCCATACATGCCTATGGGATGGGCTTTATCCAGCTTGAATCAGTGTGACCCCTCTTTGCCCAGTCCTACTCCGGCTGCCTGACCTTCATAGGTGTTTACCCCTCATTAATACCATGCACACCAAACTCCATCTCAGCACCTGCTTCCAGAGAGCCCTGGATCCTGTGGAAGGGGAGTCTTACAACAGATTAAACCAAACAGGAGGTAATTTTAGACCCACTAGCAAAGAAACTGCTGTTTCCATTTGCAGATAACGTGTTCACTGCAGCCAATGCTAAGGCTCTGAGGTTTCCCTAAGAGTTCCTTCAAAACAAATAAAAAAGAATTTTGAGAGAATCTCCTGCAACTTTCCACCCCGAACGTGTTGTTTCAACGAGCAATCCGGAAAGGTAAAGACTCCAAACATGCTCGGCTCCATGCCCCTGGGTGGGGTTGGAAAGCTCCCCACGGGTGTGCTCATCACCCTTCTTCTACTTGCTGATGCCAGAACAAGATTTGCCAGCACAAACCAGTAGGACAACCTGGTAATTTCCACTCACTTCAAAAGGGTTCTTGTCCTTTCCTAGGCCCAGAACTCTCAAAAGCAGCCACCCTCCTTGTTCTCCCTCTTCTGGTCACATAGTGCTGGTTGCTTTTGCCCCATTAACTGTGCATGGCTTTAGGACAGTTCTCAGCTGTGGGTCATTCTGGTTATTTACTTGTATATTTTTTAATCCATTCCCCTGAGCATTTATTCTTTGAGTTACAAACAATCCAATACACTCTTTTAAGTTATTTTTAAAGGTATAATTAAGTTATTATTGACTATAGTCATAATGTTCTGCCGTCAAATAGTGGGTCTTATTCTTTCTAATTTTGTACCCGTTAACCATTCCCCCAACCCCCCACTACTCTTTCCAGCCTCTGGTGACCATCCTTCTACTCTCTATGTCCATGCGTTCAATTGTTTTGATATTTAGATCCCACAAATAAGTGAGAACACGTGATGTTTGTCTTTCTGTGCCTGGCTTATTTCACTTCATATAATGATCTCCATTTCCATCCATGTTGCAAATGATTGAACCTCATTCTTTTTATGGCTGAGTACTACTCCATTGTGTATATGTACCATATTTTCTTTATCCAGTCATCTGTTGATGAACACTTAGGTTGCTTCCAAATTTTAGCTATTGTAAACAGTGCTGCAACAAACATAGGAATGCAGATATCCTATGATTTCCTTTCTTTAGGGTGTATAACTACCAGTAGAATTGCTGAATCATAGGGTAGCTTGATTTTAGTTTTTCGATGAACCTCCAAACTGTTCCCTATAGTGGTTGTACTAATTTATATTCCCACCAACAGGGTACAAGGGTTCCCCTTTCTTCACATCCTGGCCAGCATTTGTTATTGCCTGTCTTTTGGCTATAAGCCATTTTAACTGGGGGGAGATGATATCTCATTGTAGTTTTGATTTGCATTTCTCTGATGATTGATAATGTTGAGTACCATTTCATATGCCTGTGTGCCATAGGTCTTCTTTTGAGAAATATCTATTCAAATCTTTTCCTCATTTTTTGATTGCATTATTTGATTTTTTCCTATAGGTTTGTTTCAGCTCCTTATATATTCTGGTGATTAATCCCTTATCAGATGGGTAGTTTGCAAATATTTTCTCCCATTCTGTGGGTTGTCTCTTCACTTTGTTGACTGTATCCTTTGCTGTGCAGCAGCCTTTTAACTTGATATGATTCCATTTGTTCATTTTTGCTAAGGTTGCCTGTGCTTGTGGGGTACTGCTCAGGAAATTTTTGTTCAGACCAATGTCCTGGAGATTTTCCCCAATATTCTCTTGTAGTAGTTTCATAGTTTGAGGTCTTAGACTTACATCTTTAATCCATTTTGATTTGAATTTTGTATATGATGAGAGGTAGCACCCTAGCTTCATTCTTGTGCATATGAATATCCAATGACTGTCTTTTCCCCACTGTGTGTTCTTGGCACCTTTGTTGAAAATAAGTTCACTGTAGCTGTGTGGATTTGTTTCCAGGTTCTCTATGCTGTTCCATTGGTCTATGTGTCTGCTTTTATGCCAGTACCATGCTGTTTTGGTTGCTATAGCTCTGTAATATAATTCGAAGTCAGGTAATGTGGATTCCTCCAGTTTTGTTCTTTTTGCTTAGGATAGCTTTGGCAATTGGGCCTTTTGTGGTTTCATATAAATTTTGGGGTAGTTTTTCCTATTTCTGTGAAGAATGTTATTGGTATTTTGGTAAGGATTGCACTGAATCTGTAGATTCCATTGGGTAGTATGGACATTTTAACAATATTAATTCTTCCAGTTCATAAACACAAAATATTTTTCCATTTTTGGTGTCCTCTTCAATCTTCCATCTTTCATCTTCAATCTTTCATAAATGTTTTATAGTTTTCATTATACAAATATTTCACTTCTTTGGTTAAGCTAATTCCTAGGTATTCATGTGTGGCTATTATAAATGGGATTACTTGCTAAATTTCTTTTTCACATTGTTCACTGTTGGCATATAGAAATGCTACTGATTTTTGTATGTTGACTTGGTATCCTGCAAATTTGCTGAATTTGTTTATCAGTTCTAACAGTTTTCTGGGTCGGGCGTGGTGGCTCAAGCCTTTAATTCCAGCACTTTGGGAGGCTGAGACAGGCTGATCACTAGGTCAGGAGATCGAGACCATCCTGGCTAACAGAGTGAAACCCCGTCTCTACTAAAAAATACAAAAAACTAGCCAGGTGAGGTGGCAGGCACCTGTAGTCCCAGCTACTCGGGAGGCTGAGGCAGGAGAATGGCATAAACCTGGGAGGCGGAGCTTGCAGTGAGCTGAGATCCGGCCACTGCACTCCAGCCTGAGCAACAGAGCAAGACTCTGTCTCAAAAAAAAACAAAAAACAAAAAACAAACAGTTTTCTGGTGGAGTCATTAGGTTTTTCCAAATATAAGATCACATCATCTGCAAACAAAGATAATTTGACTTCTTCCTTTCCAATTTGGATGCCCTTTATGTAATTCTTTTGTCTGATTGCTCTAGCTAGGACTTCCAGTACTATGTTGAATAACAGTGGTGACACTGGGCATCCTTGTCCAGATCTTAGAGGAAAGGCTTTTAGTTTTTCCCCATTCAGTATGATACTGGTTGCAGGTTTGTTGTATATGGCTTTTATTATTTTGAGATATGTTCCTTCTATACCCAGTTTTTTCAGGGATTTTATCATGAAGAGATGTTGAATTTTATCAAATGCTTTTTCAGCATCAATTGAAATGATCATATGGTTTTTATCCTTCATTCTGTTGATGCGATGTATCATGTTGATTGATTTATTTATGTTGAACCATCCTTGCATCCCAGAGATAAATCCCACTTGGTCATGACGAATGGTCTTTCTAATGTATTACTGAATTTGGTTTGCTAGTATTTTGTTGTTGATTTTTGCTTCAATCAGAGATATTGGCCTGTAGTTTTCTTTTTTTGATGTGCCTTTGGTTTTGGTATCAGGGTAATACTGGCCTTATAGAATGAGTTTGGAAGTATTCCCTCTTCCTCTACTTTTTGGAATAGTTTGACTAGGATTGGTATTAGTTCTTCTTTAAATGTTTGGTAGAATTTAGCAGTGAAGCCATCAGATCCCAGGCTTTTCTTTAGTGGAAGGCTTTTTATTACAGCTTTAATCTCATTACATGTTATTGGTCTGTCCAAGTTTTGGATTTCTTCATGGTTCAATCTTGGTAGGTTGTATGTGTCTAGGAATTTGTCCATTTCTTCTAGATTTTCCAATTTATTGGCATATAGTATCTTATAGTAGCTACTAATGGTTCTTTGAATTTCTTCAGTATCAGTTGTAATGTCTCCTTTTTCATTTCCGATTTTATTTATTTGGATCTTCTCTCTTTTTTTCTTAGTCTGGCTAAAGGTTTGTCAATTTTGTTAAAGTTTTCAAAACACTTTTTGTCTTGTTGATCTTTTATATAATTTTTTTCATTTCAATGTCATTTTTTTTTCTCTGATTTTTTTTTCTTCTACTAATTTTGGGTTTGGTTTGCTCTTGCTTTTCTAGTTCTTTAAGACGCATCATTAGATTGTTTATTTGAAGTTTTACCTCTTTTTCATTGTAGACACTTAAAGCTGTAAATGTCCCTCTAAGTACTGCTTTTGCTGTATTCCATAGGTTTTGGCATGTTGCGTTTCCATTATCATTCACATCAAGAAATTTTTCAAATTCCTTCTCAATTTCTTCATTGACCTGTTAGTCATTCAGGAACATATTAATTTCCATGTAGTTGTATAGTTTCCAAAATTCCTCATTACTAACTTCTAGTTTTATTCCATTGTGGTCAGAGAAGATGCTGGATATTATTTTGATTTTTTTGGATGTTTTAAGATCTGTTTTGTGACCTAACATATGATCTATCCTTGAGAACCAGCCATGTGCTGAGGAAAGGAATGTGTATTTTGCAGCCATTGGATGAAATGTTCTGTAAATACCTATTAGATCCATTTGGCCTATAGTGCAGATTAATCTGATGTTTCTTTGTTGATTTTCTGTCTGGAAGATCTGTACAATGCTGAAGGTGTGGTGTTGAAGTCTCCAGCTATTATTGTATTGGGGCCTATCTCTCTCCTTATCTCTAATAATATTTGCTTTATATATCTGGGTGTTCCAGTGTTGGGTACATATATATTTAACATTGTTATATCCTTTTGCTGAATTGACCCTTTTATCATTATATAGTAATCTTCTTTGTCTCTTCTTATAGGTTTTTGTTTTGAAATATATTTTGTCTGATATAAGTACAGCTACTCCTGCTCTTTTTTGGTTTCTGTTGGCATGGAATATCTTTTTCCATCCCTTTATTTTCAGGGTATGTATGTCTGTATAGGTGAAGTATGTTTCTTGTAGGCAACAGATCAATGGATCTTATTTTTTTGTCCATTCATTTTGTCCATCATTCTATGTCTTTTGATTGGAGAATGTAGTCCATTTACATTCGATGTTATTACTGATAAGTAAGGACTTACACCTGCCATTTCATTATTTATTTTCTGGTCTTTTTTGTCTCCTTTCTGTTTTTCTTTAGTGAAAATTGTTTTCTCTGGTGATATGATTTAGTTTCTTGCTTTTTATTTTTTGTGTATTAATTGTATGAGGTTACCATGAGGCTTGCAAATGCTATAACACTTTTCTTCTTTTTTTTTTTTTTTTTGAGATGGAGTCTCACTCTGTCCCCCAGGCTGGAGTGCAGTGGCGCAATCTCAGCTCACTGCAAGCTCCTCCTCCCGGGTTCATGCCATCTCCTGCCTCAGCCTTCTGAGCAGCTGGGACTATATGCGCCTGCCACCACACCCGGCTAATTTTTTGTATTTTTAGTAGAGACAGTGTTTTGCCATGTTAGCCAGGATGGTCTCCATCTCCTGACCTTGTGATCTGCCTGCCTCAGCCTCCCAAAGTGCTGGGATTACAGGCGTGAGCCACCGTGCCTGGCCATAACACATTATTTTAACCTAATAACAACTTAACACTCTTCATAAACAACAAGCAAAAAGAAAACTAATAAAAATTCTATGGCTTAACTTCATCCCCCAGCTTTTAAAATCTTTATTGTTTCTATTTATATATCTTTTTTTTTTTTTTTTTTTTTTTTTGAGGCAGAGTCTCGTTCTACTGCCTAGGCTGGAGTGCAGTGGCATGATCTTAAAGCAATTCTCCTGCCTTGCCTCCTGAGTAGCTGGGATTACAGGCAAGCACCACCACACCCAGCTAATTTTTGTATTTTTACTAGAGACAGGATTTCACCATGCTGGCCAGGCTGGTCTTGAACTCCTGACCTCAAGTGACCCACACACCTCAGTCTCCCATAGTGCTGGGGTGACAGGAGTGCATCACTGCACCTGGCCTATTTATGTCTTATTTTACTGACTATGTCTTGAAAGGTTGTTATAGTTATTATTTTTGACTGGTTCATCGTTTATTCTTCCTACTTAGGATAAAAGTAGTTTACAAACTACAGTCACAGTGGTATCATATTGTGTGTTTTTCTGTGTACCTACTGTTGGCAGTGAGTTTTGTACCTTCAGATGATTTCTTATTGCTCATTAATGTCTTTCTCTTTCCAATTGAAGTCCTCCCTTTAGCATTTCTGGTAGGATAGGTCTGGAGTTGATTAAATCCTTTAGTTTTTGTTTGTCTGGGAAAGTCTTTATTTCTTCTTCACGTGTGAAGGATGTTTTCACTGGATATACTATTCTAGGGTAGAAGTTTGTTTCCTTCAGTATTTTTAATATGTCATGCCATTCTTTCTTGGCCTGTAAAGTTTCCAATGAAAAGTCTGCTGCCAGGTATATTTGGGCTCCATTGCATGTTATTTGTTTCTTTTCTCTTGCTGCTTTTAGAGTCTGTTTTTTATCCTTGACTTTTGGAATTTTGATTATTAAATGCCTTAAGGTAGTCTTCTTTGGGTTAAATCTGCTTGGGATTCTTGATTATTTACTTATTGACAATATTGTTGTTATCTGCTAATAACAAAACAGCAGCCAGCTAGTTCTGGAAGCTCCTCATGCAGATTATAGGAAGAAGACTGATCCAGGCCTCCTCCCTGGATGGCTGTTGGGTTAGATTACAAAGAACGATTTCTAATCTTCTATTTTATTATTATTATTTTGAGACAAGGTATTGCTCTATCACCCAGGTTGGAGTGCAGTGGTGCCATTACAGCTCACTGTAGCCTCAAACTCCTGGGCTCAGGCAATCCCCCTGCCTCAGTTTCCCAAGTAACTGAGACTACAGGTGCACTCCACCATGC
This sequence comes from Papio anubis, assembly GCF_008728515.1. NCBI lineage: Eukaryota > Metazoa > Chordata > Mammalia > Primates > Cercopithecidae > Papio > Papio anubis. The sequence goes on along the minus strand of NC_044989.1, from coordinate 62,814,548 downwards.
CTGGCTAATTTTCTCATTTTCTTATAGAAACAGGGCCTTGCTATGTTGCCCAGACTGGTCTCAAACTCCTGACCTCAAGTGATCCATCTGCCTTGGCCTTCCGAAGTGCTGGAATTACAGGCATGAGCCACTGAGCTTAGCCCAATCCTCTCTTTAAAAATGACTTCTCTTATTATCTTTTTTTCTGACTAAAAAAGAAATTTCTTGTGTTAGTTTCCATTACTGCTACAACAAATTATCATATACTTAGTGGCTTAAAACAGCACAGATTTATTATCTCATAGTTCTGGGGTCAAAAGTCCAAAATGGGTCTCTCTAGGCTAAAATCAAGGTGCAACAGGACTGTATTCCTTTTGGGGGCTCTAGGGGAACCCATTCACCTTTTACACCTCCTAGAGGCTTCCACATGCCTTGGCTCATGGCCCCTTCTTCAAAGCCAGACGTGGCTGGTGAAGCCTTCCTCACACATATCACATCATTCTGACTTTCACTCTTCTGCCTCCCTCTTCCCCATTTTATTTATTTATTTATTTATTTATTTATTTATTTATTTTTGAGACAGAGTCTCGCTCTGTCGCCCAGGCTGGAGTACAATGGTGCTACCTCGAATCACTGCAAGCTCTGCCTCCTGGGTTCACACCATTCTCCTGCCTCAGCCTCCCAAGTAGCTGGGACTACAGGCGCCTGCCACTATGGCTGGCTAATTTTTTGTATTTTTAGTAGAGACGGTGTTAGCCAGGATGGTCTCACCGTGTTAGCCAGGATGGTCTTAATCTCCTGATCTCATGATCCGCCCACCTCGGCCTCCCAAAGCGCTGGGATTACAGGCGTGAGCCACCGCGCCCAGCCTCTCTTCCCCATTTTAAGGACCTTTGTCATTGCACTGGACTCACCTGGATGATCCAGGATACACTCCCCTTCTCAAAGGCAGCTGATCAGCAACCTTCATTCTATCTGTGGCCGTGGTTCCCTTTTGCCATGTAACCTAGCATATTCACAGGTTCTGGGGATTAGGATGTGGACATCTTTGATGTTATTATTTTGCCTACAACATACACATTCCTCGCAGAAAATGTAGGAATGCAGAAAAGGCATAAAAGAAAGTACATGACACTTCCAATTCCACTTCCTGGAAATAACTACTGTTGATGGCTTAGTGTATATTCATCAAGTCTTGTTCAGTGCATGTTTTTTTCTTTGTAAACTAGGTTTGTATGATAATATATATATAATCATTAATATTAAATTACTATATATAATGAATGACTATAAATATATATAGTATTTAATATTAGATTACTAAACACTATATATAATATATTACTAAACACTATTATAATAGTGTTATATATAAACAGTGTTTAGTAATTTTTCTTAATAATATGCATATATTCCCATGGCACTAAATATTTTTCCACATTTCATTTAAATGGCTTATCCAGCATTCTACTGTGTGGAATGTACTGTAATTTATTTAACTAATTTAGTTAATTCTCTGTTGTAAACATATAACTTATCTCTAGCTTTTCTTTAAGCCTGATACCCCTGTAGTAAACATCCCCAAATCTACATCTTTGTACATATTCTTAGCATATGTTCCCTAAAGGCACACCAAAGATTGGGTGACTATATCATTTATTCTCCAAAGCAGAATTCTTTGAGAGTGAAAAAGGATAATCTTAAAAATCCATAGTAATTAATAAATAACAATAAGCCAGGACTGTTCTGGGCATGACACACATTGGCAGACTGGCCTCCTGAAATGTTTACACTCCCACAGGCAGCTACCAAATGTACTTGCTCTAAGCCCTTGCTATTGCTGCCAGTCCTGTACCCCTACCCCCTCTCACCCTCTAGATCCCATCTTCCAAAAAACAACCACCACACACACTACAAATGCCATGACAGCTGTCACTGGAGAGGTGACAGTGTTGGTAGAGCTGTTTCTCATGGAAGGGAGAGGACTTTACCTGTAAGTCAGTCTTTGCCCTGGTTAACAATGATTTGACTTTTGGTGAGTTCATTGTGTCTTCTGATCCAGGTACATCCACTGGATTCGTTTTAAGGCAGCAATGACCTACCTTCCTTACCCGCACACAGGCCCAGGTACAGGCTCAGCCAGAAGAGGAATCTCCCAGGAGGGCCTCTCCCCAGGCCCAGGCAGGAAAGCACTGTCATGAATAGCATCTGCCAGGACAAGCTGACCTGCACAAGAGACAGTCCACCATGAAGAGCCAAGCATGAGCTGGCAGCTGCCGTCAGCTCAAATTGTCCAGTACACACACTTGGTCTTCAGAGGACTGACTTCCTCTTGGATAGAACCCTCTGAGACCATGACTGTCAAGAACACACCCAAATAAAGCAGCTGCCGAAACCGCAAAAACAAAAAGACTAGATTCATTGTGAACATGTTTTCTAACATTCAAATAGGGCTTTTGTTTTGTTTTGTTTTTGATTTTGGTGGAGGTCATTTGAGTCTTGTTATCAAGGTTACAAAGTGCTCTCTGGGAAAAGATCTGGGCCTATTTACTAGGCTGCCTTGCCTGGCTTTGCTTCTCGGGTATGAAATGAACATTGAGAATGCAGACAGTAAAGAAAAGACCTCAGGTATTTTTGACTTTTTTTTTTTTTTTTTTTTGAGACAGGGTCTCAATCTGTCACCCAAGCTGGAGTGCAATGGCGCGATCTAGGCTTATTGCCTCCCAGGTTCAAGTGATTCTCCCACGTCAGCCTCCTGAATAGCTGGGATCACAGGGGCGTGCCACCACACCCAGCTAATTTTTGTATTTATAGTAGAGACAGGGTTTCACCATGTTGGCCAGGCTGGCCTTGAACTCCTGACCTCAAGTGATCCACCCCTCTTGGCTTCCCAAAGTGCTGGGATTACAGGTGTGAGCCACCGCGCCCAGCCTATTTTTGACTTTCTGAATCAAGTAACCTGATGAAACCAGTCCCCTTGTCTACCCAGAATCCACTCAGGCTATACTTGATTCATACTTGTTTTTTTCAATTTTTAAACTTTTTTTAGAGACAGGGTCTCATTCTGTTACCCAGGCTGGAGTATAGTGGCACAATCACAGCTCACTGCAACCTCGAACTACTGGGCTCAAGCAATCCTCCTGCCTCAGCCTCCCAATTAGCTAGGACTACAGGCACGTGCCACCATGCCTGGATAATTTTTTAATTTTTTGTAGAAATGGAGTCTCACTGTGTTGACCAGGGTGATCTCAAACTCCTGGACTCAAGCAACCATCTCCCTTTAGCCTCCCTAAGCACTAGAATTACTGGTGTGAGCCACCATGCCTGGCCTGATTCATATGCTGACTCACATGCTAAAAAAGCCAACCTCAAATGGGCCCTGATAGAGCAATCTAGTTGGGGACAGTTTTACTTGTAAGTAACTGGCTCCCTGGCCTATAGAATACAAGCCTTCAGAAAAGCTCAGCACCCTGCCTCTCTCCCCCAAATAATGTTCCAGGTGATATTCTGCAAGCACACCGGGAAACTTTGCTCTGTTTGTTAACCTAGAAAATCAAATGAGCAAAGGACAGAGCAGGCTGGCCTGGGACAGGAACCGGCTACAAACCAGATCTCCAAAGCTTGGGCTTATTCTCTGAAAGAAATGCTCTTTTTAATTTCAACTCTGATGTCTTGGTGGAGACATTCAACTGGAGATCTGGGGTCTTTGATATAAGCAAAGGCAAGCTTGTGGGATCACCACTGGCCACAGAAAGAAGCCCAGTTATTTGGGAAAGAAAATCCCAGGCTCAGAGAGTGAAGAGTGTGTCAGATTTCTCATGTCAAAAGTCAGCTTTTGTATTCAGAATGGAGCCAGAAGGTCCTGAATCCAGAATGGCCTAGAGCGTCCCCACATGCTGTCCTGGTGGGGGCCTTAGCAGGTGGATTTTGATAAAGATACCTTTGTACGCTAAGCATAGAAAAAAGAGAAATGTTGGCTCTAGGCTGGGTATGGTGGCTCACACCTGCAATCCCTTGGGAGGCCAAGGCAGGTAGATCACTTGAGTCCAGGAGTTCGAGACCAGACTGGGCAACATGGCAAAATCTCATCTCTACAAAAAATACCAAAATTAGTTGGGCATGGGGTCACCCACCTGTAATCCCAGCTACTAGGGAGGCTAAGGTGGGAGGATCAATTGGGTCCATGAGATCAAGGCTGCAGTGAGCTGTGTTTGCACCACTGCACTCCAGTCTGGGTGACAGAGCAAGACCTTGTCTCAAAAAAGGAAAAAGAAAAAAGTTGGCATTAGCACCTCGAACCCTAGATGACTTCCTGAGTGTCATATTCTTTGGCTGCTACTCTGGAGTCACATCTCAGAGAAGATCTGGACAGATGGCTTTGGTCTTTGTGTTTGCAGGTCCTTTTCCCCTCAGATACTCACCTGCCCTACTCTCTCACCTCATCCACGCCTCTGCACAGATATTAGCGGATATCTCTGCTGATAAAAGTTGCGATTGCACCAGGCACAGTGCCTCACACCTGTAATCCCAGCACTTTGGAAGGCTGAGGCAGGAGGATTGCTTGAGGCTAGGGGTTCAAGACCAGCCTGGGCAACATAGCAAGACCTTATCCCTGCAAAAAAAAAAAAAAAAACAGTTGTAGCTCATCAATTACCCTATCTGAAATAGCTCTGAACTCCCTTATTTTCCTTTATTGCACGTGTTACTACATCCCATTATATTTTATATGAATGTGTTTAATATTTGCCTCCCTGGTTAAAATGTAAAGTGCATGAATGGAGACATTTTTATTTATAGTCAGGTCCGCAGATCTTAGGATAGTGCCTGGCACATAAGAGCACAATAAATATTTGTTGAATGAGTCTTAGAGTTGAGTCAAACATCAGATAGCAGGTATTTCTACTGGGCAACTGTGTACTCACCCGAGAGGTGTGTGGAAGAGAGGAGTCTGGAGAAGAGGTCTGGATGGAAACAAATAGATGACTTTGCCCCAGAAGGAGATGGAAGGAATGAAGAAAGAGAGAGAGAAAGAGAGAGAGGGAGAGAGAGGAGGTGGAACGAATTGTAATTCCTATTCATAGCCACAAGATGGCACTATTGCCTTATTCTACTCTGCAAAGCTGAATTCCTAGCAGAATCAGGTCGCTTTGGGATTCTGCCTTTCTGGGTTCCTCGCTTCTCTCCGCTTTCCTCCCTTTTGTCTTCCTCTCCCTCCGTTTTTAAACAGTGTTTTTATGGTGGACTTGAGCAATAGTATAGCAGAAGCCATTGGTGAAATTCAGAGAGAGATCCCCGAGATGGATATTTGGCCACAGTAAGCACACTGGTTTGCTCATTGGGCACGACCGGAAGGCCTGGGTTCACCTGCTTCCTCTGCTCTCTGGGCCAGAACCCATAGCCTTGCTGTTCTGGACCGGCCTGTGGCTTGGGAAGCCTCCAGGGACAATCTTGCCTCTCCCTCCCTTACTCCGTCCTCCCCGCCCCCTAACATGCTTATCTGGGAAGCACCTGCCCTCAGATCTGGTTCCAGGGGTCCTTGCTTTCCTCTTGAGAAACTGTAAACATGCACAGAATGTCTCCTGGTGGGGGTTCTGAGGCCTTTTCCTCCCTGGTATTTTAGCCTAAGGAAAAAGCATTCAGTGGTGTGGGGATGGTGGGTGGAGCTTGCGGTATTTTTCTAAGACTTTTGTAGTTGGGGAACAAATCTCCAGGGAAGGGGCAGGGCCTCGGGCTAATTCCAGTACAGTAGGATCGTGGCCATGAAAACATCACACAAAGGAAACTTCAAAGCTCTTCCCCAGTCTGAATGGGCAGGGCCTGCTGAGAGGTCAGATGTTAACTTGCTCTAAATGCCCTCTTGCTTTCAGGTGCCCCTGCAGGCCTGCACAGCCCTTGGGGACCCGCCCTCTCTCAGGTCAGAATTCCACAGGGCTCTGAAGCTTCCTCACCCATTGCTCCCCATCCCTGTGCTTGAAGCAAAGCCAGGGAGGGCAGAGTCCAGAAGTTGGGGTCTGGTTCTGACTGTTCTCTGGCCTTAGGAGTAGAGGCAATTTCATCTCTGCAAAGTGAGGCTGGGGCTGAGGAATGAAATTACACCTTCATCCTGCTCAGTCTCGCCTCATCCCCAAACCTTGTCAAACCCTGACACAGCTACTTTGCAGGGAGTGGTGAGAATTAGGAATGCTGCAAGGTCACTTAGGGTGATCGTTAGGACAGTCATTAATTTCTGAGGCCCAAGAGTGACTCATTTATCTCTGATAGACACAGGGATCAAAGGAGAGTATTTATGGCTTAGAAACAAACCTCCCATTCTTTCCCCTGCTATAATAAATAATAAAAAGCTCCCAAGCCTCCCTCCCTTGTCCATCGCTTCCCTGCCCTTTCCTCTCTGTCTTAACTGTCCCTGCACAAAAATTAACCCTCCTCTTGCCTCTCTGTACTTTTCCCCTTCCTTCTGCAAGAACCAGAGAGGGGAAGAGAACTAACTGGCCCTGAGAGCTTCAGCTGCAACTGTGCTGTGGAGTGAGGGGTGCTGATCCCAGGGGAAGACACAAGCCGGGCCAAGGGTGGGTGTCAGTTGGGCTCTCCCTGGGAATTGACCATGTTTACTTTGCCTAAGTAGGTATATCAGGGCCTGGTTAGGCTAGAAAGTGGACTGTCCCCAGGTTTATCAGCTGTGTGACCTTGAGCAAGCTACTTTTTTAAAGCCTCAGTTTCCCAATCTATAAAAGAAGGATAATAATAGCATCACAGACTGGCTGATGAGAATGACATAAGATAAAATATGCAAACTGCTCAGCACAGAGCCTGATGCAAAATAATGGCCACCACATTTACCAGGACCTCAACATCCTTATTTCCAAGAACTTGAGGCTGGAGTACAAACTGAGTCCTTCATGTTCTGTTGTAGCTCTGGGAGACGCCAAAGTGAGGATGGGTGTGGACTTCCCAGGACGCTGGGCCCCCACTGTAACAGGAAACAGATCACACAAGGAGGGGTCCTCAGCCTTAAGGATGCCGTGAGGTGGGCCTAGGTCATAGCTTCTCACTGCGGCACTGTTGACAGACCATTCTTCGTGGTAAGGCTTTGTTCTGTGCATTGTAGGCTGCTTTGCAGCATCTTTGGCCTCTGTTCACTAGATGCCGGTAGCAGCCTTCTAGTCATGACTATCAAAAATGCCTTTAGACATTGTCAGATGTCTTCCAGGGGACAAAACCGTCCTTGGTTGAGAGGCACTGGTCCAGGAAGGAGGGAAACAAAGGGGCACCCTGGCAAGGGGGAGGAGGCAGGTGTGAGCCTGAGCACAAGAGCCCCTCATGCCCTGGGCAGGGCTGGGGCAGACCCTCAGCGCTGAGTGTGGAGATTGGCCCTGGAAGACGACGTTCGAGATCTCTAGTAAGGCTATGGCCTTGCTTCCTCAAGAGCTGATGCCCTGCTTGGACATGGACCCCTGGATTCCCCGCAGCCCAAACCAACATACATAACCCTGTCCAGCCCCAGGAGTGCTGGCCAAGAAACAGTGCCCTGGCGGCACAGAACGCTCACTAAGTGGACCCTGGGCCCATTCTCATCTCAGTGCAGAGCATGGAGCCAGGCTGGCCCTGCCACTCACTCACGGTGTGGCCCTGGGCAAATTGTTTCACCTCTCTGTTCCCCAGGATCCTTATCTGTAAAAATACCTGCCTCCGCAGGTTGTTGTGAGGATTAAATGACTTCATATTTTGAAAATACTTAGAAGAGAGCCTGGCTCATAGCAAGCACTAAGTGTTTGTTAAAGAAGCCAAAACCCAGAAAGAAGCTGCTGCAGACCAGGCGATGATGCAGCCTTCTGTATGTCAGAGGGTGCCCCAGCCGTGACCTCAGGTCCAGCAGTTGTTTCCAAGGGCCTCTGGCCATTTGTATCTGGGGGTGGTGGGTGTGTCTGGGATCCCTGCAGCATCTCCCCTGTGGAGGTGGTGGTTCTTAGGAAGGTTCATTTTGACCAGAGAGAATACTCAGTGCAGTGGGCTCCAGAACTTCCCACTTGACAGCCCCTGGGAATTTCTTTGACTTGAGGGTACTGGGAGAAAAATCTTTTCCTCTACCAACTTAGGTTTGAGGAGGGGGTTTGTGAAATGACTCACAATAGACATAGGAACAGGAAAAAAGATGAGGTTATTCATGTGTGGTAGCACTCAGTAATAAGTACCTTGCTGTACAGCCGGGGTAGAAGTTTAAATACCAACTTAGCAAAAGGGAGGCAATGAGAGCTTCGGAGGCTGGAAGGGCCTGATGGGGCTTGTTTACATAACGTTTTGGGAATGTCCCAGTGCCCAAGGCCAGTCACCTCCCTGACTGGAGACCTCTGGGGGTGGAGATAAGGAGATAAACTCTGTTTTAGCCAGCTAAGAGTTCAGTGGTGATTTCTTTTTTTTTTTTTTCTTTTCCTTTTCCTTCTTTTATTCTCAGACCTCACAGGATGGATCTTTCTCTTCCCTTTTTTCTTATTTTTCTTTTCTCACCCTCCCCCAATTCAGATTTCTTTTTGCATCTATTGTTGAAGCATCTGTTGTTGGATTTTGGTTGCTTAAAGGAAAGTACCTTCAATTTGCTAGGAAGAGAGAAGGAGCCAGGGAAGGAGCTGTGAGTGAGTTTCTGCGACTTTTTGGGAAGCCTAGTATTTCCTGTCTGGCAGAGGAGGCAAAACCCCAGTCCGGAAGCCTCCCCAAACACGCAGCGAGAAACACCACTGAGAGTGGCCAGGTGCTCTGCATGAGTTATCTATTGCTATGTAACAAATTGCCCTAAAACACAGCAGCCTCAACAGCAAAACATGTGTCATCGCTAATGTTAACTTAGAGTCAGGAATTTGGACACGGCTAAGGTGGGTGGTTCTGGTTCAGGGTCTCTCTTGAGGTTGCGGTCAAGATATTAAACAGAGCTGCTCTCACGTGAGGGCTTGATGTGAGGCTGGAGGATTCATGTTCAAGATGGATCCTCACATGGCGTTGGCAGGAGGCCTCAGTTCCTCACCTCTGGGACTTCTGAGAGGGCTGCATGAATGTCCTTACAACACAGCAGCTGGCTTCCATAGCGAGCAGCCCAAGGCAGAAACTAAGGCAGGCTAATCACAGCCTCTTTCTTAAGCTAGCCTTGAAGGCATATGCCATCACTTCTGCTGTGCTCTGTAGGCCATGCAGACCGACCCTGATACAAATGTGGCAGGAGACCATTCAAGGGCCTGAAAACTAGGAGATCAGAATCACTGAGAACCTGGCTACAACAGGCTTTCAGTTCCCCTCCCAGAAGAATGTTCACCTGCTGACTGGCCCAGGTGTCAGCCAGGCTCAGGCACATGCTGGAGAAGCCCCTCAGACTGAAACCCCAATGGGCTGGGGTGGATTCAGTGCTGCTACCAACCGCCTCAGCCTGCCTCCTCGGTGAACACTGTACCCACTCAGAATCGGGCAAGGCATCCCCATGGTGGAATAAGAGCTCTGAGCACTGGGTGGGAGAAGCATTGACCTCTTGGGACCCTCTCCAAGTTAAGACTGGGAAAGGAAGTCTTCACACCAAAAAAGTTCGTAAGAGAGAGAACAGAAGGGAAACATGCGACTGTCAATAGGTAGAGCTGGGGGGCAGTGGGGGCTGGAACTTGATGTGGTGGGGCACCTGCTGCAGGCTTCAGGGAGAAGATAGGGCCTGAGTTCAGTCCGGAGCACCAAATCCAGACATGACGAACTACAGTCAGCCTCCCAGTGCTTCACGCTCCCAGCCAGTGCCCACACTGTCCTCTCCAGCAGGAATACCTCTCCCAGTTCCTCCCATTCTTCTTGACTCCATTATGTTCCTCCAGACTCAGCTCAACGTGCTCCACCTCTAAGCTGTCTCTGACACCTTCCCATCAGATGCAGCCGTCTGCCTCCATGCCTCAAAGCACCCTCACGTCTCCATCATGCTTGATATCATTGCTTCCTCCCCACTAGACTTTAACCTCCTTGAGGGCAGGTGATAATGTCAGACTCAAATCATATGGTGCCTAGCACAGTGCCTGGTGTGTACTCAGCAGTGATTTTATGTTTGAGAAGGAAAGGAGGGAGAAGAGGAAGGAACAGAAGAAGGATGGATTCAGGAGACAGCAAATAATTCATCATCTATCTTTCTCCCCTTCATTCCCCAAGAGTGGGACGTCAAGCATTATCAGAGCTGTTGGCCAGAACCACTTGTCCCGTCCCCGCCACGTGAAAAATAAGCTGGACAGGCTGGGTTCTATAATATGCTGTTTGAGAAACAGCTTTTGGTTACTGAAAGCAGGCAGCAAAAGTGGACGGGAGGAGTCTGTGTTCCCAGGATATGCTGACTTTGCTGGAGAAGCCTGAGGTTAATAACAGATGGAAAGCACCCCATGGTAACAATCTTTGCGGGAAAATCTTGTGACCATCAAGTTCCCTGAAAGCAGTCAGCAGTGCCTCAGGGAGACTGAATTTCTGTGAGTAAAGTGACTGAAGGCCATCACATGGGGTCACCCCAGAATGAGACCAGTCTTTTAGAAGTCATCGCCAGGGACTGAAGGTTCCAGGGCACCTGAGTTCCCCTGGAGCTGCCTGAGGCCACCCTCTGCCCTCACTATCCAAACCCCAGGGTGACCAACCTTGGTTGGTCACTGCCTGGCGCATATTAGACCTCTGGGTAGCCACAGCCACTCCCTGGAGCTCTGTTTCCATTTGTGTTAAACATTAACTGATGTTTTGTTTTGGTTTAGTTTTTTTTTCTTTTTGTGGAGACTTCACGTGCTCAAAATGAATTAGCCTTACTTCTTGGTTCAAGGCATGCCATCTTTGTTGGTATATGCAGGGCTCAATTGCATTTTACTTCACCTTATTTCTTGGCCCCCTTCAGCCCATCCCCAATCTCGCTTTTCTCCTCTTACCACAGGACCCATTCCCATGATTTTTGTGTGTCTTCCCTCCCAATCTGTAGTTTGATTTGCACGCAGGTCTGAGATTGGTGTTTTTTTGTGCATATTTTAAAAATATGTGGGCCAGGCACGTTGACTCACACCTGTAATCCCAGCACTTTGGGAGGCCTGAGCGGGTGGATCCCGAGGTCAGGAGATCGAGACCATCCTGGCTAAAATGGTGAAACCTTGTCTCTACTAAAAATACAAAAAATTAGCCAGGCGTGGTGGCGGGCGCCTGTAATCCCAGCTATTTGGGAGGCTGAGGCAGGAGAACCGCTTGAACCTGGGAGGCAGAGGTTGCAGTGAGCCGAGATCGCACCACTGCACTCCAGCCTAGGTGACAGAGCGAGACTGTCTCAAAAAAAAAAAACAACATAAATAAAAATATGGGTAAGTAGTCTTTGGTATACATCTCATTCTGCTTCTCACCCTTTTCCAAAGTTATGTTTTTGAGATTGATCCAAGTTGATATAAGTGGATGTGGCCAGAGCATTCCTTTTATCTGCTGAACTATTATCATTTGCATATAACACATTTTATCTAGTTTCCTATTAGTAAATTTCTAGGTATTTTCAAATTGTCCCTATTATAAACAATTCTGCAACGGACTTCCTCTTACACGTTTTGTAAGAGTTTCTCTGGGCTCAGCATCTAGGAGTGGATGGAATTGCTGGTGGGAAGATCTGTCTGTATTTAGTTTCTCTTACTATTTCTCATCTTCTTCCCGGAAAGGTTATACTGGTTGACATTCCCGGAGGGTTTCTGTTTTCCTTCACCTTTGGCAGTACTTGATATTAGCCAAGTTTTTAATATTTGCCAATCTGATAGGTATAAGATCTACAGCTATATCTTAACCACTTTCTCCTGGTTTTCCTTCCCATCTCCGCCTGTTTCCCCAAAGTGTCAGCCTGTTCTGTTCTCACCCCCTCAGGGAAGGGACATAATGACAGAAAGTAGGAGGCAGGAGGGAGAAGTGTTTCTTTCTGGCTTTTGAGTTTTAAAACCCTAGATTCTTGGGGGACCAAAGAGGATCCATGGCACAGAAAAAAAAGATCTGGGAAAAAATACATGGAAAATTGAGGCAGAGCAAGCAACCCTCCTTGTGCCAGCCCCACTTGACAACAGGACTTGGGCTGGGTGTAGGAGAGTGCTAGGAGGAATGTGAGGCAGTCCATAGCAGGACTGTGACCCCAACACTTAGAGGCCGAGGCGGGTAGTGTCAACACAGGAGTGGGCCAGGTTGAAGTGCCCCCGGGAGTGGTCTGGACTATGGCTGCCTCAGGCCTTCCTCATGATCCTTTTCAACTCTGGCTGGTTGTTGCACTGTGGAAGTTGGCCTAGTGTTACCACATCTTTCCATTTTTTTTCAAGAGAATCTAAAATCAGAATTTTTTTGAGGAAGTTCCCCTTAAAAAATAAGTTATTATTAGCCGCTAAAGGCTTACAAAAAACAAAGTTAATGAAAACTTCAAACATATTTAAAAATAAGCAAAAGAGTATAATGAATCCCCGTGTATCCACCACCAAGTTTCCACAATTGTCAACTATGGCCAATTTTGTTTCATCTATAACCCCACCTATTTCCCTTCATTCAGAATTATGTTGAAGTAAATCCAATTCATCATTTTCTTGTAAAGGTAAGAACTCTTATTTCTTTTCTTTTCTTTTCTTTTTTTTTTTTTGGGACAGAGTCTCCCTCTCTGTTGCCAGGCTGGAGTGCAATGGTGCGTTCTCAGCTCACTGCAACCTCCACCTCCCGGGTCCAAGCAATTCTCCTGCCTCGGTCTCCTGAGTAGCTGGGATTACAGGCACATGCCACCACGCCCAGCTAATTTATGTTAGTAGAGACGGAGTTTCACCACGTTGACCAGGATGGTCTGGATCGCCTGAGCTCGTGATCTGCTCACCTCGGCCTCCCAAAGTGCTGGGTTTACAGGCATGAGCCACAAGCCACCATGCCCAAAGAATGCTTCTTTCTTTTCTTTTCTTTCTTTTTTTTTTTTTTTTTTTTTTGAGATGGTGTCTTACTCTGTCACCTGGCAGGAATGCAGTGGCACAATCTTGGCTCACTACAACCTGCGCCTCCTGGGTTCAAGCAATTCTCCTACCTCAGCCTCCTGAGTAGCTGGGATTACAGGCGCCTGCCACCACACCCAGCTAATTTTTGCATTTTTAGTAGAGACGGGGTTTCACCACATTGGCCAGGCTGGTCTCAAACTCCTGACCTCAGGTGATCCACCCACCTTAGCCCCCCAAAGTGCTGGGATTATAGGCGTGAGCCACTACGCCCAGCATAGAACTCTTATTTCTAACCATGACACATATAATAACTAAATAAAATCCCAGTAATTTCCTACCATCAAATAACCTGTAGTGTTAAAATTTATAATTTTCTCACAAAATGTTTATTTAATATTATTTTACTTTGTATAGTGTGTCTGAAACAGGATCTAAACCCAGCCCACACCTTGAGAGTGACTGGTAGGTATATTTTTAAGTCTTCTTTAATCTGTAGGTTTGTGCTCCCACCTTTTTTTCCCTTGCAATGTATTTGTTAAAGAAGCTAGGCCTGGCCGCCAGCCTCGCCCAACCCAGCATTGGGAGGCCGTAGATCGGTGGATCAATGCAGGTCAGGAGACCTGGACCGTTCCCAAAGCACACGGTAAACCCTACCTGAAATGCACCAGGCCATGGTGCATGGGCCGCAGTCCCCACCGGAGGCTGAGGCAGGCAGGAGAATGGCGTGAACTGGAGGTGGAGCTTGTGCGAGCTGAGATCCGCCACTGCACCCCAGCCTGGGCGACAGAGCAAGACTGGCCTCAAAAAAAAAAAAAAAAAAAAAAAAAAAAAAAAGAAGCTAGGCCTTTTGTCCTACAGAGTTTTCCATGGTCTGGATTTTGCTGGTGTCATTTAACATGCTCCCCTGTCTTCTGTGTTTCCTGTATATTCATATTTGGATCTAAAAAGCTAAAGCCAGCCTGGGCAACATAGTGAGACTCCGTCTCTACAAAATAAAAATAAAACAATTAGCTGGGTGAGTGGCATACACCTGTAGTCCCAGTTACTTAGGAGGCTGAGGTGGGAGGAGTGTTTCAGCCCAGGAGGTGGAGGCTGCAGTGAGCCATGATCATACCAGTACACTCTAGCCTGGACAACAGAGCAAGACCCTGCCTCAAAAAAATAAATAAATAGACTGGGTGTGGTGGCTCACGCCTGCAATCCCAGCACTTTGGGAGGCTGAGGAGGGTGGGTTGCTTAGGTCCAGGAGTTTGAGACAGCCTGGGCAACACGGCAAAACTCCATCTCTACAAAAAATACAAAACTTAGCCAGGTATCGTGGCATGTCCTGTAATCCCAGCTACTTGTGAGGCTGAGGTGGGAGGACTGCTTGAGCTCTGGGGGCAAATGTTGCAGTGAGCCAACATGCTAGCCTGGGTGACAAGGGGAGACCCCATCTCAAGAATAAATAAATACATATATACGTAAAAATTTTAAAATTAAAAATAAATAAATAAAATAAATAAAAAATAAAAAACTAAAGCTCTTATTCTTAAAAAAGTTCATAATCTTTTCAAAATAATCTTTAAATACTGTCTGAGCCAAACAAAATACATATGTTCTAGCTCTTCAAATATTCTAGTCTTTTGTCTTTTGATCCGCAAATTCATAGTATCTTTTCAGGTACTTAGTTCTTTAATTTCTCTCAGCAATGTTTTCTAGTTTTCAACGTACAGGTCTTGTCCATCTTTGGTCAAGTTTATCCCAAACCAGCCCTCCAGGTGAGTTTGACGCACTTACGTCTTAAAGTTGAGAATCATGTCTCTACCTCACACCTGTTACTTAAATATGGTGCTGGAAAAGTAAATATTAGAACAAAATATGCAAGAAATATCAGTAATTCAAGCATAATTGGGAACTTTAAAAATCCAAGGCAGGGGTTGTAATTCATATGAATTAATAAAACAGTTGAGCAAAGTAGATGAATATAAGATAGTGTATACTCAAAACACAATTCAATTCCTTTAAACTGGTTAGAAATTTTAATTAAAAATAAGATCCCTGCCAGGCCCGGTGGCTCATGCCTGTAATCCCAGCACTTTGGGAGGCTGAGGCGGGTGGATCACCTGAGGTCAGGAGATTTGAGACCTGCCTGGCCAACACAGTGAAACCCCGTCTCTACTAAAAATACAAAAAAAAAATTTAGCTGGGTGTGGTGGTGCATGCCTGTAATCCCAGACACTCGGGAGGCAGAGTCAGGAGAATCGCTTGAGCCCGAGAGGCGGAGGTTGCAGTGAGCAGATATCGCACCATTGCACTCTAGCCTGGGCGACAGACTGAGACTCCATCTTCAAAATAAATAAATAAAATAAGATCCCCTTCTCAATAGTAACCAAAAATAAACTGAATAAGAAATTTAATCATATTCAGTGATCTAATATATGGTTTTTAAAAAAAAAAAAAAAAACTATATGTGGCTAGTTACATCAGCTCATGCCTGTAATCCCAGCTCTTTCGGAGGCCTAGGCAGAAGGATCATTGAGCCCAGGAGTTCAAGACCACCCTGGGTAACATAGTGACACCCCTGTTTCTACAAAAAATTAAAAAATTAGCTGGGCATGGTGGCTATGCCTGTGATCTCAGTTACTTAGAAGATCGAAGTGGGAGGATCACTTAAGCCTGGGAGGTCGAGGCAGCAGTGAGCCATCATTGTGCCACTGCACTCCAGCCTGAGTGACAAAGCAAGACTGTGTGTCAAAAAAATTGTTTTTAATTGTATATGTTTCTATGTGTTTACAAATATGTATGTAAATGAATAGAAAAAAAGCCTGGAAAGCTGAGACAAGTGATTTTCCCAAGGAAAGGAAAGAGGATGAAGGGAAAGTAAGGGAGAGCTTGTCTGCCTCCTTTGAATTTTTTTCCATGCTAATGTGTTCATGTAGTACTTATGTAACGAAACAAAACCTTTACAAAGAAGCATATGATTTCATTTTCTCAAATTATTGACACATTGATGTGAAAATGTCTCAAAAGATTATCACACAAACTTAATAGCAATTATGTACAGATGGTGGCATTTCAATAGCTTTCACTGTGATTTTTCTTTTTTAGTGTTGCTCACTGTTTTATAATGAGCATGTATTATTTCTGTAATAAAAAAAGTTGTGGTCAGGGGTGGTACCTCACGCCTGTAATCCAGGCATTCTAGGAAGGGGAGGCAGGCAGATTACCTGAGGTCAAGGGTTCAAGACCAGTGTGGCCAACATGGTGAAACCTGTCTCTACCAAAAAGTATAAAAATTAGCCAGATGTGGTGGGACACACCTGTAGTCCCAGCTACTTGGAAGGCTGAGGCAGGAGAATCGCTTGAACTCAGGAGGCAGAGGTTGCAGTGAGCCAAGATTGTGCCATTGCACTCCAGCCTGGGCAACAAGAGCAAAACTCCATCTCAAAAAAAAAAAAAAGAAAGAAAAAAGAAAGTAGGAGAAACAGAATATAAACAAGCACAAAAATAGTGTTCCTATTTATAATTTATAGTATATTCACATAAAACAAAGGTAAATATTCCCAGGTTATAAATAGATCAATTAATATCAATTAGCCTTTCAAAACAAAAGACTTCCTGTTAAAATATTTACTCCACTCTCCTATTATGAAGCCTACTGATCACAGCGAAACAAATGAAAAATAGGGAAAGAGGCCTCCGTTTTTTTTTTTTTTTTTTTTTTTGAGACGGAGTCTCGCTCTGGCACCCAGGCTGAAGTGTGTGGTGTCCAGTGATGTGACCTTGGCTCGCTGCAACCTCCACCTGCTGAGTTCAAGCAATTCTCCTGCCTCAGCCTCCTGAGTAGCTGGGACTACAGGCGCGCATCACTATGCCCAGCTAATTTTTTGTATTTTTAGTAGAGACAGGATTTCACCATGTTGGCCAGGCTGGTCTTGAACTCCTGACCTCGTGATCCGCCCACCTCAGCCTCCCAAAGTGCTGGGATTACAGGTGTGAGCCACTGCACCCGGCTGAGGCCTCTGTTTTCAATGAGACAAATAACTACAGAACCAAACCAGAGCCCATAAAGCAAACCTGCTGTTACTGTAAGATGGGAACTGTAACAGGAGAGAGATGCCAGGTGCCTCCTTGGACCGAGGGTAGGACACAGATTACTCCAAAAGTCCGTGATAGAAGCTTGGCTGATAACGCTTGAAATCTATTAATATCTCAGCAATACCTAGCACAGGCTGGTCCCCAGAGACTGGGGAAGTCCTGTAGAGAGCTGACAGGCACTGCAGAATGGCAGGGGAGGTGGGCCTGCAGGAACTACCTTGCTAACCTAGCCTCCAGAAAGGCAGTCATGCAAGAAGGATGAGTGGGGAAGGAGGATGCGGAGGTGGGACCGCCGGGTTGCACCCAGGGACCTGTAAGTGTGGGCCACATGGACTTCCTGAACACGAAAAGCTGTGGGGAGATGACCCCCAAGAAAAAGGAAGTAAATGAAAGGGTGTTTGAGATAACAAAACCTATTGAAGCTGAAGGATTCCTACATTCTCTCCAACATCCCTAGCCCTTTCTCCACTCCTTATACTGCTATTCAGCCAGTAGTGGATCCCATTCAAAGATAAACAATAACCCAGGGAACCATATTGGATTTACACATAGAAATTGCAGAGGAAGGAAATATACACAAAAGCCTGATGAAAAAAATAAACACCGCAAGAATAATTACCCAAGGAAACAGAAAATATGTTCAGATACATTCTCCATATTCTCAAAGAAATTTCAGACAACACTATTTCTAGAAAAAGGCTGCAAAGACAAGACATAAGAATTCAAAAAAGAGATTCTAAAATGAGAGAAGATAAAAAGCAAGCTAATAAGTTCAGGATAAAAATGGAAGAATAAAATCTGATAGAGATGGAAGCTACATTAGAAGCCAAAAAAACAAAAAACAAAAAAAAAAACCCACAAAAAACAGTTGAAAAATTGATGGCAGGCACAGTGGCTTACACCTGTAATTCCAGCACTTTGAGAAGCCAAGGTGGGCATATCACTTGAGGTCGGGAGTTCGAGACCAGCCTGACCAACATAGAGAAACCCTGTCTCTACTAAAAATACAAAATTAGCCAGGCGTGGTGGTACATGTCTGTAATCCCAGCTACTCGGGAGGCTGAGGGAGGAAAATTGCCTGAACCTAGGAGGCGAAGGTTGCAGTGAGCCGAGATGGCACTATCGTACCAGCCTGGGCAACAAGAGCAAAACACTGTCTAAAAAAAAAGAAAAAACTGACTCTAGTTCAATATCTGGTGGGCAAAAACCAGGAAATCACACAAAACGAAATGAATAGCTGGGTATGGAGGCACACACCTGTGGTTCCAGCTACTTGGGAGTCAACCTGACTGCACCCCAGCCTGGGCAGCAGGGCAAGACCCTGTCTCAAAAAAAAAAAAAAAAAAAGAAAATTATTATTCTTATGGGAGACCAATAAAAGAGATCTCCAGCAGCTTGCAGTGAGCTGAGATCGCGCCACTGCACTCCAGCCTGGGCGACAGAGCGAGACTCCATCTCAAACAAAAAAAAAAAAAGAGAGATCTCCAGCATTTCTGAAGGAGAATAAACATTTCTGGAAAAAAAAAGAGAATAAATGAAATTAAGTATAAATTATTTCAAAAAATAATAGAACTTTCTTGAAATAAGGATGATTTCAATCTGCTGATCAAAAGGGCATAGATGTTCCAAGAAAAATTGACGTAGACTGTTCAACATCAAGAGATATCCTACTGAAGTTATGAGACACCAAGGACAAAGAAAACCTCATGTGGTTAACCATGCAAAAAAGCATTTACAAAAGGAAAAACCAGGTTTTTTCACAATGCCAAAAGACAGAGGACCAACATTTTTAAAGTTCTGAAGGAAAGAAAACATGACACAAGAATTTTCTTTTTTAAAAACTTTTTCTTTTAGGTTCAGGGGTACATGTGCAAGTTTGTCATATAGGTAAACTCACATCGTAGGGCTTTGTTGTACAGATTATTTTGTCACCCAGGTACTAAGCCTAGTACCCAATAGTTATTTTTTCTGATCCTCTCCCTCCTCCACCCTTCACCCTCAAGTAGACCCCAGTGTCTATTGTTCCCCTCTATGTGTCCATGTGTTCTCATCATTTAGCTCCCACTTATAAGTGAGAACATGCAGTATTTGGTTTTCTGTTCCTGCATTAGTTTGCTAAAGATGATGGCCTCCAGCTCCATCCTGTTCCTGCAAAGAACATGATCTTGTTCTTTTTTATGGCTATGTAGTATTCCATGATGCATATGTACCACATTTTCTTTATCGAGTCTACCATTAATGGGCATTTAGGTTGATTCCATGTCTTTGCTATTGTGAGTGGTGCTGCAGTGAATATATGCATGCATGTCTCTTTATGGTAAAGCCATTTATATTCCTTGGGGTATATACCCAGTAATGGGATTGCTGGGTTGAATGACAGTTCTGTTTTTAGCTCTTTGTGGAATCACCACACTGCTTTCCACAATGGTTGAACTAATTTTACATTCCCATTAACAGTGTATGACTGTTCCTTTTTCTCCACAACCTCACCAGCATCTGTTTTTACATTTTTTTTTTTTTTTTTGAGATGGAGTCTCACTCTGTTGCCCAGGCTGGAGTGCGGTGGTGCTATCTCAGCTCACTGCACCCTCCGCCTCCCAGGTTCAAGCCATTCTCCTGCCTCAGCCTCCCAAGTAGCTGGGACTACAGACGCTTGCCACCACGTCCGGCTAATTTTTTGTATTTTTAGTAGAGATGGGGTTTCACCATGTTAGCCAGGATGGTC
The DNA here is from genome assembly GCF_008728515.1 of Papio anubis. Classification (NCBI taxonomy): domain Eukaryota; kingdom Metazoa; phylum Chordata; class Mammalia; order Primates; family Cercopithecidae; genus Papio; species Papio anubis. The sequence continues at coordinate 62,794,805 of NC_044989.1, read as the reverse complement.
CACCCACCTCAGCCTCCCAAAATGTAATCCCAAAATGCTGGGATTACATGCGTGAGCCACCGTGGCCGGCGTTAACTTTTTAATAATAGTCATTCTGACTGGTGTGAGATGGTATCTCATTGTGGTTTTTATTTGCATTTCTCTAATGATCAGTAATACTGAACTTTTTTTCACATGCTTGTTGGCCCCATGTATGTCTTCCTTTGAAAAGTGTCTGTTAATGTCCTTTGCCTACTTTTTAATGAGGTTGTTTTTTTCTTGTAAATTTGTTTAAGTTCCTTATAGATGCTGGATATTAGACCTTTGTGGAATGCATAGTTAGCAAAAATGTTCTCTTATTCTCTAGGTTGTCTGTTTACTCTCTTGACAGTTTCTTTTGCTGTGCAGAAGCTCTTACATTTAATTAGATCATCAATTTAATTAGATTGGTCAATTTTTGCTTTTGTTGCGATTGCTGTTGGCATCTTTGTATGAAATCTTTACCTGTGGCCGGGCACGGTGGCTCAAGCCTGTAATCCCAGCACTTTGGGAGGCCGAGACGGGCGGATCATGAGGTCAGGAGATCGAGACCATCCTGGCTAACACGGTGAAACCCTGTCTCTACTAAAAAATACAAAAAACTAGCCGGGCGAAGTGGCGGGTGCCTGTAGTCCCAGCTACTCGGGAGGCTGAGGCAGGAGAATGGCGTGAACCCGAGAGGAGGAGCTTGCAGTGAGCTGAGATCCAGCCACTGCACTCCAGCCTGGGTGACAGAGCAAGACTCCGTCTCAAAAAAAAAAAAAAAAAAAAGAAATCTTTACCTGTTCCTGTGTCCAGAATGGCATTGCCTAGGTTGCCTTCCAGGGTTTTCATAGTTTTGGGTTTTACATTTAAGTCTTTAATCGATCTTTAGTTGATTCTTGTATACGGTGTAAGGAAGAGGTCCAGTTTTAATCTTCTGCATATGGCTAGCCAGTTATCCCAGCACCATTTATTGAATAGGAAATCCTTTCCTCATTGTTTTTGTCAGTTTTGTTGAAGATCAGATGGTTGTAGATATGTGGCCTTATTTCTGGGCTCTCTATTCTGTTCCATTGGCCTATGTGTTTGTTTTTGTATCAGTACCATGTTTTTCTGGTTGATGTAGCCATTAACCAGAAATAGTTTATACCAGTAGTATAGTTTGAAGTTGGGCAATGTGATACCTCCAGCTTTGTTCTTTTCGCTTAGGATCGCCTTGGCTATTTGGGCTCTTTTTTGGTTCCATATGAATTGTATTATTTTTTATTTTTATTTATTTATTTTTTGAGACAGAGTTTCACTCTTCTTGCCCAGTCCGGAGTGCAACAGTGCAATCTCGGCTCACCACAACCTCCGCCTCCCAGGTTCAAGCAATTGTCCTACCTCAGCCTCCCAAGTAGCTGGGATTACAGGCATGTGCCACCACACCCGGCTAACTTTGTATTTTTAGTAGAGACAGGGTTTCTCCATGTTGAGGCTGGTCTCGAACTCCTGACCTCAGGTGATCCACCCGCCTCAGCCTCCCAAAGTGCTGGAATTACAGGCATGAGCCACCGCGCCCAGCCCCATATGAATTTTAAAACAGTTTTTTTCTAGTTTTGTGAAAAATGTCATTGGTAGTTTGATAAGAACAGCATTGAATCTATAAATTGTTTTGGGCAGTATGACCATTTTAATGATATTGATTCTTCCTATCCACGAGAACTGGAATGTTTTTCCATTTGTTTGTGTCATCTCTGACTTCTTTGAGCAGTGTTTTGTAGTTCTCGTTATAGAGATCTTTCAACTCCCTGGTTAGCTGTATTCCTAGGTATTTTACTATTTTTGTGGCAATTGTGAATGGGATTGCATTCCTGATTTGGCTCTCGGTTTGGCTGTTGTTAGTGTATAGCAATGCTAGTAATTTTTGTACACGAATCTTGTATCTTAAAACTTTGCTAAAGTTATTTATCAGCTGAAAGAGTTTTGGGGCTGAAACTATGGGGTTTCTAGATATAGATTCATGTCATCTGCAAACAGGATAGTTTGACTTCCTCTCTTCCTGTTTAGATGCCCTTTCTTTCCTTCTCTTGCCTGATTGCCCTGACCAGGACTTCCAATACTATGTTGAGTAGGAATGGGAGAGAGGGCATCCTTGTCTTGTGCTGGTTTTCAAGGGGAATGCTTTCAGCTTTTGCCCATTCAGTAAGATGTTGGCTGTGAGTTTGTCATAGATGGCTTTTATTATTTTCAGGTATGTTTCTTCAGTACCTAGTTTATTGGAAGTTTTTAACATGAAGGGATGTTGAATTTTATTGAAAGACTTTCTACATCTATTGAGATTATCATGTAATGTTTGTCTTTAGTTCTGTTTATGTGACGAGTCACATTTATTGATTTGCATATGTTGAACCAACCTTGTATCACAGGGGTATACAAGTAGGGGTATTCATGATCAAGTAGGCTTTATTTCTGCTTGATCATTGCGGATTAGCTTTTTGATGTGCTTCTGTATTTGGTTTGCAAGTGTTTTATTGAGGACCTTTGCATCAATATTCATCAAGGATACTGGCCTGAAGTTTTTTGGAATAGTTTCAGTAGAAATGGTACCAGCTTTGTGCATCTGGTAGAATTTGGCTATGAATCTGTCTGGTCCTTGGACTTTTTTGGCTGGTAGGTTATTTATTACTGATTCGGTTTTGGAGCGTATTATCCGTCTGTTTAGGGAATCAGTTTCTTCCTGGTTCAGTCTTGGGAGGGTTTATGTGCTCAGGAATGTATCCATCTCTTTCAGATTTTCTAGTTTGTGTGCATAGAGGTGTTCGTAGTAGTCTCTGATGGCTATTTTTATTTCTCTGGGGTCAGTGGTAACATCTCCTTTGTCATTTCTGATTGACACAAGGATTTTCTACACACCAAGTTATTCTTCAAGTATAAAGGCAATAAACAGACACTTAGGCATGCTAAACCTCAGGGAATAAAGGACCCAGGATCCTTCTTGAAAAACAACTTAAAAATGAAATCTATCCAACCCAGGGATGAGTCAAAATGGATTCTACAATACAGGACCTGGGTGTATTAGTTTCCTGGGGCTGCCATAACAAAGGACCACAAACTGGATGACTTAGAACAACAGAGTCATTGTCTCACAGTTCTGGGAGGTAGAAGTATGAAATCAAGGTGTTGGCAGGGACATGCTCCCTCTGAGCATCATGAAGGAGGATCCTTTCTTGCCTCTTCCAGGTTCTGCAGCCCCAGACATGCCTCGGCTTGCAGCAGCATAACTGCAGTCTTCACACAGTGTCCTCCCTATGCCTCTTCTCAGAGTCTTTCCTCCATGCATGTCTGTGTTCAAATTTCCAGTCATATTAGATTAGGGCCCACCCTACTAGCCTCATTTTAATCTGATCACCTCTGTAAAAATCCTGTTTCCAAAATAAGGTCCTATCCTGAGGTACTGAGGGTAAGGACTTCAACATACCTTTTTCTCGGTTGCAGGGGTACAGCACGCAATTTAATCCATACCACTGGGTAACACAGAGGTGGTGAGCACTGAGCCCATTAAATATAGGGCCAAGCCAGGCATGGTGGCCTTAATCCCAGCATTTGGGAGGCCAAGGTGGGTGGATCACCTGAGGTCAGGAGTTCCAGACCAGCCTGGCCAACATGGTGAAACCCCGTCTCTACTAAAAATACAAAAAAGTAGCCAGGCCTGGTGGTGGGTGCCTGTAATCCCAGCTACTCGGGATCCTGAGGCAGGAGAATTGCTTGAACCTGGGAGGCGGAGGTTGCAGTGAGCCAAGATCATGCCGCTGCACTCCAGCCTGGGTGACAGAGCAAAAACCTTGTCTCAAAAAACAAAACAAAACATATATATATATATACACACACACACACACATACATATATATATATCCAAAACTAAACAACAGTGAGGAGTGTGGGTAGGGAACAAAATGAGATGACAGAAACAAATCCACACACCTACAGTAAACTCACTTTTGACAAAGATGCCAAGAACATACACTGGGGAAAAGACAGTCTCTTAAATAAATGGTGCTGGGAAAACTGGATATTCATATGCAGAAGAATGAAACTAGACTTATATCTCTCATCATATACAAAAATCAAATCAAAATAGATTAAAGATGTAAGCCTAAGACCTTAAACTACAAAACTACTACAAGAAAACATTGGGGAACATTTCCAGGGCATAGGTCCAGGCAACGATTTCTTAAGTAATACCCCACAAGCACAGGCAACCTAAGCAAAAATGGACAAATGGGATCACATCAAGTTAAAAAGCTTCTGAACAGCAAGGTACACAGTCAACAAAGTGAAGAGACAACTCACAGAATGGGAGAAAATATTTGCAAACTACCCATCAGACAGGGGATTAATCAGAATATATAAGGAGCTCAAACAACTCCATAAGAAAAAAATATAACAATCTGATCCAAAATGGGCAAAAGATTTGAACAGACATTTCTCAAAGGAAGACATACAAATGGCAAACAGGCATAGGAAAAGGTGCTCAACATCCCTGATCATCAGAGAAATGCAAATCAAAATTACAACGAGATATCATCTCACCCCAGTTAAAATGGCTTATAGGCAAAAGGCAATAACAAATGTTTGCCAGGATGTGGAGAAAGGGGAACCCTTGTATACTGTTGGTGGGAATGTAAATCAGTACAACCACTATGGAGAACAGTTTGGAGGTTCCTCAAAAAACTAAAAAATGAGCTACTCTATGATCCAGCAATCCCACTGCTGGATATACACCTTAAAGAAAGGAAATCATAGGATATCTCCACTCCTATGTTTGTTGCAGCACTGTTTACAACAGCTAAAATTTGGAAGCAACCTAAGTGTCCATCAACAGATGACTGGATAAAGAAAATATATAATTTTTATATACACAATGGAGTAGTACTCAGCCATAAAAGAATGAGAGTTCCAGTCATTTTGCAACATGAATGGAAATGGAGATCATTTTTTTTTTTTTTTGAGACAGAGTCTTGCTCTGTAAGCCGGGAGACCCAGGGTGCAGTGGCGGATCTCGGCTCACTGCAAGCTCCGCCTCCCGGGTTTCACGCCATTCTCCTGCCTCAGCCTCCTGGTGCTGGGACTGCAGGCAGCCCGCCACCTGCGCCCGGCTAGTTTTTGTATTTTTAGTAGAGATGGGGTTTCACCGTGTTAGCCGGGTGGTCTCGATCTCCTGACCTGCGTGATCCAGCGTCTGGGGCCTCCCAAAGTGCTGGGATTACAGGCTTGAGCCACCGCGCCCGGCGGAGATCATTATATGAAGTGAAATAAGCCAGGCACAGAAAGACAAACATCACATGTTCTCACTTAGTTGTGGGATCTAAAAATCAAAATAATTGAACTCATGGACATAGAGAGTAGAAGGATGGTTATCAGAGGCTGGGAAGGGCTGTGAGTGGTTGAAGGGGAGGTAGGGATGGTTAATGGGTAAAGAAAAATAGAAAAAATGAATAAGACCTATTACTTGATAGCACAATATGGGAACTATATTATAATAATGTAATTGTATATTTGAAAATAATTTAAAGAATGTAATTGGATTATTTGTAACTTAAAGGATAAATGCTTGAGGGAATACATACCCCAATATCCATGATGTGCTTATTTCACATTGCCTGCCTGTATTAAAACATTTCATATACCCCCTAAATATATACAACTATTATGTACCTACAAGAAAATTTTTAAATAATTTAAGAATATTTTTAAAATTAAAAAAAAGTAACTAATAGCATATTGTAAAAAATTTTTTAATAAAAATTAGAAAAAAATGAAATGAGGGAAACATTGACAATGGAATATACACTTGACCTTTGCACATGGGGGTGCTGACCTCCCTGCACAGTCGAAAATCTACATATAACTTTTGATTCCCCCAAAACTTAACTACTAATAGCCTACTGTTGACCGAAGCCTTACGGATAACATAAACAGTTGGTTAACACATATTTTGTAGGTTATATGTATTATATTCTGTGTTCTTACTATAAAGTAAGCTAGAAAAAGAAAATGTTATTAAGAAAATCCACAGTGGCTCATGCCTGTAATCCCAGCACTCTGGGAGGCCGAGGTGGCCAGATCATGAGGTCAGGAGATAGAGACCATCTTGGCCAACATGGTGAAACCCCGTGTCTACTAAAATACAAAAAATTAGCCAGGTGTGGTGGCACGTGCCTGTAATACCAGCTACTTGGGAGGCTAAGGCAGGGGAATCACTTGAACCTGTGAAGCGGAGGTTGCAGTGAGCCAAGATCGCACCACTGTACTCCGGCCTGGTGACAGAGCAAGACCGCGTCTCAAAAAAAAAAAAAAAAGAAAAGAAAATCATTGGCCAGGCATGGTGGCTCACGCCTGTCATCCCAACACTTTGGGACACCGAGGTGGGCAGATGACTTGAGGTCAGGAGTTTGAGACCAGCCTGGCCAACATGGTGAAACCTCATCTCTATCAAAAATATAAAAAATTAGCTGGGTGTGGTGGCACGCAACTGTAATCCCAACTACTTGGGAGGCTGAGGCAGGAGAATCACTTGAAGTCGGGAGGCAGAGGTTGCAGTGAGCCAAAATCATGCCACTGCACTCCAGCCTGGGTGACAGAGCGAGACTCTGTCTCAAAAAAAAAAAAGAAAAGAAAAGAAAAGAAAAAGAAAATCATCAGGAAGAGAAAATATTTTTACTATTCATTAGTGGAAGTAAATCATAACGGTCTCCATCTTCATAATCTTCCCCTTGACAGTCTGAGGAGGAGAAGAAAGAGGAGGGATTATACTTATTGTTTCAAGGGTGGCAGAGGTGCAAGAAAACCCATGTATAAGTGGACTCATAAAGTTCCCCTGTGTTGTTCAAGGGTCAACTGTAGTAAAAATCAAGAGGTAGAGTCAGGCATTGGGCTAAATGTAATTGCAGGTTATTCCTCATCTTCTGTAGCAGGAAGTCAATAGACATCACTTAAAATTGAAACATGGCTTTTTTTTTAAAAAAAGCAAATTTAATCTCCTAATGTTTTGCATTGTGTTTTTTCTTGATCAATCTCTTAAGAGTTATTATATCTTGTGATAAATAAGCAGTCAATTTAGTAAATTTTTTTTTTTTTTGAGACAGAGTTTTGCTCTTGTTGTCCAGGCTGGAGTGCAATGGCGCGATCTCAGCTCACTGCAACCTCCGCTCCCAGGTTCAAGCAATTCTTCTGCCTCAGTACCCCTAGTAGCTAGGATTACAGGCGCCTGCCACTACACCCAGCTAATTTTTGTATTTTTAGTAGAGATGATGTTTCACCATGTTGGTCAGGCTGGTCTTGAACTCCTGACCTCAGGTGATCCGCCCACCTCAGCCTCCCAAAGTGCTGAGATTACAAGCATGAGCCACAGCACCCGGCCAATTTAGTAATTTTTAAGTTTTGCTGGCTGGACACAGTGGCTCATGCCTGTAATTCAAGGCAGGAGGATTGCTTGAGCCCTGGAGTTCTAGACCAGTCTGGGTAACATAGCCAGGGCTCATTTCTACAAATAATAAAACAAAATTAGCCAGGCATGGTGGTGAGCACCTAGAGTCCCAGGTACTCCAGAGGTTGGGAGGTGGAGGCTACAGTGAGCTATGATCACACCACTGTACTCCAGCCTGGGTAACAGAGCTTTCTCATCTCGAAAAAAGAAAAGTAAGTTCTGCTTCAGTTTTTGTACTGCTAAATTTAAGTTAAATTATATTAAACTTTTTACATCTAAAATAGCACGCAGAGAATGATTTTATTTTTATAAAATTATTTCTGTTGTTCTGTCTACTCACCTACCTATAGATTCCTGAATCATATTTTTTACAAATGTTGGTGGATGGTTATCTCGGAGCAGTGGGATTTATAGTGTGTGTGTGTATTTTTTTTTTTTAACTTTCTTTGTTATGCTTTCCTATATTACTTAAATTTTTATGATGAATATGTGTTATTTTGAACAAAAACAATAAAATCATTGTTTCCTTTTCTATGTTTTTTCCTAAAAGACTTCTCCGTAGGCATTGAGAGTGCTAGGAGCCTGTTGGGCACAGTGGGTCACACCTGTAATCCCAGCACTTTGGGAGGCCAAGTGGGGTAGATAACTCGATCCCAGGAGTCTGAGATCAGCCTGGGCAACATGGTGAGACCCCATCTTTACAAAAAATACAGAAATTAGCAAGACGTGGTATAGTTCCAGCTACTCAGGATGCTGAGGTGGGAGGATTCCTTGAGCCTGGAGGCGGAGGTTGCAGTGAGCCATGATCACGCCACTGCACTCCAGCCTGGGTGATAGAGACCCTGTCTCAAGGGAAAAAAATGAGAGAGTGCTAGGAGCCAAGAGGTTGCTTCAACATTAGGTGCTAGCAGGAGATCTGTCCAAGAGGCAGAGGGTAAGATCTGAGGGTGCTGTGACGGCCAACACAACACAGAGGCCCTTCCCAAACTGGGGTCAGGGGTGGGAGGGGGCTGTTTCATAGCTGCTGTGACAAAAAAGTCCCTCAATCGCAGATGCTACCACAAGTATTAAGAACTTTCCACAGTCAGACCCAAACCCCATAGAAATCAGATGGCCTCCAAGGTCAGCAAAATGAATCGGACTTGCCTCTGCCTTCCACCTCTTTTTTTTTTTTTTTTTTTTTGAGACAGAGTTTTATTCTTATTCCCCAGGCTGGAGTACAGTGGTGCGATCTCGGCTCACTGCAACCTCTGCCTCCTCGGTTCAAGTGATTCTCCTGCCTCAGCCTCCTGAGTAGCTGGGATTACAGGCGCCCACCACCATGCCCAGCTAATTTTTTGTATTTTTAGTAGAGATGGGGTTTCATCAAGTCAGCCAGGCTGGTCTCAAACTCCTGACCTCAGGTCATCTACCCACCTCAGCCTCCCAAGGTGCTGGGATAACAGGCGTGAGCCACTGTGCCCGGCCACCTGCCTTCTAACTTTTGAGAAAGTCCAACATTTGCTTTATTGTGACATCAAAGAAGCTAATGTTCCTGGGAACCAACCAGGATTATGGCTGTGTTCTTCTCAATCCCCAGTCAAGAGAGCTGTCCTGAGCTCAGCTGTGTGACCAAGTCTTCCACATTGAAAGTGAGTGAAAAATGGCTTCCCTCTGCCCTTTTAGGCTTCTTGCCTGGGCTACAAATTAAACTGACATAAGACAGATTAACAGGAGAAAAGCCATCTTTAGTTACATACATAGGCACAGGAGTCCTTCAAAATACAAGACTCAAAGGAGGGCCAGATGATTAAAGGCTTATACAGATTGAATATCTCTCATCCAAAATGCTTGGGACCAGAAATGTTTCAGATTGGGGATCTTTTCCAATTTTGAAATATTTGCATATATATAATGAGAGATCTTGGGGCTAGGACTCAAGTATAAACATAAAATTCATTTATGTTACATATATACATTATACACACAGCCTGAAGGTAATTTTATATAGTTTTTTAATGATTTTGAGCATGAAACAAAGTTTTTAATGTGTTTTGACTGTGACACATCACATGAGTTCAGGTGTGGAATTTTCCACTCACGACATGAAGGCTCACGTCAATACTCAAAAAAATGTTGGATTTTAGAGTATTTTGAGTTTTTGGATTAGGGATATGCAACCTGTGTAGCATTTTTAGCTACAGAAAGGAATGGGGACTTGGGGCTTCTGGGAGGTGGTGGCCACACAAGTTATGGGAGGGTGAGGGGAGGAAATGTATGGTGAATAAAGTTCTTCTTGTTATGCAGATAAAAGTCTCCCAGATAATAAAAGTTGTCTGGAGCAACCCTCAGGAGAATATCTGTCTGGGTGTGGTGTATTCGTCTGTTCTCACACTGCTAATAAAGACATACCCAAAACTGAGCAATTTATAGAGGAAAGAGGTTTAACTGCCTCATAGTTCCATATGGCTGCAGAAGCCTCACAATCATGGCGGAAGGCAAATGAGGAGCAAAGGCACATCTTACATGGCAGCAGGCAAGAGAGCTTGTGCAGGCAAACTCCCCTTTATGAAACCATCAGATCAGGCCGTACACAGTGGCTCATGTCTATAATCCCAGCACTTTGGGAGGCTAAGGTGGGTGGATCACAAGGTCAAGAGATTGAGACAATCCTGGCCAACGTGATGAAACCCCATCTCTACTAAAAATACAAAAATTAGCTGGGCGTTGTGGTGTGCGCCTGTAGTCCCAGCTACTCAGGAGGCTGAGAATCGCTTGAACCTGAGAGGCAGAGGTTGCAGTGAGCCAAGATCTGAACTCCAGCCTGGCGACAGAGTGAGACTCCATCTCAAAATAATAATAATAATAATAATAAATAAAACCATCAGATCTCATAAGACTTATTCACTATCATGAGAACAGCACAGGAAAGTCCCACCCCCCATGATTCAATTACCTCCCACCAGGTCCCTCCCATGACACATGGGGATTATGGGAGCTACAATTCAAGATGAGATCTGGTGGGGGATACACCTAAACCATATCACATGGTGTCCACCTCCAGGCTCTCTCCTATGATCCCAGTGAATCTTCCCTGGTGGATGAGATTCCCGCGAAGTGGATTCAGGACAGTTGAGTTCCATTTGGAGGATTGTCTTTAGGCAGCTAAGGGGAGCTCAGAAAAAGCCTCTGTCTGAACCTGCTCTTCCCAAAGTGCCCTTAGTTCACTGTAATTAGCACACCAAAGTGTCATATGTTGAAGTGGACTTTCCTGAACTCCTTCCGTTCCACGCCCTCCATGCTGCAGATGCTCTTTGAGGCCAGCCTGGAGAGGCCTCTCCTCTGTCTCTTCCCCAGCCTACGAGATTGCCTGAGAGAGCTGTTGGAAACCCTAATTTGACCTCTCCCACAACAAGGGACGAGCCAAAAAGCTGGGCTGTAGGGAACCAGCTCCATGAGATGCTGGTCAGCAAACATTTTAATCTAAAATTATAATTGGTCAGAGAATTGGTTTTTCAGTATTTTTTTTTAAAGTATCCTCCATGCTGGATTACAGAAGCCTAATGGATACTTTTCTTGTTATTGAAGGGTTAATAGAATATCTTTCTCTTCCAATAAATAGTTGGATAAATATGATAAAGTGCTCCTTCAGGAATTACCATGGCACAGATCATTTCTTCCCTCAGAGAAGCGCCTGGCTTTTTTTGTTTGTTTGTTTGTTTTTTGACTGAGTCTTACTCTGTTACCCAGGCTGGAGTGCAATGGTGCAATCTCAGCTCACTGCAACCTCTGCCTCCCTGGTTCAAGCAATTCTCCTGCCTCAGCCTCCCAAGTAGCTGGGATTACAGGCGTCCACCACCACACCCGACTAATTTTTGCATTTTTTAGAGAGACAGGGTTTCACCACATTGGCTAGGCTGGTCTCAAACTCCTGACCTCGTGATCCACCTGCCTTGGCCTCCCAAAGGGTTGGGATTACAGGCATGAGCCATCATGCCCAGTGGCTTTTGCTTTTTCTTTAAGTCCATTCCTTTGTGAACTCTTGATTTTATAAATCCTCTTCTTTTCCCTTTTATTTTTTCTGGTATGGTCCTGAAATGTCTTCTGTGGTCTTCCTTCAAAGTTCAGCTTCCCTTTCCAATTAAATTTTCATTCACGTTCCCACATTAACCTTCAAAATTACACTCAAGGCAAGGACTTCCCCTGTTTTCAACAAAGAGATGGGTATCAATGGATTTCCAAAGCATCCCTCTGTTCTACACATACGTATCTTTTTTCCCCAACTAAAATGTAGAATTATTGGGAACAGGGTCTGTTTTTAATTTCCTTTTTATCTCCCTGCCTTACAGCACCTGCTCTACAAAGTAATTCTCAATAAGTAATCACTTCTGACCACATGTAGAGATTTATAATTCATAAATGTATAATTCCATTGAATGGAAACGGAAATCCTTAGATTGGGGGTGGGGTCAACCATTGTTACTGCTAACATATTTTAGCAGTTATTAATCCAGCATTTCATGTAATCCTCATACTGAAACCACCTTTGGGAAATTATGACAGTAAGAGAAATCTACATGGCTGACTCCATCTTGCTTCTAGCCTCTCAAGTTGACTCTCTTTGCTTATTATGCCTTGGTGTGAGAGAAATTTAGTTTATAGTTTAAATGATAATAGTCCTTCCCAAAAATGAAATTGTTCCTGTAAAACTAATAAACGGCCACCAAGTTAGGAGGATGAGAGGGTCTTGAATTCTAAATAATTACCAGCCATTATTCCAGAAATCATAAGATTTGCAACTTCCCCAGTTACTCTTGCAGATACTATCACTATTGTATAACCTAAGATTGGCCTTTTGAAATGTCTTTTCAGGATTTTGCCTTTCTGACAACCACATGACCCCATCTGGACCCACCAACCAGTCCTGTTGCCCCAACCCAGGAACTGACTCAGCACAAGAGGACAGCTTTGATTCCCTATGATTTCATCTCTGACTCAACCGATCAGTATGCTCCCTGCCCACCAAACTATCTTTGAAAAACTCCTAACCTCATGCCTTTGGGGAGACTGATTTGAATAATAATCCCATTTCCTATGGGGAGTGACTGGCCTCGTATCAGTTAAACACTTGTTACTACAATGCTATGGTCTTGGTGAGTTGATTTTGTTCGTGCAGCAGGCGGGAAGAACCCACTGGGCCGGCCACGCACAGTGGCTCACGCCTGTAATCCCAGCACTTTAGGAGGCTGAGGTGGGCGGATCACCTGAGGTCAGGAGTTCGAGATCAGCCTGACCAACATGGAGAAACCCCATCTCTACTAAAATACAAAAAGATTAGCCGGATGTGGTGGTGTGCGCCTGTTGTCCCAGCTACTTGGGAGGCTGAGGCAGAATTGCTGGAACCCGGGAGGCAGAGGTTGCAGTCAGCTGAGATCCCACCATTGCACTCCAGCCTGGGCTACAAAAGTGAGACTGTCTCTAAAAAAAAGAGTGGGCAGTCAGGCGTGGTGGCTCACGCCTGTAATCCCAGCTACTCAGGAGGCAGAGGCAGGAGAATCACTTGAACCCATAGACAGAGTTTGCAGTGAGACAAGACCGCACCATTGTACTCCAGCCTGGGCAACAGAATGAGACTCTGTCTCAAAAAAAAAAAAAAAAAAAAGAGTCGGCTGTAGGCTGGGTGCAGTGACTCACACTTGTAATCCCGGCACTTTGGGAGGCTGAGGCAGGTGGATCACCTGGGCCCAGGAGTTCAAGACCAGCCTGAGCAACATAGTGAAACCCTGTCTCTACAAAAAATACAAAAAGTATACTTCCATGTAGTATGGGAAATAAAATTTAAAAAACAAAAACATAAAAATTAGCCAGGCGTGGTGGCATGTGCCTGTGGTCTCAGCTACTCAGGAGGCTGAGGTGGGAGGATCACTTGAGCCCAGGAGGTTGAGCCTGCAGTGAGCCGTGATTGTGCCACTGTACTCTAGCCTAGGTGACAGAGTAAGACCTTGTCTCTTAATTAAAAAAAAAAAAAGTGGATTGTCTTGTTTATAGAATAGCATGTGACAGAACTGACAATGTATGACTTTTGAGACTAAGTTACAAAAGGCATTGTGATTTTCTTCTTGCTCTCTCTTAGTCACTCACTCTGGGGGAAGCTAGGTGCCATGTTGTGAGAATACTCAAGCAGCTCAATGGCAAGGTCCATGTGGCAAGGAACTGAAACCACCTGCCAATGGTCAACAGGAAACCGGCACCTTACGTCAACAGCCATGTGAGTGAACCATCTTGAAAACAGATCATTTAGCCCCATTCTTCAGATGACCACAACCCTAACTGAGTTTTTACTGCAACATCATAAGACACACTGAGCAGTCATCCAACTAAACCACTCTTGAATACCTGACCCGTACAAACTGTGAGATAACAAATAGTTGTGTTACATTGCTAAATTTTGAGGTAATTGTTTACACAGCAATAAATAATTCAACAAGTTATCGTCTAAATGAGTAGTTCTTACATTTTGGGGGGACAGGGACTTCTCTGAGAATCCGATAAAAATTATAGACCCTCACTTAAGAAAAATGCCAGAAATAGGCCGGGCGCAGTGGCTCACGCCTGTAATCCCAGCACTTTGGGAGGCCAGAGTGGTGAGATCCGCGAGGTCAGAAGATGGGAGCCATCACAGCTAACACGGTAAAACCCCGTCTCTACTAAAAATACAAAAAATTAGCCGGGCGTGTGGTGGACGTCTGTAGTCCCAGCAGCTCGGGAGGCTGAGGCAGGAGAATGGCATGAACTCAGGAGGCGGAGCTTGCAGTGAGCTGAGATCTGGCCACTGTACTCCAGCCTGGGCGACACAGCGAGACTCCATCTCAAAAAAAAAAAAAAAAGAAAAAAAAAGAAAAAAGAAAAATGCCAGAAACAAAATCATGTAGCTCACGGTTTCTGGAGAATCTTATATTCCAGTAAAGCCCATTCACAGATCTCAGGCTAAAAATTCCTTCTCTAAACACTAGAAGAGTCCACATGTAAATTCTTTCCGTAAAAAAAAATCCCTTTCCTGTGGAAGACTAATGTAAAGCAATTTTTATTCTTTGCTTCAGTTTGTTTTTCCTTGAGATGGAAGAACCAGTTTGATTAAATAGGCATTTCCCACTGAATTCCCAGGCTGTTTTCCGCAGCATTTCAGGAGAGAGACAAAGGGGTCAAACTAACTTTTCTCATGGTTCTATTTTTATGACTGAATTCTTATGGAAAAGGGAATCAAGGAAATTGGTGAGATTTCCAGAAAAGTCAGAAACAGTAGTTACTAGAAATACAGGAAGGAAATGTGTTCTTGAAGATTAACGCTCCAAGGTTTAGAGCTAAATGTGTTGGCTTCATTTGTATTCTCCAGACACAGTAGGGCATTTGGGAGAATCCTACTGAGTTCATTCTTCATCCACTTGAGCCACCTCCAACTTTGTTTTTACACATACGCATCTCCAGGCTGACATTATGTGCAAAGGAGAAGCACAGTGATTCCTCTCCATTTTCTACCAGCGGAGATAAAGACCTCTAAGCGGACACAGACATAGGAGAGAGAGCCATCAAACTTGCGTTTGAAGTTAGTATCTGCTAAATCCTCAAGGCCATATTTTCTGATCCAACCAAGGAAAGTATAATTGCAATTCTCAGAGTCAGCTTCCCCTTTGGGAACCCCAGAATGGATCTGTGTTCCTGAGCACTGTTCCCTGGGCTGCAGAAGACGTGTCAGGAAATATAACCTAGGAAGAGAAGCAGAACTTGGGGGCATAATGGTATATTCAATTTGGGAGAAATTCAGTTTGGAGAACTTTTAAGAAAATTTAGTTTGGAGAATTTTTAAGACATCCCCTAGGGGTTAGGTATATGGTACATGAACTCAGGAAGAGGTCTGCATTCAGAGATATTTTGGGAGTTAAAACATGAGCTCACTGAGGATGGACCTTTGCAAACTTATAAATAGGGAAGGAAGAGAAGTCCCTTAAGGAGTGAAGGAAAATGATAGGAGAGGTTGTGAGATGAGCTGGGAAAGATGTGAGAGAAATCCACAGACAAGGGATTTTTTTTTTTTTTTTTGAGATGGAGTTTCCTCTTATTGCTCAGGCTGGAGTGCAATGGCATGATCACAGTTCACTGCAACCTCCACCTCTTGGGTTCAAGCGATTCTCCTGCCTCAGCCTCCTGAGTAGCTGGGATTATAGGCATAAGGCACCACACCCAGCTAATTTTTGTATTTTTAGTAGAGACAGGGTTTTACCATGTTGGCCAGGCTAGTCTTAAACCCCTGACCTCAGATGATCCACCTGCCTCGGCCTCCCAAAGTGCTGGGATTACAGGCATGAGCCACCGTGCCTAGCCAGGATTAAATTTTTTAAATATAATTATTTGTATTTTTACAAATATAAATATAAACAAAAAGGGAATGTTAATTTCACATGCAAGTTTAAGCAGAGGCATTAGGTAAATGACAGGTGGACCATGTCAATTCTTTTTAGCGTGACCCGGCTTCACAGGTAGTTGTGGAAGGAGCATATCAGTACAGCAGAAGGGGCAGAAGCTTGATTGGGACAGGCTGAGGAGAGAGTCAGCAGAAGTGGCTCACATAAAAATGGCCACACACAGTCACCCAAGATTCAAGACTGAATAAGGCAGAGGCTCCTCTCAGTCCCTCTGGTGAGATAAGAGGCAGCTGGAAGAGATTGGTGAAATACATATTCATTTTGCTATTTGTTCATAGTCTACGTTCACTGAAGGAATAAAACCCCATTGTTAATAAACAGAAGTAGCTCCCTAGAGATATAAACTTTGGTGTGGAAAAGTTGGCATATAAAAGAAAAGCAATAGCCATCTGCCCAAATTAGAACTAGCAGGGAAGAAATGGCCTTGCCAGGCACGGTGAAACACAAGAAGCAGATCGCAAATCAAAGAACTGAAAGTGTTATGAGGGTAGGCATGAGGTCCTACCTTCACAACATAATCCACAGGTTAGGGCAGTGGGTGAGAGGATAGTCTCTGCTGTCTTTTCCAAATGGACAGAACCTCTTAGACACCCATCCTCCCTGAATATTTAAATCAGCACCAATCTTAAGTGTAACTGGAGAGCAAAAATGAGACAGGTGAACAGCAACAGACAATTCCGGGACTTAGATTCCAAACATGCAGAACCTATGGCTTGTAGTAGCATTTTCTTTGAAATAATTGAGTTCCTGTATATTTTCATGAATAATTCTCTTTGTGTTTCATATTAATCTTTCTGGTAAATAAATAAATAAATAAACATTTTCCAAGAAGGTCCCCCAGGCTGCTGGCACAGGCTGCGCTGATCGGCTCCTGCTGTGTTTCCCTGTGGCTTCACTGAAGGCCCACCACCTGCCTCTACTACTATGTTATGATGACAACCTGTTTAGTGGGTCTGTGCCTTGGAGACACTGGCGACCTTGATCCCAATTCAATTGGCAGAGCCCTGTGTGCAGGTCCTACAGGCTACACTCCTGCAGGCCTGCATTTAGGCTTAGATAACTCCCCTAGGATTCAAACCCCAAAGGAAGGGCTTGCCCAGGCCACAATCCTGTTCTTGCTCCAGACTTTCCTGCCACTGCCCCATACTTGTCTCTGTACCTATGGCAGCTGAGCTGGCATCTCCTCCTGGGACACCTGATGTGTTTCACAGGCTAGAAACATCAAATGCAGGCACTAGCACCAACTTTCAGGAAGTAAAGCCAAAAGCCCATGACCCTTCTGTTATGTGCTCGATGCCACAAAACCCAGCTGCCTGTGTGCTATGTTGTCAGAAAACACCACGGTTTCCTGTTAAAATACAGGAAGAGAAGTAATAAAAAATAAATTTCCTGCCAACCACTGGGGACAACTAGATAGAAGAGGAACAATAAAATATGAATACAATGACAACCAGTATGTAGACACCCAGATGACTTTCCTGTTGAAAAGTCTGGCTTGGAGGATGAAGTTGAAGGAGTCCAAGAAATGCCACCCCAAAATATCACGCTTTGGTGTGCTGATTGCATTGAACCGAGGGCATGTGGGGAACAGTGGATGCAGACAGAGGCTTTTTCTGAGCTCCCTTTAGCTGCCTAAAGACCTTCCTCCAAATGGAACTCAATTGTCCTGAATCCCCTTTGCAGGAATCCCATCCACCAGGGAACATTAACTGGGATGGATCACAGGAGAGAGCCTGGAGGTGGAAACTATGCCTAGACAGAAACCACCTATTCTCCTAAGGGCGACTCCCAACAACCTTTGTTACCTGGGAGATTTTTATCTGCATAACAAGAAGACCTTTATTCACCATACGTTTCCTCCCCTCACCCATAACTTGTGTGGCCACCACTTCCCAGAAGCCCTAAGCGCCCCCATTCCTTTCTGTATCTCAGGATGCTCTATTAGCTTCAGGCATCTGCCCCTTCTTCAAGTCTGGTATTTTGTAAGACTCCTGTGCATGCATAGGTAATTAAATATGGCTTTTCTCCTGTTCATTAGTCTTACATTAATTTAATTCATAGCCCAGCCAAGGAACCTAGAAGGCTATAAGAAAGTCATTTTCTACTCCCCTACAGAAGCAGAGTTAGTGATGTATTCCTGGGGCCTTCAGGAATCAGTTCTCATCTCTGAGGCTGGCTCCTCCACGTTCTATTTTCTTTCTTTCAAAAAACTTTTTATTTTTAATTTTTATGGACACATAATAGTTGTACAGGTTAGGCATGGTGGCTCACACCTGTAATCCCAGCACTTTGGTAAGCCAAGGCAGGAGAATTACTTGAAGCCAGAAGTTTGAGATCAGCTTGTACAGCACAGTGAAACCCCATCTCTACAAAAAATATATAAAACTTTAACCAGGCGTTCTGGCACACACCTGGGGTCCCAGCTACTTGGGAGGCTGACATGGGAAGATCACTTGACATGGGAGGCTGACATGGGTTAGGGGGTCAGGGCTGCAGTGAGCTGTGATCATGCCACTGCACTCAAGCCTGGGTGACACAGTGAGACCCTGTCTCAAAAAAAGTAGTTGTACATATTATGGTGTTGTATTAATTTATTCTCATACTGTTACAAGGAAATACCGGAGACTGGGCAATTTATCAAGGAAAGAGGCTTAATTGACTCACAGTTCTGCATAATGGGGAGGCCTCAGGAAACTTACAATCACGGCGGAAGGAGAAGCAGGCACCTTCTTCACAAGGTAGCAGGATAGAGAGAAGTAAGCAAAGTGGGGAAGAGCCCCTTATAAAACTATCAGATCTCATGAGAACAAACTTACTATCATGAGAATAGCATGGGGAAAACTGCCCCCATGATCCAATCACCTCCCTCCCCATGTAATCACATGGGGATTACAATTCAATGTGAGATTTGGATGGGGACACAGAGCCAAACCATATCAGGGGTACATGTGATGTTTTGACAGAAGCATGCAATGTGTAATGATCAAACCTGGATAACTGGGATATCCACCTCCACAAACATTTATCATTTGTGTTGGGAATATTCTAAATCTACTCTTCTAGCTATTTTGAAATATACAATAGATTATTGATAGCTACAGCTGCCCTATTGTGCTACCAAACACCAGATCTTATTTCTTCTATCTAACTGTATTTTTTTTTAAGATGGAGTCTTGCTCTGTTGTCCAGTCTGGAGTGCAATGGTGCAATGTTGGCTCACTGCAACCTCTGCCTCCTGGGTTCAAGTAATTTTCCTGCCTCAGCCTCCTGAGTAGCTGAGATTACAGGTGTACATCACCATGCCCAGCTAATTTTTTGTATTTTTAGTAGAGACGGTTTCACCATGCTGGGCAGGCTGGTGTTGAACTCCTGATCTCAAGTGGTCCACCCTCCTCGGCCTCCCCAAGTGCTGGGATTATAGGCGTGAACCACCACGCCCAGCCTATCTAACTGTATTTTTGTGCCCATTAACCATTCCCTTTTTATCTTGCCCTCTCCATTGCCCCTCTAGTCTCTGGTAACCGCCATTCTACTCTCTACCTCCTTGAGGTCAATTATTTTAGCTCCCACATACGAGTTAGAACATAAGACATTTGTCTTTCCATGCCTGGCCTGTTTCATTTAACATAATGTCTTCCAGTTCCATCCATGTTGTTGCAAATAACAGGATTTCATTCTGTTTTACGGTAGAATAATATTCCATTGTGTGTACATAACACCTTTTCTTTATTCATTCATCTGTTGATAGACACTTATGTTGATTCCATATCTTGGCTATTGTAAATAGTGCTGCAATAAATGTGGGGGTGGAGATATCTCTTTGATATACTGATTTCATTTCTTTATTTCTCTTTTTTGAGATAGGGTCTTGCTTCGCCACCCAGGCAGGAGTGCAGTGGCACAATCATGGCTCACTACAGCCTTAAGATCCCAGGATCAAATGATCTTCCCACTTCAGTTTCCCAAGTAGCTGAGACTACAGGTACATGCCACCACATCAGGCTAATTTCTTTAAAAAATTTTGTAGAGACAGGGTCTTGCCATATTGCCCAGGCTGGTCTTGAATTCTTGGACTCAAGTGATTCTTCTGACTTGGCCTCCCAAAGTGCTGGGATTACAGACATGAGCCAACATGCCCAGCCCTTTCTTTTGAATATATACCCAGAAGGATGATTGCTGGATCATATGGTAGTTCTATTGTTAGTTTTTTGACAACTCTCCATACTGTTTTCCATAGTGGATATACTAATTTATACTCCCACCAACAGTGTATGAGCATTCCCCTTTTTCTGCACCCTTGACAACTTTTGCTATTTTCTGTTTTTTTAACAATAATCATTTTAACTGGGATATCTCATTGTGGTTTTGATTTGCATTTCCCTAATGATTAGTGATGTTGAGCATTTTTTCATATACCTGTTAGCCATTTTTATGTCTTCTTTTGATAAATATCTATTCAGATCTTTTACATATTTTTAAGTCAGGTTATTTGTTCTTTTGTTATTGAGTTGAGTTCTTTCTATATTTTGGTTATTAATTCTTCGCCACATGACTTGTTTTCAAGTATTTTCTCCCATCCTGTAAGTCGTCTCTTCACTTTGTTGATTCTTTTATCTGCTGTGCAGAAGCTTTTTAGCTTGATCTAATGACATTTGTCAACTTTTGCTTTGGTTACCTGTGCTGTTGAGGTCTTGCTCAAGAAATCTTAGCCCAGCCTATTGTCCCTGAAGCATTTCTCCAATGTTTTCTTCTAGTAGTTTCATGTTTTACATTTAGGTCTTTGATCCTATTTTATTTTATTTTATTTTATTTTATTTTATTTTATTTTATTTTTTGAGACAGAGTCTTGCTCTGTCACCCAGGCTGGAGTGCAGTGGCATGATTTTGGCTCACCGCAACCTCCACCTCCTGGGTTCAAGTGGTTCTCCTGCCTCAGCCTCCTGAGTAGCTGGGATTACAGGCGTGTGCCTCCATGCCCAGCTCATTTTTGTATTTTTAGTAGAGACAGAGTTTTGCCATTTTGGCCAGGCTGGTCTCGAATTCCTGACCTCAGGTGATCCACCCAGCTTGGCCTCCCAAAGTACTGGGATTACAAGCGTGAGCCACCATGCCCGGCCTGATCCATTTGTATTTGATTCTTGTATATGGTAAGAAATAGGGGTCTAGTTTCATTCCTCTGCATATGACTATCATTTTCCTAACATCATTTATTAAAAGGGGATCCTTTCCCTAATGTATGTTCTTGGTGCCTTTGTCAAGAATGAGTTGACTGGGCCAGGAGCAGTGGCTCACAAGGTCAAGAGATCCAGACCATCCTGACCAACATGGTGAAACCCCATCTCTACTAAGAATACAAAAATTAGCTGGGTGTGGTGGCACATGCCTGTAGTCCCAGCTACTCAGGAGGCAGAGGCAGGAGAATCGCTTGAACCTGGGAGGCGGAGGTTGCAGTGAGCCGAGATTGCACCACTGCACTCAAGCCTGGCATCAGAGTGAGACTCCGTCTGGAAAACAAAAACAAAACAACAACAACAAAATGACTTGACTATAAATGTGTGCATTTATTTCTGGGTTCTCTATTCTGTTTCCATTGGCCTGTAGGTCTGATTTTATCCCAGTCCCACATTGTTTTGGTTACTACAACTTTGCAGTATAAAGTCAGGTAATGTGATGCCTCCAGCTTTGTTCTGGCTCCTCCATTTTTTCATTGTTGGGAACTAGCCTGTTACTTTCAGTTTATGGCAGTAGCTCAAGATGTTTTGTAGTGGGTAAGATTCAGCTGCTCATTTCCTACCTTGCTACCAACTTGTAATAAAAGCAAGCCCCAGGCCAAATTCTGCCCCATGCAAAGACATTTATTAAACCAATATTCATGGACCATTAGGCACAGAACATTTTATACAACCCACTCGGTAGGTCCAGCTTATGTCCTTTTAAATGATTTAATGACTACATGACATGAATGATCTGCAGGAAAAGAACCAACATTTTAGAGACAGGATTTAATTATCTTTGTGGTCAGCATCAGGCAACCAGAAACTCTTCTAAAGCAACATCTGGATACAGGAGTGGCTCAGGGTCCAGGGTCTTGCACCATCTTTACAGGGGCTTGCTAAAGGCCTCAATAGACTCTTACACCCTGTTCAGGCAAATGAGCAGAGCCTCTCAAATATGTTAGCATATTCACGTATCTTGATTCTCTTCCATTTCATCAGTGAGCCCTTTTCTATGATTTTTTCATGCTAATTACTAAGCCACTGATTTCACCACAAAATAAAACCAATTTCTGATATTTACGTGCTGATTAGCAAAGTATCTGCTATGAATCAAAATACAGATTACCCAAGCAACTTTTAAGGGGCACATTGAATAGCCTTTCAGATATAACACTAGCTGACACCCCTGGGGTGTAGCTTGCCCTTGGAATTGAAGCTTAATTTAACCAGCAGGTACACAGCATTCCGTTGTCAATGCTGCAGTATTTACAAGTGTGAAATGAAAATATCTTGGGCCCCCAAAATCACTAAGGAAAACTCAAGCTGGAAACTGCTTAAGGCAAAATTGCCTCCCATTCTATTCAAAGTTATTCCTCTGCTCACTGAGATAGATGCATATCTGATTGCCTCCTTTGGAAAGGCTATCCTTTGTGTCTCACCTATCTGTGACCTAGAAGCTCCTTCCCCATTTCCTGCCTTTGCTTCAAGTTGTCCTGCCTTTCCAGACGGAACCAATGTACTTCTTACATATATTGATTGATGCCTCATGTCTCCCTAAAATGTATAAAACCAAGCTGTCCGCCAATCACCTTGGGCACATGTCGTCAGGACTTCCTAAGGCTATGTCACAGGCTGTCCACAACCTTGGCAAAATAAACTTTCTAAATAAACTGAGACCTGTCTCAGATTTTCTGGGTTCACACAAGTAAATTGCAGCCATTAAGACACTTACTAAGACCTAAGAGAAAAAAAAACAATTATTTTAATTAAGTACTGTGGGAAGCAAGTCAATACCAGAACACTTGTCTCAAGCTTTGTGACTATTTCATTCAACTTCTGTCTGAGAAGGAGACAATTAATATGAGATATAACTGAAATCTGTGAGATTGTACTGGGGACTACAAATTCCTAAGCATTCAAGTAAGGAAAGATTCTTGTTATTCAACAGAGTTTATTTCAGTACAAGTAAAAGGAAATATTCCATATGGCTCTTAGGAATTGGTTATCCCAAAGGTAGTTCAGGCTGCAAACAAACAATTTATTCTGGGCTAAATCAAAAGTCACAAAGTGGCACCCCAGAAAAATGGGTGGCCTGAACCCATTTGGTCTGAACAACTTTGTAAAATTATTGAATTTGAGCCAGTACTTAAAAATCAGTTGCCATCCCCATAAAAATCTGGATTTCTGGTTTCTCTTGAAAAAAATCAGAAGATCTGACAATATTAAGTCTATATTTCCTGCTGACATAAGGCAGCTGAAATCGAGTAATCACTATATCCCATAATAGGCATTTTCAATTGTAGAAAGTGAAGTAGAGGTTCCTCTTCAAAGGGACTTTCCTCCCTGTCTAATTAGGAATAAATAGTAAAATCTCTTAGAAGCAAAATGTATTCAAAGACCTGGGCTAACATTCTTAGATATCTGCTAGCTGTAATAAAAAAATCAATGTACTTTGTGTTCTTAGCTCCCATATTTTAGCCTAGATATTTGCCCTGGCATGCTTATACTGGTCCAAGCAAGCATTAGGTCACAGCCTGGTCCTCTTCCTTATTTGGAGGTGTTTTTACCTTTCTCAGCATTCCACAAGTCGCTTCCACCTTCCTTTGTCCTCTGCCTTTGCCTCTTTTGGAAAGTTCTAAGTTACTAGCCAATCAGGACAAGTACAGAATGTGAGGTCCCATTCCATCCAATGGACACCAGACACAGCAGCAGGGTGGCCGCTTCAGGTTATAAATGACCCTGTCTCCTTTGGGTGTGCTCTCATGGCAAGACTGCTAGCGAGCGGTACCCTTTCTGCAGAAAGTAAACTAGCCTTGCTGAGAGATCCTTTTTCTCAGTGTTGAGTTTTGTGACACCAAGTACCTGTTCCCAACACTCTCCAGCTTGCTACAGTCCACACCATGCCCCATTACTTCCCAACACTGAGGTCCAGTGCCAGTTACACACCTTAACTATCCTCACCAGTCGAGCCTTGAAACATAATCCTAGGTGGATCATGGAACTGAATTTTTGCCCAAATCCTGCCTTGGGATAAGACGATATTCCTGCCTCAACAGACTCTTCATCAAAAGACAACATATGTTCATGAAAAGACAAACCACAAAATGGGAGAAGATATTTGCAACACATATAGCTACAAAGGAGTAGTACTCAAAACAATACAAAGAATTTCTACAAAATGATAAGAAAAAGACGATCAATCCAACAGAAAAGCGGGCAAAGAGATGAACAGGCAATTCACAGAAGAAACAGGAATGCTCTGTAAACATAGGAAAAGATGCTCAACTCCATAGTGATCCAGAAAATAAAAGTTTTTATCACAATAAAATGTTATTTTACATTCACTATATTGGCAAAAATATAACAATACCACCATCACCAAGAATTCTATGCATCACCAGTTGAATTTTGATTGGCCCAGTCTCTCTGAAGAATGGTTTGAACTCTCTGGAGAAGCTATTTATCCAAGGTACCAGAAGTTTCACTCTTGGGAATTAACTCTAGAGAAACCCTTGCAGAAATTCACAATGAGACAGGTACAAATGTGTTCATGGCCATTTGGTTTGTAATAGCCCCAAACTGGTAACAACCTAAATGTTTGTCAGCAGAATAAAGTAGGATATATTCATACAATAGGGTAATATAAATATAGTTGCCATACACATCAAGAATGATTCTCAAAACACGTTTGACACAAAAATCAAGCAGCATAAGAAAATACACTATGATGCCATGTATATAAAGTTGCATGCAAAGCAATACTACATATTGTTTGGGGATACATTTATTAAAAATATGAGAAAAATAAATACCAACTTTAGGATATTGATTACCTCTGTAAGGAACAAAAGGGAATGAAATCAATATGGGTCTGCAAGATTCTTTGGCTGTATTAGAAATGCTTTATTTCTGCCAGGCATGGTGGCTCACACCTGGAATCCTAGCAGTTTGGGAGGCCAAGGTGGGAGGACTGCTTGAGCCCAGGAGTTTGAGACCAGCCTGGGCAACATAGCAAGACCCATCTCTATTCTTAAAAAAAAATAGATAAAATAAAAAAGAGATGTTTTATTTCTTAGGTTGGGTGGGTAATACTACCTACTTGTGTGTTATATTAGTATTTTTTTTTTTTTTCTTTTTAGGCAGAGTCTCACTCCATCACCCAGAATGGAGTGCAGTAGCCTGATCATAGCTCACTGCAGGCTTGAACTCCTGGGCTCAAGTAATCCTTTTGCTTCAGTCTCCCAGGTAGCTGGGACTAGAGGCACGTACTACCACACCTGGCTAATTTTTAAATTTTTTTTTGTAGAGACAAGGTCTCCCTATGTTGCCTAGGCTGGTCTTGAACTTCTGGCCTCAAGCAATCCGTCTGTCTCAGCCTCTCAAAATTCTGGGCTTACAGATGTGAGCCACTGTGCCCGGCTTGTTGTATTAATCTTTATACTTTTTTGTATTTATTAAATATTAAAAAACAAATTTTAAAATAAATGGCATTTATTAATATCTAGTTTGCAGTTTTCCTCTTTTATTTCAGAGTTAATAAAAACTTTTTCTAGGCTGTATTAGTTTCCTGTTGTTGTGTAACAAATTACCAAAAATTTGGTGGCACACAAATTTATCTTGGAATTCTGGTCCCTTCCTCTATCTTTAGAACCAGCAGCAGCATCTGGAAATCTCTCTGTCCTCTACTTCTGTCATCACACTGCCTCTGAATCTGACCCTCCTGTCTTCCGCTTAGAAGGCCCCTTTTGATTACATTGGGCTTACCCAGATAATCCAGGATAATCTTCCCACTTTTCAAGATCCTTAACTTAATCACTTCTACCAAATCCCTTTGCCATGTAAGGTAACATATTCACAGGTTTGGGGGATTAGGACGTGCACATCTTTGCAGGGGCAGTTTTCTGCCTGCCACATAGGCCTTAAACACTTTTGTAGGCCCTAGTGCTATGCCTATTGTGTGGAGTGGAAAAACCCCTGCCCTGCTTAGCTCTTAGTAAATATCTGTTTTGGTTTCCTTGCCCTGGTAGAAACCCAGATGGTCACAAAGCAGCCAAAAGCTTAGCCCTGGAGGTGTGGGTGTGGGGATCGGGGAGAGACAATCAGAGAGGCTGGAAATTCCCAAGCTGGAGAATGGATCCACAACTACCAAGAGTGGTTCTGAATTAGAACAGTTAGGTCTCAAAATTCCTCAGAGCAGCCACACGGAATACTCTACAACAGAAATCTGATCGTCTCCTACGTAAAACCCCGTTATGGCTTCCCCTTGGCTTTAGAATAAGGAACAAAGTCCTTCAAGTGGTCCTCGAAGAGGGTTTCTCAACCTCAGCACTACTGACATTTGGGGGTGGAAAATTCTTTATTGTCAGAGGCTATCCTCTGCATTGCAGGATGTTTAGCAGCATCCCTGGAGCATCCCCCAACACACTTGTGACAACCTTGCCAGATGTCCCTGGAGGACAAAATTGCCCTCCATTGGGAACCATTGCCCTAGGCGGTCCCACAGGATCTGGCCCTGTCCATCCCCCCGGGCTCATCTGCTCCCCAGGGGTCGCCAGCCTGTGCTTTCTTCTTTAGCCGCCTAAAGGGCAACTCTCAACTGGATACCACATCCCTCCTGCCTCAGGATTTCTGCACAGGATCTCTTCCTGGGCCACCCCTCCCTACCTGTTTTCACCTGGCAAACTCCTTGTGTCTCAGCATAAAGGTTTCCTGCTCAGGCCCCCTGCCCCACCCCGCCTCCAGAGCCCTACACTGTGTCCTGTGGCAACCCCACTTCTCTGCCACATGCTGCTTCCTGCCACCTCCAAGAGAACAGGGACAGTGACTATCTGGTCCTCCCACAGTGCTAGTATCAGCTACTTGGTCCTTATCCTTATATTGTCCTTATATTGATGCCAATCATAATAAGGACAATATGATTGGCAGATACTGTCTCCTACCCCACATCTGTCCCACATTAGATGCCCGGAACCAGAATTAGATGTGAAGCCAAATAAGTTCCCAAGGAAGAAGGGCTGAGATTACTTGTCTGCTTCTTATTGCGTCTGGACTATGGTGCTGGCCCTATTAAAGATTAAACAGTAACTTAGGCTGTGATCTGAAAAAAGGCTCTTCCTAAGGGCAGTGAGCCTAGGGTTCCCAAGGCTACACATCAGGAATCCTTTGCCCAAGGGCTCCTGTTAAATTATGCCCTCCCTAGGAGAGGCCAGTACCATGGGCCTGGCACCAGCTGCCAAGTGTCTGGGATAGGAGCCACACAGTGGTCACCCTGCAGACAAGGACAGCCCAATGAGGAGAAGCCAGTGCTCTCAACCAAGAGACATTGCTTGAGGCCAGGAGTTCAAGACCAGGCTGGGTAACTCCTATGGTTTGGATTTGTGTCCCTGCCCAAATCTCATGTCAAGTTATAATTCCCAATCCTTCCCAGTCTCTAGGAGGGGCCTGGTGGGAGGTGGTTGGATCATGGGGGTGGATTACCCCCTTGCTGTTGCCTTTATAGTCTGTGAGTCCTTATGAGACCCAGTTGTTTAAAAGGGTGTAGCATGTCCCCCTCTCTCTCTTCCTTCTGCTCCAGCCATGTAAGACATGCCTGCTTCCCCTTCACCTTCCGCCATGATTGAAAGTTTCCTGAGGCCTCTTCAGCCATGCTTCCTGTCAGCCTGAAGAACTGTGAGCCAATTAAATCTCTTTTCTGTTTTTTTGTTTTTTTGCTTTGTTTTGTTTTTTTGAGATGGAGTCTCACTTTGTCGCCCAGGCTGGAGTGCAGTGGCACAATCTCAGCTCACTGCAACCTCCCAGGCTGGAGTGCAGTGGCACGATCTCAGCTCGCTGCAACCTCCGCCTCCTGGGTTCAAGAAATTCTCCTGCCTCAGCTTCCCAAGTAGCTGGGATTACAGGTGCGCAACACCATGCCTGGCTAAGTTTTTATTTTTAGTAGAGATGGGGTTTCACCATGTTGGCCAGGCTGGTCTCAAACTCCTAACCTCAGGTGATCCACCAGCCTTGGCCTACTAAAGTCATGGGATTACAGGTGTGAGCCACCGCATCCAGCCTAAACCTCTTTTTCTTTATAAATTACCCAGTCTCATATTGCTATTTCTTTATAGCAGTATGAGGATGGACTAAAATGGCAACATAGCAAGACCCCTGACGAAGTTTCCTCTTGTCTACCCGATCCTGGCAAGGTAAATAACACATCACCGAAACTCAACCTTGACCTCAGCAAATGATCGATATGTCCCTGATTAAAAAGTTGTAACCGAGACTCTGAAATGGAATCCTGTGAACAACACTGAAAGGACAGAGCTCAGCCGCTGGTTGGCGGCAGCTACAAGGTCCCAGGACAGGAAGCCCATCTTGGATCCTTCTGTGCTTGCATTCAGTTGTCCCCTCTTCTCCCACACAGCCTCCCAAAGCAAGCCCCACATTCTCCCTCAGTTGCTATTTTGTGAGTTGGGTTTCCCAACTTTAGTCAACATGTTGACAAATATATTCCTTGTATTATTATTCACTTAATATGTTCTTTTAAGTGCATATACCTCTTTCCATAATAAAAATACTTTTTTTCTGTCAGGCATGGTGGCTCGCACCTGTAATCCCAGCACTTTTGAAGGCTGAGGCAGGCATATTACTTGAGGTCAGGAATTCGAGACCAGCCTGACCAACAAGGCAAAACCCCATCTCTACTAAAAACACAAAGATTAGCCAGGTGTGGTGATTTATACCTGTAATCCCAGCTACTAAGGAGGCTAAGGCACAAGAATTGCTTGAACTCAGGAGGCGGAGGTTGCAGTGAGCCGAGATCACGCCACTGCACTCCAGCCTGAGCGAAAGAGTGAGACTGTCTCAAAAAATAATAATAAAAATAATAATAATAAATAAATATAGTTATTTTCTGATTATGTAACTCAATGTATGCTCATTATAACAAATGCAAACAACACAAAAAAGCATAAGGAAGCCAAAAACCACCTGAAATCTCATCACCCAGGGAAAACCACCATCAACATTTCGATTCCTCCTTTCCTACATGTCTTTCTCCAAATATACACACAAATGTGATTTTACAGACATAAGGCATACTTTTTTGCTTAAATAAATGTATTCAAAAGGAAATGCTCTACTGGCATCATTAATAGCAAACTGCCATGACTTGCAAGAATAGAAAGTAACTCCTCCCAAATAAATACAACAAAAACAAAACAATGTGGCCGGGCGCTCACGCCTGCAGTCCCAGTAATTTGGGAGGCCGAGGCGGGCAGACCACCTGAGGTCAGGAGTTCAAGACCAGTCTGGCCAACATGGCAAAACCCCATCTCTACTAAAAAATACAAAAATAAGTCGGGCATGGTGCCAGGCACCTGTAATCCCAGCTACTCGGAAGGCTGAGGCAGGAGAATTGCTTGAACCCGGCAAGCGGAGGTTGCAGTGAGCCAAGATTGTGCCCCTGCACTCCAGCCTGGGCAACTCAGTGAGATTCCATCTCAAAAAACAAAACAATTGACTAAATATCTGGTCAGATACCATAACTCACCAAGGCTCCCAAGCCTGAGGCCTAGTCTCTAGCGGATAACAGAGGCAGATGAGCAAGTGTTGTCAGGGAGGGGCTTTATAGGTTAGCTTTTCTCCCAGGTGCAATTAGAAGAGAATGAGATGGCCGGGCGCAGTGGCTCACACCTGTAGTCCCAGCACTTTGGGAGGCCGAGATGGGTGGATCACGAGGTCAGGAGTTTGTTGACCAGCCTGGCCAACATAGTGAAACTCCGTCTCTACTAAAAATACAAAAATTAGCCAGACGTGGTGTCACGCACCTGTAGTCCCAGCTACTGGGGAGGCTGAGGCAGGAGAATTGCTTGAACCCAGGAGGTGGAGGTTGCAGTCAGCCGAGATCGTGCCACTGCATATCAGCCCAGGCGACACTGCGAGACTCTGTCTCAAAAAAAAAAAAAAAAAAAAAATAGAGAATGAGAAGAGGAAAAATTTTCTCTACTTCTACTGCTGAGTCCACGTCCGTGCAGTAGGTTAAACTTTCTAGGGTGCTCTGTAAGTGCCTTCCATATTCTATGGAGAAGGCAGGGGGCAGAACCACAAGTACCAGGCACTCCAGGGTTCGTTCCTGACAGCGCAGAGGGGAGAGGCCATGTAAGTACCAGCGTCCTGCCCCCAGAAGCCTCAGAAAACTGTGAAGCCTCAAACAGCACCTCTGGGGCACAAGGTTCCTGACTCTCACCCCGAAAGGTCTCACCATAACTGCCCTATTCCCAGGCACCCCTCCTAACACCTCCAGAGCTGATAGGAAATTCCAGAGTTCCTTTTCCTCCTTCACAAAGCCTCTTCTGTATCAGGAACCAACACTCCTAAGCAGGAGACACAAAGTCTTATGTGTGTCAGGGACTGTCAGTGACAAGAGAAGCCCCCTCACCTTGGGCTGGATTCCCAGGTGTGGAAAGCAGCAGCCGGGCCAGGCATGCAGGGAGAGGCAAGCGAGGTGCCCAGGGCGCAAAACTTAAGCAGGTGTTCACTCTCTGCTGCTGGCCATGAACTTGCACAACCCTGAGAACCAGTGCTTTGTTGTTGCCTCACCCTGGGCAGTGGAGTTGACCTATGAACCATTCAATACATGGTGCCAGGACAACTGGGTATCCACATGGAAAAAGATAAAATTACATCCTTACCTATGCCATACACAAAAATAAATTCAATATGGGTCAAAGACTTAAAGGTAAAAGGAAATTATTAAAACTTTTAGAAAATATAGAATAGGTTTATGATTTAAGTGTAGAGAAGTCCTAAAAAGACACCAAAGAACAAACCATAAGTAAAAATGTTGATGGCTGGGAATGGCAGCTCACACCTGTAATCCCAGCACTTTGAGAGGCTGAGGCAGGAGGATTGCTTGAGCCCAGGAGTTCGAGACCAGCCTGGACAACATAGCAAGACCTAGTCTTTACAAATAATAATAATAATAAATTAGCTAGGCATAGTGGCATATACGTGAGGGCCCAACTACTCCGGAGGCTGAGGTGGGAGGATTGCTTGAGCCTGGGAGGTAGAGTCTACAGTGAACCATGATCATGCCATTGCACTCCAGCCTGTGTGACAGAGAGAGACCCCATCTCAAAAACATAAATTAAAGTAATAAAAATTAAACTAGGTTACAGTTATCTATGACTAGTTTTTTAAAGCCACCATAATAACCCAAGTGCAAAGACAAACTAGAAAAGTACATTTGCATCACAAATAACTGACAAAAGGTGAGTATCAGAATTTGTAGGGGAATAAAACAGATTTTAAAATACATAAAGAAGGCCGGGCGCAGTGACTCACACCTATATCACAGCACTTTGGGAGGCTGAGGGGGGCAGATCACCTAAGGTTGGCAGTTCGAGACCAGCCTGGCCAACATGGAGAAACCCCATCTCTACTAAAAATACAAAATTAGCCAGGTGTGGTGGTGCATGCCTATAATCCCAGCTACTTGGGAGGCTGATGCAGGAGAATCACTTGAACCCGGGAGGCGGAGATTGCGGTGAGCCGAGATCACACCATTGCACTCCAGCCTGGGCAACAAGAGTGAAACTCCATCTCAAAAAAAAAAAAAAAAAAATACAAAAAGAAAAATGGGCTGGGTGCAGGGGCTCACTCTTGTAATCCCGCCACTTTGGGAGGCCAAGGCAGGAGGATCACCTGAGGTCAGGAGTTCGAGACCAGCCTGGGCAATATAATGAAATCAACTGCACTACTAACCAAGGAAATGCAAATTCAAATTAGTACAATGACATGCCAATTCCTAACCATCTCATTGGCAAAAATGTAGAGGTCTGACAATGCCAAGTGATAGATTATGAGGAAATAAGGACTCCCTTAGCTTGCTGGTGGGACTGTGAATTAGGGAGGCAGCCTGGTGCTGTCCAGGAAGTGCAAAAGGTGTGTGCACATGTGGTCACTACTTAGCTGGCTTCTTTTCCATCCTCAATTCTTCTGAAACAACGCTTCCCCTTCCTCTTCCTAATGCTCAGCTCTGAACGTATCCCTTTCCTTCTTTAGACGCCTTCAATGACTCCCTATTGCCTATGAAGAAGTGCCAAACTCTTTAACTGGACACTTTGGCCTTCAGTGATGAAACCCCAACCCTTGTTTTGGTGTATAACCCCTCCACCCTACATTCTTACAGCTCTACCTGTAAAACTAACAGTATAGACTGAAAACTCTCTCTTACATCCTTACCCACATGGAATGTTAATAAGAGAGAAGAGTTGGGGGTAATCTACTTTAACACCTTATTATATTACAAAAGAGAATGCTGAGGCCCAAGGAGACTGAATGCTGTACCCAAAGCCACACAGCAAGATAGGGGACCAGAGACCTCAACTTTTCTGATCCCGGATAAGGGCTCTTACCATTGCGTATCTCTTCCTGGGCTGAAGTATCAGGCCCAGCTATGGGGGTGCAAGCAGATTGTGCCGAATTGACACAGCCCAGGAGTGACAGCCACCGTTTGTCACAAAGCAAAAGTATCTCAAGATGCTGGAGCAGGAAAGTACTTCCCGTGCCGGCAGCCCACCGGTCCGGAAGCACCACAGTCCCCGAAAGGGGATGCCCTTGTGTTCACCTTGTCAACAGGGAGCAGCCAGATCTCTCTTTCGCTGTAATTGGGTTAGTCTTGTGGGTTGGCTGCCCTCTCAGTTGTCAAAAGAGATTATCCGGAAATGTACTGCTGCAGACCAGAGCTCAGGTGCAGGCTGAGGCTGAAGCAGGAGGGAATTTTCAAATGCATTCGTTAATCACCCTAAGTACCTGCTTGTTGCCAGCTGCGCGGCTTTCTCCCTACTGCAGCCAGTTTTGCTCCAAAAAGAACTCAGAGGTTTCTCTGTAAACTGCAGCTTCCTCAGGAAGGTCCGGAAGCTGGTGAGGGTCTGTACTCACCTTGTCTGTATCCCCATGCCTGAAGGGTGCATGATATTAAATCACAAATTAAATCCCATGTCCCACTGTGACATGGGAGGCCACAGAAGAAAGGAAAAAAGCTTTCCTCCCAT
This sequence comes from Papio anubis, assembly GCF_008728515.1. Lineage (NCBI taxonomy): Eukaryota > Metazoa > Chordata > Mammalia > Primates > Cercopithecidae > Papio > Papio anubis. Next base: position 62,761,624 of record NC_044989.1, on the reverse strand, counting down.
GTTTTGAATAAGGGCCCTGCATTTTCATTTTGCACTGGACCCCACAAATTACAAAAGTGGCCTTGACCCCAGCCCAGAAGTTTCTAATGTCTAATGAGTGAGAAGGGGAACATTCGTTTTCTTAAAACCCCAGGGGAGTTGCTCTGGTTGAGGCCTGCACTGACCCAGGGTGGGGACCCAGGAAGCCCAGCCAGGAGGCCCCTGCGTTGGCACCTGAAGACCTCTGACAATCCACCGTCAGAACCCAGAGGTTCTCCACTTCAGCAGGCAAAAAAAGTACCCGGAGAGCATGTTAGAAATGCAAACTCTGCTGGGCGCGGTGGCTCATGCCTGTAATCCCAGCACTTTGGGAGCCTGAGGTGAGTGAATCACTTAAGGTCAAGAGTTCAAGACCAGCCTGGCCAACATGGTGAAACCCTGTCTCTATTAAGAATACAAAAATTGGCCAGACACAGTGGCTCACACCTGTAATCCCAGTACTTTGGGAGGTCGAGGTGGGTGGATCACAAGGTCAGGAGATCGAGACCATCCTGGCTAACACGGTGAAACCCTGTCTGTACTAAAAATAAAAAAATTAGCCGGGCGTGGTGGTGGGCACCTGTAGTCCCAGCTACTCAGGAGGCTGAGGCAGGAAAATGGCATGAACCCAGGAGGCAGAGCTTGCAGTGAGCCAAGATCGTACCACTGCACTCCAGCCTGGGCAACAGAGCGAAACTCCATCTAAAAAAAAATAAAAATAAAAAAATTAACCAGGCGTGATGGCTGGTGCCTGTAGTCCCAACCACTCAGGAGGCTGAGGCAGGAGAATCATTTGAACCTGGGAGGTGGAGAGTGTAGTAAGCTGGAATCACACCACTACACTCCAGCCTGGACAACAGACTCTGTCTCAAATAAACAAACAAACAAAAAGACCAGCTTGGTCAATATGGTGAAACCCTGTGTCTACTAATAATACAAAAATTAGCTAGGCATGGTGCTGCATGCCTGTAGTCCCAGCTACTCAGGAGACTGAGGCAGAAGAATCGCTTGAACCTGCAAGGCAGAGGTTGCAGTGAGCCAAGATTGCGCCACTGCACTCCAGCCTGGGCGACAGAGCAAGACTCCATCACACACACACACACACACAGACGCAGACACACACAGAGAAGAAAAAAAAAAGGAAAGAAAGAAAGAAAGAAAAGAGAAATACAAGCTCTCAGATCCCTGCTCCAGAGATTCTGACTTAGTAAGTCTGTGTGAGGGGAGTTGGAGGGGGATGGCTGAGATTTGCATTTCTAACTTCCTTCAGGTGCACCACAAAATGAGGCTATGGTCTGTGGTCTACGCTTAGAGTCACACTGGTATCCCCGTTGTTTCACAGATGAGGCAACAGGGACCAGGGATTGAGGTGCCCACCCAGTGATCTCAGTACTCCTGGATAGGCACCATGGAGGCCCACTCTGCACACTAAGGCAGCACCTCCCATTGTGTCATCCCAGCTCTCAGGGAGTCTGAGGAAGCATGGCATGAGTTAGGATCATGGTCTGAAAGTTTCCATAAATGCTTGTAGAGACAATGTGTAGCCTAGAACTGAATGCTCCCCTCCTCACATCTCCCTCTGATATATTAGGTAAGACAAGCAGCACTGGGGAACAGAAAGATCACCCTTCATCTGCTTTGAGTCTCATTTTCCTTAATAAGAGCCAATATTCATTAACACTTATCAGGCATTTCACATGCGCTAATCCTCTCCACAAGCCTATGGGACAGGTTCTATTATTATCCTCATTTTACAGAGAAGGAAACTGAGACTCAGAGTTTAGGTAATTTGACTAGAGTCATGTACCAGTGTGCAGAGGCGGGGTCTGAACAGATGCACTATGACTCAATAGCCCCAGCTCCTCTCCACCCTAAAGAAACTATGTTGTTGGAAGCCAGTGACTAGGGCTGTCTTGCTGGAGGCCCTCCCATTGCTGGTGCTTTAGCCCTCCCACATTCCTGGCCCAGCTCCACCCACAGCTCCCAGAGAAGATTCCTATCAGGTGTGCTGCAGCACTGGCCTCTGGCCCTCCTCAGGCAGCCCTCTGGGTCGGTTCCCATCACCTGGCCCTCAGCCAGTGCTCCTTGAGTGGAGTGCTGGCCTCCATGGGTGAGGGGCTCCTGGCCTCAACTCTGTGCTCTAGAGGGCTTTGCTCCACCCTTTCCAGTGGGGTGGAGAGTCTATGGAGGGCCAAGGACCTGAAGCCCCTCCTCTAGAATGCCAAGGACCTGAAGCCCCTCCTCTAGAATTCTGGGACCCTAGAATTCCCTGCACAAATGTCCCTGAGCTATTTCCAGGGCTTGCTGGGGTTTGTCCCCTGCCCACCTTCCCAAGAGCAACACTGGGTTCATGGGCAGCACTCACCAAATGTGCACACCCTTTAGACCTGTGTCCAGGAGTGTGGAGTGGAGTGTGGGGTGGGCAGAACTGACATGAGAGCTGGCGTGTCCACAGAGATGAACATGAGGCCCTTCCAGGTTCAGGATGAAGAGCAGGTAGGAAGAGAAGATGGCTGGACCACTAACTGGTGGCCACTTTTCCAGCAGTGCCATTATATTAGTTACCTATTGTGGCATAACAAATGACCACCAATTTACAGCTTAAAATGGTACATATGTATTATCTCACAGTTTCTGTGAGTTAGGAATCTCAGCAGGGCTTAGCCAGGCTCTCTGTTTTAGAGTCTCTCAGGAGGTGTTGTCTGGGGCTGCAGTCTCATCTCAAGGCTCAACTGGGGAAGGATCTGCGTCCACATCCATGTGGCTGTTAGCAGTATTTCAGTTCCTTGAGGGTTGCTGGACTGAGGGCCTCAGTTCCCCACTGGCTATTGGCTGGAGGCTGCCCTCATTCACTAGTAATATGGATCCCTGGAACAAGGCAACTTGCTTCATCAAAGCCAGGAAGGGTGGGTGTCTGCTAGCAAGAGAGAAGCCACTGTCTTATATAACCTAATCATGGATGGAACATGTCATTACCTTTGCCATATTCTGTAGGTTAGAAGCAGCTCATGGGTCTTGCCCATACTCAAGAGGAGGGGATTACATAAGGATGTAAATGTCAAAGGTGGGGATCACTGAGTGTCATCTTAGAAGTTGCCTGCCACAGCCATATCCAAGCACAGAACTCCAAGGAATCAGAAAGAGTTCTACATTCAAACCTGGCTTTCTTAATTCATTATGAAGTTATATATATAAAGGGGAGAGAATAGAAAATATTTTAGTCAACAGTTTCTTATCTTGAGTTACACCTTTTAAATATTTATAAGTGTGTACATTTAAATATTTAAAAATATTAAGGCCAGGTGTGGTGGCTCACACCCGTAATCCCAGCACTTTGGGAGGCAGAGGCAGGAGAGTAAATGATTTTGATTTGGGGGAAAGAAGAATAGGTGATAGCCTGTGACAAAGTCCATCTGGGCATGGTGTCAATCCCGTCTCTTCTGTGATGTTGTTAATCTTCCCTGGTTGATGAGATCCCCAGGAGGTGACTAATGACAATTGAATTTCTTTTTGGAGGATGTATCTTTAGACAGATGAGGGAACTTCAGAGAAAGTCCCTCTCTGTACTTCGGGGAAGAAAGAGGGGTGAGAGGCAGGAGAGCAGAAGAAGGTCAGAGAGACCTTGCTTCCTCTTTAGTTCAAAGCACTCAGCATGCCCAAGAACCATACTTCGGGGTATGATTTTCTGATTTTGTTTTTTGGTTTTTTTTTCAGAGTTTTACTCTCGTTGCCCAGGCTGTAGTGTAGTAGCACAATCTTGGCTCACTGCAACCTCCGTCTCCTGAGTTCAAGCGATTCTCCTGCCTCAGCCTCCCAAGTAGCTGGGATTACAGGTGCATGCCACCACACCCAGGTAAATTTGTATTTTTGGATTGCTTGAGCCCAGGAGTTTGAGACCTGCCTGAGTAACATGATGAAACCCCATCTCTACAAAATACAGAAAAAAAAAAAAAAAAAATAGCAAGGCATGGTGGCACATGCCTGTGGTCCCAGCTACTTGAGAGACTAAATTGGGAGGATTGCTTGAGCCCAGGGAAGTTGAGGCTGCTGTAAGCCAAGATTGTGCCACTGCACTCCAGCCTGGGTGACAGAGTGAGACCTTGTCTCAAAAGAAATTTAAATGAGGCAGAAAAACAGGGAAGGTTAAAAAATTTTTTTAATTAAAAATAAAATAAACAAATATTTAAATATGTAATAGTGAGCTTACACTGATACTTTCTTTTTTTTTTTTTTTTTTTTTTTTTTTTGAGACGGAGTCTCGCTCTGCCGCCCAGGCTGGAGTGCAGTGGCCGGATCTCAGCTCACTGCAAGCTCCGCCTCACGGGTTCATGCCATTCTCCTGCCTCAGCCTCCCGAGTAGCTGGGACTACAGGTGCCCGCCACCTCGCCCGGCTAGTTTTTTGTATTTTTTAGTAGAGACAGGGTTTCACCGTGTCAGCCAGGATGGTCTCGATCTCCTGACCTCGTGATCCGCCCCTCTCGGCCTCCCAAAGTGCTGGGATTACAGGCTTGAGCCACCGCGCCCGGCCTCACTGATACTTTCATGCTGGCTCCATAAATGTTAAGGACAGGCCTGCTTCTGTGTACATGTCTTGGCCACCACCTCAGACAGGGAAGACCTGTGGGCAGAGTCCTATCTGCTAACTTTTTGCCAACAACCCAAAGCCTAGCACAGTGTTACTGGGGCTCAGAAAATCATACCCCAGCTGGGTGCGGTGGCTCACGCCTGTAATCCCAGCACTTTGGGAAGCCGAGGCGGGCAGATCACGAGGTCAGGAGATCAAGACAATCCTGGCTAACATGGTGAAACCCCGTCTCTACTAAAAGTACAAAAATTAGCCAGGCGTGGTGGCAAGTGCCTGTAGTCCCAGCTACTCGGGAGGCTGAGGCAGGAGAATGGCGTGAACCTGGGAGGCAGAGCTTTCAGTGAGTCGAGATGACGCCACTGCACTCCAGCCTGGGCAACAGAGTGAGACTCCATGTCTGAAAATAAAAAAAATCATAACCCAGCCAGGAGCAGTGGCTCATGCCTGTAATCCCAGCACTCTGGGAGTCTGAGGCGGGCAGATCACCTGACATCAGGAGTTCGAGACCAGCCTGGTCAACGTGTTGAAACCCCATCTCTGCTAAAAATACAAAATTACCTGGGTTTGGTGGCATGCACCTGTCATCCCACCTACTTGGGGGGCTGAGGCAGGAGAATCGCTTGAACCCAGGAGACGGAGGTTGCAGTGAGCCATGATTGTGCCACTGCGCTACGGCCTGGGCAACAAGAATGAAACTCTGTCTGAAAAAACAAACAAACAAACAAAACAAACAGAAAATCAGAAAATCATACCCCGAAGTATGGTGCTTGGGCATGCTGAGTGCTTTGAACTAAAGAGGAAGCAAGGCCTCTCTGACCTTCTTCTGCTCTCCTGCCTCTCACCCCTCTTTCTTCCCCGAAGTACAGAGAGGGACTTTCTCTGAAGTTCCCTCATCTGTCTAAAGATACATCCTCCAAAAAGAAACTCAATTGTCATTAGTCACCTCCTGGGGATCTCATCAACCAGGGAAGATTAACAACATCCCAGAAGAGACGAGATTGACACCATGCCCTGATGGACTTTGTCACAGGCTATCACCTATTCTTCTTTCCCCCAAATCAAAATCATTTACTCTCCAAGTTGCCCACATTACCCCTCATTCTCCCATATGAAGACAGTATATAAGCTTCCAACCCAGGTGCGATGGTTCATGCCTGTAATCCCAGCATTTTGGGAGGGTGAGGCAGGAGGATCACTTGAGCCCAGGAGTTCAAGACCAGACTAGGCAACATAATGAGACCCCCATGACTACAAAAAATTTTAAAAATTATCCAAGTGTGGTGGTGTGTGCCGGTGGTCCCAGCTACTCAGGAGGCTAAGGCGGGAGGATCACTTCAGCCCAGGAGTTCAAGACCAGCCTAGGCAACACAGTGAGACCTCCATCATTACAAAAAATTTAAAAAATTATCCAAGAATGGTGGTGTTTGCCTGTGGTCCCAGCTACACAGGAGGCTGAGGAGGGAGGATTGCTTTAGCCTGGGATATCAAGGCTTCAGTGAGCCGTGATTGCACCACTGCACTCCAGCCAGGGCTACAGAGTGGGACCCTGTCTCAAAAAATAATAAAATAAATAAATAAATAAATAAGAGATTAAGTCCCTGCTTAAAAAAAGAGAGAGAGAGAGAGAGAGAGCAAGTAAATAAGCTTCTAGATCTCACTGGGTGTGGGAGGTATTCATTTTTCTTTCATGTGATACCCTGTCCACATAATAAATTTGTATATCTTTTTTTCTGTTAATCTGTCCACTGTCAGTTTATTTCATAGCCTCAATTATGAAACATTCAGGGGATAGAGGAAAAGTTTTCTTCTCCCCTACAGTGTCCTCATATGAGAGACAATCAGTAGAGTTTGCCTGGGCATCCACTGGCAGCTGCCCAGCTCCAGTGGTAGCAGCCCCCAAAGCCTCTCCCATGAGGCAGCGGGGCTGATATTGAAGGCTTAGTGGTTGGGCTTCCTCCTGAGCCAGAAGAGAGGATACCAAGTGGCCAAGGAAGGGAGAGGCACAAACGCCACCACACCAGCAGGACAAAGCTGACTCCCTCCAGTAGAGGGAAAGTTTGTCTCTAGATAAAAACAGGATTGTTAGGTTTCTTTCTATGTTTTATTTTATTATAAAAATATTAAATTATAAAATATTTAACAGTTATAAAAATAATGAATATGGTTATATTTTTCAAAAGAAAATAAGAAATAAAAGAGAGATAGTTTTACCATCTAAAGTCCCTTTGTTGTGCGTGTGTGTGCATGTTGTATGTTTTAATTTCCTTACCTAAAAAATGTTTTCTATGCAAAGCTCATTTTTCTTTTTAAAATTTCTGTGGTTTGGGGGGTTTAAAAAAATAGAAGAGATTGCCAGGTGTAGTGGCTTATGCCTGTAATCCCAGTACTTTGGGAGACTGAGGCAGGCAGATCACCTGAGGTCAGGAGTTCGAGACTAACCTGGCCAACATAGCAAAACCCCGTCTCTACTAAAAATGCAAAAATTAGCTGGGCGTGGTGGCGCGCACCTGTAATCCCAGCTACACAGGTTGAGGCAGGAGAATCTCTTGAGCCCAGGAGGCAGAGTTTGCAGTGAGCAGAGATCATGCCACTGCACTGCACTCCAGCCTGGGTGACAGAGAGAAACTGTCTCAAAAAAAAGAAAAAAAAAAGTAAATAAAAAAATTTAAAAAAGAAGAAAAAGAAGAGATCATATTGTCTAGTTATATACCTACTTTTTCAGAAAACTAACTTTTTTTTTTAAAGAGGTAGAATTTTAAAATAACTTTTTTTTTTTTGAGACAGGGTCTCACTCTGTATAGCCCAGGCTGGAGTGCAATAGTGTGATCTCAGCTCACTGCAGCCTCAGCCTCCCAGGTTCAAGTGATTCTCCTGCCTCAGTCTCCCTAGTAGCTGGGATTACAGGTGCTTGCCATCGCACCCAGCTAATTTTTATATTTTTAGTAGAGACGGGGTTTCGCCATGTTGCCCAGGCTGGTCTCAAACTCCTGACCTCAAGTGATCCACCTGCCTTGGCCTCCCAAAGTGCTGGGATTACAGGTGTGAGCCACCACGCCCAGCCTAAAATAATTTTAAAACATTAATAATAGATTCACAAGGTCCAAAAAGTACACAGTGAAAAATCTTCCTCCCACTCCCTAAGTTGACATACCTGGCAACAACCAATGTTAACAGTTCCCTCTGCATCCTTGCAGAGATAGTTTATGTACATATATAAATATTTTCTTTTTCTTTCCCATTTTCTACATAGTGGTGACATGCTATACAGATACTTCTCGACTTACAATTGAGCTACGTCCTGATAAACTCATTGTAAGTTTTAAGCGTCCTAAATCAAAAATTCATTTAATACACTGAACCTACCAAATATAGCTTAGCCCAGCCTACCTTAAATGTGCTCAAAACACTTAGTGCACAGTTGGGTAAAATCATGTAACACAATGCCTATTTTATAAAAAAGTGTTGAATATCTCATGTAATTTATTGAATACCGTACTGAAAGTGAAAAACAGAATGGTTGTATGGATACCATTATAAAGTCAAAAATCGTAATAAGTCAAGCCACCATAAGTCAGAGGCCATCTGTGTACACTACTCTGCATTCAATACATCTTGGAGATGGCTCCGTATCTTTACATATTGGCAATTCACAACCTTGGCTGAACATTAGAATTACCTGGGTAGACTATTAAAATCCTAGATGGCCAAGCCATATCCTAGACCAATTAAATTAGAATTTCTGGGGTTGGGCCCCAAGCATCTGAATTTTAAAAAACTCATTCAGGTACAGTCAAGGTTTTGTACCACTATTATCTAAAAAAAAAGCTTCCGATGCTGAGAGAGGATCACTTGAGGCCAGGAGTTCTGGATCAGCCTAGGCAACACAGTGAGACACCTTCTGTAAAAAAAAAATTTTTTTAATTAGCTGGGCATGGCCAGACACAGTGACTCCCAGCACACTGGGAGGCTGAGGTGGGAGGACCACTTGAGCCCTGGAGTTCGAGACCAGCCCGGGTAACATAGGGAGATCTCATCTCTACAAAAAATAAAAAATTTATCTGAGCATGGTGGTTTGCACCTGTAGTCCCAGCTACTTGGGAGGCCGAGGCAGGAGGATCACTTGAGCCCCAGGAGGTCAACGCCACAGTGAGCTATGATTGCACCACTCCACTCCAGCCTGGGTGACAGAGCAACACCCTATCTCTAAAATAGATAAAGAATAAAAACTTCCTCAGGAAAAAAGTGGAGCCAGCCGTGGTGGCTCACGCCTGTAATCCCAGCACTTTGGGAGGCCAAGGTGGGTGGACCACTTGAGGTCAAGAGTTCAAGACCAGCCTGACCAACATGGTGAAACCCTGTCTCTACTAAAAATACAAAAATTAGCTGGGCATGGTGGTGGGCACCTGTAATCCAAGCTACTCAGGAGGCTGAGGCAGGAGAATTGCTTGAAACTGGGAGGAGGAGGTTGCAGTAAGCCAAGATCATACCGTTATACTCCAGCCTGGGCAACGGAGCAAGACTGTCTCAAAAAAAAAAAAGAAAAAGAAAAAGAAAAAAAAAGGAACAAAGAGGAAGTACAATAATTGTATCATTTCTTATAGTAGAAAATTTCAGTGACCAATGGTCCTGATTTTCCATGGATTGAGGGGTTTCCCACAATGAGGCACTTTCAGTGTAGAAGCCAGGAAATTCCCAGGGAAACTGGAATTAGCTGCTCATCCTATAAAGAAAATTGACAGATATGTCTAAAGAAACAGAAGATTAAGAGTATTACCGAAACTGTAGTTACAAAATTATAACTGAGAAAATGATTACAGTGAAAGAGATCTGACTTAACCAACTCCCTCTTGGTTCTAACCTCCAGACTGTCCTTGTTCATTCCTTGGCATAAGCCAAACTAACTTTGGGAGTAACTTAGTTTATAGTTTAACTTTGAAACAAGGATGACGATGTCCCTTCCCAAACAAGGACAATGCCCTTCCCCTTCTGACCTGGGGACTAGACTGCCTTTGTAGGACTAACAAACTAACCACAAGATTAGAAATTATGGTTTAGGAGTCATGCAGATGGAGGCTACAAGATTCTGGCCTTCCTGGGGATGATATTACTATTGTAAAACCTAAGCTCAGTGCTTGAGATATTTTACAGACCCTGCACTTGATGGATCAGCTGGCATCACCCAGATCAATAAACTGGCTCATCTGGTCTCGTGGCCCCCACCCAGGAACTGTCTCAGCACAAGAGGGCAGCTTTGACTCCTTAGGATTTCATCTCTGACCCAACCAATCAGTACTCCTGATTCACTGGCCCCTGCCTATCAAATTATCCTAAAAACTGCCATCCTCGAATTTCAGGGAGACTGATTTGAGTAATAATAAAATTCCAGTCTCCCATACAGCTGGCTCTGCATAAATTAAACCCTTTCTCTTTTGCAGTGCCCCTGTCTTGATAAATCAGCTCCGTCTAGGCAGCGGGCAAGGTGAACCTGTTGGGCGGTTACATTACCACTAATTAATAATTATCTAATTAATATTAAGACTATAAAAAGCAATTTTGTACTTCATTGAAAAACTGCATTTTCTGGTCCTGTTCATTGTCTTTGAGCTATTTTGCATCTCTGTAAATTGTAGGTGACTGACAGATACACAAACTATATTATCTAGAAGAGTTTCCTTTGATTTCTTTCCCTTGTGGAAAAACCAGTTTGCCTCCATTTGTAATTCAATCTCTTTGTCCATTTAAATTTATGTTCCTTTTTTCCTTTGAAACAGTTATAATACCTGCCTGGTTCCCTTGCTAATTAAGGAGAAAAATAAAATCTTCAACACATGTTCATTCTTGCATCTACATGAGAGTTATGTCTTCATCATTTTCTAAAAATCATTTCTTAAAAAAGTGATAAAGGTAGCTAATAGAAAAAAAAAACACACGCCTTTCAAATTATTACTAAAAACACAAACAATAATAAAGCAAAGATAATAGACCAACACATCATCTGCTAAAAGACATTCTCATATTAAATCACAAAGTAAAACAAAATGATTAAGAAAGGCTGTGGCCAGGTGCAGTGGCTCACACCTGCAATCCCAGCACTTTGGGAGGCCGAGGCAGGCAGATCACCTGAGGCCAGGAGTTCAAGACCAGCCTGGCCAAACAAAGCAAAACCCCATCTCTATTAAAAATACAAAAATTAGCCAGGTGTAGTGGCACATGCTTGTAATTCCAGCTACTCAGGAGGCTGAGGTAGGAGAATAACTTGAACCTGGGAGGTGGAGGTTGTAGTGAGCCCAGCTGGTGCCACCGTACTCCAGCCTGGGAGACAGAGTGAGACCCTGTCTCAAAAAGAAAAAGAAAGAAAGAAAGGTTGAATACAAAAGGCTGAGAAAATGTGTTTTTAACCAAGCAAGTGTAAAAGTTTAGCTGAGATTAGGCCGAGCACAGTGGCTCATGCCTGTAATCCCAGCACTCTGGGAGGCTGAGGCAGGCCGATCACAAGGTCAGGAGATCGAGACTACTCTGGCTAACCCAGTGAAACCCCATCTCTACTAAAAATACAAAAAAAAAAAAATTAGCCTGGCATGGTGGCACATACCTGTATTCCCAGCTACTCAGGAGGCTGAGGAAGGAGAATTGCTTGAACCTAGAAGGCAAAAGTTGCAGTGAACCAAGATTATGCCACTGCACTTCAGCCTGGGCGACAGAGTAAGACTCCATCCCAAAAAAACGTTTAGCAGAGATTATGATCTTAATACTAGACTTGGGTGAATTCTGTTAAAAAGAAAAATCATTAAATGAGACAACAGTTCTTTAATAATAAAGTTGGGAAATTCACACGATTTATATTTTTATTAATTCTTATTAATATCTAAGTAACAATACTTGTCAGCGGGCAAGGTGAACCTGTTGGGTGGTTACATTACCACTAATTAATAATTATCTAATTAATATTAAGACTATAAAAAGCAATTTTGTACTTGCTCTTTATAGAAACACACTAGTTAGAGAATTTAATTTACCTCTCTTTTAGGCCATGGTCATAAGGTATACCCAAATAACATATTTTTTTCAATACAGCCTTTTTTTGTATATCAAATTTATAATCTAAAGACTAAAAACTAATTTTATTGTTAGGTATCTATGGAACGTTTTCAAAATTAATTGACTGCCCAGTAATTATGTCACGACAACTTCAATAAATCCCAAAAGTAATTACATTGTAAAAGGAATAAAGACACCTCTCTCTTTCTCTCTCTCCCCACTCTCGTCTCTCTCTTTCTCTCTAGGGTCTTACTCCTTCACCCAGGCTGGAGTGCATTGGTGATGATAGCTCACTACAACCTCAAAGTCCCAGGCTGAAGTGATCCTCCCACCTCAGCCTCTTGAGTAGCTGAGACTACAGGTGTGTGCCAGCATACACATCTCGATAATTTTTTTTATTTTTAGTAAAGGCGAGGTCTAACTGTGTTGCCTAGGCTGGTCTCAAACTCCTGAGCTCAAGCAATCCCCCTGGCTTGGCCTCCCAAAGTACTGGGATTACAGGCACTAGCCATGATGCCTGGCCTGAGACACCATTCTCTAATCATGATGTAATAAAACTAAAAATTAATTATAGAACCAGAAAACAAACAAACTTCACCACTTGGACTTTTTTTTTTTTTCCTTTTTGAGACAGAGTCTCGCTCTGTCACCCAGGCTGGAGTACAATGGCGCAACCTTGGCTCACTGCAACCTCCACCTCCCGGGTTCAAGTGATTCTGCTGTCTCAGCCTCCTGAGTAGCTGGGATTACAGAAGCCTGCCACCACACCTGGCTAATTTTTTGTATTTTCAGTAGAGACGGGGTTTCACCATGTTAGCCAGGATGGTCTCTATTTCCTGTCCTCGTGATCTGCCTGCCTCAGCCTCCCAAAGTGCTGGGATTACAGGCGTGAGTGAGCCACAGTGCCCGGCCTACCACTTGGACTTTTACAACTCTCCCTGACTTAACACTAGGTCCAAAAAGGAAGAAGAAGAAGGAAGAGAAAAAGAGGAAAGTATAAAATATCTCAATGAAGGGGATCAGAAAAGGCACCTCAAAATGTGTAACTTTAGTATAAGGATTATTTTTGAGCAGAAGCAGCGGACACAGAAGCTCTCTGCCCTCCTCCTATCTGACTACAAGCAGGTCATAGATTTCCTTTCTGCAAAGAAAATTGCCATTTGTAAAGGTCCCCTCACCCATACCAGGAAGAGGAGAATGGAAAATTAATGTTATCTCTAGAGATAGCACTAAATGAGTCTGCATCAACAACCCTTATCTGCCATTAGCTTCCCCCAGACTTTTTCTCATCACCTTCCTACAATTTAACCCCTTAGAAGTCCAAGTCTTCTTTTTCTTTTCTAGTCATTTCTCCAGTTTATTACTTTGTGTTAAAATGGTATATATGCCTTCAAATCCAATCATCTCTTTGGATTTTTCACTTGTTTTCTGTGAAGCTGGGTGCAGGTACAAATATTAACATAATAAAGTTGTATGCCTTGGCTGGGCGCAGTGGCTCACGCCTGTAATCCCAGCACTTTGGGAGGCTGAAACGGGCAGATCATGAGGTCATGAGATCGAGACCATCCTGGCTAACATGGTGAAACCCCGTCTCTATTAAAAATACAAAAAAATTAGCCAGGTGTAGTGGCGGGCGCCTGTAGTCCCAGCTACTCTGGAGGCTGAGACAGGAGAATGGTGTGAACCCAGGAGGTGGAGTTTGCAGTGAGCCGATATCACACCACTGCACTTCAGACTTCAGCCTGGGCAACTGAATGAGACTCTGTCTCAAAAAAAAAAAAAAAAAAAGGTTGTATGCCTTTTCTCCTGTGAATGCGACTCTTGACAGGTTGCCAGGTACTAAAACTGAGAGGGTAGAGGAAAAGCTTTTTTCTCCCCTAAGTAGACAATAATGTTAATGAAAGCTATATGTATCAGAACCCATAGACTATAGCTAAAACAGTTCGTAGAGGAGAAAACTATGTTAAAAATAACTTTTTTTTTTTTTTTTTTTGAGACAGTCTCACCTCAGCCTCCCAAACTGCTTGGATTATAGGAGTGAGCCACCACCATGCCTGGCCCAGATGATTTCTTTATGACCAGTTTTTACATGGAAAGGGGAGGAAATTAGAGTAATATTTGATAATTTACATATTATCTAATTATTTTGGTGATAACTGGAGTAAATTAGAGTAATATTTTTAGGTTTTATGACTAGCTCTGGGGGAAAAGGGTTCTGATTTTGATGACCCGCCTTGGGGAAGAGGGATTCTAGTTTCTATGGCTGGCCTCTGGGGAGAATGGGACTGAGAGACAGGAGAGCATGAGAAGGTCAGAAGAAACTTTTTGCTTCTGAGGTTGCTGCTGATATAGAAGTTAAGAAGAAATTACTTAGGCAGATAGTGAGGGTACAGGAAACCTCAGTAAGGATTTCCTTTTAATGGAAAGCAGCCCCCAAATCATTCTCTTCTAACAAAGAGCAGCCTGTAAAATTGAGCTGCAGACATAGACAAGATGGAAGCTTGTACAGGTGAGTGCCAGCAGTTGTGCTAATAGGCAAAGGCTACCTGGGACTAGCCACGTTCAAAATGGCGGCTTATCTTTGCCAAACCATGTGTACAGTAAGGAAAAGATAATATGGTGCCAGCCAGGGAAAGACTCAATTTGCATAATAAAATTAGGGTGGGGTGACCAGCCTTCCCTGCGAGCTATGCAAACGTCATACCTGGTCCAACCAATCTGTGGGCCCTATGTAAATCAGACACCCCCTCCTCAAGCCTGTCTATAAAATCCGGCACAGTCCCCCATGGGCCGACTTTTCCCTTTCAGATGCCCCCTCTTCCTCACAAGAGAAAGAGCTGCTCTCCTTTCTCTTTCTTTTGCCTGTTAAACCTCTGCTCCTAAACTCACTCTTCACATGTGTCTGTGTCCTTTATCTTCTTGACGCCAGATGACGGACCCCAGGTATTTACCCCAGACAACAATGTCCCTTTGGTGCTGAGGTCTTCTTCTTGGGGTATTGTTTTCTGAGTCTCAACAGCATGCCAAGTACTTGGAACTTAAAGAGCTTGGAAGGATCTCAGAAGAAAGATCTCTCTGACCTTCTCCCATCCTCCTGTCTCCTGCCCTTCTTTCTCCTCCTAAAGGGAGTCATAGAAAGGAGAATTCTTCTTCTAAGGTGAGTCATAGAAACCAGAGACCCTCTCTCCAAAAGCAAGCCATAAAACCTAGAAATGTCACTCTCTCCTTTCTCCCTTGAAGGCCCTTATTCCAAGGGGAGTCTTGCCCCACACCTGGGAAGGGTAGAGTGAGGCTCCACAGAAAGGCCAAGACGAATCTGGACAAGCCTTGCTGGGTTTTCCCCCTCAGTCTATTCCCATTTGCTTGTACCTCTTTGTCCAATCACATTTCTATAAGGCTGTTCCTTCTTAATCAAACCTAAGCAAAAAATAAATGGTTTTCCCTAAGTTGTTGGGCCTTCATTTCTGAAGACTCCTGTGTCACATAAAACTTTGATTAAATAAATTTGTTATGCTTTTCTCTTGTTAACCTTTCTTTTGTTATCAGTGTTGGCCATGTGCCTTATGATGGGTGAGGAAAGGTATCACACTTTTCTGCCCCTACACTATAATAAAAATGTTTAAAAACCCAAGTGTTGGCAAAAATATGGAGAAATTGGAACCCTCATATTGCTGGTGGAAATGTAAAATGGTACAGCTGCTTTGGAAAACAGTTTGGCAGTTCCTCAAAAGATTAAACATAGAGTTACTATTGGATCCATCAATTCCACTCCTAGGTCCATGGCCAAAAGAACTGAAAACATATGTTCACACAAAAATTTGTACCTGAATGTTTATTAGCAATACCATTCATTATAACAAAAAAGGAGAAACAACCCAAATGTCCACCAGCTGATGAATGGATAAACAAAATATGGTATACAATGGAGTATAATTCAGCAATAAAAAGAAAGGAAGTATTGATGCATGCTAGAATGGATAGACCTTGAAAACGTTATGCAAAGTGAAAGAAGTCAGTCACAAAAGATGATCACATAATGAATAATTTAATTTATATGAAACGTCCAGAATAGGCAAATCTATAGAGGCAAGAACAGATTAGCAATTGCCTATGAAAAGGCAATGGGAGGCCGGGCGCGGTGGCTCAAGCCTGTAATCCCAGCACTTTGGGAGGCCGAGATGGGCGGATCACGAGGTCAGGAGATCGAGACCATCCTGGCTAACACAGTGAAACCTCGTCTCTACTAAAAATACAAAAACTTAGCCGGGCGAGGTCGCAGGCGCCTGTAGTCCCAGCTACTCGGGAGGCTGAGGCAGGAGAATGGCGTGAACCCGGGAGGCGGAGCTTGCAGTGAGCTGAGATCTGGCCACTGCACTCCAGCCTGGGTGACAGAGCGAGACTCCGTCTCAAAAAAAAAAAAAAAAAAGAAAAGGCAATGGGAAAATGGAAAATAACTGTTAATGGGTATGAGGTTTCTTTGGGGGGTAATGAAAATGTTCTACAATTGGCCAGGCACGGTGGCTCATGTCTGTAATCCCAGCACTTTGGGAGGCTGAGGCAGGAGGATCATGAGGTCAGCAGTTCGAGACCAGCCTGGCCAACATAGTGAAATGCTGTCTCTACTAAAAATACAAAAATCAGCCAGGTGTGGCAGTGGGTACCTGTAATCCCAGCTACTCTGGAGGCTGAGGCAGAAGAGTGGCATGAACCCAGGAGGTGGAGGTTGCAAGTGAACCAAGACCACACCGTTACACTTCAGCCTGGGTGACAGTGAGACTCTGCCTCAAAAAAAAAAAGAAAAAGAAAAAGAAAAAGAAAAAGTTCTACAATTAATCCTAGTGATGGTCGCATAAATTTACCAAGAATATACCAAAAACCATTGAATTGTGCATTCTAAATGAGTTAATTGTATAATATGTGAATCATATGTCAAGCTGTCATTTTAAGCTGTGCTGAGATACCACCTTTTTTTTTTTTTTTTTTTTTAGATGGAGTCTCGTTCTGTTGCCAGGCTGCAGTGCAGTGGTGCGATCTTGGCTCACTGCCAGCTCTGCCTCCCGGGTTCAAGTGATTCTCCTGCTTCAGCCGCCAGAGTAGCTGGGACTACAGGAGCGCACCACCATGCCCAGCTACTTTTTTTTTGTATTTTTAGTAGAGACAAGGTTTCACCATGTTGGCCAGGCTGGTCTCAAACCCCAGACCTCGTGATCCACCCTCCTCGGCCTCCCAAAGTGCTGGGATTACAAGTGTGAGCCACCATGCCTGGCCGAAATAGCACCTTTTTAATGGTTAGGAAATCCCACCACCCTTATGTTCACAGAAAAGTCTAACTACAAAGGACCACCTTGCCCTGACATGTCCAAAATGAGACTTGCCTCCACTCTTTCTCAACGACTCCTTGTTTTATCAAAATCCAAGTTTGGGCTAGGCACAGTGGCTCATGCCTGTAATCCCAGCATTTTGGGAGGTCCGGGTGGGTGGATCACCTCAGGTCAGGAGTTTGAGACCAGTCTGGCCAACATGGTGAAACCCCGTCCCTACTAAAAATACAAAAATTACCTGGGTGTGGTGGTGGGCACCTGTAGTCCCAGCTACTTGGGAGGCTGAGGCAAAAGAATCACTTGAACCCAGGAGGCAGAGGTTGTAGTGAGCCAAGATGGCACGACTGCACTCCAGCCTGGGTGAAAGAGCGAGATTCCATCTTAAAAAAAAAAAACAAAAAAACAACAACAAAAAAAACCACACAAGTTTGCTTCCTCTTTTTTGAGACCTTTCTCATTAATGAATGTTCTTCCTATTGCACTACCCAAAGTCAAATGGTCTTCACTAATGGGTATATTTTGTCCCAGAGGTTATTTAGAGGGTGCTCTTTGCAAGGATTGGTTAGATTTTGAAAACTAGATAATTAATGGAATTGTCAGTGGTCTTACCTTGGGATCACGGGTCTGAACAAATTGGTGTTGAGTATTGAGTTTTGATAGTGTATGAAGCACATCATAGCTTCTGACATGACTGGTCTGGCAAAGTCAATCTGTTCTTTGAGTCAGGATATGCTTGGCAAGTTGTGGCTTCCGCTCCAATTCTCAATTGTCAGCATTTAGACTAGTACCTGGTTCATGGTAGGTGCTCAATACATGTTTACTTAAAGAATAATAAATCGGCTGGGTGCGGTGGCTCATGCCTGTAATCCCAGCACTTTGGGAGGCTGAGACAGGCAGATCTCTTGAGGCCGGGAGTTCGAGACCAGCCTGGCCAACATGGTGAAACCCTATCTCTACTAAAAATACAAAATATTAGCTGGGCATGGTGGTGGTGTAGCAGGGCAAGCCGCAGACAAAACCCCTCAGACACCAAGTTAAAGAAGGAAGGGTTTTATTCGGCCAGGAGCTTCGGCAAGACTCATGTCTTCAACAACCGAGCTCCCCGAGGGAGCAATTCCTGTCCCTTTTAAGGGCTCACAACTCTAAGGGGGTCCACGTGAGAGGGTCGTGATTGATTGAGCAAGCAGGGAGTATGTGACTGGGGGCTGCACGCACTGGTTATTAGAACGGAACAGAACAGGACAGGGATTTTCACAGTACTTTTCTATACAATATCTGTAATCTATACATAACATAACCGATTAGGTCAGAGGTCGATCTTTAACTAGCAGGCCCAGGGTGTGGCACCAGGCTGTCTGCTTGTGGATTTCATTTCTGCCTTTTAGTTTTTACTTCTTCTTCCTTTGGAGGCAGAAACTGGGCATAAGACAATATGAGGGGTGGTCTCCTCCCTTAGCGGGGGCCTGTAATCCCACCTACTCAAGAGGCTGAGGTAGGAGAATCGCTTGAACCCAGAAGGTGGAGGTTGCAGTGAGCTAAGGTTGTACCATTGCACTCACTCCAGCCTGGGCAACAAGAATGAAACTCTGTCTCAAAATATATATATATATATATCAATATATAGTTGGCAGCAGACCAAAAATAGTTCACCTTCTTTGTTAGTTACAGTTTGGCAAAATCTGTAAGAAGATACAGGCACACATACCTTTGACCTAGCAATTCCACTTCTGGGAATTAATTCTACAGAAACTTGCACATTGCACAGAACCACCTGATAAGGTTACTCACTGCAATATTGTTTGCAATCACAAAAGAACAGATGTCTCAGAAATCTCCATTAGGAAGAGCCTGCTTAATTCAACCGTGGTGCACACATACAATGGAATAAGATGCAGGTGTAAAAAGAATGAGCAAGTTCTCATGATACAGAAGATCTCCAAGATATATTCACTCAGTTTCAACCACAACTGCTTTGTTCCTCATAGCAAGTTCCTTCCACTCCATGTGGAGGGTTTAAAGGCTTTGAAGGTTCAAATGCAGATATCTGGATTGAAAGCAGAGGAAACCTGGCTCACTCTCTCACTTTCTTCAGGCTTTGGCAAATCTTTCACTGACCACTATAGGAGAATAAAAATAAAATTTTCTTCAACCCTCATAGGTTTTTGATTGGAAAAGACCCCTGTAGCAAAAGATGGGAGAAAAACAAACTGAAGTTTAACATGTATATTTCATGTATACATGGAACATACCCAGAGAATGAGTAGTCCTCAAAGAGGTGGCTTTGAATTCTAGCTTATGTAGCATTGTCAACAAAGAACAATGAATATTTAGAGAAGTGACAAGGCAAAGGAAAAGGATTTTGAGTCTCTAGGGGCAGCAACTTGTAAGAAAGCAAATAAATGGCAGATATAGGCTGGCTAGTAAGGCCTATTCATGCAGCTTCCTCTGGTGCCATCTCCAGGCTGATAAGGGTCCAAAGTTAGACCTTCAGTGCTAATCTTTGTTTTTCCTGGAAGAAGGGTAGCAGGGCAGGATACCTTTTGCCTTTGTAAATCTATGTCCTGCTTTTAGGCAAATAGAAGGAGGGCAGAGAGCTTTCCTTCATCTGTTTCTTGTCTTTAGCTCAAAAATCCTTCATATTTTTGGGTGGCATATTCTGGTCTCCCACACCACCCTATCATAAAATAACCACAACTCACTCACCACCACCCTCACCACACACACATGCATGCATGCACACACATCTATCCCCTTACCCTGTTTTGCTCCATAGCACTTACCACTTATCACCATATATCACTTGTTTATTTATATTCCACAAAAATGTAAGCTTGGTCAGCACAGTGGCTCACACTTGTAATGCTAGCACTTTGGGAGGGCAAGGAGGGAGGATTGCTTGAGCACAGGAGTTTGAGACCAGCCTGGGCAACATGGTGAGACTCCATCTCTACAGAAAATCTAAAAATTGGCTGGGGGTAGTGGTGGGTGCCTGTAGTCCCACCTATTTGGAAGGCTGAAGCAGAAGGATCACTTGAGCCCAGGAGGTCGAGGCTGAAGCAAGCAGTGTTCACATCACGGCACTCCCGCCTGGGTGAGGGAGTAAGACCTTGTCTTGGAAAAATATATATAAATAAAAATTTAAAAAAAAAAAAAAAGTAAGCTCCAGGAGGGCAAGAAATGTATTTGTTGTGTTCACTACCAAATTCCAAATGCCTAAAAGAGTGCTTGACACATAGTAGGTGCTCGGTAAGTGTTTCCTGAAGAAGTGAAAACAGTAAATGAAAAAAGCCAGAAGCGGCTGGGCGCGGTGGCTCAAGCCTGTAATCCCAGCACTTTGGGAGGCCGAGGCGGGTGGATCACGAGGTCAGGAGATCGAGACCATCCTGGCTAACATGGTGAAACCCCATCTCTACTAAAAATACAAAAAACTAGCCGGGCGTGGTGGCGGGCGCCTGTAGTCCCAGCTACTCGGAGGCTGAGGCGGGAGAATGGCGTGAATCCGGGAGGCGGAGCTTGCAGTGAGCCGAGATCGCGCCACTGCACTCCAGCCTGGGCGACACAGCGAGACTCCGTCTCAAAAAAAAAAAAAAAAAAAAAAAGCCAGAGGCGTTTGAGCCCAGCCTCAAGCTCCTGGGCTGACTATCCTTATAAATGCTTCTATGTGCATGAAATGTCTTTAAAACGTTAGAGAGAAAATATGCCATGCTGGTTGCCTGTAGGAAGGTGAACTTGGTGACTGGGAGAGAGAATAGAAGGAAGGTTTTTCATTATACAGTATTCTGTTTGTAGATTATCATGCAAAAAATAAAAAGGAAAACTTCTGCATCATTCCTTTTTTATATCTCCAGAGTATGCTGTCCTGTGGATGTACTAGAAGTCATTTCATCTATCCTCTTTTAATGAGCAAGTTAGTTATTTCCAAACTTTTGCTATTGCAAATAAGGTAGTCTGGATATTACTTTTCACGTCATAATAAATAAGATGCTGAGGTCTTTTTATAACCCCTTAACTTTGGTTATAAATCTTTGCAGTTGAAAATGTAACCAACATCCCCAAGTAAACAAAACTTTACTGCAGTTAAGTCCATTTGCATTTGGTGGCTGGCAGTGGGGCAGCCTCAGGAAGCAGAGGCTTCTGGGAAAGGGATAATTTAATTAGCATTCCTGCAATCTCATTGGTAAACTCACCCAATCCCTAAGTCTGTATCCTGATAATTTATCAGGATAGGGCTGACTTACAAAGGAGGGCAAAAAAACAAAACAAACTTCTAACCATGATGTGGCTCACACCTGTAATCCCAGCACTTTGGGAGACCAAGGCGGGTGGATCGCTTGAGCCCGGGAGTTCAAGACCAGCCTGAGCAACACGGTGAAACCTCATCTCTACTAAAATAGAAAACATGAGCCAGGCGTGGTGGCATGCACTTGTAGTCCCAGCTACCCAGGAGGCTGAGATGGGAAAATCACCTAAGCCCAGAAAGTTGAGGCTGCGGTGAGATGTGATTGCACCACTGCAATCCAGCCTGGGCAAGGGGAATGAGACCCTGTCTCAAAAACAAACAAACAAAAGAAAAGTGAAGACAGTTCAGTATTCCTAATTCACACAATGGAAAAGATCTGAACTGAAAATTGAGAATCCTGGTTCTGCTACCGAGAAGTAGTGTGACCTTGAGGAAATCACTGTCTCTTCTCTGGGCCTCCATCACCTGGTCTGTGGAATGCAGCCTTTGTCTCCCTCCCTCTCGCTGGAGACTCAAACATTATGTTGGGTGATTTGAGGCAGCTGCTGAATGGTAGCAGATCTGCCGGGGCTGTCACTTTGTGGTGGTTCTGTAGGTAAATAGGGCACTGTGCTGGGAGAGAAAAACAAACAGAGAAGCAGCTGCCTTCTTTTCCAGAAATGACACCAATAGCCTGCAAATACTCAGGCTGATGGGCATGCAGCCGCCCGATGACTCCAGGGGTGCAGGGGGAGGCAGCAGAGCATCTGAAACAGGGACATCAGGACCCAGTGACTGCTCTGGTATGACTCAGGGAGGCTGTCAGGGTTGAGCTCTCTGCCAGGGACCCAGAGTGTCCCAGGAGGCCGTCCCTTCTGAAGAATCTGACAAGGCCCAGGCTTCCCAGAATGACTCTGCCCTGTTCTCCTGCCTCACCTGAAAACAGACTCTGGGGAGAAGGAGGCTGATTGACACAATTTCATCGCCCCCAACACTTGCAAGTGCAAACAGAGGCCACGTACATTCTTATTCTTTGGATCTATGATTAGATCCTCATTTGGTAAAAAAATATGAAGTTGCAGGAATTGCATTCAACTCTTCAAGTTATGAATTTAATGAGAATAATTTTCTTGCTTATTTTTACAGCTTCATCAGCATTAAAACCTCATTGAAAAAGAATCTGTGGCTGGGCATTGTGGCTCACACCTGTAAACCCAACACTTTAGGAGGCTGTGATGACAGCTCACTGCACTCCAGCCTGGGCAGCAGCAGAATCACTTGAGGCCAGGAGCTGAAGACCAGACTGGGCAACATAGCTAGACCTCATCTCTACAAAACATAAAAAATTAGTCGTGTGAGGTGTATGCACTTATAGTCTTAGCTTGGGAGGCTGAGGCAGGAGATTTGCTTGAGCCCAGGAGTTCCAGGCTGCAGTGAGCTATGATAATGCCACTGTACTCTAGCCTGGGCAACAGAGCAAGACCCTGTCTCAAAAAAGAAAGGAAGGAAGGGAAGGGAAGGAAAGGGAAGGGGTAAGGGAAGGGAAGGGAAGGGGAAGGGGGAGGGAAGGAGGGAAGGGAAAGGGAAAAGAAAAAGAATTTGTTAAGTTCTGTTTCTTACAAATTTTATGAGAGACCTCAGTAGAAAACTGTTCATTTTCAGTGTTGCCAGTTTTTAAAAATTGAAGCCCGATGCCCTTCTTAATACTTTTCCTTTTTTGGCTTTTTTTTTTTTTTTTGAGCTCCACTGTCATATTTTCTAAATTGATCCCAACTCAACTTGTATGCATTCCTAGTGATCTAAGAGTTTACAAAATAAAGTTGTTTTTCTTCTAAAACATTCAACTTTTTTTCTTTTTTTTATTTGAGACAGTGTCTTGCTCTGTTGCCCAGGCTTGAGTGCAGTGGTATGATCACAGTTCACTGCACTCCATCCTGGGCAACAGTAGCCTCGACCTCCCAAACTTAAGCAATCCTCCCACCTAAGTCTTCCAAGCAGCTGGGACTACAGGTGCTCACTACCATGCCCAGCTAATTTTTTTAGCTCTCTCTGTCGCTCTTTCCCCAGCTCCAACAGGGGTCTCACTATGTTGCCCAGGCTGGTCTCAAACTCCTGGGCTTAAGTGATCCTCTCACCTCAGCCTTCCAAAGTACTGGGATTATAGGCATGAGCCATCATGCCCGACCAAATTATTAATATTACAAAGCAAAATACAAAAATTTAAATAGTAAATTTTAAAAATAAAGTTATTTAAATAAGGCTAATTTTTGTATACTTGATAATTAAATCTTATTCAATATTATTATAAAAATAAAACTTCAGCCGGGTGCAGTGGCTCACACCTGTAATGCCAGCACTTTGGGAGGCCAAGGTGGGTGGATCACGAGGTCAAGAGATTGAGACCATCCTGGCCAACATGGTGAAAACCCATCTCTACTAAAAATACAAAAATTATCTGGGCATGGTGGTGTGTGCCTGTAGTTCCAGCTTCTCAGGGGGCTGAGGCAGGAGAATCACCTGAACCAGGGAGGTGGAGGTTGCAGTGAGCCAAGATTGCGCCACTGCACTCCAGCCTGGTGACAGAGAGAGACTTCATCTCAAAATAAATAAATAAATAAAACTTCACAATTCTGGGTTTTAATGTCTGGTTAATAAGCAAAGCAAATAATCTGTATCATGTTTCAAATATCCTACAACTACATGTATATAAATGTAAGACAAATACGAATTCTTTTTTTTTAAGACAAAGTCTCACTATGTCACTCAGGTTGGAGTTTAGTGGTGTGATCATGGCTTTCCACTTCCCAGGCTCCAGTGATTCTCCCACCTCAGGTTCCCAAGTAACTGGGACCACAGGTGCACACCATCACACCCGGCTAAGTTTTTGTATTTTTGGTAGAGACAGGGTTTCACCCTGTTGCCCAGGCTGGTCTTGAACTCCTGAGCTCAAGCAATTCACCTGCCTTGGCTTCCCAAAGTGCTAGAATTACAGGTGTGAGCCACTGTGCCTGGCTGAAAAATATCAATTGTTCGGCCTGGCAAAATGTTCCTCAGGCATTGTGGTATATTGTTACATAATGGTCCCCAACACGTCTTACCTCCCTGCATCCAGCCCCTTTGCAATATAATTTTTGCCACGTCTCTCATGGAGACATAGAGTCTATATCCTTCCAACCCCTGGATCTGGGCATCCCTTAAGGCTTCATTTGCACCATAGACTGAGACAGAAGTAACATGGTGCAACTCCCACAGCTAGGCCTTAATTACATTCCACATTTCTGCCATTATGTGAAAATGCCCCGTCCTTTCCTAAAGGAGGAAAGACCATTTGAAGGAGAACTAGGGCGCCCCAGCCAACAGCCAGCAGAAATATCAAGCACATAAACAAAGCCATCGGGGAACATCCAGTGGCAGCTGAGCCACTGGCTGACTGCAGCTGTATAAGTGACCCCAAAGGAGATCAGCAGAAAAATTGCCCAGCTGAGCCCAACCCAGAATTACGAGCAAATAAATTGTTGTCGTTTTAAGCCACCCAGTTTTGGTGTGGTTTGTTATGCAGGAATAGATAACTGACACAGCCACCACGTACGACTCCTGTGAACACTAAGCTAATTCTTGAATGCCTCCAGAATCATGAATTAGGACAAATTAAGAAGAAAATAGGCCCTTGGCACTATTGAGAAATAATATTTGGTTATGCCAGGACCTCTTGAATTCATGCTGAGAGAAGGGACACACATATGAGCCAATTTCATTCCTTCTCCGTCCAAAGCAGTGTCTGTCTTCAGTGTCAGCAGGGGCACGACCTGTAGACCTTCACAGTGTTTGGGCTCAGCAGGCTTGTTTTGAGAACACAGGAGGGAAATGTGGAGAGTGAGGGTGTTCATCTCACGCATCGGTGCTCACAATCACAGGTCACACTGTGCCAGTGATATGTCCAGGATTCCAGGTGACAAAAGCTCCCATGTGGTCTTCAGTAAATTTAATTTTTGTGTTTGTGATATGCAAGGCCCTCCAAAGAGTAGAGGTCCTCTTGCCTGGTCTAAGGACAATATTGCACTGGCCCCAGGTTCGCGGAAATGATTGAGGCCTTGCACGGGGATTTGTCTATGAATAGTGACTGAGGAAAAGCACTGATGGCTATTGAAACTTGATGTTTATCTCTCTCTCTCTTTTTTTTTTTTTGAGATGGAGTCTTACTCTGTCACCAAGCTGGAGTCCAGCAGCGCGATCTTGGCTCACCACAACCTCCGCCTCCTGGGTTCAAGAGATTCTCCTGCCTCACCCTCCCAAGTAGCTGGGATTACAGGTGCACGCCACCACGCCCGGCTAATTTTTGTATTTTTAGTAGAGATGGGGTTTTGCCATGTTAGTCAGGCTGGTCTCGAACTCCTGACTTCATGATCTGCTCACCTAGGCCTCCCAAAGTGCTGGGATTACAGGCGTGAGACACTACGCCCAGCCGATGCCTATCTCTTGATACATCAATCCAGCTTTAGAGAAAATATCCTATAGAAACAAAAGAACTAATAGAGAAGGGTAGCTATGCAAAAATGTTTGTCACAAACATCGCTTAATATAGGAAAAAAGTGAAAAACAACATATACATCATTAACAGGGGATGGTTTCGTGAATTGTGATCTATTCGTATTAGCACATGTTATACAACCATTGAAAAGGTTATTATATTTATGTTTAGTGACTTGGAGAGATTTCTTTATTGAACATTTCCTGAGCATCATCTATGAACCTAGTACTATTCTAAGTGCTAGGGATACAGCAGGGAACAAGACAAGGTTTTCTGCTCATGCATTTCACATGTTAGTGGAGGAAGACGGGCCATAAACAAATAAATAAGTATATAGTATCAGTTGGTGAGAAATGCTATGAAGAATAATGGCGGTGAGTTGGGGGATGGAGCCTGGAAAGAAATGAGGGAAGGAACGTTGTGGCCCTCAATCAGGAGGATGGGCATTCCATCCTGAGTGTCAAGGCCCTGATTTGGGAATGTGCTTAGTGTGATCTAGTAGCATCAAGGAGGCCAGGGTAGCAGGAGACGGGGATGGGAGGGAAGGTCAGAGAGGAGAGCAGGGGTGTGTGGGGGCGGGGGATGTATACACATGGTGCAGACCATGTAGGGCCCGGCAGCTCCTGGTGAAGACTTTGGTTTTGGTTTTTTTGGTTTTTTATTTATTTATTTATTTTTTGAGATGGAGTCTCGCTCTGTCGCCAAGGCTGGAGTGCAGTGGCCGGATCTCGGCTCACTGCAAGCTCCACCTCCCGGGTTCACGCCATTCTCCTGCCTCAGCCTCCCGAGTAGCTGGGACTACAGGCGCCCGCCACCTCGCCTGGCTAGTTTTTTGTATTTTTTTTTAGTAGAGACGGGGTTTCACCATGTTAGCCAGGATGGTCTTGATCTCCTGACCTCGTGATCCACCCGTCTCGGCCTCCCAAAGTGCTGGGATTACAGGCTTGAGCCACCGCGCCCGGCCTGGTTTTTTTGTTTTTTTATTGATGGGGTCTCACTATATTGCTCAGGCTGGATTTGAACTCCTGGATTCAAGCAATCCTCCTGCCTCAGCCTCCTGAGTAACTGAGACAATGTGTATACTCCCCCCACCTGGCTAAGACTGGTATTTACTCTGAGTAGAATGGAAAGCCAGTTAAGATTTTTAAGCTGAGGAGCAACGTGATCTGACAGATTTCAAAGGGTCCCTCTGGCTGCTGTGAGGGGAACGGACTGAAGGGACAAGATTGGAGCAGAGAGGGGTGTAGAGGCTGCCGTAGTAATCTAAGTGAGAGAGACAGAGGATCGGGCTTGCACCAAGTGGAAGTCACGAGGTGGGGAGATGTCGTCTGATTCCGGATGGATTTTGAGGGTGGAGCCTGCAGGATGTCCTAATGGAACTGGATGTGGGGCGTCAGCAAGAAGCCAGATGGCCATTTAATAGTGTTAATGACTAAAGCTAGTTTCAGAGGAAAGAGAGTATAGCCCAATCCCATTTTTGCTCAAATAAACATCAAATAAAACACACTCTCCCTGTGCACGGATCTTTGTGTATACTAATAAGAGTCTATTAGTTGGCTAGGGCTGCCATCACAGAATACCACAGACTGGGTGGCTTCAACAACAGAGATTTATTTTCTCAGTTCTGGAGGCCAGAAGTCCAAGATCAAAATGTCAGGGCTGCTTTCTGGTGAGGCCTTTCTTCCTGTCCTGTAGACAGCTACCTTCTCCTATGTCCTCATATGGCCCCTTCTTTGTGCTTGCTTAGGAGAGAAGTGGGGGCTCTCTAGTATCTCTTTCTCTTCTTATAAGGACATCGGTCCTTTTTGGCTTTAGGCTGCACCCTTGTGACCTCACTTAATCTTAATTAGCCCTGCCTCCAAATACAGTTACACTGGGGGTTAGGGCTTTGCCGAATGAATCTGGAGGGACACAATTCAGTCCATAACAATGAATACAGAGAAAGCTGCAAAAGGAGATTCACAAGCCATTGCACTCCAACCTGGGTGACAGAGCAAGACTCCGTTTCAAAAAGAAACCAACTTTCTAGCAAAAAGATCCAGAACATACAATGGTGAAGAGAGGTTTTTTTCTAAACTCCTCTTATCTGCCTAAAAGCAGAGCCTCCCAAAAGAATGCAACCATCATAGATGCCCTTCCCAGAGGTTTCCCCAACCTGGGAAGAGTGACTGACTGCCTTCACGAGAGAGGAGAAGCCACAAGGCTATAAAAACTCTCCTAGGCCAGGCACTTTGGCTCATGCCTGTAATCCCAGCACTTTGGGAGGCCGAGGTGGGTGGATCACCTGAGGTCGGGAGTTCGAGACCAGCCTGACCAACATGGAGAAACCCCGTCTCTACTAAAAATACAAAATTAGCCGGCCATGGTGGCACATGCCTGTAATCCCAGCTACTCGGGAGGCTGAGGCAGGAGAATCGCTTGAACCTGGGAGGTGGAGGTTGCAGTGAGCCAAGATCACGCCATTGTTTTCCAGCCTGGGCAACAACAGTGAAACTCCATATCAAACAAAACAAAACAAAACAAAAACTCTCCTAAATATACGTGATCACAAAACTATCATATCTCCCTCATATCTATTCACCTAAGGGCCCATTTATCTTTTCTAAAAGTCATTGGTTTTCCAGTCCCCTTTCTCTCCATCCCCTCCTCCTATTAAGAGTGTATATTGTGTCATAAAATGTCAGAGCTACCACCAAAAGACAAAGGTCTTTCATCTGAGAGCCTGTGAAAAAGATATATAAGCCCCCAATTCTATTCACCTCTTTGAGCCACATTTTTCTGTGAATTACCATGTATATATGTGAATAAAACTTCTGTTTTTGTTTTGCCCATCTGTCTTTCGTCAGTTTAATTCACAGGCCTCCAACACTGAACCTAAGAGAGTGGGGAGAAAGTGTTTCCTTTCTCACAGCTGTCACCTCCTCAGAGGGGTTTTTCCCTGGCTATTCTATCTCAACTGGGCCTCTTTCTCCTTTTTGTTTCCCACAGCATTTATCATACCTTATTCTGACTTCATTTGTCTGTTTACTAGGTTTTGGTCTGCCTTTCACTAGAATGTAAGCTGCATGGAGACATATAATACAAATTCGTTAACTACTCAGTGAATGAATGGATGAGGAAATCCGTTGTCCTTGGCTCAGGTATTTACTGGTGAGTCTGCAAGCGGCAGCTCAGTTCAGCACTCACTCACTGAGAACTTATTAGGTGTCACCATGGTGCTCGGTGTTAGGAACACACAGAGACCCACCCACTCCCTGTCCTCAAGGAGCTTAAAGGAAAACAAGCAGCTATGCTGGGCCCTGGGAGGGGCAGGTATGAGCAGGAGGACCTTACTCTTCCCTCAAGAAGTTTACTGGTATAGGAGGCAGGGAAGAGAAAAAGGAAAACACGTGATAAGGAGCTTGGAAACAAACACAACTTCAAGTACAGTTATTTAGTACACAAATAAAACAGAGACGGTTAAACTATTCTCTTGGCCTTTGTTTAGGGAATAATTCACATCATTCTGCTAATTATAGAGTTGTGAGAATAACAACAGTGTTGGATGGAGCTCATGGTATTTCTGCTTCATTTAGACAAATCTGTCTAAGGAGAGCCCATCCCCTGCACACACAGACCCGCTGACAAGCATCGCTGGTTTCTCTTGGAAGCTTTCCAAGTGGCAAGCCTCGTGCCTAGGACAGTCTTGGAGCCTCTAAAAAGCCTTTCAGGGCTGCCTCCCTCCCTCAGTCAGGGCCCCATTAGCTATAAAGGCCAAAGATATACTGAAATTAACTACCCCACCCCTCAAAGAGCACATAAATAAAAGGGAGAATTTATTGAAATTATTTCAAAGCACAGGAACCCAAGAGAAACCGAATAACTAGGCCAGGCCTAGTGTTCTCAGAAAATGTTCTCATTTCTTCAAAATCCCGAGTTTAAATTTCCATATTCCCCTATCTTCCCTCAGGTCAGGTGTCCCTGCTCGGGGTACAATCATCCCACCCCTGTATAAAACAAGGCCCCCTAGGCCAGAGGAGATAACTCCAAAAGACAACCAGATGGGTGGAGTGATCAACCTTTGTGGCTTGTCTGGGACTGAGGGATTTTATAGGAAGCATGGCTTTTAGAGCTAAAACCAGGAAAGTTCCAGACAAACCTGGAAAAGTTAGTAATCAGTTCAGCCAACGTCACATCTGTTTCATGCCCATACATCATTAATTTTTTTGAGATGGAGTCTTGCTCTGTTGCCAGACTGGAGTGCAGTGGCACAATCTCTGCCCACTGCAGCCTCTGTCTCCTGGATTCAAGCAATTCTCCTGCCTCAGCCTCCCCAGTAGCTGGGACTACAGGCACGTGCCACCACACCTGGCTAATTTTTGTATTTTTAGTAGAGATGGGGTTTCACCGTGTTGGCCAGGATAGCCTCAATCTCTTGACCTCATGATCCACCCACCTCAGCCTCCTAAAGGGCTGCGATTACAGGCGTGAGACACCATGCTCGTCCCCCTTCATCATTAATTTTAAGCAACACATTTCTTCATATTTAACTTCACTGAAACCAGGATGTGTTTTAAAATCAGTGGCGTCCTGCAATGCAAAGCTGAGTTCTCCCTGAAATGATGCACAGCTGACAGTCACTTCCAGCTCGCCACCAACCTGAGACCACCTTAAGTTAATTATCAGCTTCACTTTTTCAGACCACACTGACAGTATGAATTCAGACCTCAAATCTGCATGAGCACAGGCTCAGTGGTTCAAATTCTCAGGAGACAATTGTTGTTCCTCCCTCCACAGTGTCAAGACTGAGACGTGCGCATTTCCAGCCTGCCACTCCCGTGGGAAGACTTATTTTCTTATAGCATCCCAGCTTTTAAGTGGTGTCTCGATATTTGGCATTTTTTTCCTTGCATAATAGTACATAAAATGACAGTGCAGCTTACAGTGGATGGTGTCTCCAGTTGAATGAAATACGGGTAAACATCAACTCCCACCAGCCTCTAGTGCCGGAGGGAGGCTCAGTCCTGTGGAACCCTGGCTTCTCTGGGTGGGAAGAAAATGCTATCCTGGGTACCTAGGGCTGGATCCTGGGGATATAGAAAGAGTTCTTTCTCGGCCCTGATGAGCTTTTCTCTAAGCTGAGGGGTCACTTCACCGGCTTGCAGAGCCTGGCAGCCCATCTGAAAAAGTTCTTCTTCACCAGAGTCTTGCTCTGTCGCCCAGACTGGAGTGCAGTGGCATGATCTTAGCTCACTACAACTTCTGCCTCTCGAGTTCAAGAATTATTCTGCCTCAGCCTCCCAAGTAGCTGGGATTACAGGTGCGCCAACACCCCCAGCTAATTTTTCTTTGTATTTTTAGTAGAGATGGGGTTTCACCGTGTTGGCAAGGCTGGTCTCGAACTCCTGGCCTCAGGTGATCCACTCGCCTCGGCCTCCCAAAGTGCTGGGATTATAGGCTTGAGCCACCACGCTCCACCTGGTAGACATGCTTTCTAATCCCCAGGTTTTCTTTCCTTCCCCCAGGGTGCTCAGCATTTCCTGGATATGTGATACCCCATCCCTATCCTCAGCTCATTCAGTTGACCTTCCCCTGGCCCCCACCGAAAGCCACTCATCCTCAGGCTGGCTCACCTGTCCTCAGACACCATGATTTGTCTTTCTGTGTTGGCGCTCAGGACACACCACCCCAAAATATTACTGTAGGAGAACCAAATATGCCGCCCCAGAATATACTTCATTGGTATATGTTGAGCTGGTTATTCTGAGAAACTGCACACAGAGGGGTAGCTCTGAAAAGCTTTCTTTGTATTTAAAAAAAAAAAAACTACATCTATAAAGGAAGTCTACCTCAGTAAAAGTATTTGTGTTAGGAAGAAGGCTGCTTAGACAAGCTTTATTACCTGAGAGGCTTTTTATCTGTGTAAGGTAACCCCCCAGTAGCCCCAAGCCCCTGTTCCTTTCTATAGCTCAGGATGCTATATAAGCTCCAATATTTTGGCCCTTCTGTGGCTCTCCTATTTTTGTGAGTCTCCCATGTGTATGCATGTAATTAAACATGTTTTTCCCCCTGTTAATCTGTCTAATGTCAGTGTAATTAGTAGCCTAGCCAATGAACTAGAAGGGTAGAGGAAAGCCATTTTTCCCTCTCCGATACCTGGTGTCATTTCCCAGCTTCCTGAGTGCCAAGGTCTGAATGTTTGTGTTCCCCCAAAATTCCTGTGTTAAAATCCTAACCCCCAAGGAAATGGTGTTCGGAGGTGGGTCAGGGGGGCTTTTGGGGGGTGATTAGGTTGTGAGAGCTGTGCCCTCATGAGTGGGATTAGGGCCATTGTAGAAGAGGCCCAGGGAGTTGCTTTGCTCCTGCAAACCAAAAATAAAATTCTAAGCCCCGCACCATCTGCAAAGACCCCTCCTCTTGGCAAAGGCATTCCAAAACTAACCTGAAGAACTAGTTCAGGCCATCATCGGAAGGAGGGGTCAGACTGCCTCCCTATGCCCTCCTCCCTTTTGGAATTACTGATAGAACAGACTCTTTAAGCCTGATAAGAAACATTTACAATCTATTCTCTCTAAAGCCCGCTACCTGGAGGCTTTACCTGCATGATAAAACCTTGGTCTCTACAACCCGTTATCTTATGCCAGGCATTCCTAAGTCTTTAGACGATAACTTAACTCTTTCAACCAACAGCCAATCAGAAAAATTTTTGAATCTACCTATGACCTGGAAGCCCCCCAGCCCTTCCTGTTGTTCTACTTTTCTGGACCAAACCAATGTACATCTTACATGTATTTGATTGATGTCTCATTGAAATGGTTAGGCTCTGTGTCCCCACCTAAATTTCATCTTGAATTGTATTCCCCATAATCCCCACATGTCAAGGGAGAAGCCAGGTGGAGGTAATTGACTCATGGGAATAGTTCCCCCCATGCTGTTCTTGTGATAGTGAGTGAGTTCTCATGAGATCTGATGGTTTTATAAGGGGCTCTTCCCCCTTCACTCAACACTTCTTCCTGCCGCCTTGTGAAGAAGGTGCCTTGCTTCCCCTTCTGCCATGATTGTAAGTTTCCTGAGGCCTCCCCAGCCATGCTGAACTGTGAGTCAATTAAACCTCTTTCCTTTATAAATTACCTGGTCTCAAGCGGTTCTTCATAGCAGTATGAAAAAGGACTAATACACTAATGTTTTTCTAAAATGTATAAAACCAAGCTGTGCCCTGACTACCTTGGGCGCAACTTCTCAGGACCTCCTGAGGGCTGTGTCATGGGCCATGGGTCACTTATATTTAGCTCGGAATAAATCTCTTCAAGTATTTTACAGAGTTGGACTCTTTTTATCAACACTCCTTCTACCAAGTGAGGACACAGCGAGACGGCGCCATCTATGAACCAGGAAGTAGACCTTCAACAGGCACTGAATCTGCCAGAACCTTCATCTTGGGATTTCCCAGCCTTTACAACTATGAGAAATACATTTCTGTTGTTTATAAGCTGCCCAGTTTATGGTATTTTGTTACAGCAGCCTGAATGAACTACTCCCAGCCCAGGGCAGGGACTGTGTCCCCCTGCTGTGTTCAAAGGCAGGGCTCAAACCCAAGGCCAGCCACAGTGAAGCCCCAGGTGGGTGCAGAGGCCTCTTGCCCTGCGGGGCAAGAGGCACACCTTATACTCTGCAAAGACCTTCCCAGCTCTGCCAGACCACCTGGGCTAAGGGAAGGGAAGGCAGGACAGTTATGGCAACTCCAGGCTCACAAAGAATTCTGAGGTTTTGTGAGCACTAAGAATCCAGTTTACACAAAAAGAGCTTACTTTGTCTAGTTTAACCTAAACCATAAGAGTTGAAGGGATTGATAAAGTGGGACTAGGAGTCTGGTTTTGGTGAAAGAGCCCTGGATTTCGATTCAGAGATTTGTATCCAAACTCTGCATTTCTGGGTGCATGACTTTGACAAGCTGCTCCAACATTTTAGACCTCGTTTCCCTCCATTTATAAAAGGAAAGTTATTCCCATTTTGGGGTTGTGCAAGGATTAAATAGGATAATGTATGCTTTAAAACATGCTTTGTAGACACTAAAGCATTACACAAATACTTAGCCCTGGGAGGGGAGATAAAAGGATATTCTACTTAGTGCAATAATTTTAAATGTGCAGGTTATGAGCTATCAGCAGGTCATGAAAAATATTTAGTGAGTGTAAGAGAAGAACAAAATGTTTCCCTCTACTCTTCTATGTTCTCAGCTCAAGCTCCTGTTACAAAAGATATATTAGCAAGAGAAAGGCAAACAGAAGTTTATTAATATGCAGATCTTATATACAAATGGGAGAAAGTCAGGGAAGAGGCCGGGCGCGGTGGCTCAAGCCTGTAATCCCAGCACTTTGGGAGGCCGAGACGGGCGGATCACGAGGTCAGGAGATCGAGACCATCCTGGCTAGCACGGTGAAACCCCGTCTCTACTAAAAATACAAAAAACTAGCCGGGCGTGGTGGCGGCGCCTGTAGTCCCAGCTACTCGGGAGGCTGAGGCAGGAGAATGGCGTGAACCCGGGAGGTGGAGCTTGCAGTGAGCTGAGATCCGGCCACTGCACTCCAGCCCGGGCCACACAGCGAGACTCCATCTCAAAAAAAAAAAAAAAAAAAAAGAAAGTCAGGGAAGAGTAACTCAAAGAGGTGGCTAAAGCTTGAACTTAAATACACCCTAGCTAACAAAAGTGGAAGGGTGTGGGCAAGGCAACTTATGGGAAGGTGACCAGGAAAAGTACAGTAAACAAGGGTAAGGTTTGCTGTGCAGATATAAGGCAATGCCTTCTCCACTGATAAAAGTCTTGTGATTTAGAGTCTTCTTTTTCTTCCTGGTGCAGAGAGGGAGACATCCTTACAAATGGAGAGTTACTTTAGAAATGTAAATTTCCCTAATGAAAGGGCAATTTATACTGGTTTGGGGGCCTCTCCTGTGTCTGCTGTTCCTCAAAATAATCAGCTTAGAGCTAGGCACGGTGGCCGACACCTGTAATCCCAGGACTTTGGGAGGCCAAGGCAAGAGGATCGCTTGAATTCAAGAGTGTGAGATCAACCTGGGCAACATACCAAGGTCTCGTCTCTACAGAAAAATAGAAGAAACGTGCGGTAGCATGCACTTGTATTCCCAGCTACTCTGAAGGCTGAGGCAGGAGGATCACTTGAGCCCAGGAATTTGACGCTGCACTAAGCTACGATCACATCACTGCATTCCAGCCTGGGTAACAGAGCGAGACCCTTTCAAGAAAAAAAAAAAAAAAGGCTCAAGCTCAATAATCCTTATGCCAAAATGGCATATTTGGGAGGGGTAAGGGAGTTCAGGGAGTGCCACTCCCAGAATATGATGCTTTGGTGTGCTGATTATATTGAACTGAGGGTACATGGGGAACAGAGGAAGAGAGAAACAGGCAGAGGCTTTCTCTGAGCTCCCCTTACCTAAAGACCATCCTCCAAAGGGAACTCAATGGTCCTGAATCCCAGGAATTCTCTTCCCCAGGAATCTCATCCATCAGGGAAGATTAACTGGGATCACACAAGAGAGCCTGGATGTCACATCCAGACAGAAACCACCTATTCTCCTGAGGGTTGCTCCAGCCAACTTTTGTTACCTGGGAGATATTTTTTTTTTTTTTTTGAGACGGAGTTTCACTCTGTCGCCTAGGTGGAGCGCAGTGGTGTGATCTTGGCTCACTGCAACCTCTGCCTCCTGGGTTCATGAGAGTCTCCTGCCTCAGCCTCCCAAGTAGATGGGACTACAGGCACATGCCACCACACCTAGCTAATTTTTTAATTTTTAGTAGACACAGGGTTTTGCCACGTTGGCCAGGCTGGTCTCAAACTCCTGACCTCAGGTGATCGGCCCACCTTGGCATCCCAAAGTGCTGGGATTACAGGAGTGAGCTGCTGCCTGGCCAACCTGGGAGACTTTTATCTGCATAACAAGAAGACCTTTATTCACCATACATTTCCTCCCCTCGTTCTCTCATAACTTGTGTGGCCACCACACCCGCAGAAGCTGCAAGCCCCGTTCCCTTCTGTAGCTCAGGATGCCATATAAGCTCCAATCATCAGTCTTTATTGAGTCATATTTTGTGAGACTCTGTGTGTATGTTCATAATTAAATATGATTTTTCTCCTGTTAATCTGTCTTATGCCAATTTAATTCATAGCCCAGCCAAGAGACCTAGAAGGGTGGAAGGAAGTCATTTTCACTCCCCTACAGTGGCATAATCTGGTCTCCTATGGTCATATTTTGGGGTGGCATATTTTGTTCTCCTATGTGAATCATGTTCAGCATTTTAAAATTTGAACAGAATGGAAAATATCAAGGTATGTATCCCAAATAGTAGAAATAGGTATTTTTTCTTTTATTTAAGTCACGTGTGCACATGGGTGATATGGTTTGGCTGTGTCCCCACCCAAACCTCATCTTTAATTTCCACGAGTCATGGGAGGGACCTCATGGGAGGTAATTGAATCATGGGGGCAAGTCTTTCCCATGCTATTGTCATGATGGTGAATAAGTCCCACGAGATCTGTTGGCTTAGTAAGGAGGAATTTCCCTGCACAAGCTCTTTCTCTTGGCCTGTTGCTATCCATGGAAGATGTGACTTGCTTCACCTTGCCTTCCGCCATGATTGTGAGGCCTCCCCAGCCAAATGGAACTGTGCATCTATTAAACCTCTTTCTTTTGTAAATTGCCCAGTCTCCTGTATGTCTCTGTTAGCAGCATGAAAATGGACTAATACAACTGGTATGCCTGTTGTGATATAAAATTTAAGTCTTTTGCACCACAACACACATACTAATACTACTTGTTTCTGTGGTAAATAATGGAAGTAGAAATAAATGGAGCTGTTTTTGCTCTGTTGTACTTTTCAACTGTAGCATTTGTGCATTCCAAGAGTGGGAGAAGAATTCATCTTGGGAAATAATGTATCTTTTGTATGGGAAAAACATCTTAATTGGCCCTCTGGTTATGCAAAGGTAAGTCCCTGAGATCAGGCTGAAGTAAGCTCTTGGAGACCAAAGGGGCTATAATGCTCTGCATAATAAAGTCAATATTTAAGGGTTTCTGTTTCCTTTGGTGGTCCTAGAAGGAGCAATTTGAGGTCTGGGGCTTCAGAGAAGAGAATTTAAGCTTGGCTCAAGGAGGAAGACTTTAAGTAAAGGCCTCCCTTGACACTGGTGTGACCAAAGATTCAAGAAGTTCTCTGTACTAAGTACTAAATGAAGTTCTCCCCTCCTGCACTTTAAAGTCCTTACAAGGATCTTCAGGCCTTCGGTGGAGTTAATCAAACCTTCTAACCTGGTTCTCTCCAGGTAGCCTCCAGAATGATGGGAGGGTCCCTGTTTGGGAGGAAAAACCTCAGAGGGAGTGGAAGGTATGCAGAGTCTGTGATGGAGGAGCCAGAGAGATCCAGGAGAAGCTGGGAGCAGCAAAGTGGGAGGAGACCGGTGACTGTGAGGGTGGGTGTGCTTCCAGGAATTCTTGGCAATTTGGAAAGGGGCTAGAATTCCTCTGGCTGCAGAACATGTTCTTTTCTTTGATTAAGTAAAGGGCAATTCTGGAAGGTTGGAAAATGTAGGACACCCACTATGTAAAAATCAGGAAGGTACTAACTATAGCTTCAAGCAAGACTCATCAGGACTATGAGCCTCACCACCACTACTATCATGGTTATTACCACCATCTCCTACCACAGGCCAAGCTGAGTGACCCTGGTAGGCAGAATAATGGCCCCCCAAAGATGCCCAAGTCCTAATCCTCAAAACCTGAAAATATGTTACAGTACATAGCAAAGGGGAATTAAGGTTGCCAATCTCCTGACCTTAAAATAGAAAGGGCACCTTAGATTATGCAGGTGGGCCCAATGTAATCATAAAGATCTATAGAAAGTAAAAAGTTTCCTCTTCAAAGTTTCCCTTCTTGTTAAAAAATAAATCATAAGTGTTAGAAATAATAGTTTCTTTCAGGCCAGGTGCAGCGGCTCACACCTGTAATCCCAGCACTTTGGGAGGCTGAGGTGGGCGGATCACGAGGTCAGGTGATCGAGACCATCCTGGCCAACACAGTGAAACCCCGTCTCTACTAAAAAAATATATATATACACAAAAAATTAGCAGGGCGTGGTGGCAGGCGCCTGTAGTCCCAGCTACTCAGGAGGCTGAGGCAGGAGAATGGCATGAACCTGGGAGGCGGAGCTTGCAGTGAGCTGAGATCGCACCACCTGCACTCCAAGCTGGGCAACAGAGTGAGACTGTCTCAAAAAAAAAAAAAAAGAAAGAATAGTTTATTTTAAAGACTAACTTTCTTCAAACCTCCTTGATTTGTGCTAATAGCTCTCTGTTAAGTTATATATCCTATATAGCTGTTAGACATGCTCACAGGCACATTCCAGCTAACAGTCTATGCCCCTGCCTTATTTGGAAATGTTATTGCTTCTTTAAATCTTTTGTAAGCAACTTCCTCCTTTCCTTTGTTCTCCCTTGCCTTTACCTATTTAAGAAAGTTTTAGGTTGTTAGCAAATCAGGTAACAGTTTAGACTATGAGGTTTGGCTCCAGCCAACGGATGCAGGACACAGCAGTAAGGATGACCCAAATGCATAAGGGATAAATATGTCTGCTTTTCCTTTGTTCGGTGTACTCTCATGGCAAGATGGCTGGTGACTGTACCCTTTCTGCAGAAAGTAAAAATTGCCTTGCTGGGAGAATTAAATTTATGTTCAAGTGCTATTTCTTTATGGCACCAGGGAATGAGCATTTTGCATTCCTAACAGATCCTTACATGTGGAAGAGGGAGGCAAAAGAGTGTTACAATATACCCCCAACAAACAGACAAAGTGGACTGACTCCTTGTGGCTAAAATGAGACACACCAAAAACAGAATCTCATGGCCAGCAGGATGGGGGATTAGTCACAAATCCCAGTGTCGATAACGGCCATAAGGTTTATTTCCTGTAATTAAGCAGAAACCAGTTCCTGAAAAGCACTGCCCAAACAACTACAGCTGGAAAATTTCCCAAATGACCCCAAGATTCTAGCCGACCCAACCCCCCAACCCGCCTCCTGCATACCCAGTCCCCAGTCGCCCCACCCTCCCCACCACAACTCTGATTCGACAGAGGACTGGTCTTATAAACTTTCTTTATTGATAAATGCTGCAGACCTCAAGCCAGTTGTAGCCATTTAGCTTATAGAGACTGTGCACAAACTGTCTTTGTGCCCTACAGTTTACCTTTTGAGATCAAGAGCCAAATTCTACCTCATTTTAATACCTAAAACCCCATCCCAAAGTGAATAGAATGTATGTTATAGATGTTTACCCACCGTGTATGTGCCAGCCATCCCTCATGAATATTCATAGAATGTCCCCAACCCTGCTCAATATGCAAGTAAGGCTGGCCCTGTAAGACACATATACAAGCTCCCCCTTCCTTCTGCAGGGCGCATACCTTCCGTTGTCCCTAGAAGCTGTGTTCCTCAATCCACGATTGCTTCTCCCTCTGAAAATAAAGTCTTCTCCTTTCCTTTCTCTGTAGACCTCATGGTCTTTTGTTAACAAGAGTGGGTGTCAGAATGATGTGATATGAGGAAGGCTCAACCAGCCATGGCTGGCTTTGAAGAAGGAAGGGACTATGAGCCAGGGAATGTGGCAGCCTCCAGGAGCTACAAAAGGTAAATGGATTTCCCTGAGCGTGCAGAAGGACACAGACCTGAAGACACTCCCTTCACAGCAAGCTTACCTATGTGCTGACTTAGAAGCTCCAGAGCGGGAGCTCTCTTCCATCAGGAGATCATCTGAGAGACAACAGTCAATTTATAACCTAAAGTACACCCGTGAGGGAACTGTCTCCCACCCGGAGGGGATCTTGAGGCAATGGCCCCTTTACAACTTGCAGTGGCAGCAGCTTGACCACTTGGTACATAAGGCACCAAAGTGAGTCACATAGACCCTGCACCTGCTCATTCCCTCCCATGCATGCCATTCATGCCAAATCCCCTTTAAAATTCCCTGCTTTCTGCCCCAAAAGTGAAGCAGTACCCTTTAAGGCAGGAGCCTGTACTTCCCCTAAGCTAAACATTGGAATAAAGTCACTTTCTTTAGACCGGACCTCACTCTTGTGAATGGGACCCTGCAGGTAGTGAGTAACCGGCACGCATTTGTCACACTGCTGCTCCAACATCATCCGCCAAAGAAAATCACCGGCCAGGACTGGCTTTGTGGCTCTACCCTATCACAAGGACACCAAGAAATACAATCCTGACATATGCCCAGAAGGGGATACAACTAAAATGGATATTTGGCAAAAGCATTAATGATTACCACATATAAATGACCATATAGGGCCAGGCATGGTGGCTCATGCCTATAATCCCAGCACTTTGGGAGACCAAGGCAGGAGGATCACTGGAGCCTAGGAGTTTGAGACCAGCCTGGGAAACACACCCATCTCTATGTAAAACAAACAACAAGCAACAACAACAACCAAAAAAACCCACACACAAGAAAATGACCTTATAGGTTTCTTAGAACCCCATGATGCAAGGAGTTAGGGCATTAATATTTTTTTCCAGAAGTGTGGAAGGGGCAGCAATGGCTTGTTTCAACCAAACTCCTAGTGAGTACAACTCTAAGCTGGACAAAATGTTCTTGAAATAGGTGTGAATGTACTAGGGAACTACCAAAGGCAATGAGGACTTGATGGGCCAAGATCCTAGGGAGAAGGGAAGCCCAGGGAGGTGAGCCTCACATTGGGGGCTGCTTTTTCTCTTAGGTACTTACCATTCAAAAGCAGCAGATGATACCACATCATACCCACTAGGATGGCAAGGATGCAGAGAAGTTGGAATCCTTGAGCATTGTTGGTGGGAATGTCAAATGGTCCAGCTACCATGGAAAACAGCATGGTGGTCCTCAAAAAATTAGACAGAATTACTGTTAGGATCCAGCAATTCTACTTCTAGGTATATATCTGAAAGAATTAAAAGGAGGAACTTGAATGTACATCCATGTTCATAGCAGAATTATTTGCAATAGCCAAGAGATGGAAACAAAACGTTGACCTAAAGAATCTGAGGCAAAATGAATGTAGACAGTTTATTTGGGCCAAGGTTGAGGGCAGCTGGCTTCCAAGTTGCTTTGGGGAGTGGTCCATTCAGCATTGGTTACAAGCAGGTTTTTAAAGGCAAAAGAGAGTAAGAAATGGGCGGATACAAAATTGTTTGACAGGAATTCTCACTGGTTTGCAGAAACAACATTGATTAGCAATTGCCTATGCATGGTTGAAATGTAGAGTATGAGTTATGGTGTTTAGCATGGGGCATTTTATGGCTACTTGGCATCAGTTAGTCTAGAACCTGCATAGTAAGTGGCTTCAAGAGGTAATTACTTGGCTTAAGGGGGGAGTGAGAATGATTGCTGTCAGATACTGTCACATTTCAGTGCTCTCTGGGCCTGGTAGTTAAAGGGGGCTCACATTCCTCATATAAAAATGTTTTCTTTTCTTTTCTTTTTTTTTTTTTTTTGAGACAGAGCCTTGCTCTGTTGCCCAGGCTAGAGTGCAGTGGCTCACGGCAACTTCTGCCTCCTGGATTCAAGCAATGCTCCTGCCTCGGCCCCCCAAGCAGCTGGGATTAGAGGCATGCACCACCACACCTGCCTAATTTTTGTATTTTTAGTAGAGATGGGGTTTCACCATGTTGGCCAGGCTGGTCTCGAACACCTGACCTCAGGTGATCTGCCCACCTCAGCCTCCCAAAGGGCTGGGATTACAGGTGTGAGCCACCACGCCCGGCAAAAATGTTGTTTTCTTTCTCAAACCCAAATATCTATCAACAGATGAATGGATAAACAAAACATGGTACATACAGATACAATAGATAACCAGAACATCATCTGAGAAATGGGAATAACAATACTAAGCTTACATGTTTGCATAAGGATAGAGAAAAATGTGTACAAGATATCTGACATAATGCTTTTGTACTTTAAAAATGGTATGTCTGTGTAAATGCACCCAAGTGGAGCAATTGTTATAATGGAAAAATACTGACATCCACAGTGAGGTTATTCTTGTAATACATATACAAATGCGCTAGGGGAAGAGGCTAGAAACAGATGCAGCTGGGGAAAAACCGAGGCTCTCAAAGGTCACAGCAGAGCAGAGAGGCAGTGGGACGAGATGCTTGTGGAGGTTTTGACACCTGAGTGAACCCTAAGGCTTCTGGGTTCTGATGTTCCTTGCATTTTAATAATAGCAAGAGAAAACTAACATAAGAAAGAGATCCAGTGCAATATTTAGTTTACGGTATTCTCTGTAAAATATGGTCACTTAAGCTTCTACGGATTAATGAAAAAAAGCCCTCACATTCTAATTGAATCTTCTGCTGCTGTGTAATTGAAAAACAGGAATGAAAAATAACCCTATGGTGGGTTCTGAAATGGTTCAAGTTCAACAAGGTCTTTTAGCCTCCAAAGGGCTGCTCCAGATAAGGTTTGAGCTTTCAAATGTCAAGGAGACTGCTCGCTCAGGAGCTCCCAAATTGAAATTCAGATTTTTTTTTTTTTCAGGGCTAAAAGTCGCACTTAATTATGCTCTGAGCTTGAGAAATTTCTTAAGTAGCAGCTGCTTCTCTCAGGAATTAGGTTGAAGGAACAAGAAATGCTTTGTCCCATCCCCCATTAACTTAACAATTGAAATGTAGGCACGAAGAGATAGGGAAGAACAGGAAGAAATGGGAGCAGAGAGAGAAGGGTTGGGAGTATGTACCCCAGCCTGGGAGGCAGGCAAGCTGGGCTTGAGGTGGGTCAGAACTACCCTTTTTAATAGCTTTAGGGTCTTTTCCTCACCTCTCTCACTCCCTTAGGTACCCTTCCCTTGAATTTATACTCTCCCCATTTATCCCTTATTAAATCTCTCCTCAGGATAGAATTTAACAAGCAGACTTCTGTTGAAGGGAAGGTGATGGCCATAGTTTAAAGACTTCTCTGAGAGATCTCTGAACAGAGAACAAAACCTCAAACCAAAGGAGTCATTTCTCATCTTGATTTAAAGGTCAGTGAGCAGAAGAATGTTCCCTGAGAGGAGCATTTGGTGTCCCTGAGATGGTGGGGTCTCTTTCTACGCAGGAGAGCAGCCTTATTCTCACTCTCTATTTATAGGGTGTTGTGCCAGACCCCGACTGACTCTAGTAAGAATGGCACCGTGTCTGAGGGGCCAAAAAGAGATCCAGAGAGAGCGAACGAGACAAAGGGTTTACTGGGGGCATTTACAAATATGGACAGTCCAGTGGCAGTGGGTTGGACAGGAAGACTGCTACCCTTTGTGAAAAGAATGCACCTAGCAGCCTCCGTTTAACCCAAAACAAAATGCCTAGATCCCCTATGTGGCCTGCATTCCACAGGATGGGCCAGGAGCTCAGATGTCCTTCAAACCACAGGGAGTGAATCTCCAGGTTGGCCACTCCCAGATTCCTTAGGTTGTAACTCCAAAAACACTTTCTTCTAAGACTGTAGTCATTCTCAGGGTACGCTTAAGTTAAGGCTGCCAAGTGCCTCTGCCACACAGAGTACATTTCCTATCATTGTAACCTTTATTATCATTGTAAACATTAATATTTACACTTACTATAATTGAGTTAACACTATAATTGGGTCTGTTAATGAAATATTTCATTTCTTTATGATTTCACTATTTTTTTGGTCTGTTTAGATTTGATTAAAAGGAGTGTTTTGAAATCTCCCACCACAATCATAAAACCAAATTTATAGAATAATTTCCTAGTTGCTCTATCAGTATTCATTTAAATTTAGGTAAATAGATATGTATTAGGCTTATGTCTCACTATTATTGTTTCTTCTTTTTATCATATTTCACTACACTGAGATTTTTTGCTTTGATTCGATTTATTTATTTATTTATTTATTTTTATTTTTGAGATGGAGTCTTGCTCTGTCACCCAGGCTGGAGCGCAATGGCATGATCTTGGCTCACTACAACCTCCACCTCCCAGGTTCGAGTGATTCTCCTGCCTCAACCTCCCAAGTAGCTGGGATTAGAGGCGCACACTGAAACACCCAGCTAATTTTTTTATATTTTAGTAGAGACGGTTCATTGTGTTGCTCAGGCTGGTCTCAAACTCCTGAACTCAGGCAATCCACCCACCTCAGCCTCCCAAAGTGACAGGATTACAAGTGTGAGCCACTGCCACTGCGCCCGGCCTTTATTATTTTTTAAGCACATACTACCTTTGGGATTGATTCACGTGTTGCCTGGACGGAGGCTCTTCTTGAATAAATTCCCCAGGTAGAGTGTGTGGGTGCAGTACTCTCTGACCCATATCATATCCACAGAAAACATTCTCTCACCCTGATAGGTAAGGCCTGTCAGCCTGGGTGTCAGATCCAGATCCTTAGGCCAAGGTCGTCTTTTTTTTTTTTTTTTTTTTGAGACGGAGTCTCGCTGTGTTACCAGGCTGGAGTGCAGTGGACTGATCTCACTGCAACCTCTGCCTGCCGTGTTCAAGTGATCCTCCTGCCCCAGCCTCCCAAGTACCTGGGACTACAGGTGCCCGCCATCACACCTGGCTAATATTCCAAGGTCTTTTTACTCTCATTGTCATTAGATTTTATTCTGCAATCTTCTAGCTTCCATTGTTGTAGATGAAAAGCCTGAGGAAGGTCTGATACTCCTTTATAAGTCATTTGTTCTTTTTGCCTGGAAACTTATAGAAATTTCTCTTTATCCTGGGAGTTGAGGGCTTTTTACAGGATATTTTTACATGTGTGCCTTTTTTCTCAATCCAGGCTGGAATTCAATGAGCCCTTTTAAATCACAAGTCTTTTTTAATCACAGCAGCATTTTCTCTTTCTCTTTCTCTGTCTCTCTCTCTCTTTCTTTGTTTTGACAGAGTCTCACTCTGTTGCCCAAGCTGGAGTGCAGTGCCATGATCACAGCTCACTGCAGCCTTGACCTCCGACTCAGGTGTTCCTCCCACCTCAACTTCATCGTTTATTTAATTCCTCTACTTCCTTTAACAATTCCTTTTCTCCTTCTTGAATTTCTGTTTCTTTTTTTTTTTTTTTTTTTTTTTTTGAGACGGAGTCTCGCTCTGCCGCCCAGGCTGGAGTGCAATGGCCGGATCTCAGCTCACTGCAAGCTC
Organism: Papio anubis; assembly: GCF_008728515.1. Classification (NCBI taxonomy): domain Eukaryota; kingdom Metazoa; phylum Chordata; class Mammalia; order Primates; family Cercopithecidae; genus Papio; species Papio anubis. The sequence goes on along the minus strand of NC_044989.1, from coordinate 62,716,755 downwards.
CGCCTCCTGGGTTCACGCCATTCTCCTGCCTCAGCCTCCCAAGTAGCTGGGACTACAGGCACCCGCCACCACGCCCGGCTAGTTTTTTGTATTTTTTAGTAGAGACGGGGTTTCACCATGTTAGCCAGGATGGTCTCGATCTCCTGACCTCGTGATCCACCCGTCTCGGCCTCCCAAAGTGCTGGGATTACAGGCTTGAGCCACCGCGCCCGGCCTTGAATTTCTGTTTCTTAAATTAGGTCTCCTGGATCAATCCTCCAAGTCTTTTATCACGGCAAAATTGCATGGGCATTAAGAAGCAAAAATATGTGATTAACAACAGCACAGCAAACCACCACGGCCCATGTTTACCTATGTAACAAATCTACACATCTTTCACATGTATCCTGAAACTTAAAATAAAATTAAGTTACATTTAAAACAACAACAAACCAGCACTTAACAGCACAGTCACAGAAGCCCGACTACCTGGGTCTGAACACCAGCTGTGCAACCCTGGGATTGTTCCTTACCCCTCTGAGCCTCAGTTTCCTCAGCTCTGACATGGGTGAGTAATAATAGCTAACTCATAGGTGTTAGTATAAATTAACTATATTAATATATGTAAGTTTTGATAATAATATAGTGATTATATTCCCTCACCTTTTTGTAGTTCTGTGCTATGATTTGAGATTTTCTTCCATTTGATCTTCCAGGCTACTAATTAATATTTCTACTGTTAAAGCAAACTAAATATGGCCTCAGAAGGACTCTGTACTCCTGTATTTGAGTCTTCGTGGATGAACTGTAACCTAGCTTAATAGTCAGACAAAATTGAAAACCTAACTTAATAGTATGTCCCTGTAACAATAACTGAGTGTTGGCCAATCCCATTGGTCATACTTCATCCACTCATAGACTACTGAATCCCATTGGTCATACTTCAACCACTCATAGACTGCTGAATGTTCAAACTACCTTCAAATAAGGCAAACACAGAGTTGTAACCAATCTCGCTGTTTCTGTACCTCACTTCTGATTCCTGTATGTCACTTTACCCTTTTTATTTTATTTTATTTTATTTATTTATTTTTGAGACGGAGCCTTGCTCTTTCACCCAGGCTAGAGTGCTGTGGCATGATCTCGCCTCACTGCAAACTCTGCCTCCCAGGTTCACACCATTCTCCTGCCTCAGCCTCCCTAGTGGCTGGGATGGGACTACAGGCGCCTGCCACCATGCCCGGCTAATTTTTTTTATCTTTAGTAGAGACGGAGTTTCACCGTGTTAGCCAGGATGGTCTCGATCTCCTAACCTCGTGATCCACCCACCTCGGCCTCCCAAAGGGCTGGGATTACAGGTGTGAGCCACGGCGCCCGGCCTCTTCACTTTACCTTTTTTGTCTAAAAATTTGTTCTGACCACGAGGCACCCCGGGGGTCTCTGTGAATCAGCTGTGATTCTGGGGGCTGCCTGATTTACAAATTGTTCCTTGCCCAATTAAACTCCTTTAAATTTAATTCGGCTGAAGTTTTTCTTTTATCACCACTTTGCCCATGAGCTCTTTGAATACATCTACTGAGTTTTTAATCAGAAAATCATGTTTTTAGTTCCAGGAAAAATGTTTTGATGCTACAGTTAAGGCTTCTTAAATGCTCAGGAGGTAGACTGTATCATTATCCTCCTGGAATCTGTGCTGGGTCTTGGGTGTAAAAGAGCCCCTCCGGCCAGGCATCGTGGTTCATGCCTATAATTCCAGCACTTTGGGAGGCTGAGGTGTGAGGATTGCTTGAGGCCAGGAGTTCAAGACCAGCCTGAGCAACATAGCACACGTCTCCACTGTATATTGGTGCAGAGTCCTAGGTCCAGAAGGTTTTCCTACCCCTGTTTTCCCAGGGGAAGTTGGCTTTTGCTTTGACTCTTATCCCAGAAGCAGTGGATCTTTGCCCTCGCCAATGTAGAATGAGAGTTTCCTACTGTTTCCCAAAGGCAGCCAGACTCTGCTTCTACACCTGTGGCTCTGGGGTGGAAAGTGTTTGCTGCCATTCTTCTAGTTTGATGCTTTTATTTGATGAAAGTGGAGTCTTTGGAAGTGAGTCCCCATCCACTTCTTGGCTACACCCTGGTGTAGGGCTGCCTGCATCATCTTGAATGCCTGCACCATCAAGCATGGGGCTCTTGCCCTATCCCCATTCTTTCTTGTGAGCAGCTAGTGGAGGCCCATGGAAAAGGGCTTGTAGTGACAAACTCCCCTTCTGTCTGGGGCTCCCAGTCATTCTAGACTGATACACTCCGGGTACAGTGGCTCACACCTGTAATCCCAGCATCTTGGGAGGCTGACGCAGGCAGATCACTTGAGGTCAGGAGTTTGAGAACAGCCTGGCCAACAGAGCGAAACCCCGTCTCTACTAAAAATACAAAAATCAGCCAGGCATGGTGGCACAGGCCTGTAATGCCAGTTACTTGGGAGGCTGAGGCAGGAGAATCGCTTGAACTGGGGAGGCAGAGGTTGCAGTAAGATGAGATTGTGCCACTGCACTCTAGCCTGGGTGACAGAGTGAGACTCCATCTAAAAAAAAAAATTAGTCGGGCATGGTGGTACACACTTGTAATCCCAGCTACTTGGGAGGCTGAGGCATGAGAATCACTTGAACCTGGGAGGAGGAGGTTGCAGTGAGCCAAGATTGCACCACTGCACTCCAGCCTGGGTGACAGAGCAAGACTCCGTCAAATAAATAAATAAATAAATAAATAAATAAATAAATAAATAAATTGATATGTTAGTCTATACTCAGCCTTCGGGAATCCAAAACATTTGAGTTCCTTCCTTTTTACCAACATTGATGGTGGCCACTTCCTTCTGTTCTCTGCCAAAGACAGGACCCAACTCATGGTATCCGAGCTGTGCAGTCACACAGTGCCCCGTGCTCAGAAGCTCCCCATATTTTTCACTGGGTCCTGTAAATCTGTAAATGATGTAGCCAATCCTGAGCAAAGGTAAAATAGCCCCTGTTCCCTATTTCTTCTCAGGCTGGATAGTTACTCTTTGGAATTCAGTTCATTTCATTGCCTTGTGACCTCAGCTCTCTGACGGGTTCAAGAAAAGGTATGATTTGTAGATTACATATCTTTTTCTCACTGTTTGGATGGGAGTTCTGTTCTTTATTCTGCAGCTTCCTACATCCTAAGCAAAAACAGCCTCTTTCTGTTAGAACTTATTTGAGGCCTCAAAGGGAGGTAACAGTGCTATGTTGTCTGCAGATTCCCTGCCAGGGATAAGGTGGTGATGGACAAGTGATTATCCCTGGGTGGTGTGACTCTTTTTCCTACTTTTTATTTGACTTTATTATCCCAAATTACTTTTACAATGAGCAATCTCTACTTGATTAAAAACAACTAGAGCATCAAACTTTGAAGTATCCCTTTTAAACGTTTGTTTGTTTGTTTGTTTAATGACAGTGAAATGATCCCTCGGAGTTCCTTCCCTAGACTCACTGGAGAAAGCAGCATATCTAGGGGCATCAAGGGATATTGTACAGAAGGCACAGACAACAAATTAACAGAGCTCTGCTGCTCTAGGACATAGCTCCTTCAGTCCTGGCCTTTGGATCAGGTAACAGGAGGGCCACTCTCTAAACATCTCCTTCCAATACCACCGTTTCTCCACTGGCTGGTGAGGACCAGATGTGGCCCTTGTTCCTTTCCTCTCATTCTGCTTTTGGGTAGTGGCTGCTTCCTTCTGAGACAGCATGTTTTTGAGCACGCCCTCTAGGAACATGGCATAAGAGGGAGTCAGAAACCTTCCTCTCAGCTCTGCCTCCAAGTCTATGACCTTAGACAAGTCACTGAGCCTCTCCAAGCCTCGGTTTTTTCTTCTAGCAAAATAAAGGTAACCATGATAACCACCCCCACCGGGTTTTTTAAGGAGGACCAAATGTGACGATGTTTTAAAAAAGTATTTTACAAGCTGCAAAGAACCCTCATTATTCATCTTGGTAAGCAACTTATACCTGGGAGTAGAATGGGGTAGGGGACAGATGGAAATGGGACCTCACGTCAGAGCTCTTATTTTGGAGCAACACTTGGAGATAATAATATCTGCCTGTTCTCTTGTCTTTTAACCACCACTCCCCTACGCCCTGGTGAAACCTCAGTGTGTGGGTGTGGTTGCAGGGGCAGGCTATCTCTGTAGTCACAATACTCAGGGGGCCTCCTTCCTGCTGCCTTCTCCTCTGGCTGAGTGGGCATGTGTGTTGGGGAGAGCTTCCACTAACATCAGGGAGAACCTGTTAAGTACCTGTTAAGTACCTGGCCAAGTGTTTCTCTGCTAGCTGGACACTAATCCTTTTCTGCAAAGGAGGGTTCTCCTCTATGTTGCCTGGGCTGGTCTCAAAATCCTGGGCTCAAGTAATCTACCAACCTTGGCCTCCCAAATGCTGGGATTGCAGGCATGAGCCACTGCACCTGGCCTAAAATATCAACAATAACTTACATTTGCCTGTGTGCTTCCCTTTACCCCTTTACTTCCATTTTGTCCTAATAATTTTCTTCCTTTAAAAAGTAGTTAAATAAGTGTTATCCTTAATTAATCTTGAATTAATGTTAAATTATATTTGATTAATGTAATGCTTAATAAATGTTTAGTTTTAGTTGTTTTCAAACTTGATAGAAGGCCAGCCACAGAGGCTCACACCTATAATTCCAGCACTTTTGGGCGCCAAGGTGGGAAGATTGCTTGAGCCCAGGAGTTAGAGAACAGCCTGGGCAACATGGCGAGACCCCATCTCTACAAAAAAAATACAAAAATTAGCCAGGCATGGTGGCATGTGCCTGCTGTCCCAGCTACTCAGAAGGCTGAGGCAGGAGGATCACTTGAGCCAGGGAGGTGGAGGTTGCAGTGAGCCAAGGTTGTACCACTTCACTCCAGCCTGGGTGACAGAGTGAGACCCTGCCTCAAAAATAAATAAATGAAGAACACTTGATAGAAAGGTATTATGTTGTAGGTAGTTTATATATAATTACATTGTAAGAACAGTGTTGCATGTAGTTGTAGTTCATGGCTTTAATTGTGTAATATTCTACAGTGTGAATATATCAATTTGTTTATTCATTTACCTGTCAGTAGACATCTGGGATGTTTCTGGTTTGTTTTTGTTTGTTTTTGCTGATATCTACAGAGCTCCTAAGGGTATTCCAATAGATACATCCTGATGCACACACTGAGTCATAGAGAATGTGAATATTCAATTTTATAATATAGTTAATATAGTCAATAATAATAATATAATGTATACATCTGTTCTCTTTTTGGTTGGTACTTTTTTGTACCTAATTTAAGAATTCTTCCTTTCTTTTTAAATTTTTTTTAGTGACAGGTCTTGTTCTCTTACTCAGGCTTCAGTGCAGTGGCTCAATCATAGCTCACTGCAGCCTGGAACTCCTGGGCTCAAGCAATCCTCCTGTCTCCTGAGTAGCTGGGACTACAGGCACATGCCACCATGCCCAGCCAATTTAAAACATTTTTTTTTGGAGAGAGGGGGTCTGCTTTGTTGCCCAGACTTGTCTCAGACTCCTGGCCTCAAGTGATCCTTCTGCCTTGGCCTCCAAGAATGTTAGAATTACAGGTGTGAGCCACCATGCCTGGCCTCTTCCCTTCTTTATTCCAAGAAAGACAGTCCTCTATCTTTTCTACCAAGATAAACAAGGAAGACATGCTTTGACATTGCCCAGTTTCATTCTTCTCCATATGGATGTTTTCCTAGCTTCAGTTGTTGAATAGTTCCTCTTTTATCTCCTAATATGACATAGCGATTGATATTTTAACAATAACTTCACATTGATTCTTCATAGAAGAAAAAATTTCCCTCATAATCTTAATAAAACATTAAGTTGACATATACCGTTAAAACATATCAACTGCCTTTTTTTTTTTTTTTTTTTTTTTTGAGACAGAGTCTTGCTCTGTTGCCCAGGCTGGAGTGCAGTGATGCAATCTCGGCTCACTGCAACTTCCGCCTCCCGGGTTCACGCCATTCTCCTGCCTCAGCCTCCCGAATAGCTGGGACTACTGGCGCCTGCGACCGTGCCCGGCTAATTTTTTCATATTTTTTAAAATAGAGACGGGGTTTCGCCGTGTTCGCCAGGATGGTCTCAATCTTCTGACCTTGTGATCCGCCTGCCTCGGCCTCCCAAAGTGCTGGGATTACAGGCGTGAGCTACCGCGCCCGGCCCTTAATTACCTTTTTTTTTAAAAACTGAAAAGTGATCACTTCGGGAGAATATATTTCCTACTGGCTATGCCCTCCTTGGCTTCCCCCACGGCATTGGGCAAGTATCTGGTTGGGCCACTGCACTTCAGTGCAGAGCCTGGAGCCAGAAGGGAGGCCCTGCCATTGGTCAGCAGGGCAGCTCTCCTCACAGCTTCATTTGGATAAGAGTTGCAGACAAGCTCAACGGTTTAAGGGAACCAGGTTTGGAGATGTTAGACGGGGAATGGGCTAGCTCAGAATCTATCTGAATAATATGACACTGTTACAGCCTGGGTTGAATTATGTTCCCCAAAAGAGTATATCCTGGCCCCCAAACCTGTGAATGTGGCCTTATTTGGGAATGGAGTCTTTGCAGATGTAATCAAGTTAGGATAAAGTCATACTCAACTACAGTGGTCCCTAATCCAATGACTGATGTCCCTATAAGAAGAGGAAAGTTTGGACACAAATACACAGGGAAAAGACCTCATAAAGATGGAGGTAGACGCCAGGCGTGGTGGCTCAAGCCTGTAATCCCAGCACTTTGGGAGGCCAAGACGGGCGGATCACGAGGTCAGGAGATCGAGACCATCCTGGCTAACACGGTGAAACCCCGTCTCTACTAAAAAAAATACAAAAAAACTAGCCCTGTGAGGTGGCGGGCGCCTGTAGTCCCAGCTACTCCGGAGGCCGAGGCAGGAGAATGGCGTGAACCCGGGAGGCGGAGCTTGCAGTGAGCCGAGATCCGGTCACTGCGCTCCAGCCTGGGCGACAGAGCGAGACTCTGTCTCAAAAAAAAAAAAAAAAAAAAAAAAAAAAAAGATGGAGGTAGAGATGAATATGATGGGTCTACAAGGCAAGAAACACCAAGGAATGCCAGAAATGATAAGAAGCTGAGAAGAGGCAAGGAAGTGTTAAAGCAAACTATGTCCTGAGAAGGACTCTATACTTCTATATTTGAGTCCTTGTGGATGAACTGTAACCTAGCTTAATAGTCAGACAAAATTGAAAACCTAACTTAGGAGTATGCACCTGTAACAATAACTAAGTCTTGGCCAATCCCACAGGCTATACTTCAACCATTCATACTTTGCTTAGTGTTCAAACTACATTCAAATAAGACAAACACTGAGCTATAACCAATCCGGCCATTCTGTGCCTCATTTCCAATTTCTGTACATCATTTCCCTTTGTCTATAAATCTTCTTCCACCATGTGGCTGCACTGGGGTCTCCGTGAATCTGCTGTGATTTGGGGGCTGCCTGATTCACAAATTGTTCATTTAATCAAACTCAGTTAAACTCCTTTAAATGTAATTCAGCTGAAGTTTTTCTTTTTTCAGAAGGACCCTCTCCTGGAGGCTCTAGAGAGAGTGTGGCCCTGCCACCACCTTGATTTCTGACTTCTAACCTCCAGAATTGTAAGAGAATAGATTTCTGTGATTTTAAGCCACAGTTGGTGGTACTAACACCGGCACCTTCTCCTCTGCCAGAAAGAATGATTCACGTGATGGGATAAAAATGACTGGCGAATTCCCAACCTTTCCCACCCCCGTGGTCCCTAATGAGGGTCCTGGTTACCCTCTCCTCAGTTCCTCCTGGAGCCCACCCTCCAAGGAAGGATCCCCACCCTGCCAGCCATCTGTGAGATAAAAATCAGAGGAAATGGAAACTGAGAGCCAGACCGGGAGCCCCTGCAGCAAGTGAGAGCTATGTGTGGGAGAAGACGGAGGGGGATGTGCAAGAAGAACTGTGACTCTCACATGGCCACCGTGAGAATCAAGTGCAGTCTTCCAAAGGGCTATGTTCACTTACTGGTGTGTGAGAAACACACGTGAAAGACTTGAGTTATTTTGAAATCACGTTTTGTTTCATGGTCTTTTGACCGCATCGCAGCTCCAGCACAGAGCTGAGCCACGTGGACCGAGGCTCTGTGAGCTTCCCTCTTCTCCCCATCACTGAATGCTTTCTGCCCTCCAGTCCCCTGCTAAGTGCTTGGCAGACTCCTCTCCTGTCCTCACAGCAACTCTAGAAGGACAGTGCTGTTTTAGATGACAAAACTGAAGCCTAACAACAAACCTCAGCGAAAAGGCCAAGGTCTAAAAGCTCAGATTACCTCATGCCTAGCTCAGAACTATTAGAATAATAATAGAAGCAGCAAGGAGCCTTGAGGCGACACCTAGAAGCTGGCAGCCAATCCTACCACTGGTCTATGCTCTTGGGACAGCCTTGCCTCCTGGGATAATGGCAGCTCTGTTTCCCTGCAGGAGATCAGAGAATGGTGTGTTTCTGGCCTTGAGTCCTAGCCAGGCCAGGGTGGGCAGAGGTGACTGCTATAAAATGGGCTCTAGAGCCAGACCGCCAGGGTTCCCCCCAGCTCTGCCACTCTCTAGCTATATGGGCATGTTATCTGACCTCCCTGGGGCTCTGTTTCCTCATCTGCAAAATGGGGATAATAATAGTTGCCACCTCAGAGGGTAGTTGTGAGGATTAAGTAAATTAATACAGTATGTGACCTGCTTAGAACAGCACTGGACAGAGTAAGCCCTTAATAAAAGCTAGCTAGCTCTTATTATTAAAAAACATGATGCTCTACTCAGATCTGACAAGACCTTAGGTACAAAAAATATAAATCATCAAGCAGACTGTCTGATATGTATATTTTTATTAAGTGTAAGAATGAACCTTGGCCGGGCGCAGTGGCTCACGCTTCTAATCCCAGCACTTTGGGGAGGCCAAGGTGGGTGGATCACTTGAGATCAGGAGTTCGAGACCAGTCTGGCCAACATGGTGAAACTCCATCTCTACTAAAAATACAAAAAATTAGCCAGGTGTGGTGGCGGGTGCCTGTAATCCCAGCTACTCAGGAGGCTGAGGCAGGAGAATTACTTGAACCTGGGAGGCAGAGATTGCAGTGAGCCGAGATCACACCACTGTACTCCAGCCTAGGTCACAGAGCAAGACTGCATCTAAAAAACAAAACAAAACAAAACACCCAGCCTTCAAGGAAGACTGCATAACTCTCTACTCCTTAACTGTGGGCTGCACATAGTTCTCTTCCTTCCAAAGAATGCAGTATGGGAAGGGGGAAAAGTAACTTTACAGCGGGGAAACTGACACACTACCTCAACCAGATGATCAAGGTCAATGTCAACAGTGACATATTGCTAGTATGTACCCTTGACATGATGTGTTGAAATGACATGATGTGACCTTCCTCTCCATGACCCAAAACCCCAGTCTTATCATGAAAAAACAATGGACAAATCCCAATTAAGGGGTTGTCTACAAAATACATGAGTAGTACTCCTCAAAACTGTCAAGGTCATCAAAAACAAGTGTATTTGTCCGCTCTCACATTGCTATAAAGAAATACCTGAGATTGGGTAATTTATAGAGAAAAGAGGTTTAATTGGCTCACAGTTCCACAGGCTCTGCAGGAAGAAGCATGGCAGTGTCTGCTTCTGGGAGGCCTTAGGGAGCTTTTACTGACAGCGGAAGGCAAAGCAGGAGCAGGCGTCTTATATGGCAGGAGCAGGACCAAGAGAGAGCGAAGCGGGCAGTGCCACACACTTTTAAACAACCATACATGAGAACTCACTCGTGAGGGACCAAGAGAGGATAGTGCTAAACTATTCACTCTGATTTGAAGGAAATCCCATGAGCTGTGGAGGCCGGGAGCCTTGGGTTGAATCCTGGCTTGACTACCACTAGCTGTGTGGCTGGATTCATGACCCCTCTATCTCGTTCCTGCTTCTGTGGAACGGGGATTGCTCTCTGCCTCACAGAGACTTTGTGAGCAGGAAAGGCACAGAGTAGGACCCACAGCAGCTAATAAATAAGTTTATCTCCTTGGTTTATAATGGCCAAGCTCATGCACCCTCAGAATAAGTGCAGAGGGTGAAGAGACTGTGCAAGTAAACATGGTAGGTACAGGTGACCTGGGTCCAAGCTCCTGATTGGGCCACGTGTTCCCTTTTCCTTCCTCTCTCTCAGGCCTGCTTAGGGATTAGATGGTGGGAGAGCCAGACAAGAGCAGGTGGCCACCCTCCAGCAGCACGGAGATCTGTGATGGTCTGGGATGTGACAGAGACCCGTGGCTGATTCCTAAACAGCCTTCTAATCAGTTGAAGAGCTGGACCAGTTTCTGTGCTGCAGAAAGCTGCAGCGGGGTTGACAGACAGACTTGCACTCACACCCTGGGCACGTCACCTTCTGCGAACCTTATGGGCCTTATCTATAAAGCAGGGATAATAGAGCCTACCCCACAGAGCTCTGCTGAGGATTCAAGATGGTACTTGGGAAAGCATCTAGCAGGGCGCCTGGCATCTAGCATACTTCCATAAAAGCCACTTGGATGCGACATTCCTAGCCCACATGGTTGCCCTTTGGTTTTCCTTTTCTGTAAAATGGGGATGATAAAACTACCATCTCCCAGGTTTAACATGAGTCTGAGATAAGGCAGGGCACAGAGAAAACATCAATAAAGGACAGCTACCAGGGATGTTACATGCTTTTACACTTTTATTATTCCTGTGGACCAAGAGTTTGGATAGCTCTCCGATCCTTGATAAAGGGCCTTTCCAACTAATCTTAGGGACCACTCCTATAAGAATCACATCAGCATGGCAACTGCTCCCTGCCTTCTACAACTTCCTGGCTGGCACAAATCAGGGACTCACCCATGGGCCTCCTCACTGGGCAGGCTCCTCGGCCCCTCCCTGGTTCCCTGTCAGCTCTTGGCTTTCTTGCCCCCTCGTCAGGCAGTGCCTACCCACCCCCATAGAAACCCACACATACAGAGGGACTCAGGTTCAAGGCCTTCTCTTTTTTGGTTGCCCTGTAGATAAGCACTCGTGGCATTTTAGTTTTGTAAGTTTCACAGCAGATAATTACAGGAAAACAGATAGGGGATGGTCAAAATAGCAAATCCCAGGAAGGTACGAAGTCCTTCCAGGCTGGTCCTGACTTTCTGGGAATAGAAAGTGTTACTCCTGAAGACTGTGGTGATTCATAGGACTTTTATATTGAACATGGGACCAGGACACCGAGAAGCGGGTCAGCCCTGGAGAAATTTCAGCCAGTGCTAGTTTCCTGTCAGGAAGGGTAGGGGAGAAACGGGCAGCTTCCACTCTCACAAAGGATAGCAGTGAATGAACTCCACTGCTACAGAGACAAACCCCTCAGGTCCTGGCTGAAGACAGCCCAGGCAGCTGGCGATCTCAGACCCCTGACCTATTCCCAGGGGAGGGGGGCTGGACACAGAGAGGAGGGTCACCAGCCTGGCACAGAGACTACAGAGAACAGAAAACTGAGCCAAGAAGGCTGCCCCCTACAAGTGTTTACCTGAAATACTCACAAACATGATGAGTCACAGAAAGAAAGCAGAAAAAACAGTAAGATGTGTAACCAAGTTCTCTTCCACAAAGCAAGGAGATGTGGCAAGTAATGCCAGTGGGCACGGTGTGCTCTGCAGAGGGCCCTGCTTGAGAAACCTGTGTGTCTCCACCACACTTTCGGCCTCAGCTAAGGTTGAGAAGAGAAACTGACAACTGTGCCGGGGCAGGAAAGTCCCTGCAGGAAGCCTGCTGCTGGTCCGGGTTACCAGGGCAACTGGCAGCTGCTCTCTTCTCTTTTTTTTTTTTTTTTTTTGAGACAGAGTCTCACTCTGGTACCCCAGGCTGGAGTGCAATGGCACGATCTTGGCTCACAGCAACCTCCGCCTCCTGGGTTCAAGCGATTCTCCTGCCTTAGCCTCCTGAGTAGCTGGGATTACAGGCACCTGCCACCACGCCCGGCTAATTTTTGTATTTTTAGTAGAGACGGGGTTTCACCATGTTGGCCAGGCTGGTCTCGAGCTCCTGACCTCAGGTGATCCGCCCACCTTGGCCTCTCAAAGTGCTGGGATTACAGGCTTGAGCCACCGCGCCCGGCCATGCTCTCTTCTCTTGAAAGAGAATGGAGGCCCAGATGTGCTCTGCCCTAGTAGCCCAAATAAGAAGGCTTACCCTTAGACAGCATCAAATAACATCTGAGTACGCCGACCCCACAGCACTTCCCATGCATCCCCATCTCATTTAATCTACCTCTCAGGAGAGCCAGGTGCAGGGTGGTTATACCCATTCCATTTGACAGTGGAGAAAACTGAGATCCGGAGACACTAAATCACTTGCTTAGATTTACATGACTAAGAATTAGTATGGATCCATCTGGGCATAGTGGCTCACGCCTATAATCCCAGCATTTTGGGAGGCTGAAGTGGGCGGATCACATGAGGTCAGGAGTCCGAGACCAGCCTGGCCAACATGGTGAATGCCGTCTCTACTGAAAATACAAAAAACAAAACAAAACAAACAAACAAAAAAAACAACTAGCCAGTCTGGGGGCTTACGCCTGTAGTCCCAGCTACTTGGGAGGCTGAGGCAGGAGAATCGCTTGAACCCGGGAGGTAGAGGTTGCAGTGAGCCAAAATCACACCACTGCACTCCAGCCTGGGTGACAGAGGGAGACTCTGTCTCAAAAAAAAAAAAAAAAGAATTAGCTTGGATCCAACCAGAGTCTTCAAACACCAAGTCTAGTGACATCCCCCTACACAGTCTGGCTGCCGAATCAACTGCTTGGGTTTTTTCAGTGCTCTCATATCTATGAATGCATGCATTCTGTTTGCAAAATACCAGGCATGGATCATTCCCCTCTTCATCTCCCACATCAGAGATGTGAAACGGCAGTGCAAGTAGGCAGGGCTGCCACGGCAGCAGTTTGAGTGGGTAGCCAACATCTGACCGAGACTCGAATCCAGAGCTTTTTCCATTACACCAGTTGGCTGCCTTGCCCCTCACCACATCTGGAAAAACTGACTCAGGTGACGGCGGGCTAATCATGTCATCCTTGTGACTGCAGATGCCACGTCGTTTATGAAGCACTTTAAAGTGGGAACGCTTGCCCTGGCTTTCCCCCAGGCCTTTATTAAGTAAAGGTCATGATGTTTGTTAAGATTTGAGCACACTGGTGGCTGGCTCACAGGAAAGAGCTTCATAAGCTGTGCCTGAGATAAGGTTGCTTCTGGAGGCCTCTCTGCAGAGAAGAGCGAAGCCCACCCCCACTGCCTGGCTAGTTGGATAATAAGACTCAGAAACTCCAGTTCTCCCCATCCCGTCTGGCCTCTGTGAATTGTCTGACTGCACCGCCACTTTTCTCACCTGCCTAAGGTCAGTGTCACAGAACCACCTAACCGCACAAGAAAGGCGGGAGCAAGGATAGGTTCAGGCCCAGAGATGGTTTCTAGTCTCCCTCTGCGATGGTGATTTTTCTGGCTGCAAGAGGTTTCCAATCCTGTCTCTACCAATGATTCCACACAGAGCCTCATTCTCTGTGGCTCTGGATTCCAGACTCAGGGCCCCGAGGTGACCTGAAGCCTCTCATCTGGTCACTGCACTAAAACCTTGGCTAGGACAGGTGGCTTCCTTCTCTGCCCAGATCAAAGGAGTGAGCAATGCCCTCAGCAGCATCCCCAAGGCAGTAACGGGAAATAATCCTCCTCACCAGCCCCTCCCACCCACGCTGTCCCAGCAGGTGGTGTTTGCAGAGGTAGCACCAGGTAAGGCAGGTGGCAGGGGAGAGGAACTGGATTGAAAGCTCAGTTGGCCTCAAGCCACCCACTGCTCCCGCCTTTCCTGTGTGGCTAGGATGTTCTGTAGCACAGACCACAGGTACGTGAGAAAAGTGGCAGTCCAGTCAGACACAGAACCTGCAAAGCCACATAGGAAGGGGAGAACTGGAGTTTCTGAGTCTTATTATCCAATCAGGGAGTTGGGGTGGGATTTGTTCCTCTGCAAAGAGGCCTCCAGAAGCCAGCCTTACCTCAGGCACAGCCTCGGGAACCCTTTCCTGTGAGTCAGCCGCCAGTGTGCTCACATTGTAACCACGCTGGGCAGCACTTGCAGGCCACCTGTTGTGAGGCAAGAAGCCTCCGCTGTTCTGGAGGAAGCCCAGGTGGGGTGATTCTGAGCAAAGTCATTATGAGTCCTGTTAGGAAACATTAATTGTGTTTATGGGTAGAACTGCCCCCAAACAAATCAAACACATGTTCTAAGGTGTCCATTTTTTAAAATCTTGGTTGAGGTTGCCCTTTGGCTCCTGGGTGACATGAGTGCTTTGTTGTCCAACATCTGTTCCTGGGAGATGGGGTTACCAGAGGTCGGAAAACGATCCTCTCCTCACCTCAGGCTGGAGGAAAGGCTACCATGGTGCCCTGGGAGGGAACAGCGCTGCCTAGACAGGCCTGAGGCTCTGACAACAAAACACTCAGACTGGACACTAAGATGGTGGTTTATTCTCTCAGAGGGGAAAGGGTCAGACCACACCTTCAGGTGTGGAGGGAGGAGGGAGATTGCCCCTAACAGAAAGGGGTGCCCTCACAGTCTGTCGTCCCAAGGCAGGCAAGGAAGAGTGTTGTGGGCTGGAAAGGGAGAGATTTCTTCCTCTCTCTGTGGAGAAAGGGGACCTGTATATTGCTGTTGGTGGGGGCTAAAGTGGCCCCTACCAAATGGAGGCCTTTGGGTACAAGACACTTCTCCTCTGGAGGCAGATGGAAATTTCTTTTTTTTTTTTGAGACGGAGTCTCACACTGTTCCCCGGGCTGGAGTGAAGTGGTGCAATCTCGGTTCACTGTAACCTCCACCTCCCAGGTTCAAGTGATTCTCCTGCCTCAGCCTCCCAAATAGCTGGGATTACAGGCGCCTGCCACCATGATCGCTAATTATTTTTATTTTTAGTAGAGACGGGGTTTCACTATGTTGGCCAGGCTGGTCTTGAACACCTGACCTCGTGATTCACCCGCCTCAGCCTCCCAAAGTGCTGGGATTACAGGCGTGAGCCACCGTGCCCGGCAAGATGGAAATTTCTAACGCTGCTTTCTTTATTCCTCCACTCAGTGGAACCTGTGGTCAGATGAGCTGCAGGGGGTTGGGGAGGACAATGTCTCCTTCCCAAGGCCTGGCAGAGTCACTAAGTCGCCAGTCCCATAAGCTACAGAGGCAGAATCATGGCAGCAAGAAGAAAAGGGTGGAGTGAGAGTGAGAGATACTTTCTGGAGCTGTGCAAAGCTCTCCCTGGGAAACTTTCAGAAATATTCAGGAGGGGAACTCTATGGTTAGATAGAATTAGGTGTAGGAAGGATGTATAATTTCACTTTAGAGTTGATAAAGTTTCAACATAGGTTAATTGCATATGAAACACTCATTTCAAAGATGAAGAAACCAGGGGTTTGGAGGCCTGAGAGAGAGAAACCATGAGAGGGGGGTCTTCTGTCTGCGAAGCAGGTGCGACCCTCTGGCGGTAGCAAAGACCCAGGAGTTCCTGGGGTCTTGTGTGGAGCCTCGACAGCACATGTGCCTGGACTTTGGGTAAAGGTGGCACAAGTGAGGCCAGAAACACACCTCCTTCTACCTGGCACATCACAAGGTGATCAAAGAATAATTTTTTTGAAAAAAGTCAAAAGCTGGCCGGGTGCGGTGGCTCATCCCTGTAATCCCAGCACTTTAGGAGGCTGAGGCGGGCGGATCATCTGAAGTCAGGAGTTTGAGGCCAGCCTGGTCAATAGGCTCTACTAAAAATACAAAAATTAGCCAGGCGTGGTGACGGGCACCTGTAGTCCCAGCTACTTGGGAGGCTGAGGCAGGAGAATTGCTTGAACCTGGGAGGCAGAGGCTGCAGTGAGCCGAGAGCTTGCCATTGCACTCCAGCCTGGGTGACAAGAGTGAAACTCCATCTCAAAAACAAAACAAAACAAAAACAAAAAAAGTCCAAAGCTAACCAGAGGCAACCACACATGGAAAATAGTACAACCTTATGACACAAGACTGAGAAGGTGTCAAGAGGGAAGAAATAGAGGGTCTCAGAATGGAATGTTAGCTGTCTCTCTCCCACACACCCAGCTGAAGCCAAATGAGGGAAGGTAAGAGAACAGGATCCCAATAAGGGTCACCAGCACCTCTCAGCTTGGCACAAAGAGGGCCAAGAGGCTAAATTGGCAGCCTGGGGAGTCCAGGAGAAACCCCAGAGAGAAGGAGCCCCTGAGCACCATCACAGAAGCCAGCAGTGACTGGAGGAGTGGCTGGACTTGCTGCTGGTCAGGACTCTGTGCTGTCCAAGGGGATGAGCTGAAGTCCCAGGAGGGGACATGTGCCTGCTGAGTGGAGCGGACCCAGGTGTGGGATGCTAGCCCACGTCAGGAGGGAGCCAGGCCTAGCTCTGTCCTTCGCCTGTCCATGTGACTCTCAGAGCTCAGGAAGCAGGAAGGAAGTACCACCCAGCCCCCAAACTCTAGTATTGAGGGAATGACAGGTAGCTAGAAAAGGTGTCAAAAAGAATTCGTCCTCACACTCTCACAGCATTAGACGGTCTGACCAGACTTACCTGTGCAAAATTAAAAGAGATGGCATGGAGGTTAAGCCAACATGCTAGATTTTAAAAAGAAGAACACCAAGAAGGAGAAGGCAGAGTAGGAGAAAGAAAATAAGGAAAGTAAGCAAGAAACAGGCTGAGTACAGTGGCTCATGCCTGTAATCCCAGCACTTTGGGAGGGTAATGCGGGAGGATCACTTGAGCTCAGTAGTTCGAGATCAGGCTGGGCAACATAGTGAGATCCTGTCTCTACAAAAAATAGAAAAAATGACCAGGGTGTAGTGGCACATGCCTGTAGTCCCAGCTACTAAGGCAGGAGAATCAATTGAGCACAGGAGGTGGAGGCTGCAATGAGCCATAATTGCACCCCTGAGCTCCAGCCTGGGTGACAGAGTGAGACTCTGTCTCAAAAACAAACAAACAAAAAAAGCAATAAACACAACATGAAAAAGATAAACATATCCAGATATCTAGATTGGAAGAAATCACTCTCCCAAGTACAGAAGAAAACTCCTGAGAATGCTTCACATTGTAGAGCCAATAAGAATATTTAATAATTAATCAATCGTATTAATTTAATTGCTAATTATATTAATTTAACAATTAATAATTTGTATTAACTTGGTATATAATTCATTTTAAAATATTTAATATGCATTTGAAATTTAGTAAAACAAGAACCCAAAGGTGACTTGGTAAGTCCACCAAGTGAAATGCAAAGGAAATTCAGAGCTAAGGAAAAAACTTCAGGATGAAAACAAGAGCTTTGTAGAGCTATTAGATAAGTTTGAAACATCAAGGAAGCTTGAAATTTTCCCAGCTCAGAAAAATCTTGAGATAATTCTAGTGAACATGGAAGAAAATGACAAAGCAATTAAAGTAGTTAAGAAGATGTTGGATGTTTGGAGGACAAACACAAATCAACATAAGGATAATTGGTATTGAATTTCAGGTCAACATGTTGAGCACAGGGTGAACTCCCCGTACTGCTGTCATCTCCTACTGCAAATGCATAGAAAAACTTAATAAAATATAAAAATATATTTTAGATTGATATGTCCAAGCTCCAAGCAAGAAAGGGAAATCTCCAGGGACAGAGTAGGAACAAAGTCATACAGGCATCCCTCAGACGTAGTGCCAGTTTAGTTCCAGACCACCACGAAGTAAATATTAAGATAAAGCAAGTCACACAAATTTTTTGGTTTCCCAGTGTATATAAAAGTATGTTTACCCTATATTGTGGTTTATTAAGTGTGCAATAGCATATGTCTAAACAATGTACACACCCTAATTAAAAGATAATATTGCTAAAAAAATGCTAATAAAATAAGCATGTGCTGTTGGAAAAATGGCATCGACAGACTTGCTCCACGCAGGGTTGCCACAAACCTTCAATTTGTAAAAAATGCAATATCTGCAAAGTGTAATAAAGCAAAGTATAATAAAATAAAGCATGCCTGTAAATGGGAGCTAAAGCCCACAGGGGACTCAGACTGGATGAGCTGTGGTTGTGATTTCAATAAGTCACGAGCCCCACATACAGCAGGAAGCCATGAGTCTAGGAGGCAGGACCATGCTGCCCCTCCAGGAAGTGGGCTGCCCAAGGTTGTAGCTGAACACAAGCCATCTGCCCAGCTATCAGTGGAAACAGTCAACAGTCCTGGTCCACTAGCCATAGACTTGGTTTGAAGTCAGTGCTCTATTCCACAGGACAACAGAAACCTCCTCACTGAAATCCTTCCTCAACAACCCAGACCACACAGTGGAGAAGTCCCAAGAAAGATGGCTCCCATGAAAGACAAGCTCATAGACAAGAATTACACACTCTATAAGGAAGATCAACAACACTAAAGGCAGTTTTCAGACCCCCCCAAACAAGAAAATTTATACTCAAGGAACTAGAGATAATAGACAATCTTGAAGGGGGTTTTAAAATGTATACATAAAACTTCAGGGAACTAAATGAAAGAATATACATCACAAATAAGAACAGATGGTTATTAAATAAACATAGGCAACTACATGACAAAGTATATGTATTAGAAATGAATAATGCAGTCATTGAGGTAGCTGGACATCTTATTTATGTTTTATAGGTGTGTGTGGTTTTTTTTACACACAAACATTCACATGTACATACACAGAAAAAGATTGGAAGGAAATACATCAAGTGGTAAGTGATAGCTAACTCTGAGAATGGGACTGGGGTGTTTTTTATTTTCTTCTTTTTGCCTACCTCTATCTTCAAACTTTTTTGTTACAGTGAATATGTAATTAAGAAAAGAAAAATCACTAAGAGACATATTTGGTTTTTTTGTTTTGTTTTGTTTTTTGAGACAGAGTCTCGCTCTGTCACCCAGGCTGGTGTGCAGTGGCGCGATCTCGGCTCACTGCAAGCTCCACCTCCTTTCTCCTGCCTCAGCCTCTTGAGTAGCTGGGACTACAGGCACCTGCCACCGCACTCAGCTAATTTTTTGTATTTTTAGTAGAGACGGGGTTTCACCGTAGTCTTGATCTCCTGACCTCGTGATCTGCCCACCTCGGCCTCTCAAAGTGCTGGGATTACACGCGTGAGCCACCATGCCTGGCGACATATTTGTTTTTTAATTTTTAACTTTTTTTTTTTGTAGGGGCAAGGTTTCTCTATATTGCCCAGGCTGGCCTCAAACTCCTGGGCTCAAGCAATCCTCTCACCTCACCCTCTCAAAGTGCTGGGATTACAAGTGTGAGCCACTGTGCTCAGGCTAAAGACACATTTTAATTTCACAATGATGAGGGATGTATACCTACTATGTACCCCCAAAATTAAAAATTGAAAGAAAAAACGAAGACAGAGTTGGTAGAGCTTGGGCTCAATTTCACCACATGTAAAATGTTCATGAATTAAACCAAGAGATATTAATAAAATTTTATTATACTACATGAAAATAGTTGAATAGATTTGAACAGATGTTTAGAGTATATTGGGATTGTCTGACCTTATTTAGGATGAAGGACATACCCAAAATAATTCACTTCAGAGAGTGAGGCAGGCATCCTCCCGAGTGTCTACCATCCAGACCCAATGAGAGGCCCTGGCGGAGAAGGGTGGTTCTGCACCAAAGAAGCCAAGCAGTAATTTTGGATGTGAGTTGCACACGAAAAATCATACAGGGCCGGGCGCAGTGGCTTACCTCTGTAATCCCAGCACTTGGGGAGGCAGAGGCAGGGGGATCATTTGAGGTCAGGAGTTCGAGACCAGCCTGGCCAACAAGGCAAAACCCCATCTCTACTAAAAATAATACAAAAAAATTCAGCCGGGTGTTGTGGCGTACACCTGTAACCCCAGCTACTCAGGAGGCTGAGGCAAGAGAATCACTTGAACCCAGGAAGTGAAGGTTACAGTGTAATGTGTGTGTATACACAATGTAATGTGTGTTTCCCAGTCACAGCATCCTAAGGGACTGAGTCACAACTGCAGTGTGAATAGAAATATTTTTTACCCCAGGTCCCTTCCCCATGGTCCCCTCCTCCTCCTCCTGGCAGGGCCCGAGTATCGCATCAACACTGCCTCTACTGACAAAGCCTTCCTGGACTTCTCTCTGGGCTATTTTCCACTGTGCTTCAGTGGGACCAGCAGCAGGTTTTGCATGAGCACCAGCCTGGCCATCATCAAGGCCAGCAGTGATGTTGCCAACTCCATACATCACTGCTAGTGTTGGCCACTAGCAATACAGTGTAGTCACTGTCACTCCCCAGTGAGGACATCACTCTGACCATGGCTGCCACTACCCCATGTTGGGGCTGACACTACCCCATTGCCCCGTGCCAGTTAGACCAAAGAGTGCCCTTCCTTAAGATGTTGGACTTCCTCTAACAGAAAACCATCATGATATTCTGATTTTAGGATGTAACACTTGGCTGCCATTTGCTGGAAAGATTTCTCTTTGGTGTCCATTATGTGTATGGGCTTCTTGGGATGTGGTAGAGCACAGCCTGCCCAGTTTCTAACCCTTTGAGATGGAAGAGAGATCTCTCCTGATCAGGTTTCATGCCTTGTTTATAAGGCTCCAAAAGGACCACTCCTACTCTTTTCATTTTCTTAGGGCCTCCTAGATTCCTCCACCAGGGCTGGGTCAGAAGTCATCAACCATCAACCACCATCAACCACCCAGGGATATGTGCAAGAGACTCCCCCCAGTGAATCTCAAACCACAGCCTTCTACCATGGAGTGATTTTTTTTGCCCATCCAAGCATACTCTTCAGGGGTTAAAGTCACCTTTGTCTTTATTTTTTTTCCCCTAGACATGTAAACCTGCTCTCTTAGAATCCTGTAGTCAGTCCTTAAAATTACCTTCATTTCTTCAAGGAGTCCTAGTGGGTTTCCACACAAAGTGGATACCTGAAATCCCATTTGGGCATACCAATGCTTAGCTCTTGCCTCCAGCACAACTGGGGTCACAGGAGCCTCTGCCACACAATTGTGACTTATTAGACAAACGCTGCCTACAGCAGCCTGACCTTGGCTGGCTTCTCTCAAAGAGTCTCCTTCCATCACAAGTCACCTGTTGTCTCTCAGTGTTCATTCACAACAGTTGATATTTAACAACCAAAGTCAGCCCAACCTATAACAGGGTGTTTGAACTAAACCAAGAAGTTTCTCCCTCTAAACTTGTACTGGGTTAAATTTCTTAGGAAGAGAGCACCTTAAAGAAGCAGCCATCAGTCAGTGTTAACTAAGCATCTCCTAACAAAGCTCTTAGATGCAGAAGAGGACTCCAAGAAGGTCTCCAACTCGCCGTAGGAATTGCATCCTATAATTCCATTCCATCCTGATTAATATGTAGGATTAATTCCTATGTTGGATTGGACCTGGAGTAAGTGCAGACACCACATGTTTAGGGTTCAGTCCCATGAGACTGCCCCCACTTTGGATGCCAGTCAAAAGTCGCAAGTTGTCCCCAGTACTTCTGATCAATCAGCTATAAATCAAGAGTTTCCACAGCCCCCTCCTCAGGTTGGATAATTTGCTAGAAGGACTCACAGAACTTAGGAAAGTACTTTACTTACTATTACCAGTTTATCAGAATGGATACAAGTTAGAAACAGGCAAATGGAAGAGATGCAAAGGACAAGGTACTAGGGGGCGGTGTGGAGAGCTTCCACGCTCTCTCTGGAATGCCACCCTCGCAGGACCTCAATGTATTCAGCAACTCAGAAGCTCTCTGAACCTCACTGTTCAGAGTTTTTAATGGAGATCCCATTACCTAGACCTGATTGATTAAATCATTAGCTATTGGTGACTGACTCAACCTCCAGCCCCTCTCTCCTCCCAGGAGGTCCAGGATAGGGTTGAAAGTTCAAACCCTCTACTCCTGCCTTGGTCTTTCTGGAGAGCAACCCCCATCCTGAAGCTATCTAGGGACCCCCAGCCACCAGACCTCTCATTGGCATACAAAAGACACTCATCTCTTGGGGGACAAAGGCCAAGTATATCTTATCACAGATGGATAGACTTGGCCCTTCATGGAAAAAGTTCCCAATTTACTCGAAAGATAAGAGTGACAATACTTTGCTGCTTGCCTGCCATAGTCTCAGTTTACACACATTGTCCCAGAGTAATTATTATTCCCACCTCCTTTCATTCTTAAGAATGTCATTGTTTGGAGGCTAAAAGTTACATGGTTACCCTAGAGATAAGACACATTCTTATGAAGAGAGAACTTGGAAGTCAGAGTAGAACACACCATTAAGTATTAGGATTGTCATGAAGCCCACGAGGCTGGCTAGGGACCCCTGGAGCCAGTGTCTAAGGCTCCTTTTCTTACCAGGCCCTGCACATGCCTCTTGCAGCAGGGAAAGAGAGGCCTCTGGAGAGGGCAAGGGCACTGGTTAGATGCAGCAAATCCCAAAAAAAGTCTGCCTTCATTGCTTTTCCATTTGTTGGTAAAGACAAACAAAAGGCTATAAAATACATTTTAAAGGGAGGGCACTAGAGACAGCGTTATGGACTTTAGACCTATGAAGACCTGAAGCCCTACTTGCTATCCACACATATCACAGGCTCTGAACACTGAGTGAAAAATAGCTCAGTGAGAGAGAGAGAGAGAATGTAAAAAAGAGAGAGAGAATATGTGTATCTGATTCCACATGATTTAGGGGTTTTGTGTGGGGACATCCCTGTGCCTCGCTCCCTCTCCCTTGGCATGGCTGGCCACTCGCATCCCTGGCTCCCTCCTCCCGTGTACCGCGTTCCCAGTCCTCTTTGCTGAGGATAATACTGCACAAAGACAAATGGTGAAGCCTCTTTTTTCTCCAACTGAAGTAACACCCAGGTGATGAGAGCAGCACATCTTAATTCCCAACAAGTTGACTCCAAGAGCCCCTTCCTCCTCTGCTCCCTTGGCTATCTGGCCCCTCGATGTCCCTCCTGTCCTTGCAGGGAAGCCTGGGTGTCACCAGCTCCCTGGTGAGGAAAAGGCAGGTTCTCCTGAGGGAAGGAGCTAAGAGGACATCTGGCTTGGGTGCCCATGTTCCCTTCGGTTATTTACCCGTCCTGTGACTGACCCTACCACCCACACCTGGAGATGTCCCCAGAGCATACCGCGGGTGAAGGCATTTTCCTCTCTTCGTTCTTGTATTTAATTCAACCAGATCTTGGAAGCGCGGGGAGGGAGGGCAGGCAGTGAGTGGTGTGACAGAGCCAAATCCTCAGACCCCACGCCTTTCCCTGGGCTTGACAGAGGGGGACAGATAGGGCATCTCCACAGGCAGGGCTGTGGGGATTGATAAGACGGGCGTACCCACAACTCCCTAGTCACTGACAGCCCTCTGCATCCTGTGAAAAAGGCATTTTCAAAAAGTCAAAAACTTGGTTCTAAGGGGTGACCCGAGAGTTTTTTAGGGGGATGATGGACCTGCTTTGTATCCTAATTGAGGTAGCAGGTATGCAACTATATATGGGTTAGAATTCATAGAACTGTAAATGAAAAAAAAAACCCTCAATTTTGCTAGATGTTAATTTTTCAAAATTAAAATTTTAAACATGGCTTTCACATAAATATAGAATGAACATGTATCTAAAAAGTATTTAACTAATGTGTGAGAGAACCAGCAGGATGGTAGAGCTGGTTTAAAAAAAATGTAGGAGACATCAAAATAGTTATAATCACTGAAGTAAAGAATACTAAAGTAATATTGCTAAATAACTTTGTATAAAATCTTAGCCTTTCCTTCTCTCTCTCTTTTTTTTTTTTTTTTGAGATGGAGTCTTGCTCTGTTACCCAGGCTGGAGTGCAATGGCGTGATCTCCGCTCACTGCAACCACTGCCTCCCAGGTTCAAATGATTCTCCCACCTCAGTCTCCTGAGTAGCTGAGATTACAGATGCCCACCACCATGCCCGGCTAATTTTTGTACTTTTAGTAGAGATGGGGGGGGTTCGCCATGTTGGTCAGGCTGGTCTTGAACTCCTGACCTCAGGTGATCCACCCACCGTGGCCTCCCAAAGTGCTAGGATTACAGGTGTGAGCCACTGTGCCTGGACTTAGCCTTTTTTTTTCCCTTTTCCTTTTTTTTACAATTTTTTATGGAGCAATACTTCATTCCATAAAATAGAATGAGTGTCCTCCCTGGCCTTTTGACTAAAATACTTTTATTTGTGTCACTATAAAACAAGCCTACACCCTATCAGTTTCCTATGCCTTTGTCATAAAGTTGTAAAATAACCTAATAAGTAGTAAATAGCAAGCTAGACAAAGGTTGACACCCCTAGAAAGTCAGGTAATTCCCCGGACAGCCCTGCCAGACAATGCTCAAGGCCGACATGACTCAAAGGACCTACAGGAATCTCTGCTCCATTTTCAAGTCTTGGACAATTTTCCCTAACAAGTTTCTCATTCCTATTTCCCAGGGGAAAGGAAACACTAATGTGAAGCCCACAGCTATGCCCAGGGAGGAAATAGTGAGCTGAGCTATCAAAGAAGGGAGAGGCCTAGGGATGTCCTGTGGTCCTAAGGAAGCTAGCTGGTCTGCATCCTAGCAGGACATCAGTGGTTTTGAAAAATATAGGCATTCATAGAAAAGACAGCAGGAAAGAAAACCAGACAGGGCTGTCTGGATCCACAGACCACCCAGATCATCCTCAGACCCACCAGATTCATTCTTGCCCCAGGGTTCTAGACCCATGGCAGGTGGCACAGCCTGGGACCTGGCCTCTCCCTCTAGGTTTCATGGGCACTATTCCAACCGCCATGACTTTGGGTGGGTCCCTTGGCCTTTTTCTTTCTTTCTTTCCTTTTTTTTTTTTTTTTGAGATAGAGTCTCACTCTGTTGCCCAGGCTGGAGTGCAGTGATATTGGCTCACCACAACCTCCACCTCCTAGGTTCAAGAGATTCTCCTGCCTCAGCCTCCTGAGTAGCTGGGATTACAGGCGTGCACCACCATACCCGGCTAATTTTGGTATTTTTAGTAGAGACGCGGTTTTGCCATGTTGGCCAAGCTGGTCTTGAACTCCTGATCTCAGGTGATCTATGTGCCTCAGCCACCCAAAGTGCTGGGATTACAGGCATGAGCCACCGCGCTGGGCCCCTTGGCCTTTCTTTTTCAGACGTTGGAAATGGGACACGTTAGCCCTGTCTGCTCAGAGGGGAACTCCAAAGTGAGCCCAGAGCAGATGTGGGAGTGGATTTGGCCTCCTCAGGACCCCTCCAGCTGGGTGGAAAAGGTCTCGCCAGTCAGCTCCCCCAGGACAGCGTCTGAGTGCAGGTGGACCCTGGTGACTGGCCCCACAACAGCCGAGGCTCCGGAAACCACAGCACGTCTGCAGCTGCAGGGTCTTGTTTTGTGGGAAGGGGAAAAGCAAAGCTGCTCTGAGGGAATGCTAAAAATGTGCTCAGCAGAGAGGCTCCGGGCTGGGAGAGGAAGGTGAGGCGGGAGCCTGTAAACAAAAGGCCACGGTCCTGAGAAATCCAGGAAGGGCTGGTCGGAGGTGGGGCGCGAACAGCACTGGCTGCAGCCTGTGCCAGACCAGCCAGGCACCCTGTTTACAGTACTGGTCACACCCGGGCAACCAGAACCAGGGCCTGCTGAATTCTTTACCTCCTAGGTGACTGAACGGAGCCAGGAGGAGCCAATCTGGTCCCCTTGGCCTTCGTGCCAGCTGGCCTCTCCCGAGGTTAATAATTCAGGCCTCTCCAGCCAGTGGGCCCAGGGCCTGCGTCAGGGCTGTGAACTGTGGTTTCTGTTTCCCTGGCTGCCTCCCCACACTCTGAGCTTATCTAGGCCGACAGTGCTGCCAACGAGATGACCCTCCTCAGCCACCCACCAGCGGGGACATCCTGCCTGACCTTCAGCCTGCCCCAGCCTGTTTCCCATGCCCACAGGGAGGGCGGGTATCCCCCAACTCCTCTGGTTACTGTTCTCTGGCAGCCGCCCAATCCCTGCCCTGGGCTGCTGGATTCACACCTCACCGGGCACAGTTCAAGGAAGGGAAGCTCTCATTGCCCTCCCTCCTCCATGCCCTTCTCATGCTTCGCTTGCAATCCTGTGCCCCAGGTGCCTCTACTCCCAGACCTGGACTCACTGGTAAGTGGGGATCAGCATGGCAGAGAGCAGGAATACAGCTGCTCCTCTTGCTCCAGACCCCGAACTCTGTTCACAATTGTCGAGAAAGCTCCAGACCACTAACATGATGGTATGGGTAAGAACCTGGGTGACAGCTCTGTGGCCTGAGTGTCTGGACAGGGCAGAGAAGGATCCTGGGAGACCTCATTCCCCCTGGGTGGGTTCCTGGCATTCCTGTCATGGGCTTGAGCCAGAAAAAGTGACCATTGAAAGAGCCTTCACCTCAGACAGGCTAGGGCAGATGGTCAGTTCAGCAACCCACCCTCCCTGGGTTCTGGGCTTCCCCCAGTACACCAGCTGGGGACAAGCAGGGTCTGAACAAAACAAGAGGAGGTCCCTGATGGTGGAACTTCTCACAGGGAGCTGAAGTAGGGCTGCTGCTGTGGTGGGGCTCACACGGAGGAGGCAAGAAGCCTTCTGCCTTGGCAAATGTAATCGCCAGGTAGCAGGGACTCTGGTAGGTGGCAGGCAGCTCGGGGCCTTCAGAGAAAGCTGGAGAGCCCCGGACAACAGCCAGGAGAAATCTGGGAATGTAGAGGAGACAGCAGTCCTTAAAGGACCCCAGATTGGGCAACAGGAGCTGAAGTTTCAAAGTGACTGAAAGTTTCTCTACCTCTTCAGTGGGAAGAGCCTAGAAGACTGCTTTGCTGACTTTGGCACTCAGACAGAACCTCCTGGATAAGAGGCAGGGAAAATACCTCTTACATAACCTCAACTTTTCGAAAGCCAGAGCATGCCACTGATACATAAGGAGATTGCTTTGATCTGAGAGTGCTCCAGAGCTAGTCTTCTTCTCACTAGGGATGAATGGAAAAACACAGTTTTTCCTCTGCTCTCACACCACAAGCATCAGCACAGAAAACCTGGGTGACCAGATGTGTGGGGATTTCTCTCCACCAATAAGCAGGCAAGCAAGCAATTCCACATCTGATGCCAGCTGTTCAATTCTGGCACGATTTACCTGGAGATAGTGTCAGATCCCACAGGTTGAGGGTTCATCCTCACAAGACTGCCCCCCAACTTCCAAGCCCCGTTATTATAATCGCCTGACAGGTTCCTCCCACCCACTGCACAGACAAAACCAATTCACTGAGACCATGGTCCTGCAGTAAAGAAATAGCTTAATTAATGCAAGGCCAGACACAGGAAACAACTGGTGTTATCACTCTAATCAGTCTCCCTGAGGGCTCGAAGGTTAGGGTTTGTCAAAGATAGTTTGGTGGCCAGAGAACTAGAGAATGGGTGCTGCTGATTGGTTGGGGATGCAATCATAGGGGTGTGGAAAACGGTTCTTGTGCCCTGAGTCATGAGTTACAAGTCTCAGTGGGGTCAGTTGGTTTCCAGAATGTGAAAGTCTGAAAAAGATCTCAAAAGACCAATCTTAGGTTCTACTATAAGAGCAACTGAGGAAGTTGCAAACCCTGTGACCTCTGGCCACATGACTCCTGAGCAGCAAAGGATTATAGAAACTATGGCTATATTTTAGCAGAATTCAGTCCTCTCCCATAATCCTAATTAGTCTTGCCAAGGCAGTTTCAGTCCCCAAACAAGGAGGGGATATGTTTTAGGAAGGGACTATTATCATCCTTGCTTCCAAATTAAACTATAAACTAACTTTCTCCCATGGTTAGCTCAGCCTATGCCCAGGAATGAGTGAAGACAGCCAGCCTATGAGGCCAGAAGCAAGATGGAGTCAGCCATGTTAGACTTCTCTCATTGTCACCATCTTTGCAAAGGTGATTCATTATTTTGCCTGTGCTTCTTGCCAACTGGCTGTTGATCCAGGTTCTCATGCCCCTCTCCTTGGGTTCAATTAATTTGCTAGAGTGGCTCACAGAACTCAAGGAAACACATTTACTGGTTTTTTATAAAGCTGATTACAAAGGATACAAATGAAGAGATACATAAGTTGAGGTATGGAGTGTGGAGCGTCCGTGCCCTCTCGGTGTTCACCACCCTCCCAGAACCTCCTCATGCTCAGCTGTCCAGAAGCTCTCTGAACAAGAACCTTTCGGGTTATTATGGAGGCTTCATTACACAGGCACGATTAAGCCATTGGCCTTTGGTGCCTAACCCAACATTTAGCCCCTCTCTCCTCCAAATGAAGAGATGCATAAGGTGAGGAATTGCGAGGAGGGCTGAAAGTTCCATCCCTCTAATCCTGCCTTGGTCTTTTTGGTGACCAGCCCCCATCCTGAAGTTAGGTAGGGGCTGCCAGCCATGGGTCAACTCATGAGCAAACAAAAAGACTTTGGAGTTCCCAAGGATTTTAGGAGTTGTATGTTAGGAGGCCGGAATAAGACTCTCTCCAGATAGATAGATAGATAGATAGATAGATAGATAGATAGATAGATAGATAGGACAGATAGGATAGATAGATAGATATAATTTTTTTTTTTTTGAGATGGTCTCACTCTGCCTCCAGCTGGAGTGCAGCTGCCAGATCTCAGCTCACTGCAAGTCTTCACTTCCGGTTCACGCCTATTCTCCTGCCTCAGCCTCCCCGAGTAGCTGGGACTACAGGCTCTCACACCCCTGGCTAGTTTTTTGTATTTTTAGTAGAGACGGGTTTCACCAGAAAGCACAGGATGGTCTGATCTCTCCTGGACCTCGGGTGGTCCAATCTGCCTCGCTCTCCAAAGTGCTGGGATTACAGGCTTGAGCCACCGCGCCTGGCCGATATAATTTTTTTTAGATGGAGTCTTGCTCTGTCACCCAGGCTGGAGTGTAGTGGCACAATCTCAGCTCACTGCACCCCTCTGTGTCCCAGGTTCAAGCGATTCTCCTGCCTCAGCCTCCCGAGTAGCTGAGACTAAAGGCACCTACCACCACGCCTGGCTAATTTTTGTATTTTTAGTAGAGATGGTGGGGTTCACCATGTTGGCCAGGCTGGTCTCAAACTCCTGGCCTCAAGTGATCCACCTGCCTCTCTCGGCTTCCCAAAGTGCCACTACACCCGGCCCAAATATATATTTTACAATATTATACTAGGCCTCTTCTCTTCACTAGAGAGGCTCCCCTACCCTGAGCACCTAGGGACCAGGCCTGTGCTGGTCCTTCATGCTCCCTACCACAGCCTCCTGAGGTGGGAATTAGCACGCTGGGACAAATGGAACTCCAAGATTAAGTAAACCCAAACCATTTGTCTCCACCTTGTCTTTCTGCCAATGATCTTTTGGACTCACACGTAAGTTGCTCCATGTCCCTGTTAAAAGTAATTTTGAAGCCAATCACAAAAGGCCACATATAGCATGATTCCATGGGTATGAAATGTCCAAAACAGGCAAATAGATAGAGACAAAAAGTAGATGAGTCGTTGCCTATAGCTGGGGGATGGTTGAGGGATGGGTGACCTAAAGGGTACAGGGTTTCTTTTTGAAGTGATGACAATGTTCTAAAATTGATTATGAAGATGAATAGGCAACTTTGTGACTGTCCTAAAAAACACTGAATTGTGTACTTTAGATGGGTGAATTGTAAATTATATGTCAATAAGGCTGTTAGAAGAAAAACCCATGATTTTGGCAGATTTTGACCCATAAGATGATCTGCCATTTGCCATATTACATGTGGATATACGTGATGTCTCTGTGTCCACTCAGGTGGGAAAGTCCTGAGAGACCCATCTGGGATCTCACCTGCCCACTCCAGCTGTGAGCATGAAAGGGAAATGAGCTATTTGGGTTGTCAAGAATGTGACAGGAAGGAATCAGCAGAGGCTCTAGGTGGAGGAAGGAAGCCTTGCACCACACCTTGCACCGCAGCCCAGATTTAGGCTCCCAGAGCTATAGGCTCACACTGGGCTGGTAGTGAAATGGTGGTGCTGTAAGGCCTCCATTTCCATAGAGAAGTCAACAGAAGATCTCTTAAAGTTGTACCTCCTCCTCTCTCAGGAGGGTGCCAGGGCCTCTGGGCACCCCCTCAGATGGGTGTCTAAGATATTAATTACCGCCGGGCTGTAATTCAAGCCTGTAATCCCAGCACTTTGGGAGGCCGCAGACGGGCGGATCACAAGGTCAGGAGATCGAGACCATCCTGCCAACACGGGGAAACCTCGGCCTCTACTAAAAATACAAAAACTAGCCGGGCGCAGTATGGCTTCAGTCCCAGCTACTCAGAAGGCTGGAGGCAGGAGAATTACGGAACCTCGGCATGGAGCTTGCAGTGAGCTGAGATCCGGCCACTGCACTCCAGCCTGGGCGGCAGAGCGAGACTCCGTCTCAAAAAAAAAAAAAAAAAAAAAAAAGATATTAATTATCTTTGCTGTGTGGGCCTGGGATGGCCACAGCTCTTGGGCTGGTAAGCTCAGGCCACTAGCAACCTATCCAGGGCTTTGAATTTCCTACAGTGAGCCATGTAATGCTGAGAGGTGAAAACGGATGGCTGACATGGTTGCCTTGCCCAGTGGTTCTCAAAGGGTGTTCCTAGGACCAGCAATATCAGCATCACTTGGGAACTGTTCAGGAATACAAATGCTCAAGCCATCCCAGACCTATCGAATTGGAAACTCCAGGGGTAGGGCCCAGGAATCTGTGTTGTAACAAGCCATCCAGGGGAGTCTGAGGGACATGAAAGTTTGAGAACCATGATATAGAATCTGAGGTCCCTGAGGCAGAGGGACACATGCTGGTTCTGGATTGCATCTCCAGCACTAGCGATGTCTGCTATAAGAGGCAGTCATGAAGATTTTGTCGAATAAGTGAACGAATTAATGGTTTAGCTTATTTGTCAAGGACTACTTCTCTCTAACCAGCTGCCAACAAGAACATTTGCAAGCTGATAAAAAGAGAAGGGTGTGAGTATATCTGATCATTCACTCCAGCTTCTTGTTGGCTCCATTTAATCTCTGAATTATTAAGCAGGACTCATGGCCCATTTCACGTTTTCTTTTTAGAGATGAGGCCCTGGCTCTTTGACAATTTGTTTTTTTCTAACCTCCAGAAACAAAAGCACTTGCCATTTGATTTCAGAATGAAGTTCTCCCACTATGTCATTCTGGCCCTGGAAGGAAAAGGAGGATACAGCTAGAAGGATGTTTTTGCATTTTCAAGTTCAAATGTACTTAAATTATTAAACATCTGGCTCTCAGGAGAACCAAGAAATACAGGCCAAGCACTTCTTAGAAATCCTGGGGAATGGACAGGTTACGCATAGCAAATAGTAGGCCCATTTCCCATTCAGTCAGCCAGTGGCCAGAGGCTGGGTGAAGCTTGGTGCCTTCTCTCTTTGGTTTTGGATTATGGGCTGACTTTCAGATTCTCTGAAACTGCCACCTCCCTCAAATTCCCCAAAGCCAGGATTCCTTTGGGCTCACACCTCCCAAAACCAGCTGCTCTGTCACCCAATGCGGTGCCCTTTCTCCTGTAACCACATACATTCTAGCTGGTGAGAGACTGGCCCCAGACAGACTGGGCATAGTGCCAGGACATTGAGGCGTCCTCTGTTTCAGGAGCTCCTGGCTCCCTGCCACTAGCCCCATCCCTCACGAGGTCACCACACTCAACTGACAGGCACTAATCACCCTCTGAGCCATCTCACCCACAATGGACATCCATCACCCTTTGTCCTTTAGAACCAGACTCCTGCAGCAGTCTAATAGAACAACCAGGCTAAGAAACTAACTGCCCCAGGCTGGGCGCTCTGGCTCACACCTGTAATCCCAGCACTTTTGGGAGGCTGAGGCGGGCAGATTGCTTGAGCTCAGGAGTTCGAGACCAGCATGGTCAACATGGCAAAGCTGGGCACAGCAATATGTGCCTGTAGTCCCAGCTACTTGGGGGACTGAGGTAGGAGGACCGCTGGAGCCCCAGAAGGTGAGGCTGCAGTGAGCTGAGATTGCATCACTGCCTGGGTGACAAAGTGAGGCCCAACAACAACAACAAAAAAGAAAAAGTAACTGCCCCTTGTTTTCTGGGCTGTAGGCTCACAATGAAAAAAATGAACTATCCCTCTCCTCCTACTGGATAGCTAGGCCTCAAGTCCTAGGGCCTCAAGTCCCCTGACCAGAGAGGTGAAGGCTTTATTTTTACGAAGTGAATAAAGATCTGGTGGGATGGCTTGGAAGGAAGCTAGAGAGGGAAGCAGCTGAAGTGGAGGGAAGGATGAGGTGCGTGAGCCATCGGCCCTCTGCAGGCCTCATGACTCAGGGATCTGCACCCCAGGAGTGACACATCCTGAAGGTCAGCGACTGTGGCACCAGAGGCAGTGGCCTGAGAACCTCTGCAAAGAAGTGTCCTAGCTTGGTTTGAAAGAGGAGGAGTCATGAGCATGAATGAGATCACAAGGGCTGTGGACAAATGGCATGAGGAGAAGCAGCCAATGCTGGACTGGAGACGGGGGCTCTTCCCTAAGACAGTGTAAGCCTGGGCATCACATGCACACCTTGGGCTGAGTGGATGGAGAGGAGGGAGGAAATCCTAAATAATGACAGAGACTGATTTCCCACTAACCCTAGTAGGGGAGCAGATTAATTTGATTTGTCATTCCTCACACTTTGGGATTCTGAAGAATATTTCACCTCTCCAGTAGATTGTAAACTCCTAGAGACAAGGGACAGGTCTTTCACTTTTTACAGAATAGCCCCTCCCTGGCACTTAACAGTGACAGGCACATCGTGGGCGATGGATTGACTCGGAGTGTATTATCATTTCTACATGGTAATTTTCTTCTCCTCATTCTCCTCCTCCTCTTCTACCGTTCATCTTCTTGCTATTCCTATCCCTACTCCTCTTCCTCTTCTACTTCTATTGCTTTTTAAATTAACTTTTTCAGGTATAATTTGCGTACAATGGAATGTATCTTTTTACTGTGCAGTTCTATTACTTTTTAGACACTCACTCCATCACAGAACCCCCATCACAATCAAGTTAGAGAACATTTCCATCACCCACTGAGTTCCCTTGACTGTCTCCTTGCAGTCAATTCCTTCTCCCACCCCAAGCCTCTGGCAATTTCATGTCAATAGACTCACACAGCATGTACTCTTTTCTGTATGGTTTTCTTTGCTTAGCATGATGTTTTTGAGAAGTATCTATGTTCCTGCATGCATCAGCAGTTTGTTCATTTTTATTATTGAGTAGTAGCCCCTGTATTGAAACTGCCTTTGCAAAGACTATGACAGTGAGAGAAATATAACACAGCTGATTCCATCTTGCTTTTAGCCTTGCAGGTTGGCATCTTTGCTCATTCCTGTGCACAGGCCAAACTAACCGTGGGAAGAATTTAGTTTACAGTTTAACTTGGAAACAAAGATGATAATAGTCCCTCCCTAAAACTAACCTCTGCCCCCTTGCTCAGGGACCAAAAACTAATGAAAAGCCATGAGATTAGGATTATGGGAGAAGATATGAACTCTGCTAAAATATAGGTATAATCCCTTCCCTCCCCTTCCTCTTCCTCTTCCCCGCCTCCACCTCTCCCTTCCACTCCCCTTCCCTTCCCTTCCTTTCTTTTTTGAAACCAGATGTCAGTCTGTCACCCAAGCTGAAGTGCAGTGGTGCCATCACAACTCACTGCAGCCTCAACCTCCCAGACTTAAGTGATCCTCCTATCTCAGCCTCCTGAGTAGCTGGGAATACAGGTGTGCACCACCACACCCAGCTAATTTTTGTATTTTATGTAGAGGTGGCATCCCATCATGTTGCCCAGGTTGGTCGTGAACTCCTGTGCTCAAGCAATCCTCCCACCTCAGCCTCCCAGACTGCTGGGATTATAGGCATGAGCTATTGTGCCCAGTTATAGGTATAGTTTCTATAACTCCTTACTGCTCAGGAGTCACATGGCCAGAAGTCACAAGATTTGTGACTTCTTCATTTGCTCCAATAGATAACATCACTATTGTAGAACCTAAGATTGGTCTTCTGAGATGTTTTTCAGACTTTTCCATTCTGGAACCCAACTGATCCCACCTGGACTTGTGACTCATGACTCAACTGGTCCTGTGGCCCCCCACCCAGAGGCAGACTCAGTACACAAGGACTGTTTTCCATACCCCTATGATAGCATCCTCAACCAATCAGCAGCACTCATTCCCTAGTCCCTCACCCACCAAACTATTCTTTAAAAACCCTAACTTCTAAGCCCTTGGGGAGACTGATTTGAGAGATAACACCAGTCCTTCCACTAGGTGGTCTTGCATTAATTAAATCCTTTCTCTACTACAATACTATGGTCTCAGTGAATTGGTTTTGTCTGTGCAGTGGGCAGGAAGAACTTGTCAGGCAATTACAGTATGACTATACCATAGTTTGTTTATTCATTCCTCTGTTGATAGACATTTGGGTCATTTTCAAATTGGGGCCACTATAAATAATGCCATGAACATTCATGCATAAGTCTTTTCATGGGCATATGTTTCATTTCTCTTGGGTAAATACCTAGAAGTGCTGGTTCCATGGTAAGTATATATTTAACTTAACTTTCTGAGAAACTGCCAAACTATTTTCCAAAGTGGTTATACATTTTGCATTTCTACCAGCAATGTATGAGGGTTCCAGTTGTTCCACATCCTTACCAGCAAGATTGACAGTTGGTTCTGTCAATCTTTTAATTTTAGTCATTCTAGTGGTTAGGTAGTGGTATTGTATTGTGGTTTTAATGTGCTTTCTTCTAATAAATAATGATGTTGAGCACCTTTTAGTATGTTTATTGATATATTTTCTTTTTTTTGAGATGGAGTTTCACTCTTGTTACCCAGGCTGGAGTATAGTTGTGCAATCTCAGCTCACTGCAACCTCTGCCTCCCAGGCTCAACCGATTCTCTTGCCTCAGCCTCCTGAGTAGCTGGAATTACAGGCATGCACCACTATGCTCGGCTAATTTTTGTATTTTTAGTAGAGATGGACTTTCGCCATGTTGGATAGGCTGGTCTCAAACTCCTGATCTCAGGTGATCCAGCCACCTCAGCCTCCCAAAGTGCTGGGATTACAGGCATGAGCCACCACACCTGGCCTTAGGTATTCATATATTTTATTTTGTGAAGTCTGGTCAAATCTTTTGCACACATACATACATACAAAACACACACATTTAAATGAAACAAGGTCTCACTATATTGCTGAAGCTGAACTTGAACTACTGGGCTCAAGCAATCCTCCCAACTCAGCCTCCCAAGTAGCTGGGACTATCGGCATGTACCACCATACCTGGCTCTATCCTGGTTCTTTTATTTGTTCTTACACAAGCAACTCTTGCTGTTGCATTCAAATAAGAAATGCAGAAAAACAGGCCGGGTGCGGTGGCTCAAGCCTGTAATTCCAGCACTTTGGGAGGCCGAGACGGGCGGATCACGAGGTCAGGAGATCGAGACCATCCTGGCTAACACGGTGAAACTCCATCTCTACTAAAAAATACAAAAAAAAAATAGCCTGGCGAGGTGGCGGGCGCCTGTAGTCCCAGCTACTCGGGAGGCTGAGGCAGGAGAATGGCATAAACCCGGGAGGTGGAGCTTGCAGTGAGCTGAGATACAGCCACTGCACTCTAGCCTCGGCGACAGAGCAAGACTCTGTCTCGGAAAAAAAAAAAAAAGAAATGCAGAAAAACAAAATGGAAACAATCAAAATCCTACCAACTGACCAACTGGCAAAGGATTTTGACATTTCTCCAAAGAAGATAAATGACCAATAAGGATATGAGAAGATGCTCATTGTCAGTCATGAGGGAAATGCAAATCAAAATGACAGTGAGATGTCACGTTACATCTTCCATTAACAGGGTTGCTACTATAAAAATACAGAAAATGGCAAGTGTTGGCAATGACGGAACACTTGTAAAATGGTACAATGTAAAATGGTACAACTACTGTGGAGAACAGTTTGAGGATTAGACAAAAAATTAAACACAGAATTACTATATGATCCTGCAATTCCACTCCTAAGTATAAACCCAAAAGAACTGAAATATATGTTCACATAAAAATTGTATTCAAATGTTTATAGGAGCATTATTCATGATAGCCAAAAAGTACACACAACTCAAATGTCCATCATCTGATGAATGACTAAACAAAATATGGCAATGTAACATTATTTGGCAATAGAAAGGAATAAAGTACTAACATGCTACAATGTGGATGAGACTTGAAGACATTATGCTAAAAGAACTCAGACATGAAAGGTCACATATTATATGATTCCATTTACATGAAGTGTCCAGAATAGGCAAATCTATAGAGACAGCATGTAGGTTAGTGGTTTCCAAGGATTTGGGAGAGAAGTGACTACTAATGGATATGGGGTTTCTTTTTCAGGTTATGAAAATGTTCTTTCATGATGAAAATGGAATGAGATAGTGATGATCGTTGCACAACTCTGTGAATATACTAAAAACCACTGAATTGTATACATTAAAGTGGTGAAGTTTATGTTATATATCAACTAAAAGCACATCCTATCCACTGACCAATCATAAGCAATTAATACGAAGATAGACATTGTCTTCCATGTTGCTATAACAGAATATGACAGACTGGGTAATTTATAATGAACAGAAATTTATTGGCTCACAGTTCTGGAGGCTGGCAAATCCACGATTGACGGGCTGGCATCTGGTGAGAGTTTTCCTGCTGCATCATCCTATAGTGGAAGGTGAGAGAGTTAGAAAGAGACAAAAAGGGATTGAACTCGTCCTTCTATAGGGAATCCACTCCAATAATAATGAACCCACTCCTGTGGTAATAGCATAAATCCATTCATGAGGACAGAACCTTCATGACCTAAACACCTTTTGAAGATCCCACCCTTTGACACCTCTACATTAGGGATTAAATTTCTAACACATGAACTTTGGGGGATACATTCAAACCATAGCAGATATATTTCCAGGTCCATATTAAACAAATATGTACTTTTAGGTATATACTATTCATATTATTTGTTAGCCTGCATTGTCACATTTTTTGAATATCAACCCATGTCAATAATTACATATCTATATCATCTACATTTATGGCTATATTATTCAGTTATATAGTTAAAGCAATTATTTAGCCAATTTATCATTGTTAGATGTTTAGGCTATTTCTAATTTTCTGGTATTAATCAACAGCACCCTTGAATATTCCTTTTGGTTTACTTTTCTAATTATTCCCTTAAGATACGTTTCAAGAAAGAAGACTGCTGGATTTTTAAGATATTAAGAAATTGTCAAATTGGCCCCCAGAAGTATGTGTGATTTACCTGCCCACTCAGAAGAGTGAGGGAATGCAAGCCCCCAAATCATCTTCAACACTGGACATTTTAACTCATTTTCATCTTTGCTTCTTTATAGGTGGAAAAGTGGAACCACATTCCTGTTTGACTTGACAGCTTTTCCTGCCTGCCTTTTTCTTCCTCACCAAGATAATTGGCTGCCGTGTTGTCCCACTTTGTTTTCAAGAGCCCCCAGCCTTCCTGAGCCACCTTCTCTTTGGAGGGAGATCTGTATTTACCAAACATCTGTGT
This sequence comes from Papio anubis, assembly GCF_008728515.1. Classification (NCBI taxonomy): domain Eukaryota; kingdom Metazoa; phylum Chordata; class Mammalia; order Primates; family Cercopithecidae; genus Papio; species Papio anubis. The sequence goes on along the minus strand of NC_044989.1, from coordinate 62,679,086 downwards.
ATTTATTGAATATCTGATTTATTTTATTGTATATTGAATACTTCTATATTTATTTTAAATGATTAAATATCTGTATTGTTGTGCCCGAATTTACTCTTCACAATACCCTAGGAGGTAGGTATGATACCCTTTGTACAGATAAGAAAACTGTCTCAGAGATTGTTGAAGCTATAAGTGGCAGAACCAGAGTTGAAATCCAAGGCTGCCTCATTCTAAAGTCCCCAGTCTTTCCATTCAGACATGGGATCATGGCTATGGCTATTTATCTTTTTCCTGACCTTTTTTGAAATCATCCTTCCTAAAGTCTAGTGTGTAGTGACTATAAACATTTTACATGTTTTTCCCTAGATATTACACATGAGCTCACTCCTCCTTCTCAGCCAGAATTCAGTTTCAAGCAACAATTCCCTTGATGCTCCCAACATCTAAGAGGGCATTGAGACCCCAAACACAGATGTCCAGTCCCTGAAACAAGTCCATCCAGACAAGTGAGCTTTGCCTCCCAAGACAACCTGGATGACTGTCATTGGAAACCAGCTTTAGCCAAGTGCACAATCAGAGTTGAAGGTGTCATAGAAACCGAGCACACAGAATCCACAGAAAAACAATGAGATTTCTTTTAACAGTGAGTTTTCATCTAAATGGTGCCCAAAAAATGTTGGTTTTTCTGGCACAGTTGACAATCTTCCAGAGCAACTCAATTCAAGATCAATGTGTGAGTAGTAAGAATTTGGCTCCTAAGACTAGAATTCTTGCAAGTGAAATGAGAGCTGTGATGGCCAGTTTTCAAAGCTATTGCAGAGTAGAGGACTAAGCAGGTATAAGAGAGGTAGATTCTGGTGTGATGAACAATGTGTTCTCCTATCACAGGTTAACTTGATCTTCCAACAACATGTTAAGCCAACCTGTGTAGGTATTTTAGTCCTACTTTGTAGGTTAAGAAATTGAGGGTTAGGCCGGGCGTGGTGGCTCACGCCTGTAATCCCAGTACTTTGAGAGGCCATGGCGGGCAGATCACCTGAGGTCAAGAGTTCAAGACCAGCCTGGCCAACATGATGAAATCCCATCTCTACTAAAAATGCAAAACTAGCCAGGCATAGTGGTGTGCTCCTATAGTCCCAGCCACTTTGGAGGCTGAGGCAGGAAACTCGCTTGAGCCTAGGAGGCAGAAGTTGCAATGAGCCAAGATCGCACCATTGCACTCCAGTCTGGGCAACAAGAGTAAAACTCCTCTGTCTCAAAAAGAAAAGAAAAGAGAAGGGAAGGGAGGGGAGGGGAGGGGAAGGGAAGGGAAGGGAGGGGAAGGGAGGGGAAGGGAAGGGAAGGGAAAGGAAGGGAAGGGAAGGGAAGGGAAGGGAAATTGAGAGTTAAAGCTAAAAGTGGCTTGAGATCTCCCTGCTAGTAAGAAGTAGAGCCCAGTTAAAAGTAGCCTGAAGGCCAGACGTAGTGGCTCACACCTATAATCCTAACACTTTGGGAGGCTGAGGCAGGCAGATCATGAGGTCAGGAGATCAAGACCATCCTGGTTAACAAGGTGAAACCCCATCTCTACTAAAAATACAAAAAATTAGCCAGGCATGGTGGCAGGTGCCTGTAATCCCAGCTACTTGGGAGGCTGAGACAGGAGAATGGCGTGAACCCGGGAGGCGGAGCTTGCAGTGAGCTGAGATCGTGCCACTGCACTCCAGCCTAGGTGACAGAGCGAGACTCCGTCTCAGAAAAAAAAAAAGAAAGAAAAACTAGCTTGAAATCTCCCTGCTAGTAAGAAGTAGAGCCCAGATCTCAGATCTTCCACCAACCTGGGCCTTGGCTATAGTCTCCAAGCCTGTTCTCTTCATTAACTCACTTCCTGGCCCTGGGGCCTTTAAGTTTGGAACCCTCTTCTACGAGGTCTCTTCTTAGCACATTTCACCTTGTTCTGATTATCTATTGCTGCAGAATAAACCACCCCAAGCTTAGCAACATAAAACAGTCATTTTATTATGCTCCCAGATTCTGCAAGTTTGGCATTTGAACAGGGCACTCTTGGGTATCTTTTCCCTGCACCATAGTGCCTGGGGCCTCAGCTAGAAAGATGCAAAGAGGTAGGGGCGAATCCAAAGGCTGGGTGCTGAAATCATCAAGAACTGCACTGTCTAGTACAGTAGCCACTAGTCACATGTGGCTATTTAAATGTGAGTTAAAGTTAAATACTATTTAAAATTTAGTTACTAGGTGGCACTGATCACATTTTAAGGCTTGCTAGTCACATGTGTCTACCATATTGGACAGTACAGACACTAAACATTTCCATCACTGTAAAAAGTTCTTTTGGAAAGCCTGCTCTGGAGGTTTCCTCACTCAAATGCCTGGCGCCTGGGCTGGCATAACTCGAAGGCTGGACTCAGCTGAGATGAGATCTTTGACTGGTTTCGGCTTCTCATACCATGGCTGCTAGAGAGAGTGTCCTAAGAGAAGCATCAGGAGAGTGAGAGTTCTAACAGATCAAAGCGGAAGCTCAAGGCTTCTTGTAATCCACCCTGGAGTCATGTGCATCCCTTCTGCCACATTCTATTGGTTACATGCCAGTAGGATTGCCAGATAAAATACAAATATTGCATGAGTATATTAGGCTGTACTTGCATTCCTACAAAGAAATACAAAGAAAAGAGGTTTAACTGGCTTATGGTTCTGCAAGCTTTATAGGAAACATGGTGCCAGTATCTGCTCAGCATCTGAGGAGGCCTCAGGAAGCTTTTACTCATGGTAGAAGATGAAGCAGGAGCAGACACTTCACATGGTAAAAGCAGGAGCAAGAGAGAGTGGGAGGGGAGGTGCCACACACTTTTAAATGATCAGATGTGTCAAGAACTCACTCACTATCTTGAAAATAGTACCAAGCCATGAGGGATTCATCCTCATGACCCAAATACCTCCCGTAAGGCCCCACCTCCAGCACTGCAGACTACAATTCATCATGAGATTTGAGCAGGGACAGACATCCAAAATATATCATTCTACCCCAGCCCCTCCCAAATCTTGTGTCCTCACATTGTAAAATACAATCATGCCTTCCCAATAGTTCCCCAAAGTCTTAACTCATTCTAGCACTAACTCAAAAGTCCAAAGTCCAAATTCTCATCTGAGAAAAGGCAAGTCCCTTCCATCTATGAACCTGTAAAATTAAAAACAAGTTATTTACTTCTAAGATACAATGGGGGCATAGGTAATGTGTAAATGCTCCCTTTCCAAAAGGGAGAAATCAGTCAAAAGAAAGTGGCTACAGGGCCCATGAGAGTCCAAAACCTAGCAGGGCAGTCATTAAATCTTAAGGCTCCAAAATAATCTCCTTTGACTCCATGTCCTGCATCCAAGGCACACTGGTGCAAAGGTTGGGCCCTCAAGGTCTTGGGCAGCTCCACCTCTGTGGCTTTACAGGGTCCAGCCCCTGAAGCTGCTCTAACAGGTTGTTGAGAGCCTGCAGCTATTCCAGGTACAAGGTGCAAGCTGCTGGTGGATCTACCATTCTTGGATCTGAAGGGCAGTGGCCCCCTTCTCACAACTCCACTAAGCAGTGCCCCAATGGAGACTCTGTGGGGGCTCCAACCCCACACTGCCCTAGTAGATGTTCTCTGTGGGGCTCTGCCACTGCAGTAGGCTTCTGACTGGACAACTGGGCTTTTCCATACCTCCTCTGAAATCTAGGTAGAGGGTGCCAAGCCTCATTCACTCTTGCACTCTGTGCACCCGTAGGCTTAACACCATGTGGAAGCCACCAAGGCTTATACAGACTTGTATTCTCCAAAGTGGCGGCATGAGAATTATCTGAGGCCCTTTGAGCCAAGGCTGGAACTAGAGCAGCCAGGATGTGGAGAGGAGTGTCCCAAGGCTGCACAGAACAGCAGGGCCCTGGGCCTGGCCCTCAAAACCATTTAGTCCTCCTAGGCCTCAGGGCCTGTGATGGGAGGGGCTGCCTGAAGGTTTCTGAAATGCCTTCAAGGCCTTTTTCCCATTGTCTTGGCTATTAGCACTTGGCTCTTTTTCAGTCATGCAAATCTCTCTAGCAAGTGGTTGCTCCACAGCCTGCTTGAATTCCCCTCCGGAAAAAGCATTTTCTTTCTCTGCCACATGATCAGGCTGCAAATTTTCTAAATTTTTATGTTCTGCCTCCCTTTTAAATATAGGTTCCAACTTTAAGTCATTTACTTGCTCCTACATTGGAGTGTAGCATAGGCTGTTAGAAGCCACCAGGCTATCTCTTGAATGCTTTGCTCCTTAGAAATTTCTTCTGCCAGATACCCTAAATCATCTCTCTTTAATTCAGACTTCCACACATTCCTAGGGCATGAACAGAATGCAGCCAAAGTCTTTGCTAAGGCATAACCTTTGCTTCAATTCTCAATAAGTTTCTCATTTCCATCTAAGACCTTGTCAGCCTGGATTTCATTGCCCATATCACTATCAGCATTCTGGTCACAACCATTTAACCAGTCTCTAAGAAGTTCCAAACTTTTCCTTATCTTCCTGTCTTCTTCTAAGTCCTCCAAATTCTTCCAACCTCTGCCTGTTACCCAGCTCCAAAGCTGCTTTCACATTTTCAGGTATCTTTATTGCAATGCACCACTCCCAGTACCAATTGTCTGTATTAGGCCATTCTTGCATTACTATAAAGAAATATCTGAGGCTGGGTCACTTATAAGGAAAAACGGTTTGATTGGCTCAGGGTTCTGAGGTTTTATGGGAATCATAGTTCTGGTATCTGCTTCTGGGGAGGCCTCTGGAAGCTTTATTCATGGCACAAGATGAAGCAGGAGCAGGCACTTCACATGGTAAAAGCAGGAGCAAGAGAAAGTTGGGGGGAAGTGCCACACACTTTTAAATGACCAGATCTCTTGAGAACTCACTATCACAAAGACAGCACCAACAAATGAGGGATCTGCCCCCATGACCCAAATACCTCCCACTAGGCCCCACCTCCAGCATTGTAGATTACAATTCAACATGAGACTCGGGTGGGGACAAACATCCAAACTATATTAATGAGACATATAACAAATGTCATTTGTTGTTCATCTGAAATTCAAATTCAGCTGGGCATCTTGCATTTTCACTTACTAAATCTGGTAACCTCACATGGGAGTCACTAAAGCCAGCCAGATTCAATGGGAGAATTCAATCTACCTCTTGATGAGGGAATGACAAGGTCACATTGCAGAAAGGCATGGGGGATGGGAGACATTGTGGCCATCTTTGGAAAATATAATCTGCCACATGTTGCCAAGGAGGTCCTCATAGAGTTAAGGTTAAAGACTTTCATGGCTCTCCATTACCTAAAAGATGACATTTAAGTTTCACGGTCTGAAGAAATAGAATTGCAAGAAAAGATCTGCTTTTATCTTTTTCCTTCACTTTGAGCTTTGAGGAACTGTCCTCAGATAATAGCTCTAAATCCTATTGCCAATAGGCATTTGTCTCTGCCAACTCGGTAACCAAAATTAATTAATTGCACATTAAGAAAAACAGCCTGTAATTCCAGCACTTTGGGAAGCCAAGGTGGGCAGATCACTTGAGGTCAGCAGTTCAAGACCAGCCTGGCCAACATGGTGAAACCCCGACTCTACCAAAAATACAAAAATTAGCCAGGCACGATGGTGGGTACCTGTAATCCCAGCTACTCAGGAGGCTGAGGCAGGAGAATCATTTGAACCTGGCAGGCGAAGGCTTCAATGAGCCGAGATTGCACCCCTACACTACAGCCTGGGCAACAGAGTGAGACTCAGTCTCAAAAAACAAATAAAAAACAAAAAAAAACAGATACTCCACAGCACCATCATAGACAATGTTTCTTCTAAAGTAACACCTCCTGAAGTGACAGTGTAATGGGGACACATTGAATAGTCAGGGAACTTATGCTAGGGGCAAACAGCTTCCCATCTGTGGCTCCCAAAGGTCCAGCTTAGCAAGAGAGACTCCTGTGCACAGCTCCCTATAATCCAACACAAGGACACACTGAAGGAATTAGCAATGTTTTGTGAAGACAGAGATTAACCCCTCTCACCAACACTGAGCATGTGTATACTTTATACAACAGTTGAAGCTTTCAGCTTGTTTGGAGATACAGGTGTTCATTAGCAGAATTTTCATGCTGCTAATAAAGGTATACTTCCAGTTCTTAGGCCTTCAAACTTAGACTGGGACTTGAACCATCAGCCTCCCACTTCTTAGTCCTTCAGACTCTGACCAGGATACATACCGTCCGCCACACCCCACCCTCTACCCTGTTCTTAGGTCTTTGGATTAGAACTGGGACTTACACTATTGGCTTCCCTGGTTCTCAGGCCTTTGGGCTTGGACTGGAACTATATCACCAACTCTCCCGGTCTCTGAGACAGGAAAAACCAAATTGCTTTTCCTGCCCTCACACACTCACCACTCAATACAATACTTCACTTCTAGTCACCAAAATGTGTGTCATCAGCAAATTCTCCATCAGGCACCAACTGGGTATATACAATTTAACTCAATTCTGACATTATCTACCTGGAGTTAGTGTCAGATACCACAGGTTAAGGGCTCAATCTCACAAGAAGTCCCAGAAGAGTGCCCCCACTTCAGATGCCAGTCACAAGTTCTCCAGGTTGTGACTATACATCTAACCAACCAGCCATAAATTGGGAGTTTTCATTAATCCCTCCTCAGGTTCAATCAATTTGTTAGCATGGCTTACAAAACTCAGGGAAACTACTTACGTTTACCCATTTATTATTTATTATAAAGGACCTTAAAAAGGATACAGAAGAACAACCAAAGAGATGCATAGGGTGAGGTATGCGGAAAGGGGCATGGAGCTTCTGTGCCCTTGTCAGCTTGCCACCCTCTGGTACCTCCATGTGTTCAGCAACCGGGAAGCTCTCTGAATCCCATAGTTCAGGGATTTTTATAGCAGCTTTATCACATGATTGATTATTGACTCAGTCTCCAGTCCTTCTCCCCTTCCCAGAGGATAGGGGTTGAAGCTGAAAGTTCCAAACTTCTAACCACGGCTTGGTCTTCTGGTGACCAGCTACCATCCAGAAGCCCACCAAGAGTTACCTCATTAGAACAAAAGATCCTCCCATCACCCAGGAATTCCAAGGGATTGGGGGCTCTGTACCAGGAGCCAGGGACAGAAAACAAATATGTATTTCCTATTTTACCACAATGTCACAATCTACAGCTTACATATGGCAGATTATGGGACTTCTCAGCCTCCATGATCACTCAAACCAATCCGTCACAATATATATCTTTCTATATATCCATATATATCATATTCATTCAGGCCGCGCATGGCGGCTCACACATGTAGTCCTAGCACTTTGAGAGGCTGAGACGGGCACATCACTTAAGGTCAGGGTTCAAGACCAGCCTGGCCAACATGTTAAAACCCCCATTTCTACTAAAAATACAAAAATTAGCCGGGCATGGTGGTGAGTGCCTATGATCCCAGCTACTCGGGAGGCTGAGGCAGGAGAATTGCTTGAACCTGGGAGGTGGAGGTTGCAGCGAGCCGAGATCATGCTACTGCACTCCAACCTGGGCGACAGAGCGAGACTCTATCTCAAAAAGAAATAAATTAATTAACATATATATCATATCGGTTCTGTTTCTTTGGAGAACCCTGACTAATACACACACACACACACACACACACACACACGTTGATTTATTTTCTCCATGTATTCTATATTCCCTTTAATTAGCAATGAGCATACATTACTTTTATAATAAGAAACACATGAACATTATTTCAAAACAGAAAAAAAGCAACAGACTACTTTTTTTTTTTTTTTAAGACAGGGTCTCACTCTGTCACACAGGCTGAAGTGCAATGGCACCATCTCTGACTGCTGCAAGCTCTGCCTCTGAAGTAGCTGGTACTACAGACACAAGCTACCACACCTAGCTAATTTTTGTAGAGACAGAGTTTAACCAAGTTGGCCAGGCTGGTCTCAAGCTCCTGGGCTCAAGCTATCCACCTGCCTCGGCCTCCCAAAGTGCTGGGATTATAGGTGTGAGCCACCGTGTCCTGCTGAACAACAGACTATTGATGAAATTCCAAATTAAAGAGAACACAAACTCAAGAGGTATGAGTGCCAGTCATAGCTGATTACTTACCTAGTTGCCATTTCTTCTTTCTTGTAGGCAAAAACCTGATTTGATTCAGGGTCAGTATGCACAACTGAAAAAGATTAATCATAATTAGTCCAAAGCTCATCCTCATTGTCAGTAATTGGCTGGTCTAAGGGTAGTCACATGACTTAATTCCAGCTAGTAAAACACAAGTGGGGCCAGGCACGGTGGCTCACGCCTGTAATCCTAGCACTCTGGGAGGCCGAGGCAGGCGGATTGCCTGAGCTCAGGAGTTCGAAACCAGCCTGGGCAACACAGTGAAACCCTGTCTCTATTAAAATACAAAACATGAGCCGGGCATGGTGGCGTGCACCTGTAGTCCCAGCTACTCAGGAGACTGAGGCAGAAGAGTTGCTTGAACCAGGGAGGTGGAGGTTGCAGTGAGCCAAGATTGCACCACTGCACTCCAGCCTGGGCCACAGAGCGAGACTCTGTCTCTAAAACAAAAAACAAACAAACAAAAAAACACAAGTAGACACCTACTCATGGCTGTTAGGGAAGATTTCACTCATTTGTTAAAAATAAGAAAGAATCACAAGAGGAAAAGGTCCACTATATCCTCCTCCTTAACCATCTTGTTAGTGTGCTGTCATATGAAGGCATTACTCAGTGCTACAGCAGCCATCTGATAACCACCGGGGAGATTTGCCAACATGCTAAGATGGCAGAAAGAAAAGTGAGAAGGCTCTTGGTCGACCTCCAGTGACACTATTGAGCCACCTAATTAACCCCAAAACTGCCCACTACTAAACAGACTTGTTATACAAAATAACTGTGTGTTTGTTTGTTTGTTTTGAGACATGGTCTCACTCTGTTGCCCAAGTTGTGGTGTGATCACGGCTCACTGCAGTCTCAACCTCCTGGGCTCAAGCAATCCTCCTGTCTCAGGCTCCTGAGTAGCTGGGACGATGGGCACATGCCACCATGTATGGCTAAGTTTTTTCATTTTTTATAGAGACAAGGTCTCACTTTGTTGCTCAGGCTGGTCTCAAACTCCTGGACTCAAGCAATCCTCCTGCCTCAGCCTCCCAAAATGCTGGGATTACAGGTATGAGCCACCATGCCCAGCCCAATAACTGTATATTGTTGAAGCTATTGTAGTTGATATTATATTACCTGCTGCCAAATACATCCCCCAAAATATTCACTATCAGGAGACAAGGTTACTAACCAAGAGTTAAGGACATATTCAGATGGTTGAAGGCACAAGAAGAGTTAGGCATACTCAGTGGAACAGGATAGAGATGATATTCAACATATTTAACAGCTGGTCCCTCATGGGCACAAAATATTCTGAAAGGGGACCAGCCCAGTCAGAATGGACCCCAGTTATAAATGATGCGTCCATGCCAATGTATCCTAGCTGAATATCAGCCCTAGGGTAGTTACAAAAGACAAAACAGGAGGCTCAATTAACCCTATGTTTGGGGATAAATTTTCTTGGACCAGATTCCACCTACAACGTGTCTCTTTCGAAAGTCCTGCCTCTGCCTTCTGAAGCCATGCCTCTATCAGCTTTATGCAGATCCGTGGCTGGCCCACTGCAAAAGACAGTGCCTGGAATTTGATAGCTTACACCCTGAACTGATATTAATGTTTTTGCTCTGGTGGTAGTAGTTTTGAACTTTCTTTTTAAATTGAAAGAGTAATACATTATCTTGGTATAAAAATACAAACTTTAAAGAGAAGCATAAAATAAAAAGTAAGTCTCCCTTCTGTCCTGGTACTCCTAGCCTCACTCCCCAGAGTTACCTTATTAATAATTTGTTGCATGCACTTGCATAAATTTTCTGTATTTACACAAACATATGTATGTGTATATTTTTTAACACACACACAGCAGCCTACTTAGACATGTTTATGTATTTTGCTATTCCTATTCACTATTTCTTTCTTTTTTTTCTTTTTTTGAGATGGAGTCTCGCTCTGTCGCCCAGGCTGGAGTGCAGTGGCGCAATCTCAGCTCACTGCAAGCTCTGCCCCCCGGGTTCACGCCATTCTCCTGCCTCAGCCTCCAGAGTAGCTGGGACTACACCCGGCTCATTTTTTGTATTTTTTAGTAAAGATGGGGTTCCACCGTGTTAACCAGTATGGTCTCGATCTCCTGACCTCGTGATCCACCTGCCTCAGCCTCCCAAAGTGCTGGAATTACAGGTGTGAGCCACCACACCTGGCCCTATTCACTATTTCTTAGAACTTATTCCATATCTGCATATAAATCCACTTCTTTTTATTTACAACTACATAGTATTTTACTGCATAGATGTAACATAATTTATTTAATGAGTCCTCTATTGATTAACATTTAGGGTGTTCATTACTATAAACAATGCTGCAATAAACACTGTATCAATTAGTGTTTTAGAATGAAAATAACAGAACACCCAACTATAAGTAAACCATAAGGATTTATTATCTTACATAACAAGAGATCTACAGCTAGATGGTCCCAGGATGAGTTAATTTAGTGGTCCAACAATGTCATTAAGGGACCGAGTGTTTTCCATATTTCTTTTGCCATCTTCAGAGTGTTTGATTTTTTGCCCTGGGTTTGGAAGTAAGATGGCATGTACTGTTCCAGTCATCCCATCACGGTTCAGCTCTGTTCAAAGGCAAGAAATCAATTTCTCCTTGCACATCTCTTTTTCTCAGGGAGGAAAACTTTTCCCAGAAGCCCTGCCACAGACTTCCCTTCACAAATCATTAGCTAGAACATACCCATCCATAAACCAATCACTGTTAAAGAGGGAAATAGTTACTCTAATTGGCTTAGATCAGTTAAGATTAATCCCCTGGAGCTGGGAAAGAACATGCTTCTCCTGATCACAGTCCATCCTGATACTTGAAGAAACTCAAGGTCCTATGGGCCAGAAGAAAGGATGAAATGTCTCTTGGGTAGCAACCAAGAGGGTCTTCTACAAATACCATCTTTGTATATATTTATAAGTATATGCATAGGACAAAGTCCTTGAAATAGACTTGCTGGATCAAAAGAGTATGTTCATTTTAAATGTTGATAGGCATCAATGGATGAATGGTGTATTAGGTGTACATATTAGATGAACGTAGCAGTATGAAATGGTGTATTTCATACGGCTATGAAGAAATACCTGGGACTGGGTAATTTATAAAGAGAAAGAGGTTTGGCTGGGCACAGTGGCTCATGCCTGTAATCCCAGCACTTTGGGAGGCCAAGGTGGGCAGATCACCTGAGGTCAGGAGTTGGAGACCAGCCTGACCAACATGGAGAAAGCTTCTCTCTACTAAAAATACAAAATTAGCTGGGTGTGGTGGTGCATGCCTGTAATCCCAGCTACTCGGGAGGCTAAGGCAGGAGAATCACTTGAACTTGGGAGGCAAAGGTTGCAGTGAGCTGAGATTGAGCCATCACACTCCAGCCTGGGCAACAAGAGGGAAACTCCATCTCAAAACAAAAACAAAACAAAAAAAAAGAGGTTCCCAACATGGCTGGGGAGGCCTCACAATCATGGCAGAAGGTGAAGGAGGAGCAAAGACACGTCTTACATGGTGGCAGGCAAGAGAACATGTGCAGGGGAAATGCTCTTTATAAAACCATCAGATCTTGTGAGACTTATTCACTATCACAAGAACAGCATGGGAAAAACCTGCCCCCATGATTCAATTGCCTCCTACTGGGTCCCTTCCACAACATGTGGGGATCATGGGAGCTACAATTCAAGGTGAGATTTGGGTGGGGACACAGCCAAACCATATCAAATGGATAAACAAAATGTGGTATATACATAAAAGGGAATATTCACCCTTAAAAAGAGGTGAAATTCAGACACATGCAAACATAGACAGACTGAAGATATTATACCAAGTGAAATAAGCCAGATACAAAAGGACAAATATTGTAAATTTCCACTTACATGAGTAGAATAGTTAAGTTCAAAGAGACAGAAAGTAGAATCGTGACTGCCAGTGGTTATGGGAAGAAGAAATTGAGAAGATGAAAAAGTCCTAGAGATGGATGATGGTAATAATAGCACAACAATGTGAATGTGCATAATACTATTGAACCATATGCTTAAAATAGTGAAAATGGTAAATTTTAAGTTATGTATAAATTTACCACGATTAAAAAAATAATGTTGCTAGATATTGCAAAAATGTCCCAAAGAGATTTTAACATTCAACTCTCTCACCCCTAGTGGATAGGGCAGTGCCTGGGTTCCCTATAATGTTTTGACTCCAGTGCAAACTCAAGGGTCCCCAATTGGTGACACAGAAGGTATTGTTGGATATAAGAGACCAGTAGTCCCTTTATTAGATCAGTAGCAGAAAAATCTGGTTTTAGAAGTAAAAGAAGACTCTCCAGGAGGGGAGGGATGAGCAGGCAGTCTTCTTTTTATTTCTTGAGTTTCAACCATGTCTCTTTCCCTTTATTGCTTCTACCCCATCATAGTGGCTCCAAGACTGTGCTGCTCCCCTTTAGCTCTGTGACTTAAGTGAGGACAATAATCTAGTCTTTTGCTTTCCCTTAAGAAAAATCATCCAAAAATTGGAAATTCAGCACAAAGATTACCACATGCTCTTTCAAAGCCACATGACTGACTATTGTGTAACAACCTTCCTAAGACTCATCTGATTTTCTAAGGGATATAACTTTATTTGACCTACTTATTATTTTTTTAATAGAGACAAGGTCTTGCTTTGTTACCGAAGCTGAAGCGCAGTGGCAAAATCATAGCTCACTGCAGTCTTGGACCCCTGGGCTCAAGTGATCCTCCCACCTTGGCCTCCCAAAGTGTTGGGATTACATGTAGGCATGAGCCACCGTGCCTGGCCTCTTGACTTACTATTTACAGTTGATGAGACTAGGTTCTGAAAAGCTAGATTTAATCTATAAAATATTGACAAGTTTTGCAAAGTTTTTTTTTCTGGTGGAGAGGTAAATGATTTCTCTCTGGTAGAAAAGATAAGCCCAAAGGTTAGTTATTGCTCTGTCAGGACCTGTTTTATATCCGACTCTGCTATCTTTCTGCATTCTTCTTTTCACCGACTACATATAACCTTTGAACTGGTGTTGCCATCTTGCCAGTGTCCTCATGAGTGAGCTAAACACATCTTTGACACGGGCTTACTTATGTTACATTCTTAACTATTTGAAAATTATATTTGACATCCATAACACAGTTGTAGCAGGCTTTCAAAAATGACTCTGCTAAATATGAAAGAATGGGAATAAACAGAAGAAATGTTAAAAGTATAAAAACAACTATCTCATCCTTCCAGCTGCCCACTCACACCCTCAGACATCTCTAAAGTTAGACCATGAAGCAGATCAGAATTTGCTTTGAAGCCATTTTGAAATCTGGGGTTTGACTTTTCCCCAGAGGATGGGCAGGACTGTCGAGGATAGCTGTGGGCATGTCCTCCGTCTTCTGGATCCCCCTCCTGCCCCCCAAACCCCCACCCCCATCCCCTACTTGGATGGGACTTGATCTCTTCCAGTGCCCAAGAGTACAACCTCACCCTTACTCTTCCACGTGACTCAGATGACAGTTGGGAAATCCTCAGCCTCAGCAAGTTGCCCTTTCTGTTAACCTTTGCATCTAAATAGCTCAAGCTGTGCATTCCTGGGGTTTTGTTCTGGTGTGAGCTCCCATTCCCATTTCCTATTCCCACTGAATTCCTGTGCCTTGCACTGACTGTTCCCTTCTCTTGGGCCTATCACTGGACCCCAGATCCCTCTTGATTTCTTGGAGCCATAACTTGCCCAAAGCAATTGTATGCAGCAGATCTCTATAAAGCTTTGGAGAGACGTTCTTTAGAGCACTGCACAGCCACCATGTTCACATTGACTGCTAGAATCCAGAAGCATCCCTGCCGTTTTGGATGTTTTGCTGGCTCTCCCTTCTCAGGCCTCACACTGGGCTACCTGCACGTTAAGTCAGCTCCTCTACCTTCCTTCCTCTAAACCAAGCTTGTCCAACCCGTGGCCCAGGATGGCTTTGAATGTGGCCCAACACAAATTGGTAAACTTTCTTTTTTTTTTCTTCAAGAACCGAACAGTAGTGAAAATGTACATAAACTTTCTTAAAACATTATGTGATTTTTTGAGATTTTTTTTTTAAGTTCATCAGCATCATTAGTGTTAGTGTATTTTATATGTGGCCCAAGGCAATTCTTCATCTTCCAATGTGGCCCAGAGAAGCCAAAAGATTGGACACCCCTGCAAACCTTTCCACAGTCCCTCCCTTCTCTTCCCTCACCCTCTTTCCAGAGCTGTCTCCAGGAATTCAATATTCGTCCCACCTTACTGGGCAGGACAATTCCAATTATCTCCCAAAGGTCTCACATCCAAATACCCTCTTTCTGCAACTCATTCTGCCCCAAAGCTGAGTCTCACCGTCAGCAGCCCTAAGGGCTAGCAAAGTATTTTTCTAAACTAAGAACCATTTCCCCTCAACGTAAGACATTTCTCTTTAGTAAGAAGCAAAATGTTCTCCCATCACACATGAGATAACAATACAAATATATGGCAAAATGGAGGAAGAAAAGAATAATTTTTTTTTTAAGTGTCACATAGCTCCCTGGGAAACTGGCTTTAATTTACCATATTTATACTCTCTCTCAGAGCCCCAAAAAGAACTGGATTAAGACTTTCCCATGGCCAGATGCAGTGGCTTGCACCTATAACCCAGCACTTTGGGAGGCCAAGGCAAGCGGATCACCTGAAGTCAGGAGTTTGAGACCAGCCTGGCCAACATGGTGAAACTCCACCTCCACTAAAAATACAAAAATTAGCTGGGCGTGGTGGCGGGCGCCTGTAATCCCAGCTACTCGGGTGGCTGAGGCATGAGAATTGCTTGAACCCAGGAGGTGGAGGTTGCAGTGAGCCGAGATCACACCACTGCACTCCAGCCTGGGTGACAAAGTGAGGCCGTCTCCGGGAAAAAAAAAAAAAAAAAAAAAAATTTCCCTCTAGGAAAGACGAGGTTTTCCCAAAGGCAAAGCAAACCTTTTTGAGACAGGTAATTTGTGTCCTAGTCCACTCAAGTAGTCTAAGGGCTCTTAGCTGGGGACCCTCGGGAGACGCTGTCAGAAGCTACTGCAGTATTCAGTCCTGAAGCAGCTGCACGAAACTTGCTGAGGCAGCAAAATGCCCCTGCAGTGGGTGTCAATTCATCATCCCCACTTTTCAGCCGGCAAAGAAATCCAGAAACAGTTAAGCTGCACGTTGCAATTTCTTAAAATAGAACTTCCCAGTTTTGAGTTTCATCAAGCCTTCCACTGGTTTTACAGTATTATGCATATGTCCTTCCCTCTCACATTGTTTCTCCTTTTAATTATTTTTTTCTTCCTTTTTTTTTTCTTTTTCACGTCAGATGAGTAATATGCCGATGCCATAACAAGGTTTGAGGGACGCACAGCTCACCCAGGAATGCGAAAACCCAGGCATGATGCTTATGAACTACAGAAGGATCACATTGTCCCAATGTTCACACTACTTTTAGGAGATTGCCCTCTGCATGGAAAAGGTGGCCTAAGAAAGCTCTGTTAACTTTGTTGCTGACTTTGATAACGGAGGCCACCAGACTGTAATTAGTCCACTTGGGCGGTTGTAACAGAATACTGTTTAAACAGGAATTTACTTCTCATAGCTCTGGAGGCTGGAAGTCTAAGATCAAGGTGCTAGCAAGTAGGTTTCATTCTGAAGCCTCTTCTCTTGGCGCACAGGCAGCCATCATCTTGCTGTGGGCTCACATGACCTCTTTGTGGTAGGAGAGCAAACTCTCTGGTGTCTCTTCTTATAAAGACGCCAGTCTCATTATGAAGGCCCCACCGTCATAAGCTCATCTAGCCCTAATTATCTCCAAAAGAAAATACTACCGTATTGGGGGTTAGAGCTTCAGCACGTGAATTTGGGGTGGGGGGTACAATTCAGTCCACAGCATAGGGTCTGTTTCCCAGTCTCAGCCTTTCAGTCAGTATCTTCAATTTCCAATCACATGATGTGAATTGACAACCAAGACCACAAGTTACGATTTAAACTCTGCAAAGTTTCCCTCTTACATTCCATTACTAGAAACAAGGAGGCATTTTACAAACTATTACCCTGGATTTTTGCAGTCCTCTTAAAATACTTTACCAGAATAGTAGATAGTACCATTCTTTTGTATTTTGAAGTTTCTGCAGCATGGTCTTCTAAAGAAAAAGAGCTTCAGGCCAGGCACAGTGGTTTATGCCTGTAATCCCAGCACTTTGGGAGACCAAGGCGGGCAGATCACCTGAGGTCAGGAGTTCGAGACCAGCCTGGCTAACATGGTGAAACCCCATCTCTATTGAAAATACAAAAAAAATTAGCAGATGGGCCAGGTGTGGTGGCTCATGCCTGTAATTCCAGCACTTTGGGAGGCTGAGGTGGGCAGATCATGAGGTCAGGAGTTCAAAATCAGCCTGGCCATCATAGTGAAACCCGTCTCTACTAAAAATACAAAAAATTAGCCAGGCATGGTGGCAGGGGCCCGTAATCCCAGCTACTCAGGAGGCTGAGGCAGGAGAATTGCTTGAACTCGGGAGGCAGAGGTTGCAGTGAGCCAAGATCGCACCACTGCACTCCAGCCCAGGCGACAGTGCAAGACTCCATCTCAAAAAAAAAAAAAAATTAGCCAGCCATGGTGGCGGGTGCCCATAATCCCAGTTAATCAGGAGGCTGAGGCAGGAGAATCACTTGAACCCAGGAGGCAGAGGTTGCAGTGAGCCAAGATAGTGCCATTGCACTCCAGTCTGGGCAACAGGAGCAAAAACTCGGTCTCAAAAAAAAAAAAAAAAAGAGCTTCATACTAGATTAAGGATGAAGATGACAGTAATTTCCTCTTTGTCACGATCTAAAAACATCACAAAATGCTACGTGTTAAAATACATTAAAAATACACGACTTTCTTTCCACCCTTTGATATTTTCATTTATGAGCTATGATTCATAACAATGCTCTGTCACTGGAAAAGCACAAAAATCAAATTCACTATGGCATGTTTATGATTACTACTAGAAGAATATATGGCGTTGATTCTCTAGGTGATTCTTATTCCTTTGGTCTTTTTCTTCTTTCCTCTTCCCTGTGTTGTTACAGTGTTGATTGTACAATTATTTACAGAACAATAGTAAATAATGTCAGCTAACATTTGGTGAATTCTTAACATGTGCCAGCCACTTGCCAAGTGTTTTACATTCCCTCTCTCTTTTAATCCTCACGAAAGCCTCATGAGGTAGCTATTATTATCCATGAGACACAAAAAATATTAAATGTTAAGTACATATAATTGTCTCTCTGCTCTTCACTTTCTAAGAAGGTAGATTCCTTGGAGGGTTCTTTATTTTACTTGATGGGGTGCTGCTGGGGACAGGAAGTGGAAAAGTGAAGAGAGAGAGAGAAGGCTAAATTAGAATAAAGAGATGGAGACCCAGAAGGGCTGGGGGAGGTGGGCAGATGAAGGGGTGGAGGAGGAGAGTAAGGAGAAAGTGAAGGCAAAGATGAGGAGCTGGGAGGAACCTGGCAAGGACTGGCAGGCTCAAGAGGAGGGGAAGGTGTCATGGTCACAACAGAGGGGAGGCGGATTTGGGGAAATAGTGGGATCTTTGGAGAGGATTTTTCAAAGTTCTGGTACATGAAGTATCACTTACTCTTTCTTCCATATCTCCAGGAAAATCTCAGCATTAAATCTGCCATATTTTATCTAATCCAAGCTGTGAATGACCGTAAGATAGAATCGATGGCAAGATACGTCATTGTTGGTCATGGTAGTACACGCCTGTAGTGCCATTACTCGGGAGGCCGAGAGAGGATGATCTCACAAAGCCCAGGAGCTCTGGGATATAGTGTGCTATGCTGATTGGATGTCCGCATTAAGTTTGGCATCAGTATGGTCATCTCTCAGGAGCAGAGGACCACCAGGGTGTCTAAGGAGAGGTGAACCCAGATTGGAAACAGAGCAGGTCAAAATTTTCATGCTAATCAGTAGTGGGATGATGCCTGTGAATAAACAGGCACCCCAGCCTGGAAAACTCATCTCTTAAAAAAAGAAAGAAAGAAAGAAAGAAATACACATCACATTTTAGGAAGGAAGAAAGGTATGAAGGAAGAGAATTACCAATTACAAGTGCCCATCAGTTCAAAATGTGTCCCAGTTTCAAAGAAATACAACATATTATACTTTAATCCTTTCACAGTCAGATTTATATCTTTTTGTTTTGTTTTTTAATGTGTCATTATCTGGCAAGGCCAGATCTGAGCTACCCAGGAAGGGTCTGTTATACTTCAGTTACACCCGTTTTACAGAGGAGAAAAAGGCGAGCTGCACCTGCCTTTTCCACGTGTGAGTGTTGGGCCCTAGAGGCTGCAAATGCTTGGTTTTACTCCTCAGCGGCCTCCACCCTGAGCTCAGTCATCCAGCTGAAAAAGACAATAGGAAGCTACCTTTCTAACTAAATCTGGTATCCTTATTCAATCCTGTGGCAAATTCCTGTGATTTTGTGTTACCTTTGACATCTTTTATTTTATTGTATTTTATTTTTGAGATGGGGTCTGGCTCTGTCACCCAGGCTGAAGTGCAGTGTGCTCCAACTGCCACCTCCCAGGTTCAAGCCATCCTCTCACCTTAGCCTCTCCAGTAGCTGGGACCACAGGCACACACAACCAGGCCCAGCTAATTTTTTGTATTTTTTGTAGAGACGGGGTTTCATCATGTTGCCTAGGCTGGTCCTGAACTCCTGCCTTCAAGTGATCCACCCACCTCAGTCTCCCCACGTGTTGAGCCTGGCTTTGACATCCATTTTTAATCTTCCTCTAACACATCCAAACTCCTTGAAAAAGCTCAAATTCTCTCTCTGGGCCTTGAGATGTAAATTTGCTATCCTGTTTCCTCTAAAACTCAATAAAGGCTCTCTTTATGTGGGACAGATAAGCTTTAACATGTTCTATTTACAAGACACAGTTTGAATCCAACTATCCTTTTAAACTAGTGAATGTTATGTGTCTCATGGCTACAGTTTTCAAAATCAAAGCTATAGGGCTGGTATGGTGGCTCACGCCTGTAATCCCAGCACTTTGGGAGGCCAAGAGGGGAGGACCAATTGAGGTCAGGAGTTCGAGACCAGCCTGGCCAACATGGTGAAACCCCATCTCTACTAAAAATACAAAAATTAGCTGGGCATGGTAGTGGGCACCTGTAGTCCCAGCTACTTGGGAGGCTGAGGCATGAGAATCACTTGAACCTGGGAGGTGGAGGTTGCAGAGAGCAAGATCATGCCACTGCCCTCCAGCCTAGATGACAGAGCAAGACCCTGTCTCACAAACTCCATTTCACACCAAACAACAACAACAACAAAAAATCAAACTATAAAGGCTTTATGTTTGTGTTTTTATGTATACATGTGTACGTATCTGTTTCTGTATTGTCTACATGGTACCAAGTTGACTTGTAAATAAATGAATGCTCATAAATTACGTAAATAAAACGAAATGCTTTTCAAGTTCATATGACTTTTTAGTAATCTTTGGTGAATAAAAACAATATTGGTTTAAGTATATGTAATTGAAGCTACTAGAAATAAGAGAAAGCAATCCTGTATACTAAGTATATGAAAAAACCCAAGATGTTTTTGGTGAGAAAAGAGTTATAAAAAGGCATAAGGACATGTGTTTTTGTTTTTAAAAAATACTTTTGTCTAGTTTTGCGGTTAAAAGTTCGTTTTTTCTTTCTTTCTTTCTTTCTTTCTTTTCTTTTTCTTTTCCTTTTTTGGAGACAGGGTCTTAACTCTGTCACCCAGGCTGGAGTCCAGTGACACGTTCTCAGCTCACTGCAACCTCTGCCTCCTGACCTCAAGTGATCCTCCCACCTCAGCCTCCCAAGTAGCTGGGACTACAGGCGCACATCACCACACCTGGCTAATATTTGTATTTTTTGTAGAGACAGGATATCATCATGTTGCCCAGGCTGATCTTGAACTCCTGGGCTCCAGTGATCCCCCTGCCTTGGCTTCCCAAAGTGCTGGGATTATAGGCGTGAGCCACCATGCCCGTCCTATTTCAAAATTTTAGTGATATACATAAAATTGAGTGAATATAGAAAGTTGGGAAAAGAAAGAATATAAAAAATTTCATACCAGGTTAGGTTATAAAAGGCTTATGGAAATCTTGTGTGGTCAAAGCTAATTAAAAATAGATGAACTTATAAAGTTCATAAAGATGAGCTTATAAAGTTTTATTAAATTTAGCTTTAGTATCAATACACTGAAACATGGGTAAATTTTGATTTTCTCTTTGAACAAAATTTGTGTGTACTACTAATAAAAGATAGTAAGCTGGGCATGGTGTCTCATGCCTATAATCCCTGCACTTTAGGAGGCCAAGGCAGATGGATCACCTGAGGTCAGGAGTTCAAGAACAGCCTGGCCAACAAAAACCCTGTCTCTACTAAAAATGCAAAAATGAGCTGGGCGTAGTGGCAAGTGCCTATAATCCCAGCTACTTGGGAGGCTGAGGCAGGAGAATCGCTTGATCCTAGGAGGCAGAGGTTGCAGTGAGCCGAGATTGTACCACTGCACTCCAGCCTGGGCAATAGAGTAAGACTCCGTCTCAAAAAAAAAAAAAGAAAGAAAAAAAAAAAGGAAGGAGAGAAACAGACTCTGTGTACTTTATTAGATCTTTTAATTATTTGAATATTTGTCTCCTCTCCATCAAAAAGTAAATATTTTTGCTTTTTAAAATCTTTTTTTTTTTTTTTTTTTTTGAGACGGAGTCTCGCTCTGTCACCCAGGCTGGAGTGCAGTGGCCGGATCTCAGCTCACTGCAAGCTCCGCCTCCCGCGTTCACGCCATTCTCTGGCCTCAGCCTCCCAAGTAGCTGGGACTACAGGTGCCCGCCACCTCGCCCGGCTAGTTTTTTGTATTTAATAGAGACGGGGTTTCACCGTGTTTGCCAGGATGGTCTCGATCTCCTGACCTCGTGATCCGCCCGTCTCGGGCTCCCAAAGTGCTGGGATTACAGGCTTGAGCCACCGCGCCCGGCCTTAAAATCTTTTATAAATAAATTATAACTTTGGCTAAATGACTATTGTTTTACAGTGACCTGCGATCCTATTGTGATTACGTGTTTTAAACCTTTTAAACATTTCCTATTTTGATCAAGTGTTTTCAACCTTTTACACATTTCACAGGCTTCCTCAAATCAAACTTTGTATTTGAAATTAAGTGTTTTCAATTTCAAACTAACTTTGGGATGTTCAAAGGGACCCCTGAAGCATCCAAAAGAGAGGTCATAAGCAGGCCTATCGGTACGTTAAATTACATGGGAAGCACTGTCAAATAAACAATGATGTTCAGCCTTTTTTTCTTTGAGTTATATTTGTAAGAACATGTCAATGTGCTCCAAATTTGTATGCAAATCCTAAAAATCTGACATGCTATCAACTCATCATTATGGCGATTATGTAAAATTGTTGTAGACCACAGAAAATAACTAAGTTTTAAAAATCAATTGTTTATTTAAGTATGGCCATTTTAAGTCCTGTTGTCCACAGTTAATTGCTTTACTTTGATACTTTTTTTCCTGAAAGCTCTTTGCAAATCCTAGATGTTGTATCTTCGAGGAGGTTTATGGAAAGGATGGAAAGAACTCTGACAAATACAGGTTTCTGACAACATTGAGATCATACCATTGGACTAGGCAAAAAGTTTCAAAACACTAAAAAACAAAACAAAACTAGAAAACCTGGACTCATAAAACCGCCCACCTAACATCAAGCAGAACGAGAACTAATTAGATGGGACTGAACTGGTAGAAGACTGAAATGATTTTTTACGACATTTTTTTTGTTTTTCATATTGCTGATTTTTATGTTTTGTTTTCCAGAATTAAGAAAACTTTTTTCTTCTTATTTAGGGCTATTTATAGCTTACAGCAATTGAGTAAAGTGTACTTTCATAATAGATTTAAAACATTTACCTCTCTACCTAATCTCTCTAGAATTTGGAAACTATTTGTGAGTATTCTTATTTTATGACAGTATAGTTATTTGCATAAGTTCAGTAAGATTGTTCTCATCTGCCACAAAACACAATTGGAAAAACTGGTTATTTTACCAAGGCTTTAACTAGAATATCATATTTTGAGACATGACTAGACTGCTTTGAGGGACTGAGGTTGACTTGTATGGAGCCGATAAAAAGCCCCTTGGAAAGACTGGCCTGGTACCTTGTCTACGCAGTACTCTAATAAGGTTCCTAACCTTGAAGTAAGTAAAGAATGTCACTTTCTGACAGGCCTAGGAACCTCAAGTTATTTGGGGGACCTCAGGAAGAGTGAAATTCACTCAATTTGTATTGGTCTTACAGTCTTTGGCGTAACTCCTAAGCCTCAAGTGGCTTTTAAAAGACTAATTTGACGTTTCTTATGAAGTTTCAGCAAAGCCAACTTAACAACAGTCTATATGATGAATCACTATCATTATTGCATTTTATGCACATAACCAGGCCAAGTAAATAACACTAAACTTATTTTACAAGCAAATTAGTCTTGCTATACGTATCTTTGGTAAAAATTAGAAAATGGCGAGAGAAAGCTTACGTTTCAGAACAAAACTATAGTGCACTAGATTCTAGCCCTGTCCATTTGTTTTTGAGGGGTTTGTTGTTGTTGTTATCTGGGCTGAATCCAGAATTTTAGTTTTCTCCAGTATCTGGCTGCAGCTCTCCAGACTAATCTTTCCAATTGTTCTCCCATCCTTCTGACTTGGAATCACTAGAAATTAAAATCATCTTTTCCCTAATGGCATACAAGCTGAAGCTAGTCAGCCTGGCTTTGAAGAAAAATCATCACAACAGCTTATATTTGGACAAATGTTGCATACGCAAACTGCAAACCAGAAAAATCTGTGAGATTGCCACTAATCTTTGTGACGGACTGCCCTCCAAACTCTGGAAAAACTAGTTTATAGACTACTCCAGACATTAACCTTTGTTCTTCTTTTTCCACAGAAATGCCTCTTATTAATGACCTGTTTGGCTTCATCATATAGAGGCATAGCTTTGACAACCCATCTGCAACGCCATCTTCTAGAATGATACACCATAGCTTAATTGGACTGGCCTATTCCCTGAAATGTGAGACTGGTTTAATTGCGTGTGGGAGAAAGTGCTTAGGTTTGTTCTTTTCTATGTGCTTATTCTCATCCTAATCTGTGTTATTTTCTCCCTTTGCAAATTCCTTGCCACTCAATTACTAACCTGATTTCTCTCTCCATAACTACCAATCCTATTTTAATAGGTAAAACTTCCTGAAAATAAAGTTTCAAATGGGAGACTAAAAGAAACCAAACATATTTCCATATTTCACCCCAAAATATATTTCTTTTTTTTGTTTTTTTTGAGACGGAGTCTCGCCCTGTGGCCCAGGCTGGAGTGTAATGGTGCAATCTCGGCTCACTGCAACCTCCACCTCCCAGGTTCAAGTGACTCCTGCCTCAGCCTCCTGAGTAGCTGGGATTATAGGCGTGCGCCACCACGCCTGACTAATTTTTTGTCTCTTTAGTAGAGACGGGGTTTCACCATGTTGGGCAGACTGGTGACTCCTGACCTTGCCATCTGCCTGCCTCAGCCTCCCAAAGTGATTGGATTACAGGCATGAGCCACCGTGCCTGGCCCCAAAATATACTTCTTTGACGTATTTTGAGATGGCTATTCAGAGGACCTGCAGAAAGGAATAGCCCTGAAAAGCTGCCTTTTGTAGGAGAGATTTGCATTTATAGAGAAAAATCTAGGTTAGTGAAATGAGCAGTCATGCTTCCTCTGAGTGCCTCCACCCATCCTTTGTCCAGATCTAGAAAAGATTATGTCCACCACAGACTACCATCTATCCTTTCTGAGGGCAGCTCCGAGACTATATTAGTCCATTTTCATACTGCTATAAAGAACTGCCTGAGACTGGGTAATTTATAAAGAAAAGAGGTTTAATTGCCTCACAGTTCCACATGTCTCGGGAGGCCTCAGGAAACTTATAATCATGGCAGAAGGTGAAGGAGAAGCAAAGACTTTCTTCACATGGTGGCAGGAAAGAGAGACCGAGCAAGAGCAGGGAAAAGTGCCTTATAAAACCAACAGATCTCATGAGAACTCACTCACTGTCATGAGAACGGCATAAGGGAAAATGCCCCCATGATCCAATCACCTCCCACCTGGTTCCTCCCTCGACATGTGGGGATTATGGGGATAAACCATTCAAGATGAGATTTGGGTAGGGACACAGAGCTAAACCACATCAGAGACGACCTGAGATACTTCCATCTGCATAATGAGACAACCTTTGCTTGACATTCCTCTTCCATAACCTGTGCTGTCACCTCCCACAGAGCCCAGGGAAACTTGGTCCCAGGCCACTGGTCTTTGGACTCATTCATTTTTCCTGAAAATCATTTACTGCCCCTCAGAAGAATTGTCTCCCCACTCACTTATGAAGAAGGGTACACAAGCTTCTGTACCCTACTGGGTTATTGGATAATCATTCTCTCCTGTGATTCCTTGGTGCTATGCATGTTAAAAAAAAATTTTAATATGCCCTTTCTCCTGTTAATCTGCTTTTTGTCAGCTGATTTTCTGCGAATCTTCAGAGGGTGAAGGATAAGTTTTGCCTTGGCCCCTACAAGAACAATCCTTCAACTATTTTTGTAATTTATGATGTTGACTTTTTGAAGAATTCAAGCCATTTGTCTTCTAAAATGTCACATTGTCTCTATGTGTGTCTGTGTGTGTGTTTATGCCTTTTGTTTTGTTTTGTTTTGTTTTGGATGGAGTCTCACTCTGTCACCCAGGCTGGAGTGCAGGGGTACGATCTCGGCTCACTGCAACCTCCGCCTCCCAGGTTTAAGTGATTCTCCTGCCTCAGCCTCACTAGTAGCTGGGATTACAGGCATGCACCACCACACCGGGCTAATTTTTAGTAGAGATGGGGTTTCACCATGTTGGCCAGGCTGGTCTTGAACTCCTAGCCCCAGGTGATCTACCCGCCTTGGCCTCAGCCGAAGTGCTGGGATTACAGGCGTGAGCCACAGCACCTGGCTTGTTTTGTTTCTTAACGCATCATTAATCATTAAGGCCAAATCTGAGCAGCCTAGGAAAGCTCTGTTATATCTGAGTACACACATTTTACAGAAGAGAAAACTGAGTCTCAGAGAAGCTAAGTTACTTACCTCTGGGCTCACAGCTAATATATGGAGAGCCAAGATTCTAACCCAAGTAAGCTTGATTCAGCTTGTGTGTGTGTGATGCAATTTACTTTGTTCCTTTATCACCGGTGCTTCCTATTAAATTGAGGTTGGGGCTGGGCATGGTGGCTCGTGCCTGTAGTCCCAGTTACCTGGGAGGCTGAGGTGGGGAGGCTTGAGTCTGGGAAGATCATTAGTGCCATGATTGTGCTACTGCACTCCAGCCTGGGCAACAGAGTGAGACCTTGTCTGAAAAATATAATAATGAATAAATAAAATAAATAAATAAAGGTTGGATGATTCAGGTTAAGCCATTTTGGTAATATGATTTCATAGGTGATGCTTTATACTTCCTAGGGCATACCATGTCATGTCAGGTGTCCCACTCTTAGTGACCTACATTTGATTGCATGGTTAAAGTTCTGATCACCAGATACCTCCCTTTGCAATTAACAGGTAACTCATGGAGTGACATGTTGGCACCATGCAAATATCCTGTTCTGCCTTGTTCATTTTTGCAGCCCTCAGTTCCCAGCAGAGGCCATACCCAGTAGACCAATGACTTCTACCTTGGCAAACTACGATTGAGCACAAGCACCCAAACCTCACCAAGATACTTCCTCTAATGAATTATTCTGGAGAAATGGAGGCCCTGCAGGCCTGAGAGAAGGCAGGAGAGATCCCTGGAGCAGGTGCTGAGGGCTAACACAGCTTCTCCTGCCAATGCCTCAGGCTAAGTTCCCAGACACACTCTAAGTGCTTGGAAGGAGCTGCCTCCTTTTAGAGATTGCTGGGGGAGGCTACCCACAGCTTGGTAAAGCCAGAAAAACAAAAATTTAAAAAGCTGTCATTTCAAAGCTGGGAACAGTTTTCTGTTTTGCAATAAACCAAAGACTCAATCTCCCTTTGTACTTGGAAAAAAACCTGCCTGGTTCATTAATTTTATGCAAATATTAAGCAGGATATGTTTGAGCTAAATTGCTTTCTATAATAATGTAATAGGGTGCCTATGCTTTGCAGAGTCACATCTCTTCAGAATTTGTTTCCTTAGGCAGTGATTTTTGTTTTGGGTGTGTGTGGGTGTTGGGGGTGGGGGTTGTGCGTGTTGCCTAAATATGGTTTGAAAATTCTCTGTGCTTGAAAACTCATGCAAGTTCTGGTAGAGATGGACAACAGGGGCGCCTGTACATAGTCTCACTGGTATCACAGGGGCACCATATCTGGAAGCTTTTTCAAACTAAGTGGAAGCATCCAAGCAGACTGGTTCCTGAGTTATCTGAGTCCAAACCCTGGGCATTCCCAGAACCCCTGAAGGGACATACCCAGTGGTGGCTTAAGGCCATCTTAGCTGGCTACTGAAGTGAAATGTGACCTCATTGTGATACCAGTTGGATGTAGCATACAAAGTGTTGTTACACCACGATGCCTGCATAACGCTCCTGCTCTGAGAAAGCAGTGTGAGTGCTGACAGTCTGGACACGGAGGTAAAAGACACAGAAAGAGGGGCATCCCCGTCCCCGGCTCTTCCCTGGCAGCTTTGAGAGAGATGATGAGAGGGGAGATGTTAAGACCAGATCCTTTCCAATTTTAAACAGGCTAAGACTCTTCTTTGGCCAGGCCTGGAGGGTGGCTATCTACGCAGTGTCATTAAAAATGGACCAGTGCAAGTTCTGTCACCTGCTGACCTGGATCCATCATTCATGGGTCAGAAATGGGCCACACTGAAGTGGATCTCTTCACTAGGATGAACATGTTATCCAAAGTTTCTTGATTCCTCAAATTCCTAAATACTGTAAACCTCTTGGCAATAAAGTTTGGGAACAGCCCACCATTCTCCACTTATTATTATTATTATTATTTTTTAGACGGAGTCTCGCTCTGTCACCCACGCTGGAGTGCAATGGCTCAATCTCGGCTCACTGCAACCTCCACCTCCCGGGTTCAAGTGATTCTCCTGCCTCAGCCTCCTGAGTAGCTGGGACTACAGGCACGCACCATCATGCCCAGATAATTTTTGTATTTTTAGTAGAGACAGGGTTTGACCATTTTTGCCAGGATGGTTTCGATCTCCCGACCTCGTGATCCGTCCATCTCGGCCTCCCAAAGTGCTGGGATTACAGGTGTGAGCCACCACACCCGGCCCCACTTACCTCAAACTAACCGTAAGCCCCTTCCCAAGTCACCAGAGGCAATGCAACCTGAGGATGCGCCCTCTTTGCAGTCTTGAGTCGCATTGAGACAGATTATCCGTGGAGAGTGGAGAGCGGGCAGGTGTGATTAAAGTGCAGGGCCTGGTCTGCCAAGGTGGCTCACACCTATAATCCCAATGCTTTGGGAGGCAGAGGTGGATGGATCGCTTGAACAGAGCAGTTTAAAACCAGCCTGGACAACACAGAAATATCCCATCTTTACAAAAAAAAAAAATTAGCCAGACATGGTGTCACATGCCTAGAGACAGTCCCAGCTACTCAGGAGGCTGAGGTGGGAGGTCAGCTTGAGTCCAGGAGTTTGAGGCAGCAGTGAGCCATGATTGTGCCACTGGACTCCAGCCTGGGTGACAGAGTGAGTCCCTGTTTTGGGGGCAGAAAAATGCACAGGGCCTAAGACCTCAAAATCTTAAGCCCCACTTCTACCCCATTGACTCCATCCACAAATGTTTACTTCTCCAAATAGCCAAATAATCAGTGAGTGCTGCGCCTTCAAATTGATCCTGATTTCATCATAGATGCCAAGCATTCTTCATGATTGAGGTTTGAGATTGTGCACATTTTCTAGTTTTGTAGAAGATTGGGTTTTCTACATATTTTCCTCAAAATTTTTTTGTTTGATTTTGGAGTGAGATCAAAATAACTTTTTAGAGACTTTTAGTCGTCCTTTTCTCCATCTTCAGTTGTTTTGTTCAGTTGTTTCCAATTCTTGCCCTTTTGTGAAAAGCTTTTGAAATGACTAATTGTCTTCCAATTGATCTTTAATTGCCTCCCACCAATTTTGATAAAAAGTATTCTCATTGTCATTAATTTTCTAAGTACTTTGTAACTGTAGTTTTGATTATCTATTTAACCCAAAAGTTATTTAAACGTTGTTTTTAGTTTTCTAAGAGAGTAGGGGTGGGTTTTGTTTTTGTTTTGTTTTGTTTTTTGGCTATTCTACTGGTTGTTCTCTTTTAACTTTATTGTATCATGGTGTAATGGAGTCCCTGTAATTTGTTTTTGTAATTTGTTTCAGTTTTCTTGATAGCTTGATGATACAATCAAGCAATTCAGATTTCTTTCTTTCTTTCTTTCTTTCTTTCTTTTTTTTTTTTTTTTGAGACGGAGTCTCGCTCTGTTGCTCAGGCTGGAGTGCAGCGGCGCAGTCTCAGCTCACTGCAAGCTCCGCCTCCCGGGTTCACGCTATTCTCCTGCCTCAGCCTCCCGAGTAGCTGGGGCTATAGGCGCCCGCCACCACACCCGGCTAATTTTTTGTATATTTAGTAGAGACGGGTTTTCACCGTGTTAGTAAGGATGGTCTCGATCTCCTGACCTCATGATCTGCCCACCTCGGCCTCCCAAAGTGCTGGGATTTCAGGCGTGAGCCACTGCGCCCGGCAAGACTCCTCATCTCTAAAAAGCAAACCAAAAGAAGCCTTTTCCAATAATTGTATACATTCTTCTTTGATACTAAACTTCTAAGTGCAAGTGGTAGTTTCTTAAAAGTTATTTGCAATGGGGAATCTGAAACCTAACAATGAATATTTTGTACACTGTTATCGTGAAATCTATAGGTCTCGCTCTGCTGCCCAGGACAGAGTACAGTGCTGCAATCACGGCTCACTGCAGGCTCCAACTCCTGGGCTCAAGCGATCCTTCTGCCTCAGCCTCCCAAACAGCTGGGACAACAGGTACTTGCCACCACGACTGGCTAATTTTTCAAATTTTTGTAGAGATGGGCAGGGCAGGGCAGAGATCTCTTTTTCGTTACCCAGGCTGATCTGAAACTCCTAGCCTCAAGCAATCCTCCTGCCTCAGCCTTCCAGAGAGCTGGGATTACAGGCGGTGATTCCTCCCCAGGCCTGTTTGTTTGTATGTTGATTTCCCCATAGTGTGATTGTAAATTTGTGAATATATATTTCTATCATTTTGCTTTATATGTCTTGAATATATGTTGTTAGAAACCTAAGTGTTTATGGAAATTTGTTATCATCTTCATGGATAGTATTTTTTACCAATATACAACATCCCTCTTTGTTAATTGTATGTTTTTGCCTTGAGATTATTTATCTGATAGTAATATTGCTATACTTTCACATTCACCTGCTATGTTTTTCTCTTTCAATTAAAATTTTATTCTTATGAAAGTAATACATATACATAGTTTTGCTTTGTTTTTAAGTATAGTAATAATACTATAAGACCTCCAGCAAAAAACAGCAGGACCTGCCCTATCACTCTCTACCAACCAACCCCATTCTCAGAGGCAACCACCCAAATGTTTGTATTTATTCTACATACCTAAATAACATGCATATACCTTCACTGACTATATATACTTCAGTTTTTCTCCTTGGAACTGACTTCTTCATGCTGCTTGTTGTCTCATTAGTGAGCTAAATGACAAATAGTATTGAGCATCTCTTCTTGTGCTTATGTGCCATCCATATATCCTGTTTGGTGAGGGGTCTATTCAGATTTTTCCATTATTTACTTATTTATAAGATGGAGTCTCACTCTGTCTCTCAGGCTGGAGTGCAGTGGTGTAATCTTGAACCTGGTGAACCTCCCAGGTTCAAGAGATTCTCCTGCCTCCGCCTCCTGAGTAGCTGTAACTACAGGTGCGTGCAACCATGCCCAGCTAATTTTTGTATTTTCAGTAGAGACAAGGTTTCACCATGTTGGCAAGGCTGGTCTTGAACTGCTGACCTCAGGTGATCCACCTGCCTAGGCCTCCCAAAGTGCTGGGATTACAGGCATAAGCCACCGTGCACAGCCTAAATTTTTCCCATTTTAAGTTTGGGTATTTTATTTTCTTGTTGTTGAGCTTTGAGAGTTCATTATATATTCTAGATACAAGTCCTTTATTAGAAATATGGCTTGCAGGCTGGGCATGGTGGTTCATGCCTGTAATCCCAGCACTTTGGGAGGCCAAGGTGGGCGGATCACCTGAGGTCAGGAGTTCGAGACCAGCCTCACCAACATGAAGAAACCCCATCTTTGCTAAAAATACAAAATTAGCCAGGTGTGGTGGCACATGCCTGTAATCCCAGCTACTCAGGACATACCTCCTTTTGGGCTTTTTATTTATTTATTTTAGGACAGGGTCTCACTCTGTCCCCCAGGCTGGAGTGCAATGGCACCATCACAGTTCACCGCACCCTCCATCTCTTGGGCTCAAGAGATGGAGGCTGCGGTGAGCCAAGATTGCGCCATTGCACTCCAGCCTGGGCAACAAGAGCGAAATTCCATTTCACAAAAAAAAGAAAGAAAGAAAAGAAATATGGTTTGCAAAGATTGTGTCTCAGTCTGTAGCTTGTCTTTGTTCTTTTAACAGCGTGTCAAAGAGCCAAAGTGTTTCCTTTTTGTTGTTTTCTGAGGTTCATTGAAAATTACTGACATGAAGCTGATTGATAAATAGGAGAAAAGGCACACAAATTTATTTAGCATGTATACACAGGAGCCTTCAGAATGAAGACCCAAAGATACAGGAGAAAATGTTCATTTTAATATTTAGGTTCAACAAAGTGTAGACAGCTGTGAGGAAGTATGATTGGACAAAAAGAATATGATCTAATGCTAATAGGCTGAGTTAGGGAAACCCAGTAGCGCCTGTCTGTCTACATTCTTCTTGGCCTCTCTGAGCATGCATTCCTTCCTCTCTGGGATGGGGCGGGGGGCGGTCTTATGAGCTATAGTCAAACAAGGTAGGCCAGATAGTTTCTTTATGACCAGCTTTTACACAGAAAGGTGGATGGAAAATGAGAGTATATTTTTAGGTTCTATGAGTAGCTTTGGGGAGAAGAGGTTCTGGTTTCTACCACCTGCTTTAGGGAAGAGATTTCTAGTTTCTATGGCTAGCCTCGGGAAAGAATGGGACTGAGAGATAAGAGGGAAGAAGAAGGTCAGAGAAAAACTTTTGCTTCTGAGACTGCTGCTGAGGTCTACACTTCGGGGTATTGTTTTCTGAGCCCCAACAGATGAAATTCAATTTATCAATTTACTCTTTGATAGATTGTTCTTTTTGTACTGTTTCTAAGAAATCTTTGTCTAACTCGAGGTCAAAAAGGTTTTCTTCTATGTTTTCTTCTAGAAGTTGATTCATAATCTTGGGTTTTACATTGACGTCTGTGATTCATTTTGAGTTAATTTTGATACATGGTGCAATGTA